>NC_140595.1:178740801-179473301 GCF_964204655.1 Triturus cristatus
CCGCCCACGTCGGGGTCCGAGGCATGTGTGCAATGTTGGACCCTGTATGGTACAACACCAATATCCAAAAAACGGCCAGGAATTTGGTCCAGCATTGTATGGTCTGCCTTCAGCATAACCCGGGGGGTGGTACTCCTGTTCTGTCAGGTAGTTTTGCCCCGCCCACCTTGCCTTTTGAGGTACTCCAAATGGACTATATACAGCTGGAACGGGTTAACAACCTCAAATACGTTCTGGTGGTAGTCTGTACCTTCAGTAAATGGGTAGAAGCGTACCCCACTAGAGAAAACACAGCTTTAGCAACTGCGAGAGCCTTAATAAAGGAGTTCTTTCCCCGATATGGGTTACCACGAGTAATCTGGAGTGATAATGGGACACATTTTAATGCCAATTTAGTTCAACATGTATGTAAGGGTTTGTCAATACGACAGAAGTTCCACGCCGCACGGCACCCTCAATCGGCAGGTCTAGTTAAAAAATATAATGGGATCCTGAAGTTAAAATTAGCCAAACTACAGGACACAACTGGCCTGAAATGGCCTGATCTTCTACCATTGGCCCTGTTGTCTGTAAGAACGACCCCTCATTCTCGGAGTGGGATTTCCCCTTACGAGGTGGTTTTTGGGAGACCTGCCAATGTATGGGGGGTGCCCCGGCCCAAGTCATTCAGGGATATTGAGTATCCTATGTTAGCCGACTACCTCTATGCGTTAACTAAAGATCTCCGTTCTATCCACCAACAGATTTCAGCAGTACTGCAGCCTCTGCCGGAGGGCCCCGGACACAGCATCGAACCAGGTCAATGGGTCCTAATTCGGAACTATCAGCGGAAGTCGAGCTTGGAACCCCGCTGGACCCGGCCACATCAAGTGCTTCTGGCCACAAGGACGGCGGTAAAGGTCGAAGGAAGACAGCATTGGATTCATGTTTCCCATTTGAAGCGTGTCCCGCTTCCCTTGCCCGAGGATTGTCAGGACCAGGAGGAAAACGTACGACACAGAGGTGAGCACGACACCGAAGAGCCACCCTCCCCCGAAGCCCACGGAGAAGCAGAAGGGCAGGGAGAGAGGGCCATAAGTTCGGGGTCAGCTACGGCAGATAAGGCCCTGCCTGGGGACCAAGCGCGTGACCAGGAGGGACAAACACCTCGTTCCTTATCTGATCCCACTGTGCCCATCTTGTTCATAAATCCTGAAACCCCAGGTCACACTCGATACCACCTGCGGCCCCGCAAACGGAATGAGATCCCCCGGCCCAGCCTACAATAAAAGGTGAAATTTTAGGCTAAGGGACCTAGGGATCATATAAACACTGGACTGAACTCGTGGAGGGCGTGGAACTCTAAGTGATAGCCCTGTTCAGAAAGAAGGTAGAGACACTGATAGCAAAGGGGGCCCAGGTAACCTTCCTCTTCGACCTGAGTTGTGTTAAGTGCAGCTCCCACGCGAGAAGTTTTTGCACCCTTGATTTTTTCTTTATGTTTTTTCTTCTTTTTATGTTTTTACTGTTTGGAATGCTAAGAGTCTGCCTGTGAGGCTCTAACACGGACACAGGAAAGAAGCACCCTCCGGCAGATTGGACTGCTTGTAAACTCTTTTTGTTTCCCGAGCTTAGAACTGGACTTTTAGTGAGAATGTATCCCATTGCTCGTTTTGCCCTTGAAGAAGAACGTCCCATAATCCCTCGCCCCAGATACTCATATTCACCAATGTTTTCCACATGGAGTTTGCGTGCTAAAATTGTGTTTATTTCTATAATAGCTGTGTCATTTCTATTTTGTTTAGGATTGTTCATTTATCTAGAATTCCGTCACCCAGTCCATACCCTGGTGTTATCTACCCCCACTCCTAAGGAACACCATTTTCAGACTTTGGCCCCTCACAAAGAGAGGCATCGCCAGACTTATGTACATAATGCCTTCATAGAAATGTTGCATCAAACCCACCGTTCCACGAATGTTACCGATTGCTGGGTATGTGGCCTCCTCCCTTCAGTAATGCATAAACATGATTTGTTTATTTCAATGCCGTTGTCACATTTAGGGAGCTGTGAAGCTTGGTTTAGATTGTTGTCTATGATATACGAGCATTATACTGTAGACGCACATAGATTCTCAGAGAAAGATTATGACTTAATCTTGGCCTACATAGAGAGGCATCAGGGGTTCACTCCAAATGCAGAGGGTACTGACGGCACTTTAGACCCAACAGCCTGCATGAATGTGTACATGGACCATGAGAATGATACTTGGTTAATGGATGAGATATTAGATTTTGTATCCTTCAATTTTACCGAATACTTCAGATATTTTCAGGAACGCAATGTCTCAGAAGACAAGATTATACCAGTCCCTGTATTAAATACGTCATCCTCCTTTTGTATCCAGGGTGCCGGCCATTTGTTCGTGGGATTTAGCAGATGCAATTACACTTATCGATTACGGACTTTTAGTAGTCCGCCAATATTGACTCCCCCGAACATATATTTCGTATGTGGGGAAAATGCTTACACCTGGCTTCCCCGGGGATGGTCGGGCAGGTGTTATCTGTCCTTCCTCTATCCTCCTGTTTATATTGCTCCATCAGATTATCACAAGTCCCATTCACTGAATAAAAGAAGTCTGTTATCCACGTCCACTGATAATGATGTCACTGATCAATCAGATACCCCGGCCCAACACTTCGTAGATATTATGAAAGGGGTTCTACCTATATGGGGCCCTATCCTAACTAGTAAGGAGATTAGGAGGCTGTCCAGGGTGGTGGAAGGAGTGGTCAATACCACTGCCGGGATATTGACTAATATCACTGTTGAGCTTCAGGCGACCCGGCTTGTGACCCTTCAAAATCGTCTTGTTCTAGATGTCATATTGGCCGATCACGGAGGAGCATGCCGGGTGATCGGGAGCTCCTGTTGTGTATATATACCTGACTCCGCCCCTTCGGTTCATTTAGCCATTCAGAAACTTCACCGACTGGCATCAGAAATCCATACGGAGACTGGTACCTGGTCCCTGTCAACCTGGTTCTGGGACCTTCTGACCACTTGGGGGTGGAAACTATTCATGATCCTGTTGGGTATAGTGGGTTTCCTTTTTACCTGCTGTATTTGTATCCAGTGCGGCCCGGTCTGTTGTTCTTATTGTGCCACCCAATTTCGCTCTGCAGTATCTAAGTCCCCACTTACCCAAGCTCATGCCCAGATGACCCAGAAAGAAATTCATGACATTATGCAAATAGATGAGGGCATTTTTGAGGAGTAGTCATATTTGTCTTTATTTTATTTTAGCTACACTATGCTAAAAGGGCCGTTCTGTAGGATTCAAATTAAAATATATGATTAGCATAGCGTAACTAAAACTAGCTTATTTGATTCAGTCCCGTAATAAGGCCCCTTTTCGTCGTACTAAGTTAGTGCGACGGAAAGGGCCGAAAAACAGGACCGCAGCCATCTTGGCCCTTAACTCTCTCGTCATGTAGGAACTACGATCACGTGGTTCCCTGAGCCCATATTTTCCCCATTTAGCATGCACCAGTTTAGAAGACAGGCTGAATTGTATTTACGACCGAGAAGCAAGGTCACATCTGCTAAAAGGGAGTACCCAGCAAAATTCCTTCTGAACCTGGGATGAGAAGGGAGTCACCCGGCCGACCTTCTATTCTTAAAGATAGTAGCCCTTTTTGTATCACTGAAACTAGATATAGGATGAGCTCATTAGGAGCGCCTGGACGGGCTGGTACTGCTGGTACTTTTCCACTTGTAAGGCTTTGTATGTTGCGCTGTAATGTATAAAAGTATGAGTTTGTCAAGGAGCCAGCAGTCTTCCTCGGCGCACCTCCTGGGTGAGGATCGATGAGGCTCCTCTATGTAGAGTTTTCTGTTTGGCCAATAAACGCTTGAACCTTCTACGTTGCCAACTGCTCATTATTTGACTCACATTGCGGGCCATCGGTAAGTGTGGCCCTTGAGATGAAAATTTGGATACAACACCTTGATGAACAGAGAAAACCTGTCCATCAGACGTTGAAGGCCAATAGGAGTCCTGGACAACATCACAGCATCGTCCGCGTAAAGTAATACCGGGACGTAAAAATCATTAGTTTTCGGGGCATCTGCCGCCACCGTCTTTAGGGCAGAATCGATTTCGTTGATAAAAAGGGTAAAGAGTAGGGGAGCAAGAACACACCCTTGTCTTATACCCCGCCCAATCTTAAACTTAGGGGTACGCTCCCCACCCGGTCCATAGCGAACACTAGAACTAAGGTTGGAATAAAGTCGTGCCAGGAAATAAACGATGCCCTCGGGTGCCCCCATTTCAAGCAGTTTGGCCCATAAAATACTATGGCCCACCATATCGAAGGCGCTGCTCAAATCTGCAAAGCAGAGATAGAGAGAGCCTTTCTTGGCCCTCGTATATTTCCCAATTAGGAGGTCGAGGTTGAGACATTGTTCAATGATCCCTCGTCCCTTCCTGAAACCGTATTGGCAATTGGCCAGAATAGTATTGGAATCGGCCCACTCTTCCAACCTGATCAGGAGCACCCTACTCATGATTTTCACGGAGGAATCAAGAAGGGAGATTGGGCGATAATTCTTCACGTCACCCCTGTCACCCTTCTTATAAATAGGAATGATGATGGATTCCTCCCAAGTAGATGGGACTCCGTTGCATACTGCAGCGTTAAAAACATTTGTTAACAGAGGGCCCCACAGCTCAGGGACTAATTTATATAAATCGATTGGCACCCCATCGGGCCCCTGCGCCTTCCCACCGTTGCTTGAGATAATGCTTCCCTGTACTTCTGCTGTAGAAATGTTCAGAGGGATGATAGGCCAATCATCTTCATGCACACCCCTCTGCCTATCTGAATCGAAGATCCCAGAGAAGTGGGAGACCAAGTTTTCCTCACTGACGTTAGCCGTCAGTTCGGGCATCTTATCATCCTTTAGGAACGGGCAGTTAACCGTATCCCAAAATAGAGAAGAATCTGAAGTAGCCGCTGCTTGATCTAGTTTGTCCCAGGCCTCTTGCCTTAATTCGAGCTTCCTGCGTTTAACTGCGGCCTGATAGGTGGCTCTAAGATCTCTAACCACGCTAATATCTCTTTGCTTGGCTGCCAACGTGGCTTTAAGCCCCTTAAGTGCGATGGTACTAGCATGGTCAAACCACCCCTTCTGTTTAGATGACTTGGCCTTTCCATGTTTGGTAAATTTGTTCTCTATAGTATGGTTGATATTGGTAAAATTATGCACAACTTCATCGGTAACCTCCTCACTTTCTAAAATGGTAGTGATTTCTATCAAACAACTTGAGACTATGGAATTTGACACAAGCTCCGCTTTATCCCCTTTCCATCTAATTCTGGTTCCATTCGGTCGATGCGGTTCAATATTAGCAATGGTACAAATGTTAGGGCCATGCTTCTCCTTCCAGAGAAATGTCTCAATGGTGATACAATTGTGATCGCTGAGCGCATTATCCACGACCACAGGGGTCAGACACCATAAACTAAGACTAGAGGATATGCAAATAAAATCATTTACAGTATTTGCATTCCTTCCCGTAAAAGTAGGGATTATATCTCCAGAGGCATTTTTCGCATTAACCAAAATTTCCAGATCATAAGTGGTCAGGATTTTATTCAAAGCATCCCCATAGGTGTTATGTGGAAAATGGGAATCATCATCTCCTAAACTATCATTAAATCCACAGATCCTTTGAGAGGAAAGGGGACAAACAGCAGTATTGAAATCTCCCACCCAAATATAATCAAAATCAATATCAAACTCCATTATGATGTCAGCCAAAGCGGTCTCAAGAGCTAGCACTACCTGGTGCCTGGTACTGTCAAATACATTGTTATAAAAATGTATTAAAAGAATATTTCTCCCATGCTCCTGATAAAGCCATAGAATCTGGGAATGGACCCCAACCAATACATGTTTTTTAACAATAATGGGAACATCCACTGATAACAGAACCAGAAGCCCACCCTTTGCCCTACCCAAGGGTGACGCCACCGCTGGTAATTGATATGAAACGTACCCATTATAATTGATTAGCTCCGTACACCAGGTCTCTTGGAAACAGATAATGTTCAAAGCATTGATAAACTCCAACCAACCCAAGCAGGCGTCCTTAGATGAGAGACCTGCTACATTCCAACTAACAATTGAGCATAACCGGGGGTTGGAATTTTTGATAGGTGTGAAGCTCAAAGAAATTGGTCCGCTGTGACCGTGCGGAACACTAGTAAGGGAAGAATATCCACCCCGATCGTCAAAAACCAACCTCCCGTCTTCACGGCGTCTGTTATCATTAGTGGGATCAACAGTAGGGCTACAATTGGCACTTGGTCCCGCGGGGTCAGAAACCCCCAATATTACATCACCTCCCCCATCACCTAGAGAAACAGCTTCATCCCTTGAGTTCATCTGGACAGGACCCAGTCAGTCGTTGGAATCCAGTCCACTCAGGGACTGGAATCTATTGGACGTAGCAACACTAAAGGTAGTATGCAGGTTTAAATCTCTTACCCCCGCCCTAATGTAGTCGGAATTAGGCTGGTTATATAAATGCCTATAAAAATAACCTAGGGGACGAAGGGAAATCCCTTGGTCTCGGTAGGGGAGAGAAGTGCCTCTACATAGAACAGTGGAGGCGAGATGAGGATTTCTAAAATTAACAACTATACAATCGCCATCACAGTTCTTGCGCGAGCTTCCTATACAATTAACTCTTCTGGTACTTAAAATTCCATCTGCTAGGGCTACTGGGAAACCACATTCCCGATGAAGCCAGTCCACAGTCTTATTTTTCAAAGAGGCATGAGATTCATTATATGTATTATTGTGTCCGTTCTCTCTAACTGGGGGGACATTGGTCAGGACTGCCACATATGGTGCACAGTCCGGTGGTAAATCAGGCTGTGAGATGAATTTAATTTTGACTTTTCCAGTAGTATGTGCCACCTGGTTCCGTGAGGCTAAATTAGACAAAGAATTTCGACCTGTTCTCAATGGGGGGTTAGACACAATGGGAACCTTTTCACAAGGACCCCCAGGGGAAGGCATAGGGGTATTAGACATAACCGTAGGGGTAATCTCGCTAGCACTCTTGGGGGTATGGCCTCCGACTTCCTTATCCTTGACTAGGTCCCCTATACTGGTATTAATAAACGATTCCAACATACCTCCCAGTCTTACTACTTCTGCATTAACCAGGTCAAGCTTAATCAATAGGGGTTTGACAATCAGGTCGAACTTGGCTTCTAAGGTACTGATTAGGCAATCGAATAGCTCACCATTTAAAGTGGCCGGGGTAGATGCCGATACTAAATTAGGGTCACCCACAGCACTAGTTAAAGGTGAATCTACTCTCTCAATTAAGCGATTCGTCCCCCGCTTTAGTTGGGCATTCTTATTATTATTCCTACATGCCCGTGGAACTCTCTGCGATCTCGTGGCCGTAGGACAAGGTAGCGGAGGATCTGAAAGTCTAACCGGGCTTGATTCTAAGTCAGTAGCAGCCCCAGGTTTTAAACCATCTGAACGGACTTGGTCTGGAAGCTCCACCAAGATGGAACTATCCAAGTGGTTGGGATTATTAATAGCCGTGGGGGAGTTAGACGGGGAAATAGATAAAATAGATGGAGGGGAAGTAATATCAAGGGGCTCCATACGCCCCAAAGACTTTCTGCGCTCTTGGTTGATTTTATCCACCATTTTAACCAAATAATTATCCATGGTGGCCGTCGCAATGGCGATTTTAGTTTTTGACATAATAAACACAACCAAACAGCCGTGTTACTCCAGTACCGTACAGTGACTTTTAAACACAATCCCGCAACCACACCCCCTCATAAACTGGTGGCTAACCGCTAAAGGTCACAGTTGTTAATATGACAATGGGAGGCACAACAGTTTTACCTAGGAACAGAAGAGGTTGAATACCTTAGAGCTACCCACACTACTGGGTCCGGCCCAGCCCCCTCCTGTCCTGGACTGTCACAGACTGTCCGCCCTTTGTCCGGGCTTCGTCCTGGGCGTCCCGCGCGCTTCCCCCGCAGCAGTGATTGGGGATAATTGAAGGGGGCAGGAACCAATAGGCGGGTGGGCGGGCCTCGTTACAGCTGGGAACACGCACGGACTCCTGGAAGCTGGAGTCCCGTGCGGCAACCTTCCTCGGCCAAAGCAGTGGCAGCAACAGCATACACAGCCCCTCCAGGGGTAGCGGCAGCACAGTTCTCAACTTGCCCCCAAGGACGAAGCGGGACCCGTGCCAGCGGGTTCCGCGAGGTGTTTTAAATGTTTGTAGGCGGGAGGGCGGGCCTCGTTAAAGCTGGGAACACACAAGAACTCCTGGAAGCTGGAGTCCCGTGCGGCAACCTTCCTCGGCCAAAGCAGTGGCGGCAACAGCATACACAGCCCCTCCAGGGGTAGCGGCAGCACAGTTCTCAACTTGCCCCCAAGGACGAAGCGGGACCCCCTGGTCATTTTTGGTATCAAACATGTTGGAATCATACCCCAACATCAATTCTGGTGTTGGAGGTATGATCCCATGTGCTGGGGTGCCCCTTAGGGGAGCCTACTCTACTCCTGGTTACAGCCTTTCAGGGTCTGCCAGCAAGCTAGTGCTGCTGCCAACCACAGACACTGATCTGCCCTCCTGCTGCTGAGCTGAGCTTGAGCAGGAGAAGGTAGAACAATAGGTTTCTTGTCACAGGGAGGTGTGACAACCTCCCACACAGGTTTTAGTGTATTGGGCTGGGGTGGGTGCGCTTTTCAGCACCACCAGACTGTATTGAAGGGTACATTTGGTGAGCCAGTTCAAGAACGCTTGGTTCCGGCTCTGGTGCAAAACTGGACACAGAACAGGGGAGTATCCTCCCGTCTGTCCAGCCCCTCCTCTGGGAGGGACCCCCAAGTGATTCCAACCCTTTCCTTTTGCATTTAAGGGCTGTCCTGTGGGTGGGTCCTCAGATTTGTTGTGGGACAAGACTCACCACTGAAACCAAGACACTCTTTGACCATCTGGACACTTGAACTTCGCTGAAACCAAGACTGCATCAAGGAAAACTCCTGCTGGTCCTAGTCTCACTGTTCTTCAAGTCTTCTGTCTCATCTGTGTCTGTGCTTCGCTCCGGTTCTCCCAGAAGACATATGGTCATCAAGGATATCTGAAGAAATCTCCCTTGGAGAGAAGGAGTCACTCCCCTGTACAGCGCCGAACTGAGAACACAAAATTGCCCTGGCAATTTTATCAGAACAGCCTGGGGGGGGAGAGGGTGGAAGTGTGAAGCACTGCTGCTTATCTAAAGTGTCCCCCAGCACTGCTGTTTTTGTTACTGGGGACGGATATTGCAGCACTGCTGCAAAACTGGCCATCATTTAAGAAAACAGCCTCCCAGCCCTTCAGCCTCATGGGGAATCGCCTGATGCCAGCTACGGCCCTTCAGGCCCTGCCCCTGTATCTGCAGGCACCGCAACGAAGTTGACAGGTCTACTGCTCCTTTTGTTCAACAGACTTCACGATGCCCAGCAACACAGGTAGTGGTTCTTCAGCTCTCCAGAGGCCTGACCTGTCTTCCCTGCAATTTGGAGGACTGTACCCCTTGTCTGAGCCACTGGGACCAAACCCCTATGTACAGCGTCAACATGCTGTTGCCAAGGATTGTGGGCTCTGCATTCAAGAAATCTTCGGGCTACAAGAAGCTCCATCCTCCAGCACGTCATCCCTCAAAGATCAGCGTCCTCACTAAATCCCTTGCACCTCCGGCCTCCTTCTTTGGTGAGCTGCCTGAGGTCCTCTTTAGACTCCTGTGCCTTCGGCCTGTGGATAGTCATGAGGGTCTTCTCCTTCTTTGGTGGGCTCCCCCACTCGCTCGGGCTGCTCTGACTCTCCGGCTCTTGGAGATTCCTCTGGACCTTTCATGATTGCATCTTGTCTTCCACGCCAGTTGCGGCTGCCAAGGCTTGTTGGTGCTCCTGCTGGACACCGACCACCTAGGCACTGACATCTGGCTGGGACAGCTTGTGTACAGCTCCTGGTCTTTCTCAACATCACCTGGTCCCCACAGCTGCAGTGGCAAGGTCCACGTTAACTCTCCAGAGCTCTCTGCCAAGGGTGAGCATTGTGCTTCCGTGCCTCCTGGTCACCTCCAAGTGGCATAGACTCTGTCCCCTCTGCTTGCAGGTTTTCCTTTTCCAGAATCCAACTTTGGATTTCACTGGACATCTTCAGAGACTTCTCCAAAGGCCTTTCTTTCCAGGTCTTCCATTATCATCTACGGAGGTTCCAATGTCACTTCACCCCCTATGCACCCAGCTTCCTGGGTGCAGGTAACCTGGGGCATCCACGGGTGGGATGGCTCTCCAACCTTCCACCCTTCAAAGGGTTTCTGGGCAGTCCTGCCAAGAATCACGCATCACGTGTGATGCGGACGCATTTCAGTGTGGTGATCCGCATCACCACAATGAAATGCATTGTCACGCATTTGCCTCAGCTGTCTGCAGCGGCGCTGCTATTTGGCACCTCCAGTCTCCACTGACTGCCAAAGGTCTTAGTTTGGGAGCTGGCTCAGCTCCTACCGCACATTCATGGAGGTAACGTCACAAGTCTGTCCCATGATTACATTTGCCCAATCATCAAAGGCGCCATGGGCGGGCGCAGCTGCGCAAATGTCCCATGATTAAATTTGCCCAATCACCATAGGCGCCATGGGTGGGCAGGCGGGGCTGCGCGGCATAGTTTCACTTCTTTCGCAGCCAGCAGGCTTTGGGCCTGCCGCTGCAGGTCTCAAAATGAGGCCGCCATAATGATGCGACCGTGCTGGTGGTGCATGAGCGTGAGGACTACTGCCTCAGCTGCTACCTGCAGTCCAGTCGGTCAGAGAGTCAGTGTCTGATCCAGACTGTGGCCACGGCGCTGCCCGGGACTGTCTGTGGTGCCAGGGCAATCGTCGCACCTGTACCATCAATGGGGTCGGCGCTGACAGAGTAAGTGAAGTGTACTTTCTTTTTGTATTCCGGACCTACAGGCATTTTGGCAACTTGCACCCTGCACGTGACGCCCCCTTTAATTTTATGAATCCCCGTTCACCCCAACCCGCCTTCCTGATCTTTTGAAATCGCACTGCACTTTGAAATTGCAGTGCAACGTTGTTTGGACGTGCATCAGTCAGTGCGGCACTGTTGGCGGAAGAGTAAACGTTTCTAACTGGGAGGGAGTAAAGTACGCTTCCGGACCAGACCGCCCCCACAGAACAGAAGCAGCACGGACAGCAGCAGTGCAAAAGCACCGGCTTGGCAGCGAGACTTGCTCTCAGCCGAGACTGAAAGACAGTTCCACTCCCGCTTCTAAAAACCTGTTTCTCAGAGACAGGAGCCTGGACTTTGCTGCCCATCGGGCCTTGGCAAGTTTGCTGTCAGCCAATTAGCGCATGTCTGTCGAAGGGTGCCTAATAGTGTTTTCGGGCAGCACAGTGGAATAAACGCTTTAGTTAAAAACGTTGGCCCAAAATGCTTACATTGGTCTTACTCCTGTAAGCGTTCAGATCCCAAGAAACTATATTAATATATCAGAGGTGTTGTATATTTCAGTACCACCACCAACACTTTCACAAGTGCGATGCTGCTGCTGTTAGAGTTCTCTCCTTTAACTAAGCGCCACTGAGATGTGAACCGGGCCACTGAGAGGAACGTGCAAAGCACACGTGACTATAGGCGACTAGGGCGTAGTGAAGATATTTTTCATATAAAGAGTGCTACAGCAATTTAATTATAATTTTCAGGAAGTGAGCCCCGTCGGAGAAGTGTGCCGCTAGTCCCGCAGGGGCAACAGCACACCTATGCAAAAGCGGTTGGAAGAAAATCTTTCAGCAGATGTTGGGAAGACATTTATTTTCTAGGCATGCGTGAGTTTGAAGTTGAATATAAAAGTACAATTCTTCCACATAGCAGGTCACATCCCAGTCAGCTAACGTTAAAGGCCGTTGCTTATAAGGTTGAGTTTTGAAAACATGCCCAATAAATACCTTTAAAGTAAACCACAGGCTACATCTGTGTGTGGGTGGGAGCCACGAAGGTCCCTTCCGTTTCTGGTGATTTGCAGCAGTTGTAAGATCGCCTTAGAGTTTCTCATTGTATAAATGGGTGTTATTTCTGGAATGTATATGTTTCCCTCCTCTTCATTGCTTGATTTTTCTCATGATAAAGTGTCACTCATAGTTGTCGAAATGTCACTCATAATTGCAATGAAATTGCAACGCCACTGTGTTTCCACTCTGCACACAGCCTCTGTGTGGTTCCTGGGTACTTACCTTGGGTGGTTCCTTGTTCTTCCGGCTCCTCTGAGTCTTCTGGTCTAAGTCCCGTTCTTCCTTGCAGTTCGCATACCACTTCTTTAGTAAATAGTTTGGTCTCCCCCTGGAGACCAGTGTAAATTTGTGCCATTCACCAGATTTCTCTTCAGTATTTCCATGTGTATTTTTGATATCTTAAGTGTGCACCATCTACTAAGCCAGCCTCATACAAACAACCACTGTCTACTTTTGAAATCAAAACCCATTCTATAGCCCCCTTGGCACGGAGAGCTGTAAATTCCTCTTGGGGCAAGAAAAGATGATCCTCCGCCAGCCATTCTTGTGATGGGGGTAAAGGAGAAGGGGAAAGAATGGAAAGAAGGGATTAACCATTCAGAATGATCTGCAAGACCCATTTGTCTGTTATAATGGAGGAGATGATGTTGGATTCTCCCTCCAACTGGACCCCCATGGTCTTGCAGAACCAAACTAGGAGGACTTTAAGCTTGCAGCTTCCGGTGGGTTGGTGGCGGATGACTTCTGGCTACCATTCCCATGGGGTCAGAGTGCACCGCATCCATGTCCTCGCACAACTTGGGAAGGTTGTGCAGGATGGTGGGTGGAATATGGGTGACGCTTCTATTGCTATGAAAGAGGCAAAAGGCAGCCTGGAGTTGTGAGAAACTGGCTTGGTGTATGATGCACACTTATGTAAGTGGGCACCCTGCACCAATCCAGACAACCCTTTTGGCGATTTTAGTGGTCTTAGACAACCTTAGAAAGCTCTCTAAGTGGTAGCTGTAGAGACCAGTCTCAAGGCTTAGTCCAGAAAGAGTATAAAGCAGCTTTTTGTACCAGAACATAATCTTATTGATATAGATTAAGTGAAAAAGAACTATACAGTGTATTTATAAAAATATGTGTTTATTATATAATACTCACTAACACATACAGGTACCTCCTAGCCGGACATGAAGACAACGCACACAATATTTTTCAATAGAAACAAGTAAGTAGCATGTAATACACAGTAGTCACCAGGGGGGACCAAACGATATCCTAAAATAGTGTAATGCGAACCACGTCTCGAGTCAAGACTATACGCAGAAGAGGTAGAAGTGTCAGGGAGCCAAGGAACCACCCAAGGTAAGTAACTAGGTGCCTAACGCACAAGTTACTACTTGTGTAACGATATATCTGTAAGAGACATTAGTTAGTAATAGATTCCTTACCTTAGAATATCCCCAGGCGTCAGACTGGATCCGGAAAGTTTTGCTAGCAGTACCCCTGCCCATCAGTAGGTGGCGTTGTGCGGCTCCGCTTCCATTTCTGGTATCGTAAGCACCGAGATGACATCACGGAGACTCATTAGGCGCCACCCATGCGCGCTGACTTCAGTTCTGTACACGACTTTCCGCGCCAGGAACGCAGAGCCATGCAAGAAACTGACCACTGGTGCCAAGAAACTAGGGCCCTGAAAGGGATGACCTTGACCCTAGAAATCAGTTCGCAGAATGGGGAGGATGGGTGGGGCGGTAAGGAATCTATCACTAACTAATGTCTCTTACAGATATATCATTACACAAGTAGTAACTTGTGCATCTGAAAGAGACACGTTAGTGATAGATTCCTTACCTTAGAATAGATACCCTAGCAATACCAACCCCATTGGTGGGTCTGCAAATAGATTACACCAGAAAGTCACGGAGAACAGAACGGCCGAAGAAGCCGTCTCTCCAGACTTGACTGTCAAGGCAGTAATGCTTGGTAAACGTGTGCAGTGAGGCCCACGTAGCTGCCTGACAAATATCCTGCATCGGAACGCTGCATCCCAAGGCAGTAGTGGCTGCCGTTGCCCTGGTAGAATGGGCACGCAGCCCCACAGGAGGCTCCTTCTTAACCAACGACTAACATGCTTTGATGCACAGAACGACCCACCGAGAGATGGTTCATTTGTGCACGGCCCTACCTTTTTTGGCACCCACGTAGCCAACAAAGAGCTGGTCATCCACCCGGAACTGCTGTGTGCGCTTCAGATAGAACGAGAGCGCACGTTTTCGGTCCAGACGGTGGAGCCTCTCTTCCTCTTTTGAAGGATGCGGAAAGAAGGTGGGCAAGAAGGTGGGCAAGGTGATGGTCTGCCCGATGTGGAAGGGCGTGACAACCTTCGGCAAGAAAGAAGGACGGGTCCTTAGAACCACTTTGTCTGGATGGACAGAGAGAAAAGGAGGTTTAGAAGAAAGAGCCTGGAGCTCACTCACTCTTCTGGCAGAGGTGATGGCCACCAGGAAAGCAGTCTTTAAAGTGAGAAGACGAAGAGGACAGTTGTGAAGTGGCTCAAAGGGAGCACACATCAGATGAACAAGTTACTTACCTTCAGTAACGCTTTTTCTGGTGGATACAGTTTCTGCCTGTGGATTCCTCACCTTGTGAATATCCCCTGCACCAGCAACATTCGGAAACTTTTGTAGCAGTCCACGCCGATGAGGTCGAAGACTACGTCACAGAGACACGGCTTTGCTCGCGGCTCCGCTGACGTCACCGGATCCATAAGAAGACCTTGTCGGCGTGATGACGTCAGTTCCGCCCTTTTTTTGTGCCTTCGAGGCACACGGACGGACAGCAATATATAGACAGTATACACAGAACATAATATACAAAGCAACACACACAGTGTGGAGAATAAATAGGAAGGCAAAAGAAATAACAGTGCCTTTAACAGTAACAAATACATTTTGAAACACCATCATTAGAATTGTAGGTATACAAGGGTGGACAACGGGGAGGCGGGTGGGTCAGTGAGGACTCCACAGGCAGATACTGTATCCACCAGAAAAAGCGTTACCGGAGGTAAGTAACTTGTTCTTCTGATGGATACAGCTGCCAGTGGACTCCTCACCTTGTGAAAAGATTCCCACAGCAGTCCCACTCCCGGAGGAGGGTGTCCACCCTTCTATGGCAGAAAGTCCTGAAGGACGGAATGAGCAAAGTGTCCGTCCCTCCTCACCTCGGAATCCAAGCAGTAATGCTTCGCGAAAGTGTGGAGGGAGGCCCAAGTTGCCGCCCTACAAATGTCCTCCACAGGAACACCTCTAGACAAGGCAGACGTAGAAGACTTTGCCCTAGTAGAATGAGCCCTTAAACCCTCTGGAGGTTCCTTACCGGCCAAAGAGTAACATATCTTGATGCACAAGACAATCCATCTAGAAAGGGTGCGTTTGTGCACCGCTCTGCCTTTCCTGCATCCAACAAAGCCCACAAAGAGCTGGTCATCCACTCGAAAGTCTTTAGTTCTACCAAGGTAAAAGCTCACCGCCCTCTTAGGGTCCAAGCGGTGAAGCCGCTCCTCCTCCTTGAAAGGGTGAGGGGGAGGATAGAAGGTAGGAAGGGTAATGGACTGCCCCAGATGGAAAGGAGTTACCACCTTAGGCAGAAAAGCAGCCCTGGTACGGAGTACCATTCTTTCAGCATGAATGGTCAAGAAGGGGGTATTTGAACTCAGAGCTTGAAGCTCACTTACTCTCCTTGCCGAGGTGATCGCAATGAGAAAGACTGTTTTGAAAGACAACAGCCTCAAGGGACACTTGTGCAAGGGCTCGAAGGGAGAACCCATCAAGTAAGTTAAGACAAGATTTAAGTCCCATTGAGGCACAATAAAAGGATGAGGCGGAAACTTATTGGTAAGGCCCTTAAGAAATCGTAAAACAATAGGAGATTTAAACAATGACGGCTGATCCGGCAAGCAAAGGAAAGCCGACAAAGTCGATAGATATCCCTTCACAGTGGCTACAGCAAAGCCTTGCTGAGCAAGAGGAAGAGCAAACTGAAGGATGTTGGATAAACAAGCCCTCAAAGGATCAATAGATTTCTCCCCGCACCAAAGAATACATTTAGACCACCTATAGGAATAGATAGATTTGGTGGAATGACGTCTGGCAGACAATATTACTTCTACCACATCAGGCGGGAGAGAAAAAGAATTCAGGTTGCCCCGTTCAATCTCCAGGCATGAAGGTGTAAGCTTTGGAGGTGGGGGTGTAGAACCTGTCCCTCTGACTGCGAGAGGAGGTCTGCCCTGAGAGAGAGACGGAGCGGAGGGCACGAGGTGAGGTGGAGAAGATCTGTATACCACACCCTTCTTGGCCAATCCGGGGCGATCAATATGACTTGGGCCCGGTCTTGGCGAATCTTCCTCAGAACCCGAGGAATCAAGGGTATGGGAGGAAACGCGTAAAGGAGTTGTGTGCCCCAACTCAACTGAAACGCGTCCCCCAAAGCTCCCTGCATCGGATACTGGAGACTGCAGAATGACAGGCAGTAAGCGTTCTCATGAGTGGCAAACAGGTCCACCCGAGGAGTTCCCCACATCCGGAAGACGTGACGAACCACTGCCGGATGAAGCCTCCACTCGTGGTCGGCGGAGAACTGCCAACTGAGACTGTCTGCACGCATGTTCAGAACTCAGGCCAGATGATTTGCCATCAGACAAATCTGATGATCCTGAACCCAGGACCAGAGACACAGAGCCTCTCTGCAGAGACAATGCGATCCTACTCCTCGCTGCTTGTTGACATACCACATCACGGTAGTGTTTTCCTTCAGAACTTGAACTGACTGACCACGAAGGGAAGGGAGGAAGGCCTTGAGCGCCAAACGTATCGCCCGCAATTCCAGAAGGTTGATGTGAAGCAACCTCTCCTCCGGAGACCAAAGACCTTAGACCTCCAGATCCCCCAGATGCGCACCCCACCCTAAAGTGGATGCATCCATTATCACTGTGGCCACCGATGGAGGAAGATGAAAGGGCTTTCCTTGAGACAGATTGCCCTCCACGCTCCACCAAGACAGATCCGCTGCAGCTTCTCTGGAGATCCTCAGACTCCCTGAGATCTCCCTTGTGCCGATACCACTGCCTGCAGAGGCACCACTGGAGTGCCCTCATGTGCCAGCGTGCATGGTTGACCAACAGAATGCAGGAGGCGAACAGACCGAGCAGACTAAGGTCGGTTCTGCGCAGGCTTGTGGCTGAACGAAGGTGTCGGGGCGCCCCTTCCGTGGCCACGAAAGGAACGAAAGCAGACGTGGCCGGGCGCGTGTTGGAGAGACCCATGACGTGGCCGTAGTCCGGGAGTCCTTAAAATGCTCCAGCGCACTATCTGCCTTATAGCCAAACAGCCGAATGCCATCAAAGTGCATGGCCATAAGAGAACTTTGCACATCCCCCGAAAAACCAGTGGACCGCATCCAGGCGTGGCGACGTGTCGTGGAAATCGCCCTACCCAGTGAGTCCGCGGTGTCCAATCCACACCTGATGGCGAACTTCGCTGCATCCTTCCCCTCAGCAACAGCTTAGGAAAGCACTGTCCCAGCCTCCGCAGGACATTGAGGCAGCACCTGCGCAACCACGTCCCACACAGCATGGGAATAGCGGCCCATGAAGCATGCGATGTTCACTGACCGCAGCCCTAAGCTGGCAGATAAAAACAGTTTCTTGCCGAACTGTTCCAGCTTCTTTGATACCTCATCCGGCGGAGCGGTAGGAAATGCGCTTTGGGAAGTTGAGGCCTGGATGACCAGGCTCTCCGGGGTTGGGTGGGAAGACAGAAAAGCAGTGCCACCCGGGGCCGGGCGATGGCACCTGGCTATGTTCCTATCCACGGGAACCCCCGTGGCTGGTCAAGAACAGGTGCCCATCAAGACGTCAGTTAAGGCCTCATTGAATGACAGCCGGGGCTCCAAAGAGCTTGCCGCCGGCTGAAGCAATTCAGTGAGGAGATTAGTCTTGAGGGTCACCGTAGGCAGATCGAGGTCAAGGGCCTCAGCTGTTCTACGGAGCACCACAGTATATGTAGCCCCCTCCTCCATGGCCACCACAGGAACAGAAAGAAAACCAGGGTCAGAGGAGAGGTCAAGGTGTGAGAAAGTGGGTTTCTGTTGCAGTAACCCCCCCCCTTTTTTGCCTAATAGCTGATGCACTTTTCCTTGTTGTGCACTGGGCTCCTGCCAATCAGGTGCCCAGGGCCTGTGTTCCTTCCCTAAAAAACTGCCTAACAGCCAAAACCCAAATTGGCAAACCCTGGCCACATGTCAGCCCCTGGTAAATGGTGCCCTAGGTACCCTGGGCCTTGTGACCAGGGAAGGCTTCTAAGGGCTGCAGCACTCATTGTGCCACCCTTAGAGGCCCTGTACCCTAACAAACACACACTGCTCTTGCAGGCTGAGTGTCTGGATACAATATAAAACAGAGAGTCGACATGGCACACATCCCTGTGTGCCATGCCCATAACCTACACTGCCCTGGCATACATCAGCCACCCCTCTAGCTGGGTGCCCTATGCCAGTGGTGTGGGCACAGAGGCAGGAGCCCTGTGCCCCTACAGTACCCAGGTCCCTTCCTGGGTCCTGTAATTGCAGTGCTGCCAGCTAAGAGTATATGGTGCTGGGAGCTTGTCAAACACGAACTCCACAGCACCATAATGGCAGCACAGAAGACTGAGAAGTTTGGTACCAAACTGCTCAGCACATTAAATCCACACTGATGCCAGTGTGTGATTTAATGTACAAAGCACCACAGAGGGCATCTTAGAGAGGCCCCCTGAAACCTAAACCTACAATCCACGTCTGTTCTGAGCCCCTGCTCTCCTGGGTCTGCAACAATGCACATCCTGGGCGAGGTGCTAAATCTCCTCCCCCAGGATGGGCAGGGGGAAGCTTCAGAGGCATTCCGCCTCTGTGAGCTTCCTCAGGCCACTGCAACCCCCCACTCTGGCAGGAAGCTTGGCCGGAAACCCCAAATAAGGACAGGGGATGTGCCAGCCTGCCAACGCCACCCCTCAGGTGGGGGAGGCGAGGTGAAACACATCTCCGGGCTCTCGCCATCTTGAAGATGGGAAGCCCTGCCCAATCAGGACTAGGCTCCTGCCCCCCTCCCACAGGAGAGAGGCAGGATAGGGGGTGTACCCACCCCAGGACAGGGACCCATTGGCCCCTGCCCTTCACCTACCTGTAACACCCCTAAATCTAGTATTTAGGGGCACCCTGAATCTTCCTTCCCCAGATTCCAGATTCAAAACTACAAAGAAGAGCAAGAAGAAAGAAGACCTGCCCTGCAGCTGCTAAAAAGAGGAAGACACCAACTGCTTTGGCCCCAGCCCTACCAGCCTGTCGAACCTGCTCCTGCTCCAACCCGGCATCTCTTGTGGCCAGCAACCTCACAAACCCCGGAGGACCTGGCTACCTTTTGGCTCTAAGCCCCTGGGACTCCCATGAGTAGAGGCTCTACTCAAAACCTACCTCTAATCCCTGGCAGCAGCCCGGAACCGCGAACCCAGCACACCCTGCACCAGCCAAGCCTGGCCAGTGCCGGAGTGGACAAAGACCACGAGGACGACCCCACGGCGACTGTGACCCCGAGTCCGGCACCCAAGGACCTCCCTCGACACTCCTGAAGGAGCCTGCAGCCTCAGAACAAGGTGCCCCCCTAACCGCGATCAACAGAGGGTATGATTTCCCGACACCAAAAGGCACCCCCGCACGCGGCACCCCACGGCCCCCTGTACCCAATCTCGGGGTACCTACCTATCCTCCAACTACCCAACTTACCTCTCGAAGTGGTGGTGGCAGCTGAAGAGTCCTCGTCCTCGAGCTTGCAGTCTTTTTCTAAACCGGAGATTTCCCATTGAAATCAATTGAGCGCCCGAAGGCTCAAAAGCACTCTGCACCCAGCTGCCCGAGTGGCCCTGGCAGTGAAAACTCTACACCTACCTACTTCCCCACTTGCCCTGAGTAAGTGACCGGGAGCCCAGCTCCCACAGCCGCGTGGCTTGCCAGTCAGCAGCCACCAACCAAGGCCCCCCTATCCCTCATAGGATAACATTGGGCCTAACTCTCTCTGCACCCGGCCGCCCTATAGCCGCTGAGGGTGAACCAACTGTACTTACCTGACCCTGGGGGACCCCTGAGTCTATGCCCAGAACCTCAACTCTGCCAGTCGAGTACTTACCCTTAAACCGCTAACTCTATTTTCCTCATAGGGCAACATTGACCGGCTTTTTCCTGAAATTTCTTCTAAGTGTGGACTTTTCAAATCTTTAAAAATTCACCAAAAATCAGCCGAGTAACGAAAATGAAAATACTCACCTGCTCTTAGGTGAGCTCCCAGTGCTGTATCTTGGTGCCCAGCACTATCTCTGAAAAATACTTACAACTGTACTTACCCTTAACTCAATTTTCTTCCATAGGAAATCATTGACTGTTTTCTGTAAAATTTCTTCAAAGTGTCAATTTCTGCAATTTTTAAATATTCTTTAAAAATCGTATAATATCTGAAAACGTAATTACTTACCTGTTTTGGATAAAGGTCCCAGTACTGAGTCTAGGTACCCAGTACTGGATTACAAAAGAAACGAGAACATACTATACCTGTAGAACAAGTTACTTACCTTCGGTAACGATGTATCTGTAAGAAACATTAGTTAGATTCCTCACCTTAGAATATCCCCAGGCGTCAGACTGGATCCGGAAGATTTTTCGTCAGCAATACCCCTTGCGCGTCGCTAGGCGTCGTCTGCGGCTCCGCGTCCGTCGTCGGCGTCGTGCGCCGGGATGACGTCGTCGGAGTACTTAGACGCCGCCCTCGCGCGCTGACGTCAGTTCTTGTACATAGCCTTCCGCGCCAGGAACGCAGAGCCATGCAAAGACCGACACTGGTGCCAAAAATAAAATCTAGGGGCCTGAAAAGGATAACCTTAACCCTAGATGTCAGTTCGCAGAACGGGGAGGATGGGTGGGTCGGTGAGGAATCTAACTAACTAATGTTTCTTTAAGGTAAGTAACTTGTTCATCTGAAAGAAACACGTTAGTTAGATTCCTCACCTTAGAATAGATACCCAAGCAATACCATCCCCGGTGGTGGGTCTGCGAACCAAGATCACACCAGAAAGTCCTGGAGGACAGAACGGCCAAAGAAGCCATCCCTCCGGACTTGGCTGTCAAGGCAATAATGCCTGGCAAACGTGTGTAGCGAAGCCCACGTCGCCGCCTGACAGATGTCCTGCAAAGGGACACCCCGTCCCAAAGCAGTAGTAGCCGCTGTGGCCCGAGTAGAATGGGCGCGCAGCCCAACAGGAGGGTCCTTTTTAGCCAAGGAATAGCAGATTTTTATACACAAAACGACCCACCGAGAGATGGTTCGTTTGTGCACAGCCTTCCCCTTCTTAGCGCCCACGTACCCAACAAAAAGCTGGTCGTCCACCCGGAACTGTTTCGTGCGGTCCAGATAAAAGGAGAGCGCACGTTTTGGGTCCAGACGGTGGAGCCTCTCTTCCTCTTTGGAAGGATGCGGAGGCGGAAAGAAGGTGGGCAAGGTGACAGACTGCCCAAGGTGAAATGGAGTCACCACTTTAGGAAGAAAGGAGGGACGAGGCCGAAGGACAACCTTGTCCGGATGAACAGATAGAAAAGGAGGCTTTGAAGATAAAGCCTGGAGCTCACTCACCCGTCTAGCCGAGGTGATGGCTACCAGAAAAGCAGTCTTTAGAGTTAGAAGACGAAGAGGGCAATTGTGAAGAGGCTCGAAGGGAGCGCACATCAGGAATGTCAAAACCAGATTCAAGTCCCACTGAGGCATTACAAAAGGGACAGGAGGGAACGTGTGTGTAATGCCTTTGAGAAAGCGTGTAACCACAGGGGACTTGAAAAGAGAAGGCTGATCAGGAAGCCGCAAGAAGGCGGAGATGGCAGCAAGATAACCTTTCAGGGTGCCCAGGGCAGAGCCCTGCCGGGCCAGAGAAAGAAGGAAGAGGAGAACCTCAGAAAGAGGGGCGGAAAGGGGATCCACAGCCTTTGCTGTGCACCATGCCACAAATTTGTTCCACCGGCAGGCGTATACCGACTTTGTGGAGGGACGCCTGGCTGCCAGAATGATATCACAGACTTCAGGAGGCAAGTCAAATGGCATCAACTGCCGCCGCTCAATCTCCACGCATGGAGGTGGAGGCTGGACAGGTTCGGGTGGAGGACCGTCCCCTGCTGCTGCGACAGAAGATCCTCCCGAAGGGGCAGACGTATCGGGGGATCGGTCAACAGACTGAGTAGCTCGGGATACCAGTATCTTCGTGCCCAATCCGGAGCCACCAAGATGACTTGGGCCCGGTCGCGCCTGATCTTCTTCAGCACTCTGGGCAGAAGTGGTATAGGCGGAAAGGCGTACAACAGACCGCAACTCCACTCGTGACGAAAAGCGTCGCCGAGCGAGTGCCGCCTTGGAAATTCCAACGCGCAGAACTGCTGACATTGCGCGTTCTCTTCGGTGGCGAATAGATCTAACCAAGGCTCTCCCCACTGCTGAAAGAGGCCTTGCACCACTTCGGAGTTCAGACGCCATTCGTGATCCATCATGCACCGGCGGCTGAGTTCGTCTGCTCTGGCGTTCAGAGAGCCCGCCAGATGTTGAACCACCAGGGTGACGCCCTGGTGTTCCAGCCATGTCCAGAGGCGCAGAGCCTCCTGACAAAGGGTCCACGACCCCACCCCGCCCTGTTTGTTGCAGTACCACATGGCGGTGGTGTTGTCCGTGAACACCTGCACGACACTTCCCCTGACAGAGGGAAGGAAGGCTTTCAGTGCAAGCCGGATCGCTCTCAACTCCAGCAGGTTGATGTGGAGACGAGACTCCGCCGGAGACCAGAGGCCTCTGATCTCCGCCTCTCCCATATGGCCACCCCAACCCAGGAGGGACGCATCCGTCACTACGACATGCTCCGGTTGGGGAAGGGAGAGGCTCTTGCCCTTGACCCACTCGCGGTCCGTGAGCCACCACTGCAACTGGTGTGCAGTGCCCTCCGAGATCAAGACATGGTCGGACAGGTTGCCGTGATGCTGGGCCCACTGAAACTTCAGGTCCCACTGCAGAGCCCGCATGCGCCGCCTGGCGTGATGCACTAGTAGGATGCAGGAGGCCATCAGCCCCAGAAGCCGCAACACTAGCCTGACCGAAACCCGGGATAGAGGCCGAAAGATGGGAATCAGGGCCTGTATATCCCGGACCCGCTGTTCCGGAGGATGGACCCGGAACTGCGCCGAATCAAGAACCGCTCCGATGAAGAGGAGCTTCTGAGAGGGGCTCAAGTGTGACTTCGGCACGTTGATGGAAAACCCCAGCAAATGCAGGAGATCCGCCGTAGTCTGGAGGTGGGAGACGACTGCCTGGGGCGAGCCCGCCTTCAACAACCAGTCGTCGAGATAGGGGAAGACTGGGACCCCTGATCTGCGCAGATGAGCTGCGACCACCGCCATCACTTTCGTGAACACCCGAGGGGCACTGGTGAGGCCGAAGGGGAGCACGGTAAACTGAAAGTGCTCTTGGCCCACCGTGAACCGCAGGTAACGCCGGTGGGCCGGCAGGACGGGGATATGGAAATACGCGTCCTGCAAGTCCAACGCTACCATCCAGTCTCCAGGGTCTAGGGCAGCTAAGACCTGAGCCAACGTTAGCATCTTGAACCTTTCCTTTCGGAGGAAGGCATTGACGTTCCGGAGGTCCAAGATAGGGCGCAGGCCCCCCTTGCCCTTCTTGGGAACCAGAAAGTAGTGGGAATAACAATCACGACCTACTTCTGGACTCGGAACGCGCTCGACGGCCCTCTTGGCCAAGAGAGCCGAAACTTCCTCGCGGAGAAGATCCAAATGATCCCCCGAGATACGGTGGTGCTGTGGTGGCATGGCTGGAGGGGTCGTCTCGAAGGGGAGGGAGTAGCCCCTTCGGACGATTTGCAGCACCCACCTGTCCGATGTTATGGACCGCCAGTGGAGCAGGTGATGGCGAACTCTGCCGCCCACTGGCGTGGTATGGGCCTGAAAGCTCGGACTAGGAAGGCTTTGAGGCGGATGCTGCCGGGGTGGATGTGGGCTGACCACGTCGTCCTCCATTTCCGCCACGGCGGAAGCCACGTCCGCGACCGCGCGCAGGTTGGTTCTGCGGCTGGTGGCTTTGCGGACGTGAGGAGGCGCCCCTTCCTTGGCCACGAAAGGGGCGAAAAGCGGAGGTGTGCGCCCGCGGAGCCGAGAGGCCCAAGGACTTGGCCGTAGCCCGGGAGTCCTTAAAACGGTTCAGCGCACTGTCCGCCTTCTCACCAAACAGGCGAGTGCCATCAAAGGGCATGTCCATGAGGGTGTTCTGGACATCCCCGGAAAAGGACGTGGACCGCATCCAGGCGTGGCGGCGGAGCGCCACCGTGGTGGAAATCGCCCGACCTAGCGAGTCCGTGGTGTCAAGCCCACATCTTATGGCGTGCCGTGCTGCATCCCTCCCATCGGCCAGAGCCTGGGAAAGACGCGTCCGGACCTCCTCCGGACACAGGGGCAGCACGTCCTCCACCGTATCCCACAGAGAATGGGAATAACGGTCCAAGAGACAGGCGGTATTTAAAGACCGCAGGCCCAAACTAAGGGACGAGAACAGTTTCTTGCCAAACTGCTCGAGTCTCTTGGAATCCCGGTCCGGCGGAGCGGTCGGGAAGGAGGATTGGGAAGTAGAGGCCTGGATAACCAGACTCTCGGGGGTGGGGTGTTGGGACAGGAAGCTGGGGTCGCCCGGAGCAGGGCGGTGGCGCCTGGCAACGTTCCTATCCACAGGAGGAACTGTGGAGGGCTTGGACCAGGTGCCCTGCAGAACGTCAGTGAGGGCCTCGTTAAACGGCAGCAGAGGCTCAGTGGAGCTTGCTGAGGTTTGAAGCACCTCAGTGAGGATGTTGGTCCTCACAGCCACGGCAGGCAACTCGAGCCCAAGGGCCTCAGCCGCCTTGCGCAGCACCACAGAAAATGCTGCACCCTCCTCCGAAGCCACGGTCGGAGGAGAAGTGAATCCAGCGTCTGGCGAGGTGTCCAGCCCGCTGGCCTCCCCCAGCTCATCTGCCCAGTCCTGAGAAAGCTGTGACTGAACAGCCAGAGGGTCCTCGAACCCCTCCCAGTCGCCCCCTTCTTCCGATTCCTGATAAACAGGAGGAATGATCGGAACCGGACTGTAGAGATGGTAGGTCTCTAGCGGCGTCGGATGCGGCGTCGGCGGACGCCGTGCCGGCGTCGGGTCCGGATGAGGGCTAAACTGGGGCGTCGGCGTCACAGGCGTCGGCGGCGCCGGTGACGGCGTCGGTGGTTCAGGCGTCGGCGCCGGTGGAGGAGTGACAAGGTCAACCGGCGTCGACTGGGGCCCAGGCATGGGCCCCGCGGGGACCTGCGGCGTCGAGACCGGAGTCGTCGACGGCGCCGGGGCCGGAGCCGCCGGCACGCGAGGTCGCCCAGTCGAGCCCGCGGGGCCCGAAGGCGCGCCAGCGGGCGTCGACGGCGGGGCCAGGCTCCTCATGGCCGAGAGGAAGGCACTGATCTCCGCCGGCGCCGCGTCAGCCCCAGGGACCGGAAGGTATGGGGGCGGACGCGGCACCTGCGGCTCCGCCGGAGCCGCGGGGGTGGAACCACTTGGACCCTCGGCCGAGTCGCGCGACCGGCGAGGGGAGTCCGAAGAGCGATGTCGCCTCTTGGACTTCTTTGAGTGTTTGGACTTACCCGACGACTTGGAGCCAGACGATCGATGGTGGCGTCGGCTAGGGCTCCGCGAGCGATCCTTGGACCTCCTCCTGGACCGGGATCGCGCACGACGCGGAGCCGAGTGGCGAAGCTCGAGAAGCTTGCGGGACCGCTCCCGCCTAGCCTTCGAAGTCAGGGCCTGACAGTCGTTGCACGACTCCGCGTCGTGGTCGAGGCCTAAGCAATAGAGGCACCGGCGGTGGTGATCGGTCACCGACATCAGTCGATGACAGTCTTCACAAGCCTTGAACCCAGGCATCCTACCGGCACCAGATGTCGACAGACAGGGATCAAAAATGATCAAAAAGATTTAGTCAAAAAAGACTAAAAGGGGTAGCTCTCCCGGATCTGCGCTTACTGGCGCGGAAAAAAGAAGAACTGACGTCAGCGCGCGAGGGCGGCGTCTAAGTACTCCGACGACGTCATCCCGGCGCACGACGCCGACGACGGACGCGGAGCCGCAGACGACGCCTAGCGACGCGCAAGGGGTATTGCTGACGAAAAATCTTCCGGATCCAGTCTGACGCCTGGGGATATTCTAAGGTGAGGAATCTAACTAACGTGTTTCTTTCAGATATTGCCTTGTAGTAGGTACAAGCTTCTTTAAGAATGTTCATACAGTCTTGAGGCAAATTTAAGTATCCAAACTCGAAGACTTCAGGAGCCAAATTGCAAGATTAATTTCTTTGGGATGTCTTATTGTTCTACAGTTCTGCCTGAGAAGGTCCGGGTGGAGGTGAAGCTTTTCGTGTGGGACTAGAGATAGTTCCATAAGTGTTGAGAACCACAGTTGTCGAGCCCATGTGGGGGCTATTAGTATCATGGTGAGCAAGGTTTGCCTGAATTTCCTGACCACTAATGGAAGCGGTAGAAAAGTGTATGCAAATATCCCTTACCAGTTCATCTATAGAGCATTGCCTTTGGACTGATGGTATGGCTATCTGCTTGCGAAGTGTGGGCATTTTGCGTTTTCTTTTGTTGCAAACAGGTCTATCTCAGGAAATCCCCATTTGTTAAAGTATGCTTAATGAACATTGGGGTGGATTTACCATTCATGGACCTATTGTGATCTGCTCAAAGTCTGCAATCAGATTGCTTGTTCCTGGGATAAGTTCTGCTAATATATGAATGTTGCTGTGTATTGCTTACTTCCAGATTTTTTGAGCTAAGTGAGATAATTGGAGTGTGTGTGTGTGTGTGTGTCCCCCCCATGCTTTTGTAAATAATACATTATTGTATTATCTGTTCAAATAAGGGCAGCTTTCTTTTGTAGAAAAATTAGGAAGGCTTTGATCGCTAGATGAACAGCTTGCAGCTCTTGGTGAATGATATGGAGATTCTTGTTTGGAATCCTATTGTCCCTGGAAAGTAAGGCTGTGGAGTTGTGCTCCCCATACTGTTAGAGATGCATCTGTTAGCGTTATTTGTGGAACTGGGTCTTGAAACTGCAGCCCTTTGGATAGATTTAGTTGATTCCACCATTGGAGAGGGTGATAGGTGCGGCTGTTTACCAACAATAGATCGTGAATGGTGACCAAGTGATGAGTCCATTGCTGGGAAAGACATTGTTGTACAAGTCTCATGTTGAGTCTGGCATGTGGGACTATGTAAATACAAGATGCCATTGTGCACAAAAGCCTGAATTAATTTGGCTGGATTGTGAGTTCCTGTTTGAAATTGTTGAAATGTTAGTATATTGTGTATTCGGTCTGTGTTTGGGGATGCTATCGCTAGATTTGTGTTGGGCGTGGCCCCTAGAAATGCATGAGCGGTAGCTGGCTGCAGATGAGATTTATGTAGGTTGACAGTAAACTGTAGTTGATATAGTAAATCTAGGGTTTTTTTAGGATTCGGTTTACAAAGAATGAATGTATTTGCTTTGATGAACAAGTTACTTACCTTCGGTAACTATATATCTGTAAGAGACATTAGTTAGTGATAGATTCCGTACCTTAGAATTACCCCCAGGCATCAGATTGGATCCGGAAGTACGAGTTACTTACCTTCGGTAACAATGTATCTGGTAGAGACGTTGTCTAGCCGCAGATTCCTTAACTTAGAATATCTCCAGGCGTCAGACTGGATCCGGATTTTTTTTTCAGCAGCACCTCTGCGCCCCGGGGGACGGCGCAAAACGACCCCGCCCTGACGTCGTCCCGTACATGAAGTCAGCGAGGTCTTACAAGTCCCTCCCGGCGCATTGACATCCGTTTTCTTCGGAAAAACGTTTCCGCGACAACGCGGAGTCACCAACAAAAAAACTGTGGAAGTATGGGAGCAGTGTGAGAAGGATGAAAATTCGTGAATAAATAAGGAGGATGGTGCAAGACACCATTGTAAAAGACAGAATTAGACACTGCCTACATGTAAGTGAAAAAGCTATGAGAAAGAACTCCGCAAGCTAAGCGAAGACCCTTCCCAAATGCAACAAGGGAAGAATATCTCAACAGATAGAAATAGACTTATTACCATGCGGAACAACAGACAGAAATAGACTGTCAGTACCATGTAGAACTGTGTCGTCTAGCAAGAACGGAGCACAGAGAGAACAGTCCACCGCAGGAAGGTATGAAAGACTGCCCCTAAAGTAATGGAGGTTTGAGACAGAGGTCAACAGAACCCCAAAGAAGACTACTGTTGAGGACACCCGATCCCTGAGCCATTCGGGAAGGCAGCAGGAGAAGATAAGAAAATGAAGCGGAATCTCCTGGTGAAAGTCAATCAAAAAGGCATCATGTTACAGACAAGAAACCCTTGAGAGGGAGTCAACTGTATTTTGGTAACAGAAACCCTTAAGAGGGAGCCAGCTGTATCATAGTAAATCTCAAGGGACACAACAATGTGAGCACCATGAGAGAAAAACAGCAATGCCAACTGTAAAAGGGAGGCCAACGGATAACACCATTTGGCACGGTCCTCGCAGAACGGGGAGGCAGGGTGGACGTTAAGGAATCTGCGGCTAGACAACGTCTCTACCAGATAAACATGTTACTTACCTTCGGTAACAATGTATCTGTAAGAAACATTAGTTAGTTAGATTCCTCACCTTAGAATATCCCCAGGCGTCAGACTGGATCCGGAAGATTTTTCGTCAGCAATACCCCTTGCGCGTCGCTAGGCGTCGTCTGCGGCTCCGCGTCCGTCGTCGTGCGCCGGGATGACGTCGGAGTACTTAGACGCCGCCCTCGCGCGCTGACGTCAGTTCTTGTACATAGCCTTCCGCGCCAGGAACGCAGAGCCATGCAAAGACCGACACTGGTGCCAAAAATAAAATCTAGGCGCCTGAAAAGGATAACCTTAACCCTAGATGTCAGTTCGCAGAACGTGGAGGATGGGTGGGTCGGTGAGGAATCTAACTAACTAATGTTTCTTACAGATACATCGTTACCGAAGGTAAGTAACTTGTTCATCTGAAAAAAACACGTTAGTTAGATTCCTCACCTTAGAATAGATACCCAAGCAATACCATCCCCGGTGGTGGGTCTGCGAACCAAGATCACACCAGAAAGTCCTGGAGGACAGAACGGCCAAAGAAGCCATCCCTTCGGACTTGGCTGTCAAGGCAATAATGCCTGGCAAACGTGTGTAGCGAAGCCCACGTTGCCGCCTGACAGATGTCCTGCAAAGGGACACCCCGTCCCACAGCAGTAGTAGCCGCAGTGGCCCGAGTAGAATGGGCGCGCAGCCCAGCAGGAGGGTCCTTTTTTGCCAAGGAATAACAAATTTTGATGCACAAAACGACCCACCGAGAGATGGTCCGTTTGTGCACAGCTTTCCCCTTCTTAGCACCCACGTATCCAACGAAAAGTTGGTCGTCCACCCGGAACTGCTTTGTGCGGTCCAAATAAAAGGAGAGCGCACGTTTTGGGTCCAGACGGTGGAGCCTCTCTTCCTCTTTGGAAGGATGCGGAAAGAAGGTGGGCAAGGTGACAGACTGCCCAAGATGAAATGGAGTCCCCACTTTCGGAAGAAAGGAGGGACGAGGCCGAAGGATAACCTTGTCCGGATGAACAGACAGAAAAGGAGGCTTTGAAGATAAAGCTTGGAGCTCACTCACCCGTCTAGCCGAGGTGATGGCTACCAGAAAAGCAGTCTTAAGAGTCAGAAGACGAAGGGGACAATTGTGAAGAGGCTCGAAGGGAGCGCACATCAGGAATGTCAAGACAAGATTCAAGTCCCACTGAGGCATTACAAACGGAACAGGAGGGAACGTGTGAGTAATGCCCTTTAGAAAGCGTGTAACTACAGGGGACTTGAAAAGAGAAGGCTGATCAGGAAGCCGCAAGAAGGCAGAGATGGCAGCAAGATAACCTTTCAGGGTGCCCAGGGCAGAGCCCTGCCGGGCCAAAGAAAGAAGAAAGAGGAGAACCTCAGAAAGAGGGGCGGAAAGGGGATCCACAGCCTTTGCTGTGCACCATGCCACAAATTTGTTCCACCGGCAGGCGTATACAGTCTTTGTGGAGGGACGCCTGGCTGCCAGAATGATATCACAGACTTCAGGAGGCAAGTCAAATGGCATCAACTGCCGCCGCTCAATCTCCACGCATGGAGGTGGAGGCTGGACAGGTTCGGGTGGAGGACCGTCCCCTGCGGCTGCGACAGAAGATCCTCCCGAAGGGGCAGACGTATCGGAGGATCGGTCAACATACTGAGTAGCTCGGGATACCAGTACCTTCGTGCCCAGTCCGGAGCCACCAAGATGACTTGGGCCCGGTCGCGCCTGATCTTCTTCAGCACTCTGGGCAGAAGTGGTATAGGCGGAAAGGCGTACAACAGACCGCAACTCCACTCGTGACGAAAAGCGTCGCCGAGCGAGTGCCGCCTTGGAAATTCCAACGCGCAGAACTGCTGACATTGCGCGTTCTCTTCGGTGGCGAATAGATCTAACCAAGGCTCTCCCCACTGCTGAAAGAGAACTTGCGCCACTTCGGAGTTCAGACGCCATTCGTGATCCATCATGCACCGGCAGCTGAGTTCGTCTGCTCTGGCGTTCAGAGAGCCCGCCAGATGTTGAACCACTAGGGTGATGCCCTGGTGTTCCAGCCACGTCCAGAGGCGCAGAGCCTCCTGACAAAGGGTCCACGACCCCACCCCGCCCTGTTTGTTGCAATACCACATGGCGGAGGTGTTGTCCGTGAACACCTGCACGACACTGCCCCTGACAGAGGGAAGGAAGGCTTTCAGTGCAAGCCGGATCGCTCTCAACTCCAACAGGTTGATGTGGAGACGAGACTCCGCCGGAGACCAGAGGCCTCTGATCTCCGCCTCTCCCATATGGCCACCCCATCCCAGGAGGGACGCATCCGTCACTACGACATGCTCCGGTTGGGGAAGGGAGAGGCTTCTGCCCATGACCCAATCGCGGTCCGTGAGCCACCACTGCAACTGCTGTGCAGTGCCCTCCGAGATCAAGACATGGTCGGACAGGTTGCCGTGATGCTGGGCCCACTGAAACTTCAGGTCCCACTGCAGAGCCCGCATGCGCCGCCTGGCGTGATGCACTAGTAGGATGCAGGTGGCCATCAGCCCCAGAAGCCGCAACACTAGCCTGACCGAAACCCAGGATAGAGGCCGAAAGATGGGAATCAGGGCCTGAATATCCCGGACCCGCTGTTCCGGTGGATAGACCCGGAACTGCGCCGAATCAAGAACCGCTCCGATGAAAAGGAGCTTCTGAGAGGGACTCAGGTGTGACTTCGGCACGTTGATGGAAAACCCCAGCAAATGCAGGAGATCCGCCGTAGTCTGGAGGTGGGAGACGACTGCCTGGGGCGAGCCCGCCTTCAACAACCAGTCGTCGAGATAGGGGAAGACTGGAACCCCTGATCTGCGCAGATGAGCTGCGACCACCGCCATCACTTTCGTGAACACCCGAGGGGCACTGGTGAGACCGAAGGGGAGCACGGTAAACTGAAAGTGTTCTGGGCCCACCGTGCACCGCAGGTAATGCCGGTGGGCCGGCAGGACGGGGATGTGGAAATATGCGTCCTGCAAGTCCAACGCTACCATCCAGTCTCCGGGGTCTAGGGCAGCTAGAACCTGAGCCAAGGTCAACATCTTGAACCTTTCCTTCCGGAGGAAGGCATTGACGTTCCGGAGGTCCAAGATAGGGCGTAGGCCCCCTTTGCCCTTCTTGGGAACCAGAAAGTAGTGGGAATAACAACCACGACCTACTTCTGGACTCGGAACGCGCTCGACGGCCCCCTTGGCCAAGAGGGCAGAAACTTCCTCGTGGAGAAGATTCAAATGATCCCCCGAGATACGGTGGTGCTGCGGTGGCATGGCTGGAGGGGTCGTCTCGAAGGGGAGGGAGTAGCCCCTTCGGACGATTTGCAGCACCCACCTGTCCGATGTGATGGACTGCCAGTGGAGCAGGTGATGGCGAACTCTGCCGCCCACTGGCGTGGAATGGGCCTGAAAGCTCGGACTAGGAAGGCTTTGAGGCGGATGCTGCCGGGGTGGATGTGGGCTGACCTAGTCGTCCTCAAGAACCGCCTCGGCGGAAACCACGTCCGCGCGCTTGTTGGTTCTGCGGCTGGTGGCTAGGCGCACGTGAGGAGGCACCCCTTCCTTGGCCACGAAAGGGGCGAAAGGCGGAAGATTGCGACCGCGGGGCCGAGAGGCCCAAGGACTTGGCCGTAGCCCGGGAGTCCTTAAAGCGGTTCAGCGCACTGTCCGCTTTCTCGCCAAACAGGCGAGTGCCATCAAACGGCATGTCCATGAGAGTGCTCTGGACATCGCCCGAAAATGACGTGGACCGCAGCCAGGCGTGACGTCTAAGCGCCACTGTGGTAGAAATGGCCCTACCCAGCGAGTTCGTGGTGTCAAGCCCACAACGTATAGCATGTCGCGCGGCATCCCTCCCATCGGCCAGAGCCTGGGTAAGGCGTGTCCGGACCTCCTCCGGACACAGGGGCAGCGCGTCCTCCACCGCATCCCACAGAGAGTGGGAATAACGGTCCAAGAGACAAGCGGTGTTCAAAGACCGCAGGCCCAAACTAAGGGAAGAGAACAGCTTCTTGCCAAACTGTTCTAGTCTCTTGGAATCCCGGTCCGGCGGGGCGGTCGGGAAGGAGGATTGGGAGGTAGAGGCCTGGATAACCAGGCTCTCAGGGGTAGGGTGTTGGGACAGAAAACTGGGGTCGCCCGGAGCAGGGCGGTGGCGCCTGGCGACGTTCCTGTCCACAGGAGGAACTGTGGAGGGCTTGGACCAGGTGCCCTGCAGAACGTCAATGAGGGCCTCATTGAATTGCAGCAGAGGCTCAGTGGAGCTTGCTGCAGACTGAAGCACCTCAGTAAGGACGTTAGTCCTCACAGCCACGGCAGGCAGCTCGAGCCCAAGGGCTGCGGCCGCCTTGCGCAGCACCACGGAGAAAGCAGCGCCCTCCTCCGAAGCCACGGTCGGAGGAGACAAATCCAGTGTCTGGAGAGGTATCCAGGCCACTGGCCTCCCCCAGTTCATCTGCCCAGTCCTGGGACAGTTGAGCCTGAGCGGCCATAGGATCCTCGGATCCCTCCCAGTTGTCCCCATCATCCGACTCCTGGTATAGAGGAGAAAGTAACGGAGCCGGGCGGTAGACAAAATGTGTCTCTAGCGGCGTCGATCTCGGCGTCCATCGACGCCGGACCGGCGCCAGGCCCGGAGCGGGACTGAACTGGGGCACGACGTCAAGCGGAGTCGACGTCGGCGTCGGGGGTGGAACCGGTGTCGACGCCGGCGGAGGAGGCGTGACAAGGTTGACCGGCGTCGACGGGGACTCGAGAACGGGTCCCTTGGGCGCTTGCGGTGTCGAGGCCGGAGCCGTCAACGGCGCCGGAGCCACCGGAAGGCAAGGCAGCCCAGTCGGGTCCGCGGGGCCCGAAGGCGCGCCAGCGGGCACCGACGGCGGAGCCAGGTTCCTCATGGCCGAGAGGAAGGCACTGACCTCCGCCGGCGTCGCGTCAGTCCCAGGGACCGGAGGGTATGGGGACGGGCGCGGCGCCTGCGGCTCCGCCGGAGCCGCGGGGGTGGAACCACCCTGACCCTCGACCGAGTCGCGCGACCGGCGAGGGGAGTCCGAAGAGCGATGTCGCCTCTTGGACTTCTTGGAATGCTTCGACTTACCCGAAGACTTGGATCCCGACGACCGATGGTGACGTCGGCTGCGGCTCCGCGACCAATCCTTGGACCTCCTCCTGGACCGGGATCGAGAGGCGCGCGGAGCCGAGTGGCGAATCTCGAGAAGCTTACGGGACCGCTCCCGTCTAGCCTTCAAGGTCAGGGCCTTGCAGTCCGAACACGACTCCGCGTCGTGATCGAGGCCCAAGCAGTAAAGACACCGGCGGTGATGGTCCGTAACCTACATCAATCGGTTACAGTCCGTACAGGCTTTAAACCCAGGCATCCTACCGGCACCGGTGTCGAGACACGATCAAAAAGGATCAAAAAAGTTAGTAAAAAATTGACTAAAGGGGTAGCTCTCCCGGATCTGCGCTTACTGGCGCGGAAAAAAGAAGAACTGACGTCAGCGCGCGAGGGCGGCGTCTAAGTACTCCGACGACGTCATCCCGGCGCACGACGCCGACGACGGACGCGGAGCCGCAGACTACGCCTAGCGACGCGCAAGGGGTATTACTGACGAAAAATCTTCCGGATCCAGTCTGACGCCTGGGGATATTCTAAGGTGCGGAATCTAACTAACGTGTTTCTTTCAGATACATAGTTACTGAAGGTAAGTTAACTCGTACATCTGATAGAGACATCTAGCCGCAGATTCCTTAACTTAGAATAGATACCACAGCCATACCCCAAAGGAGAGGTGGGCCTGTGAAAGAACAGAAAGCACCAAGCATTTGAGCCGACAACAGAGTGACGGACAATGGGGAAGGCTGTGGCGGAACAGCCAGACAGCAACCCAAATAGCTCGAAAGGGCAAAAGATAATGGCATGCAAGACATCCCAAAAAGGCCATAATGGTGCTACACCATACCTGTAAGTCTGACAGGTAGAAACGAAACAAGCCATATACCAGAACAAAAGAAAAAGAGGGGAAGAAGGACCACTCTCAGCATAATGGTACACTATGTGAACACCGACCAAAGGTTGAGAAGAAACATGCAACCAGAGCCACCGGGCGAGCCCACGGACGGAAGGCTGGAGAGGCTACAGCCAAGAACCCAAGGTCAAGAGAAAGAAATTAGCAATGTTTTTAGAATTGCAGGCGGAGACAAGAAACACGCCAAGTGCACACCCAGTCCCAAAAGGGGGAACAGGGGCTAACAGTAACAATCTTAAGCCTGCTGACGCAGGCCACCACAGAAACATGCGCAGAGCAAACAGCTACAGAGATCATAAGGTGGCGTAGCTAAAATAAGCATAAGGCTGCTCAACCAAGCCGCGGTAAGACCAAGGTGAGAACCAACACACAAAATACAGATATGCAGGGCGAAGAACTAGGACGACTGACGTTAGAAGAGCCAGCTGATACAATATAGCACAGCCGAAGGAAGGTGCAGCAAAGGCACCAAAGTACTAAGACATAGAAGCGGATGAATAATTGCAGAATTTCAGACCACACCCACTGACTGGAAGGAAAGTAACCCTTGTCCAGAAGAGAGAATCGTTTAGTAACTGAACATGAAGGGAGCAGCGGAAAACTGGGAAACTACCCCAGCAAGCGGAACACAAAAAGGGGCCTTGTTGGTAACGCCGCATGCATCACCGGAAAGTCCCTGGAACATGGAGACTTGGGACCAGACCTTACAGCCTCGAAGAGAGTTGAAGAGTAGGAAGAAGAGTACCCATGGAACTGGTATGTATACCCAATAACAGATATATATAGCAAAAAACAGGTAAACTAGCCACGACTATACAACATCTTTGTGGAGGACCACACCTGTTACCGTAATGGCAGACGGAAGCTGCCGTTAAAGCGCGATGAACACCCCGAAAACCTCCGAAGGAGGAGGAGAATAATAAAGCAATGTAGGAGAGTAGGGTCTGCTTTCTATGTTCACCCCCACTTTTTGCTTTTGCTTTGCTGGTTTTCGACTTAGATGTGGCTGTGGGCCTGCTAACCAGACCCACAGCCCTGCTGTTCTCTCTCTAAATTGATACTATGTACTTTAGGTGCATAACCCATTTGGATAGGATCACCTTATTAGCCCCTGTACAGTGTACCTTAGGTACCCAGGGCATAGGTGTACCCATGGCCTACCAGGGGCTGCAGCATGTATTATGCCACCCCTGGCCTGGCCTTCCATTATGACACAACTGGCTGATCACTCAGCTGGGGCAAGGTTGTGTAATCACTCCTTGCTTAGGTGTATTCCTATACCTAACCTACATATAGACACGTGTACCTATCAGCCACTCCTATGGCAGGCCTTAACAATCCTGGAGGCAGAGTGCTTGGTAACATGTGAGATGGTGCTCTAGCATGAGCTGAGCCTGTCTGCAGCTTTCGGAACCATGTCCTTATAGCTGTTCTATGATATAGCCTACCATATACTCTTAAAGTGCCTTATAATCTTAGACGGTTATGGTAACTATGGTTTGGCTTTATCAAAACATGTCGTGTAAGGTGTCTAACACTTTGGAATAATACCCCCATACCATTTCTGGTGATGAGGATATTATCCCTCCCTTCTAGAGGGAGAAGACATGTTGAAACCTACTTACCCGGTTAAAGTTAACCAGAGCCCCAGCATCACAAAATGGATGCTGCTGCCACAGACACGAGTCTGACCTCCTGCTGCTGGGAGTGATCCCGGCAAGGGAGGCTTGGACAATAGGTTTCCTGCCTTGGGAGGTGCGAGCACCACCCCAGACAGGCCTTAGTGTATTGGGGCAGGGAGGGATGAAAAGAATGAGACATGCCTGGGGCACACAAGGTGTCCCGTGCATAGTCCAGTTCAAACCGGTGCTGGGGCACTCCAGCCCCAGTCCTGGCGTGAAACTGGACAAAGGGAAGGGGGTGTAACCACCCCCCTCCCAGGTTCCACCCATAAGGCGTGACCTAGCAGGTAACCCAGCCCCCCAGATAGGTATAAGAGTGGTAGCTGGGCCCCAGGAGATTAGATTATCCTGAACCTGCAACTTGAACAGAAACTCTGGACCTTCGACGAAAGAAGAAGACTGAAGAATCTCCCTTGTGGCCAAGGAGTGGCTACCCTGTGCAAACAGGCACCATCAAGAGACTACCCTTTGCTTTGCTGAAGTTCTACGAGGGACCGACTGTAGAGCCCGACCTGAGCCTTGACTTCCAGACTTCTCCGACCCTGATCCACAGCCGAGCTGAGATCCGTGGAGGCGACGAGAGACGTGGGACCGGCTACCTGGGAAAAGTGGCTAGTATCTTCCAGCGTAGCTTCTGAGGCACCCTCGAAGTTGTGCACCGGGGATTGAGAAGCCCCAACCCCAAGCACCATCTGCACCGAAGACCAGCCCCCCACACTCCACCAGTCCTGCGTGGGGCCCTTCTGCATTTTCCTGCTTGCCGCGTCTGTCCGGTTGCTTGCCCGTTGGCTAGTGGCCTTTGTGACGACGCATCCAGAAATCTTCACTGCTGGTTTGGCTCCTCCAGACTGGCTCCCGCTTCCTTGCAAAAGAGAAGCACCCCAGACCTTCCTGGTCTGCACCAGAAGCAAGTCCTCCGTTCTTCGTGGGTTCCGCTTGCCAAGGCTTGGTGAGTCCTAGTCCAACTTCGACGCCGCCGACAGCAAGAGCCTTCGTGGGACAGCTCGCCTCCTGGTCGTCCTCGACGTTTCCTGGTCCCCGTGGCTGCAGCGACAAGCTTCACCTTCACCTGCAATCTTCACGACATCGCCTGGTTCCTTCCTGGTTCCACGTGGTCACTGGCTAGTGACCTTGACTCTGTCCCTTCTGCTTGCAAGTCTCCTCTCTTCTTGATCCCAGCCTTGGGATCCACCGGACACTCTTCACTGACTGCCTGTCAGCAACTTTCCTTCAGGCATCCCTAGAAGTCCACGACGAAACCCGACGCAAGTTCACACCTATGCACCCGCAGCCTGTGGGCTAGGTAACTTGGGTACTTCGGTGCTCACAAGGGTAGTGACTATCCTAGGGTCTAGTTTCCGAGTCTCGACTCTCTAGCCGCTTCAGAAGTGTCCATAAACTGTTAATTTCTAACAAGTACTATTTCTATCGACTTTTACGCATTACGCGTGAGTGTTTCCACTCTGCACCTGAATCCCATGGGCCTCCCACTTCCTAACTGTTGCTAGTGTAGCCCCAGCGATTCCCTAGGCCTAGGCCTATCCTATTTCCGTGACAGTGGTCCTTATACCACTTCTTTAGTATATGGTTTGCGTGGCCCCTAGGGCCTAACTGTATTACTTACCTGTGTGACTTAATGTATGCATAAATAAGACTGTGTTGTACTTACCTCTAATCTCATAAAGAGTGCTGAGGGTTTGACTAGAATAAATACACTTTATTTTATATATATATCTGTTGTGGTGTCCTTTCATTTGGTATTCAAGGGATTATATATGGTATCACAGCTGGCTTCACATGCCATTCAGAGTTTAGCCTAAGACTGCTCTTGTCCATGCTACCACTAGGATAGCTGGTCTATAAGGTTGACTTTACAACCAATCATCATAAGGGTTGTTTGGACTGATATAAGGTGTACACTAGAACTAGTGACATCATACATCATGCCAACTTCTCACAAGAAAGATGACCAATGACGTAAAGATGACGCCAAGGCACCGCATTGAGCACCGTACAACAGCAGAGAAGAGCACCAGAGGGCCCTAGAGGCAAAAGGAACTCTTAGGTCCAGTTGACTTAACAGAGCTATATAATAGCAACCAAGTACCCCACACGTAGTATGTACCCCCCTAACAGGGAACACGTTCATAAGGGCAAGCCACAGTCGGAGGAACAATCTGAGGAACATTGGCACAGCAGGTTAACCGCCAGTTTAAAACGCATAATGCATCCAAGGGATGAGAAATAAAAGGGTAATCCCCTCCGACCATGCAAAAGGAAAACCTGAGGCTTACTATCAGCCTAAAACACAGAACGCATCAAAAGGATGCTAAGGGTACCACCCCAGAACAAACACCTGAGGAAGACCAGCCTAAGGGTGGGGTGCGAAAGCCCGCAAGGAGGCGCTAAACAGCAGAGTCGGAGGGTGCGTCAAACAATAACACCCCATCAAAGGGTAAATCAACAAGACTCACAGATATTTTCTGGGAAGACGCTATCCCGTAACCAAGCATGGCGCCGCAAGGCAACTGAACCAGCCATAGCCAGGCCCAAGGAATCAGCAGTATCCAAGGTGGAGCGGATTGTAAACTCAGCAAGGTCACGGCCATCCCGGAGAAGATTAAGCAGGTCAACACGAGCGCCTTCAGCGCTGGTGGAGAATAAAGACTCTGCAGAGTCTCACAGGGCAGAGGTAGCCCTAGCCAGGACACATACTGTATTTAGTGACCGTAGTGCAGCACTAGTGGAGGCAAAGATGTTCCGACCCATTGACTCAAGCCATCTGGACTCCCGGGAGGGAGGAAGCAATAGCCGGGGCAAGGAAGGGAAGGCAGTTTGCAAAACAAACCCCTGCACGTCGGGATGCACAAATAAGCAGACCAGATCATGTGGAGCAGGATGGTGGCGGTGCAAGACCGAACAAGCCACCGAGTCACCAGAAGCCGGCCTATACCCAGGTGCCCAAAAGAGCATCATAAAGAGAAGCTTCAAAGGGCAGAATCGGCTCCACATTCCCTGACCCACGGTGAAGGACATCAAGTAAAGGGTTCACAGACAAGGGTGCCGAAGGCGGCTGAATGTTCAAAATCCAAGTGGCCAAAGAGACCACTCTGAGAAAAGCTGCACCAGCCTTGGTAGCCCTCCGAGGATGGGATAGTAGCTCATCAGTAGTGGAGGGCTGTAAGCTAACCCTCCCAAGACAGTGAGGGTGCGACCAATGCCCAACTGAAGGGAGCCCCATTGACAAATGGGAGTCCTGATGAGGCTGTTGAGGAGGCGGGGAGCCTGCTGGGTGTGGGTGCTCTCGAGGAGGTGGGCACCCTACCGGATTTACATACTCAAAGGGAGGAACAGGCAAGAATACATCCGGCGTTGCCGGGCGTGAGGTTGACGCCAAATTCTGTCCTGACGCCACCGAGGAAGAGTCAACAACCCGGCATCGATGCGGCCCCAAAGTCACTTTAGTAGGTGCCGACCAAGCTTTTTCCGGCACGGACTCTACTCCATCCGGCTTAGAGTCGGCTCTGAATCCACGATAAGCTCCCCTTCCTAAGGCGGCGGCACCAGAGCCAGGGATGCAAGCCTCAGCCCCACCCCAGACAGGCAATGGTCACCTTCCGAAGAAGAAGCCGCCGGATCGGGGGGGGGGGGGGGGGGGGGGGGGGGGGAAGCAAACCCCCGGCGCCGCCACAGCCTCAACAGAAAGAAGTGGAGGCAAAGTCAGGGAGGCGAGTCTACGGAGCCGGGACGGCGCCTTCTTGGACTCCGACCAGCAACCACATGCGACACCACAGGGAGCCCCATGGGACTATGCGGTGCGGCAGGGGTGCAATGGGCCGTACAGGGGGACCAAGGCGGGCCGCACCCTGATGCCATAGGGATCGTCATGGGGGACCCAGCCGGGCCGCGCCCTGACGATACCACATCTCCGACATCCCTGATGGTCATCTGATGCCGGGGGCGAACCCACCGGCGAGTCCGTCGGGGACCACACAGGTAGCAGAGGACGCCCCAGGGATGGGTGAGGACCCCAAGGGAGGCCTGCAAATCCATGGCATAAGCCTCCATTTGGCTAAAGTCGCCCCTGCACCCGGATAGAGAGAATAGTGGGGTGGGGGGGTCTGTCGGGGGCACACGTCTGGAATATTCCAGGAACCAGTGCCCCTGACAACAGATGAAAGGGTGGTCGAGGAATTCGGCGAACTGCACTGCAACTTACCAAGCAGTGGTGAATGACTGCCTCGGGACCCAGTCGGCGATCGACGGCGAAACTGCGTTGAAGATGCCGTGGGACGAGACAACTCCGACCGGGACAGTCGTGCCGAAAGAAGCTTCAGCAGGCGCTCCCACCGGGACTTCGGCTTAAGGTGTTGGCAGACTTCGCAGTCTGTGGAGTCATGGTGCTCGCCCAGACACCACATACAAATAAGATGCGGGGCTGTCGCGGACATTTCGCGAACAGGAAATACAGGATTTAAAGCCCATGTTAAACACAGAGCGCATCTAAAGGATGCAAAATGAAAAAGTACCACCACGGAAGATAGGCCTAAGAAGACCTAAGTGGGAGGACGAAAGCCCGCAAGGAGCCGGTGAACCGCTGACTCTGCGTGAGCATCAAACAGCAAAACCCCATTAAAGGGTAAGTCAACCAGTCGCTCCCGGAAATTTTCGTGGAAGACAGTATCGCGCAAACAAGCGCGAAGCCTTAAGGCACCAAAGCTCACCGTAGCACGTCCCAAAGAATACGCAGTATCTCAGGCTGAGCGGATTGTGAATTCGGCAAGGCTGCGGCCATCCCAGAGGAGGCGAAGGAGATCAACCAGAGCACCTTCAGAGGTGGCTGAAAGCAGAGACTCTGCAGAGTCCCAAAGGGCAGAAGTATCCCGCGCCAAAACACAGTATTTAAGGATCGTAGCCATCTGGACTCCCGAGAGGGAGGAAGCGTTAGAGTGGGCAGGGAAGGGAAAGTAGTCTGCAACACAAACCCTTGCACATCAGGGTGTACAAAAAGACTAACAGGATCATGCGGAGCCGGACGGTGGCGGTGCAAAACTGAACGAGCCACCGGGTCACCTTAAGCAGGACAGACCCAGGTACCTAAAAGGGTATCATAAAGGGAAGCCTCAAAGGGTAGAAGCGGCTCCACATTACCGGACCCCCGATGACAGACCTCAAGCAAGGGGTCGACAGACAAGGGGGCAGAAGGGGGTTGCATGCTTAAAATGCAGGTGGACAATGAGACCACCCTCAAAACAAAACCCACCAGCCTCTGTAGCCCTCCGTGGAGGAGACGACAACTCATCACTGGGGGAAGGTTGTAAACTGACCCTCCCCAGTGAGGGTGCGACCAATGTTCCACAGAAGGGAGTCCCATGGAAGAATAAGGATCCTGACATTGCTCGAGGGGGAGGCAAAGAGTCTGCCGGATCTGGGAGCTCCCGAGGAAGATCAACAAATTCCAAGGGGGACACAGGCAAGATGGCGCCGAACCCCCTCCTGAGGCCCCTGGAGAAGAGTCCATAATTCTGCGTAACATGGTGCTGAAGCGATGCACGTCAGCGCCAACCCCCGTGTCATTATACGCCGACTCGGCTGCGTCTGGCGCCGAGACTATGATAAGCTCTCCTTCCGCGGAAGACGACGACACCGGAACCGGCGAGGCAAGCTTTTGGCGCCAACTCCACCTTATCCATGGTAGGCTCCGACTCCGGAGAACGCAACGGAGGCGGAGCCGAGCCTCCGGCGCCAACCCCGGCTCCGGACCGGCGACCGCCTGACCGGGAGCCTGGGGTGTGCTCAGAGCAGGGTTATGAGCACCGGCAAACACCTGCGGCGCCGCAGGGAGCCCAGCGGGGCTATGCGGCGCAGGCGCCGTGGGTTGTAGAGGGGGACCCCAGCAGGCCACCCCTCCTCCCAACGACTCCACGCGGACCGTGGAGGGGAACCCAACCGGGCCACGCTTTAATATTTCCGACGTCCCCGGAGAGTACAGGCTCAACTGGCGCCGGGGGCGAACCCACCAGCGAGTCCGGAGAGCCCACAAGAAGCGGAGGCCCAGAGGATGCCCCAGGGACGGGAGAGGGTCCAAGGGAGGCCTGCAAAGCTGCGGTATATGCCTCCATGTGGGCCCAAGTTGCCCCATGCCCGGAAAAGGCAGGTAGGACTGCTGGGAGCGCACATCCAGATGTTACGGGAACTAGAGCTCCCGACAACAGAAGGGGAGGTCGAAGACCTTGGCAACGAGCGCCTCGACTTAGCAAGTGGCGAACGGCGGCCCCGGAGGCTGAACGACGGTAGGACCGGACAGTAGAGGGACCTGCCGTAGAAGAAGCTGGGGGGCGAGAGGACTGCGACCTGGACAGCCGCGCCGAGAAGCTTCATACGGCACTCGCGCCGAGACTTGGGCTTCAGGTGTTGGCACGCCTTGCATTCAGGCCCAGACACCACATACAAATAAGATAAGAGTCCGTCGCAGACATGTCGAACAGGAATTACACGTTTTAAAGCCCGAAGGCATCGCACACTGTTCCCCGATGCGAAGCGTCGACAAGGCATGAAACAGGCCAGAGGAACTTCTCACTTTGGTCCCACGTTGCACGCGGAAAAGAAGGAAACTGATGTCAGCGCGCCGGGAGGAAATTATAAGACCTCGCTGACGTCACGTACGTGGACGATGTCAGAGCGGGGTCGTGTGGTGCCGCCCCCCGCCGTGCAGAGATGCTGCTGCAAATTTCTTTCCGGATCCAGTCTGATGCCTGGGGATATTGTAAGTTAAGGAATCTGCGGCTAGATGTCTATCAGATTACAGTTCTGTACACGACTTTCCGCGCAGGAACGCAGAGCCATGCAAGATACTGAACACTGGTGCCTTCAAACTAGGGCTCTGAAAAGGATGACCTTAACCCTAGAAATCAGATCGCAGAACGGAGGGATGGGTGGGGCGGTAAGGAATCTATCGCTACTAATGTTTCTTACAGATATATCGTTACGGAAGGTGAGTAATTTGTTCATCTGAAAGAAACACGTAGTGACGAACAAGTTACTTACCTTCGGTAACGATGTATCTGTAAGAAACATTAGTTAGTTAGATTCCTCACCTTAGAATATCCCCAGGCGTCAGACTGGATCCGGAAGATTTTTCGTCAGCAATACCCCTTGCGCGTCGCTAGGCGTCGTCTGCGGCTCCGCGTCAGTCGTCGGCGTCGTGAGCCGGAATGACGTCGGAGTACTTAGACGCCGCCCTCGCGCGCTGACGTCCGTTCTTGTACATAGCTTTCCGCGCCAGGAACGCAGAGCCATGCAAAGACCGACACTGGTGCCAAAAATAAATTCTAGGGGCCTGAAAAGGATAACCTTAACCCTAGATGTCAGTTCGCAGAACGGGGAGGATGGGTGGGTCGGGGAGGAATCTAACTAACTAATGTTTCTTACAGATACATCGTTACCGAAGGTAAGTAACTTGTTCATCTGAAAGAAACACGTTAGTTAGATTCCTCACCTTAGAATAGATACCCAAGCAATACCATCCCCGGTGGTGGGTCTGCGAACCAAGATCACACCAGAAAGTCCTGGAGGACAGAACGGCCAAAGAAGCCATCCCTCCGGACTTGGCTGTCAAGGCAATAATGCCTGGCAAACGTGTGTAGCGAAGCCCACGTCACCGCCTGAGATGTCCTGCAAAGGGACACCCCGTCCCAAAGCAGTAGTAGCCGCTGTGGCCCGAGTGGAATGGGCTCGCAGCCCAACAGGAGGGTCCTTTTTTGCCAAGGAATAACAAATTTTGATGCACAAAACGACCCACCGAGAGATGGTCCGTTTGTGCACAGCTTTCCACTTCTTAGCACCCACGTATCCAACGAAAAGTTGGTCGTCCACCCGGAACTGCTTTGTGCGGTCCAAATAAAAGGAGAGCGCACGTTTTGGGTCCAGACGGCGGAGCCTCTCTTCCTCTTTGGAAGGATGCAGAGGCGGAAAGAAGGTGGGCAAGGTGACAGACTGCCCAAGATGAAATGGAGTCACCACTTTCGGAAGAAAGGAGGGACGAGGCCGAAGGACAACCTTGTCCGGATGAACAGAGAAAAGGAGGCTTTGAAGATAAAGCCTGGAGCTCACTCACCCGTCTAGCCGAGGTGATGGCTACCAGAAAAGCAGTCTTAAGCGTCAGCAGACAAAGAGGACAATTATGAAGAGGCTCAAAGGGAGCGCACATTAGAAATGTGAGAACAAGATTCAAGTCCCACTGAGGCATTACAAAAGGGACAGGAGGGAACGTGTGAGTAATGCCCTTTAGAAAGCGTGTGACAACAGGGGACTTGAAAAGAGAAGGCTGATCAGGAAGCCGCAAGAAGGCAGAGATGGCAGCAAGATAACCTTTCAGGGTGCCCAGGGCAGAGCCCTGCCGGGCCAAAGAAAGAAGAAACAGTAGAACCTCAGAAAGAGGGGCGGAAAGGGGATCCACAGCCTTTGCTGTGCACCATGCCACAAATTTGTTCCACCGGCAGGCGTATACCATCTTTGTGGAGGGACGCCTGGCTGCCAGAATGATATCACAGACTTCAGGAGGCAAGTCAAATGGCATCAACTGCCGCCGCTCAATCTCCACGCATGGAGGTGGAGGCTGGACAGGTTCGGGTGGAGGACCGTCCCCTGCTGCTGCGACAGAAGATCCTCCCGAAGGGGCAGACGTATCGGAGGATCGGTCAACATACTGAGTAGCTCGGGATACCAGTACCTTCGTGCCCAATCCGGAGCCACCAAGATGACTTGGGCCCGGTCGTGCCTGATCTTCTTCAGCACTCTGGGCAGAAGTGGTATAGGCGGAAAGGCGTACAACAGACCGCAACTCCACTCGTGACGAAAAGCGCCGCCGAGCGAGTGCCGCCTTGGAAATTCCAACGCGCAGAACTGCTGACATTGCGCGTTCTCTTCGGTGGCGAATAGATCTAACCAAGGCTCTCCCCACTGCTGAAAGAGACCTTGCGCCACTTCGGAGTTCAGACGCCATTCGTGATCCATCATGCACCGGCGGCTGAGTTCGTCTGCTCTGGCGTTCAGAGAGCCCGCCATATGTTGAACCACTAGGGTGACGCCCTGGTGTTCCAGCCACGTCCAGAGGCGCAGAGCCTCCTGACAAAGGGTCCACGACCCCACCCCGCCCTGTTTGTTGCAATACCACATGGCGGTGGTGTTGTCCGTGAACACCTGCACGACACTTCCCCTGACAGAGGGAAGGAAGGCTTTCAGTGCAAGCCGGATCGCTCTCAACTCCAACAGGTTGATGTGGAGACGAGACTCCGCCGGAGACCAGAGGCCTCTGATCTCCGCCTCTCCCATATGGCCACCCCATCCCAGGAGGGACGCATCCATCACTACGACATGCTCCGGTTGGGGAAGGGAGAGGCTTCTGCCCATGACCCAATCGCGGTCCGTGAGCCACCACTGCAACTGCTGTGCAGTGCCCTCCGAGATCAAGACATGGTCGGACAGGTTGCCGTGATGCTGGGCCCACTGAAACTTCAGGTCCCACTGCAGAGCCCGCATGCGCCGTCTGGCGTGATGCACTAGTAGGATGCAGGAGGCCATCAGCCCCAGAAGCCGCAACACTAGCCTGACCGAAACCCAGGATAGAGGCCGAAAGATGGGAATCAGGGCCTGAATATCCCGGCCCCGCTGTTCCGGTGGATAGACTCGGAACTGCGCCGAATCGAGAACCGCTCCGATGAAGAGGAGCTTCTGAGAGGGACTCAAGTGTGACTTCGGCACGGTGATGGAAAATCCCAGCAAATGCAGGAGATCCGCCGTAGTCTGGAGGTGGGAGACGACTGTCTGGGGCGAGCCCGCCTTCAACAACCAGTCGTCGAGATAGGGGAAGACTGGAACCCCTGATCTGCGCAGATGAGCTGCGACCACCGCCATCACTTTCGTGAACACCCGAGGGGCACTGGTGAGGCCGAAGGGGAGCACGGTAAACTGAGTGCTCTTGGCACAACCGTGAACCGCAGGTAACGCCGGTGGGCCGGCAGGACGGGGATGTGGAAATATGCGTCCTGCATGTCCAACGCTACCATCCAGTCTCCAGGGTCTAGGGCAGCTAAAACCTGAGCCAAAGTTAACATCTTGAACCTTTCCTTCCGGAGGAAGGCATTGACGTTCCGGAGGTCCAAGATAGGGCGTAGGCCCCCTTTGCCCTTCTTGGGAACCAGAAAGTAGTGGGAATAACAACCATGACCTACTTCTGGGCTCGGAACGCGCTCGACGGCCCCCTTGGCCAAGAGGGCAGAAACTTCCTCGTGGAGAAGATTCAAATGATCCCCCGAGATACGGTGGTGCTGCGGTGGCATGGCTGGAGGGGTCGTCTCGAAGGGGAGGGAGTAGCCCCTTCGGACGATTTGCAGCACCCACCTGTCCGATGTGATGGACCGCCAGTGGAGCAGGTGATGGCGAACTCTGCCGCCCACTGGCGTGGAATGGGCCTGAAAGCTCGGACTAGGAAGGCTTTGAGGCGGATGCTGCCGGGGTGGATGTGGGCTGACCGCGTCGTCCTCCAGAACCGCCTCGGCGGAAACCACATCCGCGACCGCGCGCAGGTTGGTTCTGCGGCTGGTGGCTAGGCGCACGTGAGGAGGCACCCCTTCCTTGCCCACGAAAGGGGCGAAAGGCGGAAGTTTGCGACCGCGGGCCGAGAGGCCCAAGGACTTGGCCGTAGCCCGGGAGTCCTTAAAGCGATTCAGCGCACTGTCCGCTTTCTCGCCAAAAAGGCGATCGCCATCAAAGGGCATGTCCATGAGAGTGCTCTGGACATCGGCCGAAAAGGACGTGGACCGCAGCCAGGCGTGACGTCTAAGCGCCACTGTGGTAGAAATTGCCCTACCCAGCGAGTCCATAGTGTCAAGCCACATCGGATAGCATGTCGTGCTGCATCCCTCCCATCGGCCAGAGCCTGGGTAAGTCGTGTCTGGACCTCCTCCGGACACAGGGGCAGCACGTCCTCCACCGCATCCCACAGGGAGTGGGAATAACGGTCCAAGAGACAGGCGGTGTTCAAAGACCGCAGGCCCAAACTAAGGGAGGAGAACAGCTTCTTGCCAAACTGTTCCAGTCTCTTGGAATCCCGGTCCGGCGGAGCGGTCGGGAAGGAGGATTGGGAGGTAGAGGCCTGGATAACCAGGCTCTCGGGGGTAGGGTGTTGGGACAGAAAACTGGGGTCGCCCGGAGCAGGGCGGTGGCGCCTGGCGACGTTCCTGTCCACAGGAGGGACTGTGGAGGGCTTGGACCAGGTGCCCTGCAGAACGTCAATGAGGACCTCATTGAATTGCAGCAGAGGCTCAGTGGAGCTTGCTGCAGACGGAAGCACCTCAGTGAGGACGTTAGTCCTCACAGCCACGGCAGGCAGCTCGAGCCCAAGGGCTGCGGCCGCCTTGCGCAGCACCACAGAGAAAGCAGCACCCTCCTCCGAAGCCACAGTCGGAGGAGAGACGAATCCAGTGTCCGGAGAGGTATCCAGGCCACTGGCCTCCCCGAGTTCATCTGCCCAGTCCTGTGACAATTGAGCCTGAGCGGCCATAGGAGCCTCGGATCCCTCCCAGTTGTCCCCATCATCCGATTCCTGGTATACAGGAGGAAGGATCGGAGCCGGGCGATAGACAAAATGTGTCTCCAGCGGCGCTTAACGCGGCGTCCACCGACGCCGTATCGGCGCCAGGCCCGGAGCGGGACTGAACTGGGGCTCGACGTCGAGCGGAGTCGGCGTCGGAGGTGGTACCGGTGTCGACGCTGGCGGAGGAGGCGTGACGAGGTCGACCGGCGTCGGCGGGGACTCGGGAACGGGTCCCTCGGGCGCTTGCGGCGTCGAGGCCGGAGCCGCCGGTAGGCAAGGAAGCCCAGTCGGGTCTGCGGGGCCCGAAGGCGCGCCAGCGGGCGTCGACGGCGGAGCCAGGCTCCTCATGGCCGAGAGGAAGGCACTGACTTCCGCCGGCGTCGCGTCAGTCCCAGGGACCGGTGGGTGTGGGGACATGCGCGGCGCCTCCCTGACCCTCGGCCGAGTCGCGCGACCGGCGAGGGGAGTCCTAAGAGCGGTGTCGCCTCTTGGACTTCTTGGAGTGCTTCGACTTACCCGAAGACTTGGATCCCGACGACCGATGATGACGTCGGCTGCGTCTCCGCGACCGATCCTTGGACCTCCTCCTGGACCGGGATCGAGAGGGGCGCGGAGCCGAGTGGCGAATCTCGAGAAGCTTACGGGACCGCTCCCGTCTAGCCTTCGAGGTCAGGGCCTTGCAGTCCGAACACTACTCCGCGTCGTGGTCGAGGCCCAAGCAGTAAAGGCACCGGCGGTGATGGTCCGTAACCGACATCAAGCAGCTACAGTCAGCACAGGCTTTAAAACCAGGCATCCTACCGGCACCGGAGTCGAGACAAGATCAAAAAGGATCGAAAAAATTAGTCAAAAAATGACTAAAGGGGTAGCTCTCCCGGATCTGCGCTTAATGGCGCGGAAAAAAGAAGAACTGACATCAGCGCGCGAGGGCGGCGTCTAAGTACTCCGACGACGTCATTCCGGCGCACGCCGACGACGGACGCGGAGCCGCAGACGACGCCTAGCGACGCGCAAGGGGTATTGCTGACGAAAAATCTTCCGGATCCAGTCTGACGCCTGGGGATATTCTAAGGTGAGGAATCTAACTAACGTGTTTCTTTCAGATGGAATCCTTACCTTAGAAGCACAAGTTACTTACCTTCGGTAACGATACATCTGTAAGAGACATTAGTTAGTGATAGATTCCTTACCTTAGGATTACCCCCAGGCGTCAGACTAGATCCGGAAAGTTTTTGTCAGCAGTACCCCTGTGCGTAGGAAGGTGGCGTAGTGAGACTACGCGTCCGTCGTAAGCGTCGTGATTGCTGGGATGACGTCGCAGCAGCTACTTGGACACCACCCTCATGCACTGATGTGAGTTCTGTACATGACTTTCTACGCCAGGAACGCAGAGCCATGCAAGATACTGACCACTGGTGCAACTAGGGCTCTGAAAGGGATGACCTTAACCCTAGAAATCAGTTCACAGAACGGGGAGGATGAGTGGGGTGGTAAGGAATCTATCACTAACTAATGTTTCTTACAGATATATCATTACCGAAGGTAAGTAATTTGTGCATCTGAAAGAGTCACGTTAGTGATAGATTCCTTACCTTAGAATAGATACCCCAGCAATACCAACCCTGGTGGTGTGTCTGCGAGCCAAGATCACAGCAGAAAGTCACAGAGAACAGAACGGCCAAAGAAGCCGTCCCTCCAGACTAAGCTGTCAAGGCAATAATGCTTAGTAATATTGTGCAGCGTGGCCCACGTGGCTGCCTGACAGATGCCTTTCAGGGGGCACCACGTCCCAATGCAGTAGTAACTGCTGTCGCCCTAGTAGAATGGGCGCGCAACCCCACCGGAGGTTAATTTTTAGCCGGAGAATAACAGGCTTTTATACACAAGACAACCCAGCGGGAGATAGTCCTCTTGTGTACAGCCCGACCTTTCTTGGCACCTACGTAGCCAACAAAGAACTGGACATCCACCCGGAACTGTTGTGTGAGATTTGGGTAAAATGAGAGAGCATGTTTTGGGTCCTGACGGTGGAGCCTCTCTTCCTCTCTGGAAGGGTGCAGAGGCGGAAAGAAAGTCGGCAAGGTGATAGTTTGCCCGATGTGTAAGGGAGTAACAACCTATGGCAAGAAGGAAGACAAGTGCGGAGCACAACCTTGTCCAGATGAATAGACAGAAAAGGAGGTTTACAGGAAAGCCTGGAGCTCACTCACGCGAATAGCAGAGGTGATGACAAACTGGAAAGCAGTCTTCAAAGTTAGTAAACGAAGAGGACAGTTGCGAAGCGGCTCAAAAGGAGCGCACATCAAAGAAGTAAGAACCAGATTCAAGTCCCACTGCGGCATCACAAACGGAATAGGAGGGAAAAGGTGAGTAATGCCTTTGAGAAATCTACTTACAACAGGGGACTTGAAAAGAGAGGGCTGATCAGGGTGCCTGAGAAAGGCCACAATTGCAGAAAAGTAACCCTTATTAGTGCCCAGAGCAGAGCCCTGCCGGGCCAAAGAAAGAAGGAACAAAAGGACCTCGGTAAGAGGGGCAGAAAGGGGATCCACAGCCTTTGCCTTGCACCATGCCACAAATTTGTTCCGCCTGCAGGCGTATACTGATTTAGTGGAGGGACGCCTGGCTGCCAGACTGATATCACAGACTTCAGGAGGCAAGTCAAATGGAATTAACTGTCACAGCTCAATCTCCATGCATCGAGGTGGAGGCTGGACAGGTTCGGGTGGAGGACCGTCCCCTGCTGCTGCGACAGAAGGTCCTCCTGAAGAGGCAGTCGGATCGGGGATCGATCTTCATGCTGAATAGCTCGGGATACTAGTACCATCATGCCCAATCCGGAGCCACAAGGATGACTTGGACTCGGTTGCGCCGAATCTTCTTCAACACTCTGGGCAGAAGTGGTATTGGCGGAAAGGCGTATAACAGACCGCAACTCCACTCGCGACGAAAAGCGTCGCCGAGCGAGTGCCGCCTTGGAAATTCCAACGCGCAGAACTGATGACATTGCGCGGTCTCTTCGGTGGCACATAGATCTAACCAAAGCTTTCCCCACTGCTGAAAGAGACCATGCACCACATTAGAGTTCAGACCCCATTCGCGATCCATCAAGCACTGGCAGCTGAGTTGGTCAACCCTGGCATTCAGAGAACCTGCCAGGTGTTGAACCACCAAGGTTATGCCTTGATGTTCTAGCCATGTCCAGAGGCGCAGAGCCTCCTGACATAGGGTCCAGGACCCCACCCCACCCTGTTTGTTGCAATACCACATGGCGGTAGTGTTGTCCGTGAACACCTGCACCATACTTCCCCGGACAGAGAGAAATGCCTTCAGTGCGTGTCGGATCGCCCAAAGCTCCAACAGGTTGATATGGAGCCGGGACTACGCCGGACACTAGAGGCCTCTGATCTCCGCCTCTCCCAAGTGGCCACCCCATCCCAGGAGGGACGCATCCGTCACCACTGTGTGCTCCGGTTGGGGAAGGGAGAGGGATCTGCCATTGACCCAATCACGATTCGAGAGCCACCACTGCAATTGCCGTGCAGTGCCCTCAGAGATCTGGACATGATCGGACAGATTGCCCTGATGTTGCGCCCCATGGGAACTTCAGGTCCCACTGCAGAGCCCGCATATGCCATCTGGCATGTGTCACCAGCAGGATGCAGGAGGCCATCAGGCCCAGAAGCCGGAGGGTCATCCTGACTGAAACCCGGGACAGAGGCTGAAAGATCGGATTCATAGCTTGAATATCCCTGACTCGCTGCTCGGGACGATAAACCCGAAACAGCGTCAAATCCAGAACCGCTCCGATGAAGGGAAGCTTCTGAGGGGGACTCAGGTGCGACTTCGGCACGTTGATGGAAAACCCCAGCCAATGCAGGAGGTCGGCCGTAGTTGGAAGGTGGTTGACGACTGCTTGGGGCGAGCCCGCCTTCAACATCCAGTCGTCGAGGTAAGGGAAGACTGACACCCCTGACCGGCGCAGATAAGCTGCGACCACCGCCATCACTTTCGTGAACACCCGAGGGGCACTGGTAAGGCCAAAGGGGAGCATGGCAAACTGAAAATGCTCCTAGCCTACCGTGAACCGCAGGTAACGCTGGTGAGCCGGCAGGACGGGGATGTGAAAATATGCGTCCTGCAAGTCCAACGCCACCATCCAGTCTCCAGGGTCAAGGGCAGCCAGGACCTGAGCCAGAGTCAGCATTTTGAACTTTTCCTTCCGGTGGAAGTGATTGACGTTCCGGAGGTCCAAGATGGGTCGCAGGCCCTCTTTGTCCTTCTTGGGGATCAAAAAGTAGTGGGAATAACAACCACTCCCTACTTACGGCCCAGGAACGCACCCGATGGCCCCCCTTGGCCAAGAGGGCCGTGACTTCCTGCTGGAGAAGTACCAAGTGATCCCACGACATGCGGTGGCACCGAGGTGGCATGGCTGGAGGAGAGGACTGAAAGGGAAGGGAGTAACCCCTGCAGAGGATGTGCAACACCCAATTGTACAAGGTAATATCGCGCCAGTGGGGGAGGTGGTGGAAGATCCTGCCACCCACCGGCGTGGGTTGCACCACAAAGCTCGGATTAGGAAGGTTTGGAGGCAGAAGCAGCGGTGGGCTGAGGGACTGACCCCCACGCTGATTCCCAGACCCGCCCCTGCGGAAGCCGCGTCCACGCTGAGGCTGGTTCTCCACAGGCATGTTGAAGGAATGTGCCTGGGCGCCCCTGCCGTGGCCACGAAAGGAACGAAAACCAGGAGTGGCCGGGCTGTTCGCAGAATGACCCAAGGACTTGGCCGTGGCTCGCAAGCCCTTAAAACGCACCAGTGCACCGTCGGCCTTATCGCCAAACAGGCGAGTGCCATCAAAGGGCATGTCCATAAGCGAGCTCTGGACATCGGGCGAGAACCCGGTAGATCGCAACCAGGCGTGGCGACGCAGCGCCAGTCATAGAAATCGCCCTACCCAGGGAGTCCGCGGTGACCAAATCACACCGAATAGCGAATTTACCCATATCTTTACCCTCAGCAACAGCTTGGGACAGCACAGCGTGGATCTCCTCAGGACACTGAGGCAACACCTGCGCAACTGTATCCCACACGGTGTGGGAAGCTGCCTAATAAGCAAGCGGTGTTCACTGACCTCATCCCCAAGCTGGCCGAAGAGAACAACCTCTTAGCAAACTGTCCCAGCTTCTTACGAGTCCTTATCCGGCGGGCAGTAGGAAAAGCACTCTGCGACGTCGAGGCTTGGATGACCAGGCTCTCAGGCATAGGATGAGTGGTCAGAAAAGCAGGGTCACCAGGCGCTGAGCTGTGACGTCTAGCGACATTCTTCTCCACAGGGGCCCCAGTGGCTGGCTGCGACCAAGTGCCAACAAGACGTCAGTGAGGGAGTCGTTAAAGGGGAGCAGGGGGTCCGACGAAGTGGACGCCGTCTGGAGCACCTCAGTGAGGAGATTAGTTTTGAGGGCCACCGTAGGAAGATCGAGGTTGAGGACCTCTGCTGCCCGACAGAGCACCATTGTGTAGGAGAGGCCCTCCTCCATGGTAGGTGAGGGAGAGGCAAACCCCGGGTCATAAGGGACGTCTAGGTCACCGGCATCTTTCAAGTCCTCCACTCAGTCTTGCTCGGAGTCACACTGACGGGCAGGAGGGTCCTCGGACCCCTCCCAGTCGTCCTCCACCTCTGTTGCATGGGGAACAGACTGCGGCAGCAGAGCTGGAGAAGGAAATACGGCATCGGAAACGGCATCGGAAACGGCGCCCGCCGGGGCAGAGCCGGCGCCGTGTCCCATTGCGGATCCCAGGTAGGAACAAAATGGTCCTGGAACAGGGGCAAGGGCTGGACAAAAGGCACCCACTGCGGCGTCGGAAGTGGTGCCGAGGGTGGCGCCAGCGCAGGACCTTGTGGCGCCCGAGCCGCAGCCAATGGCGCAGGATCCTGTGATGACGAAGCTGGATCCGCCGGTAGCCAACAGGATCCGGACACGGGACCGCGGGGCCCGAAGGCACACCGGCGGGAGCCCGAGGCCTAGAAAGGCAATCAAAGGTAGCAAGAAATTCTTGCACCTGTTCGGGAGTCGCCGACGGACCCGGGTAAGGCAGGTAGGCCACGGGACTCCCAGGCTCCAAAGGAGCCGCAGGGGCAGAAGCCCTGTCCCCCTCGTCCACATCCGAGGACCGACACGGGGAAGTCGGAGAGCGAACTCGCTTCTTCGACTTTTTGTGTCGTCTCTTACCCAAATCCGAGGGTGAAGACTTTGAGCCCGAGGAGCGACGACTGCGGCCCCGCGAGCGTTCTCAGGAACGGTCCCGGGACCAGGAAAAGCGCTGGGACGAGTGCCGGGCCTCCAGGAACGTCCGGCGCCGCTCCCTCAAGGCCCTCGGGGCCATGGTCCGACAGGACCGGGAGTCGTGGACGGTCTCCAGGCAGTAGAGGCAAACATTGTGGGGGTCCGCTATCGACATACTGCAACGGCAGGCCCCACAAGACTTAAACCCAGGCATCCCTACGTGCACCAAGGAGAAAAAGGAGACAAAAAGTGTCAAAAAAGGGTAATCAAAAAGTGACTAAGACTCTATCCGGATGTGCGCCTGCTGGCGCGGAAAAGGAGTCAGCGCGCATGTGTGGAGCCTAAGTAGTGTCTGCGATGTCATCTCGGCGCTTACGACGCCAGCGACGGACGCGGAGCTGCACGGCACCACCTACTGACGCACAGGGGTACTGCTAGCAAAACTTTCCAGATCCAGTCTGACGCCTGGGGATTATTCTAAGGTAAGGAATCTATCACTAACGTGTCTCTTTCAGATATTTGTCGCAAACAGGAAGCACAAGATTTAAAGCCTGAAGGCATTGCACACTGTTCCAAACGCGAAGCGTCGTAAAAGGGCCTGAAAAAAGGCCAGAGGAACTGCTCAATCTGGATCCGCGTTGCATGCGGAAAAGAAGGAAACTGACGTCAGCGTGCCGTGAGGGACTTATATGACCTTGCCGATGTCACGTATGTGGACGACGTCAGGGCGGGGTTGTGTGGCACCGCCCCCCGGCGCGCAGAGGTGCTGCTGAAAAAATATTTCCGGATCCAGCCCGACGCCTGGGGATATTCTAAGTTAAGGAATCTGCAGGTAGATGTCTCTATCAGATGTTACGCTCGGTGAAGAGGACGCCACGTGGAGTCGGCTGACAACACCTACCGGCGTGCAGGGATACTGCTCACGGAAAATCCTGGGGATCCAGTCTGATGCCTAGTGAAATTCCATTGAAAGGAATCTGCGTCTAGAATTCTCTATCAGATATTGTAATTTAAAACAGGTCCAGAACTACTAACGTTTTCAATGCAGGTTTGCTTTGCACTTTATACCTGTATTTCTTTCTTTCTGTAATGTTTGTTGGTGAATAATGGTTATCAAATTATTTTCCCAGTACCTGTTAATAACTGCATTCATAAATATCAATAAATGAAAGGTTGGAAGACCGAAATATACAGAAGCTCCTGGGTTCCATCTTCAAGAACGCAATAATTGATGTTTTTCTTAAGCACTGAAAGTTACCCAGTTTGTCAAGTCCTTGGTGAGAGTGCTGTCAACATACCGCATTAACAAACACATCATCCATAACTTACTGCAGGTCATGACTTTAATGTGTAACTACAGAATGCATACATACAAGTGGGAGAACTTTTGTCCAAGAAATGGAAAGGTTACAAAACAATACAAGGACCAATACATTTACAAAACATTCAAAATCCTTACAAAATGGCCTGTATTGGTCCACTCTCTGAATATTTTCAATATTTTTTATTTTATATTTTATATTACAAACTTAAACTGTGACCTCTGAGTAGTTTATAGATGTATTGCCCTTCACACTTTATAATTTACAAGTCCTTTATGAGAGGGCAAATTCAAAGTTTTCATTCTTTACAAAAAATACAAACAGTGAGAACAGATTCTTCTCTTGATGGCTGGAGCATGGGTGTGCATTAGTCATCAGCAGGTAGGGTCATATCACTCCTTTGGTGGGAGGCAGATGATTTTAAAGATATACACCTCATACTATCTTAACTCTTTTTGCCCAATTTCACGCAAGATCCACCCCCAGTCCAACACATTCACTTTTTACAGTTTTTTAAATGTATTTATTTTTTAACACAAATTAGTGATTAAAGGTCCAGCCCCGTCCCACACCCCCTTCAAAAACAAAAATAAAATAAATTACATAATATTGAATCCGGCTCTTCAATATTCTTTGGAAGTCTCGGCCTGTAAAGAAAAAAATCTCCCCACAGCTCCCATCTTGTCCATCCAAGTGCTTGGCATCAGCTCCTGTCTCTCAAAGTCAATCCTGTGGCAGTAAGCCTCCCACCATCGCTACACAATTTGCACGCACCCCAAAAAAGGAATTGTCCAGGCTAAAATTTTCTCTTCAGTTCGATGTATTTACACAAGTTCAAAACAATATTCACAGCAACTTCTAGAATTTGGCGAAATGTCAAAAAAATATTTATATATTTATATTATTTTGATTGAAACATGTCCTCCACGTGAGGGCATTTCCCTGGAAGCTTGGGATCATCAGTACCCAAATGAGCGAGCTTGGAAAAGTCAGGTAGAGTGCAGATAGATTTTCCAGTTGACGCTTGTTGGATTTGGATACGGACCTCCAGGCTGTTACATTTTGCAGCACGCATTTGTAGGATCAAGAGATGACTGCTCCATTCCTACTTAACTGGCACCAGTACCTTCCATCACTTGCTGAGCCTGCTTCTGCCCCATGCAACACTGTGCAACAGACTGGAACAACCTGCAACAGAAAGGACCAAAGCACTAGTCAAAAGAAACTTATTTGCAGTCCTCCATTGAGATCTTATATGATTTGAATACAACTCATGCCCCTCATTTGAAGAGTAGTAAAACAAATTGAAGCCATATTTGATCTTAGGATTCATAGACAAGAAATATAAGGTGCAAACTAAGGAGGCTTATACTGACTGTTGCATCAAAGAACGATCAGCCTAAACTAAAAACGACCCAAAAGAAAATGGTTACCTACCCTGCAACCATCAGTTTGTATCTTGTAGGACTGTAGATTATTATGCTCTGTATACATCTGCCATCTAGAGTAGAGTATGGATGTTTACAAGTTGTTTCACTTCAAAGTTGTTTGAATCATAACGTCTGTTGTGGCTCCACCCTTAGCCTACAAGTTAGCAGGTCAAAGACTCCATTCTAGATTGTTTACACTAACTGGTGAGTAATGTAAGTGGAGTCTATTTGAAAGATGGTCAGATACTGGGATGGGGAGCATAACCTGGAAGCCAACTGTGACTGCCGCAGCTTATGGGCATGAGGGTGGGTGTGAGAAAGTGGCTCTTTATATACTGTTCCCAAATAGGTACAGTGTGTGCAGAGTCCACAGTCCCCAGAGGTTTGGCAGAGGCTAAAATTAGATATAACCTTACTCTCTGATGTGATACCTTGGTCGAGTAGTAAGGCAGTATCAGAGGACAGTGTAAAGCATTTGTTTGACACACTCAGCCAGCAAATGGTCTCACACACTCAATAACTGAACTCTAGGCCAATGGTTTATATAAAAAAATATATGCTTGTTTTATTTTAGAACCAACAATAGGTATTAAAATATACTTTCTCAGAATGAGATGCTTTATATAAATACTTTTGCAGTATGCAATTGACTTTTGTAGAAAGTTACAAGTGGTTGCAATAGGCAACACAATTTTAAACACAATAATGCATTGAGTTCAATGGGAGTTTCAAGTTATTTGCAACAGATTACTTTTAGGATTACTTTTGGAATTCCAGGACTGGATCCTAGATTCAGTCCTGGGTCAGTACTTAGAATCAAGTGATAAAAGTCGACTTAATTACTGTGATTATTTTTAGGCAATATTTTGCTATTTTAAAAGTTGACACTTAGAAAATATTTCATAGAAAACAGTCAATGATTCCCTATGGAAGAAAATTCAAGTTGCAGGTATAGTATGTTCTCGTTACTTTTGTAATCCAGTACTGGGTGCCTAGACTTGATACTGGGACCTTTATCCAAAACAGGTAAGCAATTACGTTTTCAGAAGTTATACGATTTTTAAAGAATATTTAAAGTTTGCAGAAATTGACACTTAGAAGAAATTTCACAGAAAAACAGTCAATGGATTCCTATGGGAGAAAATTGGGTTACTGGTAAGTACAGTTGTAAGTATTTTTCAGAGTCAGTGCTGGGCACCAAGATCCAGCAATGGGAGCTCACCTAAGAGCAGGTGAGTATTTTCGTTTTCGTTACTCGGCTGATTTTTGGTGAATATTTTAAGATTTGAAAAGTCCACACTTTGAAGAAATTTCAGAAAAAAGCCAGTCAATGTTACCCTATGAAGAAAATTGAGTTATCGGTTTAAAGGTAAGTACTCGACTGGCAGAGTTAAGGTTCTGGGAATAGACTCAGGGGTCTCCCAGGGTCAGGTAGGTACAGTTGGTTCACCCTCAGCGGCAAAAGGGCGGCCGGGTGCAGAGAGAGTAAGGCCCAATGTTATCCTATGAGAGGTAGGGGGGCCTTGGTTGGTGGCTGCTGACTAGAGGCCACGCGGCTGTGGGAGCTGGGCTCCTGGTCACTTACTCAGGGCAAGTGGGGAAGTAGATAGGTGTAGAGATTGCACTGCCAGGGCCACTCGGGCGGCTGGGTGCAGGGTGCTTTTGAGCCTTCGGGTGGCTCAATTGATTTCAATGGAAAATCTCTCGTTTAGAAAAAGACTGCCAGCTCGGGGACGAAGAATCTTCAGGTGCCACCACCACTTCGAGAGGTAAGTTGGGTAGTTGGAGGATAGGTAGGTACCCCGGGATTGGGCACAGGGGGCTGGGGTGCCTTATGGTGTCGGGAAATCTTACCCTCTGTTGATCGCGGTTGGGGGGGCACCTGGTTCTGAGGCAGCAGGCTTCTTCGGGAGTGTTGAGGGAGGTCCTTGGGTGCCGGACTCGGGGTCACAGTCGCCGTGGGGTCATCCTCGTGGCCTTTGTTCACTCCGGCACAGGCCAGGCTTGGCTGGTGCAGAGTGTGCTGGGTTTGCGGTTCCGGGCTGCTGCCAGGGATTAGAACTAGATTTTGAGTAGAGCCTCTACTCATGGGAGGCCCAGGGGGATTAGAGTCAAAAGGTAGCCAGGTCCTCCGGGGTTTGTGAGGTTGGTGGCCACAAAAGATACCGGGTTGGAGCAGGAGCAGGTTCGAGGGTCGACAGGCCGGTAGGGCTGTGGCCAAAGCAGTTGGTGTCTTCCTCTTAGCAGCTGCTGGGCAGGTCTTCTTTTTTCTAGCTCTTCTTCGGATTTCAGAATCTGGAGAAGGAAGGTTCAGGGTGCCCCTAAAGAACAAGTTACTTACCTTCGGTAAGAAACATTAGTTAGTTAGATTCCTCACCTTAGAATATCCCCAGGCGTCAGGCTGGACCCGGAAAGATTTTGTCAGCAATACCCCTTGCGCGTCGCTAGGAGTCGTCTGCGGCTCCGCGTCCATCGTCGGCGTCGTGCGCCGGAATGACGGAGTACTTAGACGCCGCCCTCGCGCGCTGACGTAAGCTCTTGTACATAGCTTTCCGCGCAAGGAACGCAGAGCCATGCAAGAGAGCGACACTGGTGCCAAAAACGTCTAGGGGCCTGAAAAGGATAACCTTAACCCTAGATGTCAGTTCGCAGAACAGGGAGAATGAGTGGGTCGGTGAGGAATCTAACTAAGGTAAATGCTACTTACCAGTATGCATCTGTTCTTGGCATGTAGAGCTGCTGCAGTCACATTATTGCATTAGATCGCCGCCTAGTGTTGGGTCCGGATGTTGCACGTTGTTGTCTTGGAAGAGTCTTCGAGATCTCACGCGATAGGTGACTCCTCCCCTGGACTACAGTGCGCATGGACAGCTCCTCCATCGTCAGATTGTTTTTTCGCCATTGTGGCAAAGATGAAGGATAGTAATAGAAAGAAAAGGTGTCCATGTAAAAATATCTAAATAAGATAGTACTGCAACTGTGCCCGGCACCAGGGAGGAGGGTGGGCATGTGACTGCAGCAGCTGTACATGCCACGAACAGATGCATAGTGGTAAGTAGCATTTACCGTTCGAGGCATATGAGCTGCTGCAGTCACATTATTGCATAGACTGTATAGCAGTTCCTCCTCTAGTGGTGGTTACCGGTGGCAGTTGCAGTAGTTTGGAAAAGTGTTTTAAGGACAGCCTGACGTACAGAAGCTTGTTGTTTGGCTTGCACATCAACACAATAGTGTTTAGTGAAGGTATGTATGGTAGACCGTGTAGCTGCCTTACAAATGTGTTCGAAGGGGATATTCCCTAGAAAAGACATGGATGCCCCCATTTTGCGCGTGGAATGTGCTCTTGGGGGAATAGTTAATTTGCGTTTAGCTTTTTAATAACATATTTGTATGCACTTAACTATCCATCTGGCTATTGCTGCCTTTGAGATAGGGTTACCCTTGTGAGGTTGACAGAAAGACACAAACAGCTGTTTTGTCTTTCGAAATGGTTTAGTTCTGTCTATGTAGTAGAGTAGGGCCCTTCTGACATCCAGTGTGTGGAGTGCTCTTTCCGCTACTGACTGTGGTTTTTGAAAAAAGACAGGTAACTCAATTGATTGGTTAATGTGAAAACTAGTTATGACCTTTGGTAGGAATTTAGGGTTTGTCCTGAGATCTACCTTATTTTGGTGTATTTGCATGAAAGGTTCTTGAATTGTCAGTGCCTGCAATTCACTTACTCTTCTGAGTGAAGTAATTGCTATTAGGAAGGCCACCTTCCATGTTAGGAACTGTAATTCGCAAGAATGTAGAGGCTCAAAGGGTGGGCCTATAAGTCTAGTAAGTACAATGTTAAGATTCCAGACTGGGGAAGGTGGAGCTCTTGGAGGGATTACTCTTTTGAGTCCTTCCATAAACGCCTTAATAGATGGTATGCGGAAGAGAGACACGTGTTGTCTGTTTTGAAGGTATGCTGCAATAGCAGCTAGGTGTAATCTTAGAGATGAATATGCTAGATTACATCTTTGTAAGTGTAGCAGATAACAAATTATGTTTTGGACAGAAGCGTCCAGAGGATTGATTTGATTATTTTGGCAGTAAATAACAAATCTTTTCCATTTGTTTGCATAACAGGCTCTGGTAGTGGGACGTCTTGCCTCTTTGATGATATTCATACAATCAGGAGGCAGGTTAAGGTATCCGAACTCTAAGACTTCAGGAGCCAGATTGCTAGGTTCATTTGATTGGGGTCTGGGTGTTGTATCTCTCCATGGTTCTGTGTGAGTTGTTTTGGAGAGAGGTGTAGTCGTTGATTAGGGACGACAGTTCTAGGAGTGTTGTGTACCATGGTTGTCGTGCCCATGTGGGAGCAACCAGGATCATCGTAAGTGTTTGTTGCTTTAGTTTGCGTACCACTAATGGAATGAGTGGGGTTGGCGGAAAAGCGTATGCAAATCTGCCTGACCAGTTCATCCATATCGCATTGCACTTCGACTGCGGGAACCTGGCGGCGAAGGATGGGCATTTTGCGTTTTGTTTTGTGGCGAACAGATCTATGTCTGGGTGTCCCCATGCTTGGAAGAATGGGAGTAGGACTTCCAGGTGAAGTTCCCATTCGTGGATCTGTTGACTGTGTCTGCTCAATAGGTCTGCAATCTGGTTGTTCACTCCTGGGAGATGTTCTGCTAGAAGATGGATGTTTTGTGGAATGGCCCATCTCCATATGCTTTGCGCTAGGCGTGAAAGCTGCAGAGAGTGTGTCCCCCCCTGTTTCTGTATGTAGAACATTGCTGTCATATTGTCCGTCCGGACTAGGACAGTCTTGTTGGCTATGTGTTTTTGAAAGGCCTTCATTGCCTGAAATATTGCTAGTAATTCTAGGTAGTTTATGTGGTGTATCTTTTGGTGCGGTGTCCATAGACCTTGCACTGTATGTTGAAGTAGATGGGCTCCCCACCCTGTGAGTGATGCGTCTGTTGTCAACACTACCTGTGGAACTGGCTCTTGGAACAGTCGCCCTTTTGAAAGGTTTTGTGTGTTCCACACTGCAGAGAGCGATGGGTACGACTGTCTACCAACACTAGGTCCTTTAGTTTCCCGTGAGCCTGGTTCCATTGTGTTGCTAGGCATTCTTGTATGGGACGCATTTGTAGCCGAGCATGTGGGACTATGAATATGCAAGATGCCATCATGCCTATGAGTTGCATAAACACTCTTGCTGTCAAGAGAGTCTGAGGTTGGAATTTTTGGATCATTGCTTGAATGTTCTGTATCCTGGCTGGAGCTGGGTAAGCCTTTGCTACTGTGGAGTCTATTGTTGCTCCCAGATACTGTTGTATATGGGAGGGTTGTAGATGGGATTTGGGGTAGTTGAGGGAAAATCCCAGATTGTGTAATAGATGGATTGTGGTCACAGTGTGCTGCAGACATTGGTGATGTGATTTGGCCTTTATCAGCCAATCGTCTAGATATGGAAACACATGAATATGTTGTCTCCGTAGATGTGCTGCCACTACTGCTAAGCATTTTGTGAACACCCTTGGTGCTGTTGTTACCCCGAAGGGTAGGACTTTGAATTGGTAGTGCTGTCCCTGCACTACGAATCTGAGGTATTTCCTGTGGGCGGGATGAATGGGTATATGAAAGTATGCGTCTGAGATCGAGCGTGGCGAGAAAATTGCCTTGCTGTAGTAGTGGTAGTACTTGAAGTGTGATCATGTGAAAATGATCTGAGTGTATGTAGTGATTGAGGGGACGAAGGTCGAGAATGGGCCTGAGGAGCAGTCTTTTTTGGGGATTAGGAAATAGAGGGAGTAAACTCCTTTTCCTTGTTGCTAGAACTGGTTCTATAGCGTGCTTTTGTAGCATTGCTAAGACCTCTTGTTGCAATAGTATGGTATGTTCCTCTGACATTGGTCTGTGTTTGGGTGGTATGTTGGGTGGGGTAGATGTAAGTTCCAGACAGTAACCAGAATGGATAATTTGCTTCACCCACCTGTCTGTTGTGATGGATTCCCCGACAGGTAGGAACTGTGATAATCTGCCTCCGACTGGTGTTAAGTGGTCTGGAGGCAGGTGTAGGAGGTCACTGTTTAGGAGTGGTGGAGGTACGATTGTTGTTGTTACCTCTACCTCTGCCTTTAGTATGGTGTCCTCTATATCCTCCTATGCCTTTTTGAAATGTGTTTTGAGAGGTAGTTTGGAAAGGTTGAGAGGTTTGTGTGTTATTCCCTCTCCCTGTACCTCTATAGGAGGATCTACGAAAGGAACGTTTGGATTGGTAAGACTGTAGTGCACCCATAGATTTAGCGGTGTCAGTGTCCTTTTTCATTTTGTCTAGTAGGACATCTGTTTCAGGCCCAAACAGGAAATCGTGGTTAAGGGGTTGATTGAGAATAGTGGTTTGCACCTCAGGTTTGAAACCCGATATGCGAAGCCAGGCGTGTCTTCTTAACATTAAGCTTGTATTGACTGTTCTAGAGGCTGTATCAGCTGCATCTAGAGCACACTTTATCGAGGCATTAGTGATGAACTTTCCTTCTTGGATAAGATCAGTTGCCTGTTTATATGGGTCAGGGAGATGTTGTAGTAGCTCCTCTAGTTTGTCATAGGGTGCTCTGTCATATCTAGCTAACAATGCTTGTGTGTTAGCTATTCTCCAAGTGTTGGTTGCTTGTGAAGCCTCCCTTTTCCCTGAGGCCTCCAGTAGTTTGGACTCTTTCTGGTGGTGCGGCATCGCCAGTGGTTTGTGAGTTTGCCCTTTTTCGTGCATTTGCAACTACTAAAGAGTCCAGCTGTAGTTGACCCTTGATGTATGTAGGGTCGGAGGGTGCTGCTCTATATTTCTGTTCCAGTCTATGGTTGAGTATCCTAGCCCTAATGGGGTCTTTGAATATTTCTGGTGCATGTTTTAAAACACCTTTGAGCATGGGTAAAGTGCGGACACTTCTTTTTGTGGTTGGGAAGGTGTCCAGCAAGAAATCCTCTTCCAGAGGGTCAGCATGCATATCTACCCTGTGGAAACTAGCAGCCCTGTCCACTAACTGATGAAATGCAATGGTGTCATCAGGAGTGGATGGTTTTGAAGGGTATGGTGTGGGGTCCAGAAGGTGTGTTATCTGGTGAATATGGGTTTCCCCATGTGTCCAGGTTGGGATTTGGGTCATCAGGATCGTCATAAGGGTCCTGTGGATCATTATCTGTGTCCCCAACAGGCTGTGGCGGCATGGGGGGTGTGTATGGCACATAAGGTAGAATAGAAGAGAGAGGAGGAGGGGTGACAGGTCTAATAGGAGAGGTAGCAATGTCCTTCCTTTTTAGAGGAATAGGAGAGGGTAATGCAGGATGAATTTTCCTCTTGTGGAGCACCACATGACCTGTGTTAGGGTCTATGATGATTCTTCTCTGTTTTGGATCGACAGGATCCGGAAAAAACAGCTCCTCCTCTGTATTTGGTGGTTTCGGCACCGAAGATTTGTGGTGTTTTTTGCTGGGAGTCGAAGGGTTTGTAGGCTTCGGCTTCGACCTATCTGGCTCGGGAACCTTCTTTTTGGTCGGTTCGGGAGCTTTCTTGAATTCAACGTCCTTTTTCGGATCGACCGTTTTCTTGGGTTCGATATGTTTTTTAGGCTCGGTGACCTTTTTGGAGTCGTTAGTCTTTTTCGGGTCGATATTTTTCTTGGGATCGACCTTTTTCGACTCGAGAAGCTTCGGCTCGACGTTTATGGGAACGGTCGAGTCTTTCGGCGCCGGAGCCGGATGTGTTTTTCTCAGCGCCGAAGGCATTTTGGGTGTAGGGAGATACGGTTTGCTCGGTCCCGAGCTACCGGAAGGCTTTTCTGTTATCTTCGGAGCCGGGCCCGAGGGTGGGGCTTCCGAAGGGATATTTCGATCGTGACTAAGTCCTTGTGGCGATGTCTTGACCGGAGCCTTATGTGGGGTGATTGGGACAGGGGCATCGGTACTCACGTGCTGCCCCGATGGGATTGGGTCATCTGAGTCCGATTCTTCGACTGTGACGAGCTGTAGATCGTCCGAGTCCTCGGCATCCGAGGGGTCGAAGATATCGTCCGGTTCCAGTGCCGGTGCCGCTGCTTGCCGATGGGACCTTCCTTTCCCGATTGTCTTTTTGGAACGGAAGAGTGCGCGGGCTGAGCAGTCTTCTTCTCTATGCTCCAGAGATGGGCATCTGTTGCACACCGGGTGATGATCCGTGTGTGGGTATTTAGCACCACACTGGGGACATTTTTTGAAGGGGGTCCTTTCCATGGGCCCGAGGCCCGAGTGGCGTCGATAGGCCCGGAGGCCTGCGTCGATGGAAATATGAGAGATAAAGTCTCGTAAAGTTCTAGGGTATCGACCGGAGAGCAATCCGGTCGAGATACTTGGATTTGCTGTGAAGAAAGTTGAAAACTTCGGAGTCGAAGTTGGCGTCGCAGAAGTACATCCGAACCCGATGGCGGAAAAAAACAATCTGACGATGGAGGAGCTGTCCATGCACACTGTAGTCCAGGGGAGGAGTCACCTATCTCGTGAGATCTCGAAGACTCTTCCAAGACAACAACGTGCAACATCCGGACCCAACACTGGGCGGCGATCTAATGCAATAATGTGACTGCAGCAGCTCATATGCCTCGAACCTAATGTTTCTTACAGATACATTGTTACCGAAGGCAAGTAACTTGTTCATCTGAAAGAAACACGTTAGTTAGATTCCTCACCTTAGAATAGATACCCCAGCAATACCTACCCCAGCAATACCAACCCCGGTGGTGGGTCTGCGAACCAAGATCACACCAGAAAGTCCTGGAGAACAGAACGGCCAAAGGAGCCGTCTCTCCGGACTTGGCTGTCCCGGCAATAATGCTTGGCAAACGTGTGCAGCGAGGCCCACGTTGCTGCCTGACAGATGTCCTGCAAGGGGACTCCCCGACCCAAGGCCGTCGTCGCCGCCGTGGCTCGAGTGAAATGGGCCCTCAACCCAACAGGAGGTTCCTTTTTAGCTAAGGAGTAACAAGCTTTGATGCACAAAACGACCCACCGAGAGATGGTTCGCTTGTGCACCGCCCTCCCCTTCTTAGCGCCCACGTAGCCAACGAAGAGTTGGTCGTCCACCCGGAACTGTTTTGTGCGGTCCAGATAAAAGGAGAGCGGACGTTTTGGGTCCAGACGGTGGAGCCGCTCTTCCTCTTTCGAGAGATGCGGAAAGAAGGCGGGCAGCGTAAAAGACTGCCTGATGTGAAAGGCAGTCACAACCTTAGGAAGAAAGGAAGGGCCAGTGCGGAGCACAACCTTGTCCGGATGAATAGAAAGGAAAGGAAAGTCTTAGAAGAGAGAGCCTGGAGCTCACTCACCCATCTAGCAGAGGTGATGGCTTCCAGGAAAGCAGTCTTAAGCGTCAAGAGACGAAGAGGACAATTATGAAGTGGCTCAAAGGGAGCGCACATCAAATAAGTCAAAACAAGATTCAAATCCCACTGAGGCATTACGAAAGGGAAAGGAGGAAACATGTGAGTAATGCCCTTAAGGAACCGAGAAACAACAGGGGATTTGAAGATAGAAGGCTGATCAGGAAGCCGAAGGAAGGCAGAGATAGCAGAAAAATAACGTTTAAGAGTGCCCAGAGCAGAGCCCTGATTGGCCAAAGAAAGAAGGAAGAGGAGAACCTCAGAAAGAGGGGTGGAAAGGGGATCCACAGCCTTTGCTGTGCACCATGCCACAAATTTGTTCCACCTACAGGCGTATACCGTTTTAGTGGAGGGACGCCTGGCTGCCAGAATCACATCGCAGACTTCAGGAGGCAAGTCAAATGGCATCAACTGTCGCCGCTCAATCTCCACGCATGAAGGTGGAGACTGGACAGGTTCGGGTGGAGGACCGTCCCCTGCTGCTGAGACAGAAGGTCCTCCTGAAGAGGCAGTCGTATCGGGGGATCGATTGACCTACTGAGTAGCTCGGGATACCAGTACCTTCGTGCCCAATCCGGAGCCACTAAGATGACTTGGGCCCGGTCGTGCCTGATCTTATTCAGCACTCTGGGCAGAAGTGGTATAGGCAGAGAGGCGTACAACAGACGGCAACTCCACTCGCGACGAAAAGCGTCCCCGAGCGAGTGCCGCCTTGGAAACTCCAACGCACAGAACTGTTGATATTGCGCGTTCTCTTCGGTGGCAAATAGATCTAAAAAAGGCTCTCCCCACTGCCGAAAGAGGCCTTGCGCCACGTCCAAGTTGAGACGCCATTCGTGATCCATCATGCACCGGCGGCTGAGTTTGTCTGCTCTGGCGTTCAGAGAGCCCGCCAGATGTTGAACCACCAGGGTGATGCCCTGATGTACCAGCCATGTCCAGAGGAGCAGAGCCTCCTGACAACGGGGTCTACGACCCCACCCCGCCCTGTTTGTTGCAATACCACATGGCGGTGGTGTTGTCCGTGAACACCTGCACCACACATCCCCGGACAACGGGAAGGAATGCCTTCAGTGCAAGTCGGATCGCTCTCAGCTCCAAAAGGTTGATATGGAGCAGAAACTCCGCCGGAGACCAGAGTCCTCTGATTTCCGCCTCCCCCATGTGCCCCCCCCCCCCCCATCCCAGGAGGGACGCATCCGTCACCACTACGTGCTCCGGGTGGGGTAGGGAGAAGAATCTGCCGCTGACCCAATCGCGGTTCGTGAGCCACCACCAACTGTTTTGCAGTGCCCTCCGAGATCAAGACATGGTCGGACAGGTTGCCCCGATGCTGGGCCCACTGAAACTTCAGGTCCCACTGCAGAGCCCGCATTCGCCACCTGGCGTGATGCACTAACAGGATGCAGGAGTCCATCAGACCCAGAAGCCGCAGCACCAACCTGACCGAAACCCGGAATAGTGGCTGAAAGATGGGAATCGGAGCCTGAATATCCCGGACCCACTGCTCCGGAGGATAAGCCCGGAACTGCGCAGAGTCCAGAAGAACAAGTTACTTACCTTCGGTAACGATGTATCTGTAAGAAACATTAGTTCGATTCCTCACCTTAGAATATCCCCAGGCGTCAGACTGGATCCGGAAGATTTTTCGTCAGCAATACCCCTTGCGCGTCGCTAGGCGTCGTCTGCGGCTCCGCGTCCATCGTCGGCGTCGTGCGCCGGAATGACGTCGGAGTACTTAGACGCCGCCCTCGCGCGCTGACGTCAGTTCTTGTACATAGCTTTCCGCGCCAGGAACGCAGAGCCATGCAAAGACCGACACTGGTGCCAAAAATAAAATCTAGGGGCCTGAAAAGGACAACCTTAACCCTAGATGTCAGTTCGCAGAACGGGGAGGATGGGTGGGTCGGTGAGGAATCTAACTAACTAATGTTTCTTACAGATACATCGTTACCGAAGGTAAGTAACTTGTTCATCTGAAAGAAACACGTTAGTTAGATTCCTCACCTTAGAATAGATACCCAAGCAATACCATCCCCGGTGGTGGGTCTGCGAACCAAGATCACACCAGAAAGTCCTGGAGGACAGAACGGCCAAAGAAGCCATCCCTCCGGACTTGGCTGTCAAGGCAATAATGCCTGGCAAACGTGTGTAACGAAGCTCACGTCGCCGCCTGACAGATGTCCTGCAAAGGGACTTCCCGTCCCAAAGCAGTAGTAGCCGCTGTGGCCCGAGTAGAATGGGCGCGCAGCCCAACAGGAGGGTCCTTTTTTGCCACAGAATAGCAAATTTTGATACACAAAACGACCCACCGAGAGATGGTCCGTTTGTGCACAGCTTTCCCCTTCTTAGCGCCTACGTACCCAACAAAAAGCTGGTCGTCCACCCGGAACTGTTTTGTGCGGTCCAGATAAAAGGAGAGCGCACGTTTTGGGTCCAGACGGTGGAGCCTCTCTTCCTCTTTGGAAGGATGCGGAGGCGGAAAGAAGGTGGGCAAGGTGACAGACTGCCCAAGGTGAAATGGAGTCACCACTTTAGGAAGAAAGGAGGGACGAGGCCGAAGGACAACCTTGTCCGGATGAACAGAGAGAAAAGGAGGCTTTGAAGATAAAGCCTGGAGCTCACTCACCCGTCTAGCCGAGGTGATGGCTACCAGAAAAGCAGTCTTAAGAGTCAGAAGACGAAGAGGACAATTGTGAAGAGGCTCGAAGGGAGCGCACATCAGGAATGTCAAGACCAGATTCAAGTCCCACTGAGGCATTACAAAAGGGACAGGAGGGAACGTGTGAGTAATGCCTTTTAGAAAGCGTGTAACCACAGGGGACTTGAAAAGAGAAGGCTGATCAGGAAGCCGCAAGAAGGCGGAGATGGCAGCAAGATAACCTTTCAGGGTGCCCAGGGCAGAGCCCTGCCGGGCCAGAGAAAGAAGAAAGAGGAGAACCTCAGAAAGAGGGGCGGAAAGGGGATCCACAGCCTTTGCTGTGCACCATGCCACAAATTTGTTCCACCGGCAGGCGTATACCGTCTTTGTGGAGGGACGCCTGGCTGCCAGAATGATATCACAGACTTCAGGAGGCAAGTCAAATGGCATCAACTGCCGCCGCTCAATCTCCACGCATGGAGGTGGAGGCTGGACAGGTTCGGGTGGAGGACCGTCCCCTGCTGCTGCGACAGAAGATCCTCCCGAAGGGGCAGACGTATCTGAGGATCGGTCAACATACTGAGTAGCTCGGGATACCAGTATCTTCGTGCCCAATCCGGAGCCACCAAGATGACTTGGGCCCGGTCGTGCCTGATCTTCTTCAGCACTCTGGGCAGAAGTGGTATAGGCGGAAAGGCGTACAACAGACCGCAACTCCACTCGTGACGAAAAGCGTCGCCGAGCGAGTGCCGCCTTGGAAATTCCAACGCGCAGAACTGCTGACATTGCGCGTTCTCTTCGGTGGCGAATAGATCTAACCAAGGCTCTCCCCACTGCTGAAAGAGACCTTGCGCCACTTCGGAGTTCAGACGCCATTCGTGATCCATCATGCACCGGCGGCTGAGTTCGTCCGCTCTGGCGTTCAGAGAGCCCGCCAGATGTTGAACCACTAGGGTGACGCCCTGGTGTTCCAGCCACGTCCAGAGGCGCAGAGCCTCCTGACAAAGGGTCCACGACCCCACCCCGCCCTGTTTGTTGCAATACCACATGGCGGTGGTGTTGTCCGTGAACACTTGCACGACACTGCCCCTGACAGAGGGAAGGAAGGCTTTCAGTGCAAGTCGGATCGCTCTCAACTCCAACAGGTTGATGTGGAGACGAGACTCCACCGGAGACCAGAGGCCTCTGATCTCCACCTCTCCCATATGGCCACCCCAGCCCAGGAGGGACGCATCCGTCACTACGACATGCTCCGGTTGGGGAAGGGAGAGGCTCCTGCCCATGACCCAATCGCGGTCCGTGAGCCACCACTGCAACTGTTGTGCAGTGCCCTCCGAGATCAAGACATGGTCGGACAGGTTGCCGTGATGCTGGGCCCACTGAAACTTCAGGTCCCACTGCAGAGCCCGCATGCGCCGCCTGGCGTGATGCACTAGTAGGATGCAGGAGGCCATCAGCCCCAGAAGCCGCAACACTAGCCTGACCGAAACCCAGGATAGAGGCCGAAACATGGGAATCAGGGCCTGTATATCCCGGACCCGCTGTTCCGGTGGATAGACCCAGAACTGCGCCGAATCGAGAACTGCTCCGATGAAGAGGAGCTTCTGAGAGGGACTCAGGTGTGACTTTGGCACGTTGATGGAAAATCCCAGCAAATGCAGGAGATACGCCGTAGTCTGGAGGTGGGAGACGACTGCCTGGGGCGAGCCCGCCTTCAACAACCAGTCGTCGAGATAGGGGAAGACTGGAACCCCTGATCTGCGCAGATGAGCTGCGACCACCGCCATCACTTTCGTGAACACCCGAGGGGCACTGGTGAGGCCGAAGGGGAGCACGGTAAACTGAAAATGCTCGTGGCCCACCGTGAACCGCAGGTAACGCCGGTGGGCCGGCAGGACGGGGATATGGAAATATGCGTCCTGCAAGTCCAACGCTACCATCCAGTCTCCGGGGTCTAGGGCAGCTAGAACCTGAGCCAAGGTTAACATCTTGAACCTTTCCTTTCGGAGGAAGGCATGGACGTTCCGGAGGTCCAAGATGGGGCGTAGGCCCCCTTTGCCCTTCTTGGGAACCAGAAAGTAGTGGGAATAACAACCACGACCTACTTCTGGACTCGGAACGCGCTCGACGGCCCCCTTGGCCAAGAGGGCCGAAACTTCCTCGCGGAGAAGATTCAAATGATCCCCCGAGATACGGTGGTGCTGCGGTGGCATGGCTGGAGGGGTCGTCTCGAAGGGGAGGGAGTAGCCCCTTCGGACGATTTGCAGCACCCACCTGTCCGACGTGATGGAACGCCAGTGGAGCAGGTGAAGGCGAACTCTGCCGCCCACTGGCGTGGAATGGGCCTGAAAGCACGGACTAGGAGGGCTTTGAGGCGGATACTGCCGGGGTGGATGTGGACTGACCAGCGCGTTGACCCCCCCGGTACCGCCTCGGCGGAATCCATGAAATCCTTGGCCACGAAAGGCGGAAGTTTGCGGTCGCGGCCCCGAGAGGCCCAAGGACTTGGCCGTAGCCCGGGAGTCCTTGAAGCGCACCAGCGCACTATCTGCCTTCTCGCCAAAAAGGCGAGAGCCATCAAAGGGCATATCCATGAGGGTGCTCTGGACATCCCCTGAGAAAGACGTGGACTGCAGCCAGGCGTGGTGGCGGAGCGCCACCATGGTTGACATCGCCCTACCCAGCGAGTCCGTAGTGTTTAGTCCACATTGAATAGCATGTCGTGCTGCATCCCGCCCGTCTGCAAGAGCCTGGGCGAGCCGCGTCTGGGCCTCCTCCGGATACTGGGTCAGCACGTCCTCCACCGTATCCCACAGAGAGTGGGAATAACGGTCCAAGAGGCAAGCGGTGTTCAAGGCCCGCAGTGCCACACTAAGGGAAGAGAACAGCTTCTTACCGAACTGCTCTAGCCTCTTGAATTCCCGATCCGGGGGAGCGGACGGGAAGGAGGATTGGGAAGTAGAGGCCTGGATAACCAGGCTCTCGGGCGTGGGGTGTTGGGACAGAAAACTTGGTCGCCCGGAGCAGGGCGGTGGCACCCGGCCACGTTCCGATCCACAGGAGGTACTGTGGAGGGCTTGGACCAGGTGCCCTTCAGAACGTCCACTAGTGCCTCATTGAACTGCAGCAGTGGCTCTGAGGAGCTTGCTGACGGTTGAAGCACTTCAATGAGGTTAGTCCTCACGGCCACAGCAGGCAGCTCCAGCCCAAGGGCTTCGGCCGCCTTGCGCAGCACCACTGAAAATGCAGCACCTTCCTCCGAAGCCACAGTCGGAGGAGAGATGAAACCAGTGTCCGGGGATGTGTCCAGACCACTGGCATCCCCCAGCTTATCTGCCCAGTCCTGAGATAAGTTGGCCTGCATGGCCAGAGGGTCCTCAGACCCCTCCAAGTCGCCCCCGTCATCCGATTCCTGATAAACAGGGGGAATAATAGGAGCCGGACGGTAGATGAAATTGTCATCCATCGGCGTCGGACGGCACTGCACCGGCGCCGGGCCCGGACTGGGGCTGAATCGGGGAACGTCGTCGTCCGGAGACGGAGACGGCTCCGGGGGTGGAACTGGTGTCAGTGCCGACGGAGGAGGCGTCGTGAGGTCGACCGACACCGACAGATCCAGGCCTGGATCCCACAGGGACCTGCGGCGTCTGGACCGAAGTCGGCGACGGCGCCGCCGGATCGCTAGGTCACCCAGTCGAGCCCGAGGGGCCCGAAGGCGTGCCGGCAGGCGTCGACGGCGGAGCCAGGCCCCTCATGGCCGAGAGGAAGGCACTGATCTCCGCCGGAGTCCCGTCAGTCCCAGGGACCGGAGGATATGGGGACGGACGCGGCTCCTGCGGCTCCGACAGAGCCGCGGGGGTGGGTACCACCCGGACCCTCGACCGAGTCGCGCGACCGGCGAGGGGAGTCAGAAGAGAGATGTCGCCTCTTGGACTTCTTAGCATGCTTCAACTTACCCGAAGACTTCGACCCCGATGAGCGGTGGTGGTGGCTGCGGCTCCGCGACCGGTCCTTCGACCTCCTCCTGGACCGGGACCGGAGCAGAGTGTCGGAGCTCGAGAAGATTACGGGACCGCTCCCGCCTAGCCTTCGAGGTCAAGGCCTGGCAGTCGATGCACAACTCCGCATCGTGGTCGGCCCCCAGGCAGTAAAGGCACTGGCGGTGGTGGTCCGTCACCAACATCAGTCGATGACAGGAGTCACAGGCTTTAAACCCGGGCATCCTACCGGCACCACTTCGAATCGAGTAGACAAAAGAGTCCAAAAAGTTTGAGTCAAAAAGTGACTAAAGGGGCAAGCTCTTCCCGGATCGGCGCTGTCTGGCGTAGAAAAAAGAAGAACTGACGTCAGCGCGTGCGAGGGCGCCGTCCAAGTACTCCGACGACGTCATTCCGGTGCACAACGCCGACGACCGACGCGGAGCCGCAGACGCCTAGCGATGCGCAAGGGGTATTGCGGACGAAAAATCTTTCTGGATCCAGCCTGACGCCTGGGGATATTCTAAGGTGAGGAATCTAACTAACGTGTTTCTTTCAGATTATTAGATTTAGGGGCGTTACAGGTAGGTGAAGGGCTGGGACCAATGGGTCCCTGTCCTGGGGTGGGTGCACCCCCTATCCTGCCTCTCTCCTGTGGGAGGGGGGCAGTAGCCTAATCCTGATTGGACAGGGCTCCCCATCGTCAAGATGGCGAGAGCCCGGAGATGTGCTTCACCTCGCCTCCCCCACCTGAGGGATGGGGTTGGCAGGCTAGCACATCCCCTGTCCTTATTTGGGGTTTCCGGCCAAGCTTCCCGCCAGAGTGGGGGGTTGCAGTGGCCTGGGGAAGCTCACGGAGGCGGCCTGCCTTTGAAGCTTCCCCCTGCCCATCCTGGGGGAGGAGATTTAGCACCTCGCCCAGGATGTGCATTGTTGCAGACCCAGGAGAGCAGGGGCTCTCCTACCCAGGGGTCCAGCAACATGTCTGCTGTGTGGCAGCCTCAGAACAGACATGGATTGTAGGTTAGGTTTCAGGGGGTCTCTCTGTGGTGCTTGGTACAAAATCCCACACTGGCATCAGTGTGGATTTAATGTGCTGAGCAGTTTGATACCAAACTTCTCAGTCTTCAGTGCTGCCATTATGGTGCTGTGGAGTTCGTGTTTGACAAGCTCCCAGCACCATGTACTCAAATGGCAGCACTGCACTTACAGGGCCCAGGAATGGACCTGGGTACTTTGGGGCACAGGGCTCCTGCCTCTGTGCCCACAACACTGGCATAGGGCACCCAGCTAGAGGGGTGGCTGATGTATGCCAGGGCAGTGTAGGTTGTGGGCATGGCACACAGGGATGTGTGCCAGGTCATCTCTCTGTTTTGTCTTGTACCCAGATACTCAGCCTGCCAGGGCAGGGTGTATGTGTGTTAGGGTACAGGGCCTCTAAGGGTGGCACAATGAGTGCTGCAGCCCTTAGAGGCCTTCCCTGGTCACAAGCCCTGGGTACCTAGGGTACCACTTACCATGGGCTGACATGTGGCCAGGGTTTGCCAATTTGGTTTTGAGGTTTTTGTTCAGGGAAGGAACATAGGCCCTGGGCACCTGATTGGCAGGAGTCCAGGGCATAGTCAAAGTACATTCAGCAATTCAGCAAAAAGTGGGGGCATACCATGCAAGAAAGATGGCACTTTCTCACAGTGGGCAAATGTGAATTTAAATCACTACACACCATGATCAGATGGTTACAGTGTAACACCCTCCGTTTGTAGCATGTGTGGCTGTAGAAACAGTCTAAGTTTGTAAATTACTTCCTTCCCTAAGAGGTGCTTACCAGCCAGATGATGCAGTGGATTTAAACAATGTATTCAGCATGTCTGGCACACTAAAACCAGGTGGGGGGCTTTTAATATCCACACAAACAAGTTACTTACCTTCAGTAAAGCTTTTCCTGGCAGAGACTATCTAGCTGAAGGTGTCTCACCTTTTGAATTTTTCCCAGGGGTCAGACTGGATCTGGAAACTTTTTGTAGTAACTCTGCGTACTGGAAGGTGGTGCCAAACAGCTGCGTACTGATGCTGTTCTGCTCTGGAGGTGACATGTGGGGCATTTAAAGGAGCCACTCCTGCTGCTTGTTAGACTGTCCGCACCTCCTGACTTGGAGCCACAAAAGCAAGCTGATAAACAGTGCGCAGATTCCAAGACTTGGATTGCATTAAAAGGTAGAGTCTAACCACATAACGGTGAGGATTGGTGAGGATTCTACAGCCAGCCTCTACCTGAAAAAGCGTTACCAGAGGTAACGGGCTCTTCTGATAGAGATTTCTAGCTGCATATTCCTCACCTTTTGAATAGAAACAATAGAGTAACTAAAGGGAGGACGACAGTGGATGGACTCAAACAAGAAAATCTTCCAAAACAGAGCGGGTAATGTGCCCTTCTCACTGCACTACTCTGTCAAGACATTAGTGCTTCATAAATGTACGGAGGGATGCCCACGTCGCTGTCTGGCAGACGCCTAGGACAGGGACTAGTGGAACAGGCATGTAATTGTTCTGGACACTGCTTCTTGGCCAGTGCGTAGCAGATCTTAATACAGAGCACGATCCAGCATGAGAAGGTGCCTCTCCACTTTTTGCCACTGGTACTGATGAACAAGTTACTTACCTTTGGTAACGATATATCTGTAAGAGACATATATTAGTTATAGATTGCTTAACTTAGAATTACCCCCAGGTGTCAGACTGGATCCGGAGACATTTTTTCGTAGTAGTACCCCTGCGCGTCGATAGGTGGCGTCTGTCAACGTCGTGGTCGCTGGGATGACGTCATGGTATCTACTTCGATGCCTCCCTCGCACGCGGACGTCAGTTCTTTAAACGACATTCCACACCAGAAGCGCAGAATCATGCAATGTATCTTCCACGATGCCTGATGGGTAAGAAGCTCCGGCCGGGAGTTCCCCAGCTAGGGATTGCCTTTGGCATTAATCCCTGGAAACCACCCCCCCCCCTCCCCCTCGGACCACCAACACCCACGGGGATCTGTTGGCAGCTTTCCTGTGATTTTCTAATCCATCAATTCAATTAGAGGCCGGCTTCAGCACCTACCGAGTGTGAGAAGTTGGCCTGATGTATGATGTCACTAGTTCTAGTGTACACCTTATATCAGTCCAAATACCCTTATGGTGATTGGTTGTAAAGTCAACCTTATAGACCAGCTATCCTAGTGGTAGCATGGAAAAGAGCAGTCTTAGGCTAAACTCTGAATGGCATGTGAAGCCAGCTGTGATACCATATATAATCCCTTGAATACCAACTGAAAGGACACCACAACAGATATATATATAAAATAAAGTGCATTTATTCTAGTCAAACCCTCAGCACTCTTTATGAGATTAGAGGTAAGTACAACACAGTCTTATTCAAGCATACATTAAGTCACACAGGTAAGTAATACAGTTAGGCCCTAGGGGCCACGCAAACCATATACTAAGTAAGTGGTATAAGGACCACTGTCACGGAAATAGAATAGGCCTAGGCCTAGGGAATCGCTGGGGCTACACTACACTAGCGTTAGTTAGGAAGTGGGAGGCCCACGGGATTCGTGTGCAGAGTGGAAACACTCACGCGTAATGCGTAAGTCACTAGCAATAGTACAGTTTAGAAAACGATAGATATAGGACACTTCCGGAGTAGCTAGGAAGTCGAGACTGGAAAACTAGACACTAGGATAGTCACTATCCTGATGAGCACCGGGGTACCCAAGTTACCTAGCCCACAGGCTGCGGGTGCATAGGGGTGAAGTTGCGTCGGTTTTCGTCGTCGACTCCTATGGATGCCTGAAGAAAGATGCTGACAGGCAGTCAGTGAAGAGTGTCCGGTGGATCCCAAGGCTGGGATCAAGAAGAGAGGAGACCTGCAAGCAGAAGGGACAGAGTCAAGGTCACTAGCCAGTGACCACGTGGAACCAGGAAGGAACCAGGCGATGTCGTGAAGAATGCAGGTGAAGGTGAAGCTTGTCGCTGCAGCCAGGAGGACCAGGAAGCGTCGAGGACGACCAGGACCCGGAGGCGAGCTGTCCCACGAAGGCTCTTGCCGTCGGCGGCGTCGAAGTTGGACTAGGACTCACCAAGCCTTGGCAAGCGGAACCCACGAAGAACGGAGGACTTGCTTCTGGTGCAGACCAGGAAGGTCTGGGGTGCTTCTTCTTTGCAGAGAAGCGGGAGCCAGTCTGGAGGAGCCAAACCAGCGCAGAGGATTTCAGGGTGCGTCGTCACAAAGGCCACTAGCCAGCGGGCAAGCAACCGGACAGACGCGGCAAGCAGGAAAATGCAGAAGGGCCCCACGCAGGACTCGTGGAGTGTGGGGGGCTGACCTTCGGTGCAGATGGTGCTTGGGGTTGGGGCTTTTCAATCCCCGGTGCACAACTTCGAGGGTGCCTCAGAAGCTGCGCTTTAAGTTACTAGCCACTTTTCCTAGGTAGCCGGTCCCACGTCGCTCGTCGCCTCCACGGATCTCAGCTTTGCTGTGGGTGTGGATCAGGGTCGGAGAAGTCTGGAAGTCAAGGCTCTGGTCGGGCTCTGCAGTCGGTTCCTCGTAGAACGTGGGCAAAGCAAAGGGTAGTCTCTTGATGGTGCCTGTTTGCACAGGGTAGCCACTCCTTGGCCACAAGGGAGATTCTTCAGTCTTCTTCTTTCGTCGAATGTCGAAGGTCCAGAGTTTCTGTTCAAGTTGCAGGTTCAGGATAATCTAAAGTCTTGAGGCCCAACTCCCACTCTTATACTAATCTGGGGGGCTGGGATACCTGCTAGGTCACGCCTTATGGGTGGGACCTGGGAGGGGGTGGTTACACCCACTTCCCTTTGTCCAGTTTCGCGCCAGAGCTGGGGCTGGAGTGCCCCAGCGCCGGTTTGAGCTGGACTATGCAAGGAACACCTTGTGTGCCCCAGGCAGGTCTCATTCCTTTCAGCCCACCCTGCCCCAATACACTAAAGGCTGTCTGGGGAGGTGCTAGCACCTCCCCAAGCAGGAAACCTATTGTCCAGGCCTCCCTGGCTGGGATCACTCCCAGCTGCAGGAGGTCAGACTTGTGTCGTGGCAGCAGCATCCATTTTGTGATGCTGAGGCTTTGGTCAGAGGCTAACAGTGAAGTATGATTTTAACATGTCTCTCCCTCTAGAAGGGGGGAATAATATCCTCATCACCAGAAATGGTATGGGGGTATTATTCCAAAGTGTTAGACACCTTACACGACATGTTTTGATAAAGCCAAACCATAGTTACCATAACCGTTTAAGATTATAAGGCACTTTAAGAGTATATGGTAGGCTATATCATAGAACAGCTACAAGGACATGGTTCCGAAAGCTGCAGACAGGCTCAGCTCATGCTAGAGCACCATCTCACATGTTACCAAGCACTCTGCCTCCAGGATTGTTAAGGCCTGCCATAGGAGTGACTGATAGGTACACATGTGTCTATATATAAGGGTAGATATAGGCATACTATATCTAAGCAAGGGGTGATTACACGACCTTGCCCCAGCTGAGTGATCAGCCAGTTGTGTCTGATTGGAAGGCCAGACCAGGGGTGGCATAATACATGCTGCAGTCCCTGGGAGGCCTAGGGTACACCTATGCCCTGGGTACCTAGGGTACACTGTACAGGGTCCAATAAGGTGATCCTTACCAATTGGTTATGTACCTAGGGTACATGGAGTCCATTTTAAAGAGAGAGCAGACAGCCTGAGACCCTGAATGGCAGGATCTCAGGCCAACTAAGTCGAAAAACCAGCTAGACACTAGGCAAAAAGTTGGGGGTAACCATAGTCAGATATCCACCTTCCTACACCGAGTAATCATGAAAGACTGCTGATAGCGGAGCCCAAGCAACATGGCCGATGCACGGTGGAGCTGCCTAGGTAGCTGAGATCATATGGGCTGGGGATCACCCTTCCAGCCATCACCTACCCTCCGGGCATGGCCACGGTTTCTCGGCATCCCGCTACGAGTTCCTCTTCCCTCATGGGCTGCTGTTTTAGCGCCTGAGTTGCTTTTCTCTGACATTGCAGCATGCAAATGACCTGATGCTACTCACCTTTGAGTCCCCGAGCGTTCTCCTGGACAAATCCAAGTGTGGCAATTTCCAGTCTTCTGCCCCCCCCCCCCCCCCCACATCCGGGGTTGCTGCTTGGGCACACAATTCGCCTTCCCCTGACTAAGCTGCAAGTTAACTACAGACATGCTGCTGCCCTGTGTTCCTGAGTGTCTCCATCGACGAACCGAATGAGAGCAGCGACATCTCGGTCTTCTGCACTCGCGACCCCGTGACTGCCTGAGGATCTGCAATTCCTCCTTTTTGTGCTGGAGATATACTGGGACCGAGATATGGATCCTTCATCTTGACGGCGTTGACTGGTTACAAAGATCGCCGCATGCAGCTGGTCTTTTGCATCACGTTGACCCTGCTTCGGGACGTCCTTCATCTCAGCGGTGGCGATTATATTCGGGATCACTGCATGCAGCCCGGTCTTGGACCAGCAGCCTCATTTTGCGCCTTAAGGTGGACTTTGCCTTCTAGAACATAGCAGACATCTTATCGGTGGGGATGGTTCGGTACGTGACAGCCATTTCGTCTCCTCCTACTGTTCCTCTCCGCAGCCTGATAACTCCAACTCGGTGAGTGTGGCCAGCCCCTGATGCTGCACGGCAGTGATCCCAACCAGATCTAGGCTCTGCCTACATGACTTGATTGGGACCCTGAAATTAACTTTTTTTTTTAATAGCAGGTATTGCGGGACTCTTTGAATTAATTCCTACTAAAGCCTCATTTCCCCAACCCCACCACCCTTTTGTTCACCGTTTTCCTGCATTTATTTTACCGCTTCATTACTATTGTTCTTTAATATATTAGCCATCACTTGCTAACTGTTTTGTATTTCTCCCTTTCCTATTTATTTGATATACGCATATATGTAACTAATGTAACTTTCATATCCACCTCTATGTAAAGCGCTCCGATACCTCCGGATCTAGGCAGCGCTAAATAAAACTCTACAAATAAATAAATGCAAGACACTGACCACTGGTGCACAAAACTAGGGCCCTGAAAGGCAGTCCCTAACCCTAGAAGTCGCATAGCACAACGGGGAGGATGGGTGGGGTGGTAAGGAATCTATAACTAATGAACAAGTTACTTACCTTCGGTAACTATATATCTGTAAGAAACGTTAGTAGTGATAGATTCCTTACCTTAGAATTACCCCCAGGCGTCAGATTGGAGCCGGAAAGTTTGTCAGCAGTACCCCTGCACGTCGTAAGGTGGCGTCGTGCGGCTCAGTGTCCGTTGTTGGCGTCGTGGTCGCCGAGATGACGTTGCGGCACCTACTTAGACGCTGCCCTCGCGCGCTGACGTCAGTTCTGTACACTACATTTCGCGCCAGAAAACGCAGAGCCATGCAAGATACTGACCACTGGTGCCTTGAAACTAGGGCCCTGAAAAGGATGACCTTAACTTTAGAAATCAGTTCGCAGAACGGGGAGGATGGGTGGGGCGGTAAGGAATCTATCACTACTAATGTTCCTTACAGATGGGAAATGCTATTTACCAGTATGCATCTGTTCTTGGCATGTAGAGCTGCAGATCTACACACTGTGCATAGATCGCCATCTGGTGTTGGGCCCGGATGTTTGCAGTTGTTTTTCCTCTTGGAAAGTCACGAGGTATGTGACTCCTCCTTTGGATCATATTGCGCATGGGCTTCGGCTCCATCCTCATTGTTTTTCGCCAGCGGGGACATGATGGAGCGTAGTAATAAGCAGTGAAGATGCCCATGTGTGGTGTATCTAATTAAGATAAAATGGAACAGATAAAGGTAGCCGGGGAGGCGGGTGTAGATCTGCAGCTCTACATGCCAAGAACAGATGCATACTGGTAAGTAGCATTTCCCGTTCAAGGCATATGAGCTGCAGATTACACACTGTGCATAGATTATATAGCAGTACTCGCTCCTAGCGGCGACCACCAGTATCTGTTGCAGTTGTTTGAAACAGTGTTTTGAGTACATCCTGGCCCACACTAGCTTGTTGCTTAGTTTGCACATCTACACAATAGTGTTTAGTGAAAGTGTGCGGTGTAGATCATGTAGCTGCTCTGCAGATATCATCTAAGGGAATGTTCCCTAAAAATGCCATGGAAGCCCCTATCTTACGTGTAGAGTGGGCTTTAGGGGGAACAGTGAGCATACGTTTGATTTTGTGGTAGCAAATCTGTATGCATTTGACAATCCACCTAGCTATCCCAGATTTGGAGATGGGGTTGCCTTTGTGTGGTGGAGAGAAAGACACAAACAGTTGTTTGGTCTTACGGAAGGGTTGTGTTCTCTTGATGTAGTAGAGTAAGGCTCGTTTGACATCTAGTGTGTGGAGTGCTATTTCTGCAATGGTCTGAGGCTACGAGAATACGGGCAGTTCCACAGATTGGTTTAGGTGAAAGGGAGAAATTACTTTACGGAGGAACTTTGGACTAGTGCGGAGAACAACCTTGTTATGGTGCATTTGCAGAAAGGGTTCTAGAATGGCGAGTGCTTGTATCTCACTGACCCTTCTGAGGGAAGTAATGGCTACAAGAAATGCAGTTTTCCATGTTAGGAATTGACATTCACATTTGTGTAGAGGTTCAAAGGGAGGCCCCATTAGTCTTGTGAGAACGATGTTTAGGTTCCACACAAGTGAGGGTGGCACTCTGGGGGAAATCATTCTTTTGAGGCCTTCCATGAAGGCTTTTATGGCAGGTACTCTAAAGAGTGATAGATGTTGCCTATTTTGTAGATAAGCTGCTATGGCCGCAAGGTGCAGTCTAATAGAGGTGTAGATGGACACATCTAGGGGATTGAGGTTATTGTTGTGACAATAGATCACGAAAAGTTTCCACTTGGCTGCGTAGCAAGCTCTAGTGGTAGGTCATCTAGCTTCTCTAATGACGTTCATACAGTCAGGGGGAAGTTTAAGATAACCGAATTCTAGGATTTCAGAAGCCAGATCGTAAGGTTGAGCTGAGCTGGGTCCGGGTCCCTGATCTCTTCATGGTTCTGAGTTAAGAGGCGTGGAGAGAGGTGTAACTTTTGGTGCGGTACTACAGATAGTTCCAGCAGTGTGGTGTACCACGGTTGTCTAGCCCAAGTTGGAGCGACTAAGATGAGAGTGAGGGAGTGTTGCTGTAGTTTGCACACCACTAATGGAATGAGTGGGAGAGGCGGAAAGGCGTACGCAAACCTGCCTAACCAGTTCATCCATATCGCATTGCCTTTGGACAATGGGTGTGGATACCTGGCAGTGAAGCTTGGGCATTTGGCGTTTTCGTGGGTGGCGAAGAGGTCTATCTGTGGATGCCCCCACATTTGAAAGTAGGGGTGAAGAACTTGTGGATGGAGTTCCCACTCGTGGATCTGTTGTGTTTGTCTGCTCAGCAGATCGGCCATAGTGTTTTGGACTCCTGGGACATGTTGGGCTAGGAGAAAGATGTTTTGGAGTATGGCCCATCTCCATATGTTCTGTGCTAGCTGAGAGAGCTGCGGAGAGTGTGTGCCGCCTTGTTTCTGTATATAGTACATGGCTGTCATGTTGTCCATGCGGACTAGGACGGCCTTGCCTGAGATGTGTTTGAATGCCCTTTAGGGCTAAGAATATGGCTAGTAACTCCAGATGGTTGATGTGGAGTAACTTTTGTTGAGGTGTCCACCTGCCCTGCATGGTCTGATGTAGTAGGTGAGCTCCCCAGCCGGAGAGCAATGCGTTCGCCGTCAGTACTATCTGAGGAATCGGCTCCAGGAACGGTCGCCCTTTGGAAAGGTTTTTGGTGGTCCACCACTGCAGAGAGTGATGGGCACGACTGTCTACCAACACCAGATCTGTCAATTGACCCTGGGCCTGGTTCCATTGGCGTGCTAAGCACTCTTGGAGAGGACGCATATGGAGTCTTGCGTGAGGTACTATGAATATGCAAGAGGCCATCATTCCTATAAGTTGCATGAACACTCGAGCTGGAAGAGTGTGTTCCGGTTGAAATTTGGCACGTAGAGTCTGAATGCTTGCTATCCTGGCAGGACTGGGATAGGCTAGCGTTTTTGAGGTGTCTATGGTGGCACCGAGGTATTGTTTTACGTGGGACAGTTGCAGATGGGACTTTGCGTGGTTTACTGTGAAGCCCAGTTCGTGAAGTAGTTGGCTAGTGGCGTGAGTGTTGTACACACTGGTTGTATGAGCTGGCTTTTATGAGCCAGTCGTCTAGGTACGGGAAGACGTGGATGTGTTGTCTTCGCAGGTGTGGTCCGATGACAAACACCAAACGCAGTCGTCATGCGGGTCAGTGATGGACATGTGTTTGCCACATTCACGGCAAGGCTTGAAACCAGACTTCCTTGCCGACATTCTCGAAGAAAGACAGAGAAACTTCGGAATAAACACAAAGTAACAGGTAAAGCTACCAGTAACGATTCCCGAAATCCGTTGGCGTCGTCGGCGCGGAAAAAAGGGAACTGACGTCATCACGCCGAGGAGGTCTTCTTATGGAGCCGGTGACGTCAGCGGAGTCGCGAGCGGAGCCGTGCCTCTGTGACGTCATCTTCGACCCCATCGGCGTGGACTGCTACAAAAGTTTCCGAATGTTGCTGGCGCAGGGGATATTCACAAGGTGAGGAATCCACTGGCAGATGTATCCATCAGAAGTCTAGGTATGGGAAGACGTGGATGTGTTGTCTTCGCAGGTGTGCTGCCACTACCGCTAGGCACTTGGTAAACCCCCGTGGTGCTGCGGTGACTCCGAATGGGAGTACTTTGAATTGATAGTGTTGACTGTCCACTACAAATCTGAGAAACTTCCTGTGAGCGTGGTGAACGGGAATGTGGAAATAGGAGTCTTTGAGGTCTAGGGTAGCAAGGAAGTCGTTCTGGGAGAGTAGGGGAAGTACCGGCTGGAGTGTGAACATGTGGAAATGGTCTGAGTGTATGTAGTGGTTTACGGGTCTGAGGTCTAGGATGGGCCTTAGAGTGTCGTCCCTTTTCGGTATGAGAAAATATAGGGAGTAAACTCCCATGTTGTGTTGGTGGGCAGGAACTGGTTCTATTGCACTCTTTTGTAGGAGGGAGATGACCTACTTTAGAAGTGACAAATGTTCCTGTGACATTGGGCGCTGTTTGGGTGGAATGTTTGGGGGGTAGATGTTAGTTCGAGGCAGTAGCCTGACCGAGGTGATGGTAGCCCAGACAGGAAGGAAATTGTTGAGTCTGCCCCCGACTGGAGTGGGATGGTCTGGGGGGAGTGGAGGGAAGTTATTGGGCAGGGGTGGAGGCAGAGCAGGTGGTGCTCGTTTTGCCTCTGCCTTTATTTTTGTTACCCCTGTAGCCGCCTCTCTGATAACCCCTAATGAAGGTGGATTGGGTAGAGGCCTTATAGGAAGTGGAGGCGCTGTCGGAGTAACCTCTGGAGTTGCTTCTAAAGGAAGAGCGGCGAAAAGTGCGCCTGGGAGCTTGAGACTGCAAGGCTCCCATAGATTTTGCCGTGTCGGTGTCCTTTTTCATTTTTTCAAGGGCAACGTCGACGTTGGGGCCAAACAGATGTTGCTCATCAAAGGGGTGGTTGAGGATGGAACTCTGCACCTCTGGTTGAAACCCGAAATTCGTAGCCAGGCATGCCTACGCAGGAGGACGCTGATGTAAATTGCCCTAGAGGCGGTGTCAGCGACTTAGAGGGCGCAACGAATGGAGGTGTTGGTGATGATTTTGCCCTCCTGGATTAGCTTGTTGGCCCTATTCTTGTATTGGTCAGGGAGGTGTTGCATGATGGCTTCCAGTTCATCATAATGTGCCCGGTCATATCTTGCTAAAAGCGCTTGGGTGTTTGCAATGCGCCATATGTTGGCAGCCTGTGATGCAGTTCGCTTGCCAGAGCCGTCCAGGAGTTTGGAATCCTTATCGGGTGGTGGAGCCTCGCCGGATGCCTGGGAGTTTGCATGCTTCGTCGCATTGGAGACTACTAGGGAGTCTAGTGATGCGGGGCCTCTGATGTAGGTGGGGTCTCTAGGAGCGGCCTTATATTTTTTCTCAATGCGCGGGTTGATGACCCTGGCCCTGACCGGGTCTTTAAAGACCTCCGGTGCGTGCTTAATAACCCCTTTAAGCATGGGCAGAATGGAAGTGGCCCTCTGTGTAGTGTCAAAATCATCTAGGAGGAAGTCCTCCTCCACGGGGTCTGTATGGAGATCAACTCCATGGTAGTGTGCAGCCCTATGGAGCAGTTGGTTAAACCCCATTGTATCTTCAGGGGGGGGACGGTCTTGAAGGGTAAAGGTCGTCCTGCGGGACGTTAGGGACGTCTGGCATGTTGTAGTCGTCCCATGGGTCTGGGGAGCCTGTAGGAGTGGGGTCCCCTGTGGGCTGGTTCTCTGGCCCGTCCCCCTGTGTCGTCGTAGACGTAGTCATCATCATCAGGAGAGGGTGTGGGAGAATGATGAGGTGGGGGGAGGCGGAGGAGGGGGTGAAGGCAGTCTCAAAGGGGAGGTAGCAAAGTCTCTCCTCTTTGGAGGTGGAGCTGGGGCAGGTTTTTCCAGCGGTCTGTTTTTGATGCGGAGCATCAAATGTCCAGGTTTAGGGTCCTTCACAAGTGTTTTTTATAGTGGATTGGGCCGAAATAGTTCATCTGTGGGGTGGGGGGGTGGGGGGGGTGGGGGGGTGCGGGTCGATCCTTCGGTGCCGAAGGTGTGGGAGCCGTAGGTTTCTTAGGTGTGGACTCTGCATCGGTTCGTTGTTTTGAACCGTGGGGCTTCAAAATATCTGTTTGTTTCCTTGGTTCCGAGATGACTTTCGGCTTCGAGGTGTGGGTTTCGAGGGCCTTTGGTTTTTTGCTGGGCTCTGGGGATGGTGTCAGTACAGAGGAGCTAGTGCCAGTCTTAGGCGTCGAGTGCTTCGGTGTGGAGCTCGGCGCAGAGGAGGAGGAGGCAGTCTTCTTTTTCGGTGCTGGTGCCGATGAGTGCTTCTTGGAACCGACGGCAGACTGGCTCGAGCCCGAGCCACCGGAAGGCTTGATGGGCTTCTTAACCGGGCCCGAAAGCGAGGTATGGGAAGCAGTGTCTTTGGTCGAGCCTAGGCCCGAGGACGAAGGCATGACCAAAGCCTTTTTCAATATCATCGAGGGTGGGGGTCGATGTTGCTACTCTCGCCCCTCTGTGCCGGAGTGATGTCCTCGACATCGGAGTCGTCAGCTTCGGAGGCGCTGACGAGGCCCTCTTCGGTGCGCTGCTCTTCCGGAACATAGACGCCTTCTCCGAAGATGTCGTCGGGGATCGAAGTCGACGAGTGAGCCATTGTTCTCCTCGCTAGTCGGTCCCGAATAGTCTTCTTCGAACGGAAGGATTTGCAAGCCGGACAGTCTCTTGCCTCGTGTTCTGGGGCGAGGCAGAGGTTGCACACCTCATGTAGATCAGTGTGGGAAACTTCGACCCACATCGAGGAAACTTTTTGAATGGCATCCTTTCCATCAGCCAGGACAGGAGGCCAGGTAGGCCCGAAGGCCTTCGTCGACAACTGGAATCGAAGACTTCGAATGAGGAGTCGTGTTGAGATTGCGATCAAAACAATACCGCGGAAAGGATTTCGCGCCGAACAGAAGAACTGAAACGGTTCAGAACCGGAGCACGCAGAACACATCCGAGCCCAATGGCAGAAAAAAACAATCCGAGGATGGAGCCGAAGCCATATGATCCAAAGGAGGAGTCACATACCTTGTGACTTCCAAAGACTTTCCAAGAGGAAAAACAACTGCAAACATCCAGGCCCAACACCAGATGGCGATCTATGCACAGTGGGTAATCTGCAGCTCATATGCCTTGAAGAAAACAAGTTACTTACCTGTAACTGTAGTTCTCCAGTATTGGAGCTTTCATAGATTCACATGCCTGAATCATTCCCAGTCGTCGAAACGGGAGTCTCCGGTACATAAAAAAGCATTGCTTAGTAGTATACCAAACTGAAAAGGCCTAGGCCCATTTTCCTTTGCAACCCATAACCTTCGTTATGTAAAAAAGGACTAAACTTGTCTCTGAACCAATCAGAAACTCTCACCCTCTAGAACCCTCCTGAGAGAACCTTCTGCTCCTCAGATTTTCGTGCACTTGTGCCATAACGTTCTGCGTGCTAAATCCGAGGTGAGCCTCTCAGGGGATGAGGGTGGGTTGCATGTGAATCTATGAAAGCTCCAATACTGGAGAACTACAGTTACAGGTAAGTAACTTGTTTTCTTACTCCAGTATTGGAGCTTTCATAGATTCACATGCCTGAATCAGAATAGCGAGCAGTAGATAAATGAACATTTTTTATTACCCATATCCTGAAACAAGGAAACGTATATAGTGTGATAAAAACGGTATTTCTAAACCAAAATACACACATCAAAAATACTTTGCAAAATTGCATCAAATACAATAAACAACAATAAAATGTGCAAATGTAAACAAAAAAGGAAGGAGGGATGCTAAAGAAGGCTCACCGTTACTGGATAAGGTTCCTCAGCACCGCTTCTCCCACCACCACATCTCTTCCTGTGGCCGTATCCAAGCAGTAATGCCTGGTGAAGGTGTGCGTACTCGTCCAGGTCACTGCCCTGCAGATATCCTGGATCGGCACACCCGCAAATAAAGCAGTAGAGGTGGACACTGTTCTTGTCGAATGAGCACGGACTTGTGCATTCAGAGGTCGCCCAGCTGCCTGATGACAATACTCTATCGCACTAGAAATACATCTGGCAATTCCCCTTTTTGACAAACCCTTCCTGGGTGCGCTGAAGGCAACAAAAAGTTGTGAAGACTTGCGGAAAGGCTTAGTTTTTTGCAAATAGAACTTTAGACAGCGTTGGACATCCAGCGAGTGGAGAGCCCTTTCCGCCGCTGTTTTTGGTTGAGGAAAAAATCATTTGAGAATTAATGGCTCATTTAAATGAAAATCAGTTGGTACCTTTGGAATGAATTTTGGATTAGTCCCGAGTATCATTCTGTCCTCTTTGAATTGTAAGAAAGGCTCCTGGACCGTGAGCCTGAATTTCCCCCACTCTCCTGGCTGAAGTGAGTGCAATGAGAAGCGCAACTTTCCACGATAGGAATTTCAGATCTGCCCTGTGTATTAGCGCAAAGGGCTGTTTCATTAACTGGGAAAGAACAATGTTCAATTGCCAGAGAGGTGGTGGAGGTTTTATTGGCGGGAAAACCCGGAACAATCCCTTCATAAATTGTTTGATGACTCTAGCGGACCACAAAGATGGACCAGAGGCAGTCCTTCTGTACGTGATATTGCGGCTAGGTGTACCTTTATCGATGCATGAGCCAAACCGGACTTTGCCAAAAGCAAGATGTATGGAACAATCTCGTGAGCTGCCGAGTGCAGAGGATGAATGTTAGATCTTCTGCACCATAAACAGAATCGCTTCCACTTCATCCAGTATGTTTTGTTTGTACTATCCGCCCTGGCTCTAGATAGAATGTCCCTGCACTCTGTTGGGATGTTGAAATTTGCAGTATTCAGGAGCCAGGCTGCTAAGTGCAGTGATTTTGGATCCGGATGAAGTACTCCCCCCCCCCCCCCCCCCCCCCCTGGAACATCGTCAGAAGTGACTGTATCGGCTGGAGGCAAATCGGGCGTTCCTCCGACAGTAGTAGAAGCTCCGCGAACCAATGCTGCCTGGGCCACCATGGAGCTATCAGGATTATCCTGCATTGCTCTTTTTTGATCTTCATAAGAACCCGCGGCAGGAGGGGAATTGGAGGAAAGGCGTAGGCAAAGATGCCTGACCCTGCCATCAAAAACACATTCCCCCAAGATCCCCGTTGGGGAAGCCAGCTTGCGAAGAACTGGCATTTCTTGTTCTCCCTTGTCGTGAAGAGGTCTACTGTCGGCCTTCCCCATTTTTGGAAGATGTTGTTTAAACTCCCTTGGTCGATCTCCTATTCGTGACAGACAGACTTCAGCCTGCTGAGAGTATCCGCCTTGGTGTTCTGATCCCCTGGAAGATGTTCCGCTGTAATGGATATTCTGTGTTGTAGAGCCCACTCCCATATCAACTGGGCTTCTCGAGACAGGGAGAGTGATCTTGTTCCTCTGTTTGTTCAAATAGTGCATCGCTGTTGTGTTGTCTGTTCTTATTAACACGGCTGCACCTTGAATCCTTGGTAGGAACGCCAACAATGCTAAGCGGACGGCCCTGAGCTCCAAGAGGTTGATCTGCAATTGCTGCTCGTTCAATTTCCAGCGACCGCTGACTTGCAGGTCCTGAAGGAACGCTCCCCAGTCTTACAAGGACGCATCTGTCGTAACCACTAATGGGGCTGGTTGAGTCAGGAAAGAAAGGCCCTGCGACATGTTCTGTTTCCGGGTCCACCATGTTGCCACGTGGATCATGGTCGGCGTTACCCTGAGTAAATCGATGGATCCTGTCGCTTGATGCCATTGAAGATCTAGCTGCACTTGCAACGGACGCATCCTTAGCCTGCAGAAAGGTACGAGGGGAATGCAAGATGACATAGTTCCCAGCAATGACTTGTACTTGCGAACTGAAAAAGACATTCTTTTTTATAAAAGCCTGGGATAGAGATCTTATTCTCAGCTGTCTTTCTTTGGAGGGGAACGCTTTGTTTACCTCTGTATCTAGAATTGCTCCCAAGAAGGTGATATTTCTTGTCGGCTGAAGAGTTGACTTCTCTTCGTTTAAAGTCAGACCCCATCTGGCAAACAGTTCCACGTAAGACCTTGTTGACGACCGGGCCGACGCTGCTGATGGTGCTTTGACTAACTAGTCGTCGAGGTAAGGAAATACTTGGTGTTTCTGCTTCCTTAGAACCGCTGCCACTGGAGCCAGGCATTTCGTAAAAATTCTCGGGGCTGACTTCAGGCCAAAAGGCAGTACCCTGAATTGATAGTGTTCTCCGGCCACCATGAAACGAAGGTACTGCCTGTGGCAAGGATAGATTGGGATATGAAAGTACGCATCCCGTAGGTCCAATTTGGTCATATGATCTCCTGGGTTTAATAGCAGCAGAATATCTTGGAGGGAAATCATTCTGAAGGATTGTTCCTTGAGGTAAGTATTTAGGGATCTGAGGTCCAAAATAGGGCGCCATTGGAGAAAAATTCTCTTGACTAGGAAAAACCGGGAATAAAATCCCCTTCCTCTCTGAGAATTCGGTACCGGTTCTATTGCTCCCTTTCGGAGCATTGTCCGAATTTGACGCGTCTGATGCACATTTTTGACCTCTTGGTGGTGTACAAGTGGGGGGGACGGGTTTGCAGAAGCTCTAGAGTATGTCCGAATTGTATTATGTTGAGGACCCACTGGTCCGTAGTTATTTGCTGCCAATCTTGAAGATAAGAAATTCTTCCACCCAGGGGAACATGTGACATAAGAGGAATAGGTGTAGCCAGAGTTAGAAAGTTGTCATTGTCGCCGGGTGTTGCCTTTCCCCGGACGACCTCCTCGACCTCTAGGAGTAGATTTCGTGTAACCGGTTTGTCGCTGCTAATACGGTTGACGGTATGGCTGAGATGAGGTGGAGTAAGAAGTATACCGGCCTTGTTGGTAACCCCCTCTATAGGAGGATTGGCCACTACCTCTTGAGCCTCGAAAAGGAACTTTCCTATAGTGCAATGTTGCCAGAGATTGTTTCTGTATCTTTTTTGATACTCTGCAAGGCCTCGTCAATGTGCTTCCCGAACAAATCTTCTCCATTGAAGGGAAGGTCCAAGATCTAATTCTGGACTTCGGGCCTAAAAGCTGTCACTCTTAGCCATCTTTGTCGGCGCAAAACAGCCGCTCCACCCAAAGATCTGAAGGCCGTGGTCGCAATGTCCATTGCGCAATCTATGACTTCAGCCGAAGTCCTTTCACCTTCTTGGAGGATTTTCCTGGCTTCCTGTCTGTCAGCCTCAGGAATGCTGTGTATGTAAGGCGATAGGTTGCACCACATTTGCCTATCATACCTGCCACCATTCGCAGCCTTAACTAGAAGGGCAGACATGGACGAAAATCTCTTCCCCACATTGTCCAAGCGCCTACCCTCTCTGTCGGGAGGCGTTGAGATTGGAGCGGACGGATTCCTCGATTTTTGCTGAGCAGCTTGAGTTATAACTGAGTCCGGCTTGGGGTGGCCTAGTAGACAAGCAGGAGCATCCAAGGGCGCTTTATATTTCTTGTCCAGCCTGGCGAGTACTGGAGTAACCGTTGCCGGCGTCTCCATGACCTTGAGACCTTCTTCCCATAGATGACTAACAATCGGGAGAGATCGAACTGTCTTGCGAAAAGGCTCCTTGAAATCCTACAAGAAGCACTGTTTTGTCCGATGACATGTTGAGCGCAAATCTCTGTGCAGCTCTCGCCACAAGATTATGGAACCCCCCGATGTCCTCCGGAGGAGAGTCGACAGGCCTCGGTGAAGGAGATGAAGGGGACGGAATGAGAATCATCCCATTCTTTACTAGGGTCCGTTATCTCCCCCTCTTCCTGCTCCTCATCGTCAGAGATGTCTGGAGCCGGTTGTGGTAATGGTGATATAGGCAAAGACACTGGTACCTCTTGTCTTCGCACCGGCGTACATGGAACAGAGTGTGAAGTAGTCACTGGTATCCTTTGGGAAGGAGGTAAAGGATGCCTCCTTTTATAGTCATCCAACATAAACTGCAAATCCGTCAGCAGTGAAGATGGAACGCTCACCATTTCTTCCTGATAGTGTTGCTGGGGACGGTCTTGAAATCTCCCATAATCATCCTCCCAGTCATCTTCCTGACATTTAACATGTAATTGCGAGGGGCTACTGGCGTAGCCAAAAGGACCATCATTATCCTCCTCCTGCTAGTCTTCTTCCTCTAACAAGTGGGATGGAACCAGAGGTGTTACCTTGCTTGAAGATGTAATATCTGGGGTAATCCTGCTTTTCCTGGTAAAACCCCGTTTTTCTGGGGTTTTTTCTCTCGACGAGATTGACGTCGATATCGCTGACGAAACAGTCGTCGCCGCTGCTGCCGTCACTGTTGATCCTGTTGTCGACGATCCCGTCGACGTAGTAGTCGATGTCGCTGTCGTCGACACTGCCGTCGACGACACCATCGTTGACGAGGATATAGGTTTAATAGTGATCTTTACCTCACTTTTCTTCGTCGACGATCCCGTCGACGACATAGATTTTCCTAATTTCTCTTCAGGAGATGTAGAGGCTGGCTTTTGAAGTGAATGTTTAATTTTAAGGGGTGATTTTGAAGGCTCTGAACTAGTCTTTTTTTAATGTTTTACCCCTGAAGCATGACACTTGCTCTCCTTTTCTATAGTTTGAGGAGATTTTGAGGGACTGCGCTCTGAAGACCCAGTCGTGATCTTTTTAAGAGCCTTCTCAGGTCTTTCCCCTGAGGTATGAGCCTGAGGAGATCTACTTCTTTTTTTAGATCTCCTTGAAGTTGTTGATGCCTCATCACTGTCACTAGACACGACGTCCTTCCTGGTCTTAAGTTTTTGGAGCCAAATTAACAGTCTACCTTCACGATCCCTCAGTGTTTTATTAGAAAAGGTACGGCATACCTTACATTCCTTCGCCTGATGGTGTGGGTAAAGGCAGTTTATGCAATCTTTATGAGGGTCGTCTGTATTTAACTGTAGGAAAGTAGGGTCTGCTTCCTAAGGTCACCCCCACTTTTTGCTTTTGCTTCACTGGTTTTCGACTTGGATGTGGCTGTGGGCCTGCTAATCAGACCCACAGCCCAGCTGTTCTCTCTCTAAATTCACACTATGTACTTTAGGTACATAACCCAATTGGTAAGGATCACCCTATAGGGCCCTGTACAGTGTAGCTTAGGTACCCAGGGCATGGGTGTACCCTAGGCCTACCAGGGGCTGCAGCATGTATTATGCCACCCCTGGCTGGCCTCCCATCATGACAACTGGCTGATCACTCAGCTGGGGCAAGGTCGTGTAATCACCCCTTGCTTAGGTATAGTATCCCTATACCTACCTTATGTATAGACACATGGGTAACCTTTCAGCCACTCCTATGGCAGGCCTTAACAATCCTGAAGGCAGAGTGCTTGGTAACAAGTGAGATGGTGCTCTAGCATGAGCTGAGCCTGTCTGCAGCTTTCGGAACCATGTCCTTATAGCTGTTCTATGATATCGCCTACCATATACTCTTAAAGTACCTTATAATCCTCGCGATTATGGTAACTATGGTTTGGCTTTATCAAAACATGTCGTGTAAGGTGTCTAACACTTTGGAATACTACCCCCACACCATTTCTGGCAATGAGGATAGTATTCCCCTCTTCTAGAGGGAGAAGACATGTTAAAAACCTACTTAAAGTTAACCAGAACCCCAGCATCACAAAATGGATGCTGCTGCCACAGACAAGTCTGACCTCCTGCTGCTGGGAGTCCTTCCAGCGAGGGAGGCTTGGAAAATAGGTTTCCTGCCTTGGGAGGTGCTAGCACCACCCTAGACAGGGCTTAGTGTATTGGGGCAGGGAGGGATGAAAGAAACGAGACACTGCCTAGGGCACACAAGGTGTCCCATGCATAGTCCGGTTCAAACTGGCGCTGGGGCACTGCAGCCCCAGTACTGGCGCGAAACTGGACAAAGGGAAGGGGGTGTTACCACCCCCCTCCCTGGTCCCACCTGTGAGAAGTTGGCCTGATATATGAGGTCACTAATTCTAGTGTACACCTTGTATCAGTCCAAACAACCCTAATGGTGATTGGTTGTAAAGTCAACCTTATAGACCAGCTTTCCTACTGGTATCATGGACAAGAGCAGTCTTAAGCTAAACTCTGAATGGCATGTGAAGCCAGCTGTTATACCATTTGTAACCCCTTGAATACCAAATGAAAGGACACCACAACAGATATATATATAAAATAAAGTGTATTTATTCTAGTCAAACCCTCAGCACTCTTTATGAGATTAGAGGTAAGTACAACACAGTCTTATTTATGCATACATTAAGTCACACAGGTAAGTAATACAGTTAGGCCCTAGGGGCCACGCAAACCATATACTAAGTAAGTGGTATAAGGACCACTGTCACGGAAATAGGAAAGGCCTAGGGAATCGCTGGGGCTACACTATACTACCCAAGGTTAGGAAGTGGGAGGCCCACGGGATTCAGGTGCAGAGTGGAAACACTCACGCGTAATGCGTATAATCGATAGAAATAGTACAGTTTAGAATTAATAAGATTTAGGACACTTTTGGAGTAGCTAGGAAGTCGAGACTTGAAAACTAGACACTAGGATAGTCAATACCCTGATGAGCACCGGAGTACCCAAGTTACCTAGCCCACGGGCTGCGGGTGCATAGGTGTGAACTTGCGTCGGGTTTCGTCGTAGACTCCTATGGATGCGTGAAGGAAAGATGCTGACAGGCAGTCAGTGAAGAGTGTCCGGTGGATCCCAAGGCCGGGATCAAGAAGGAAGGATACCTGCAAGCAGAAGGGACAGAGTCTGGGTCACTAGCCAGTGACCATGTGGAACCAGGCGATGTCGGGAGATTGCAGGTGAAGCTTGTCGCAGCAGCCACGGGTACCAGGAGACGTCGAGGACGACCAGGACCAGGAGGAGAGCTGTCCCACGAAGGCTCGTGCTGTCGGCGGCGTCAAAGTCGAACTAGGACTCACCAAGCGGAACCCACGAAGAATGGAGGACTTGCTTCTGGTGCAGACCCGGAAGGTCTGGGGTGCTTCTCTTTTGCAGAGGAGCAGGAGCCAGTCTGGAGGAGCCAAACCAGCAGTGGAAAATTGAAGGTGTGTCGTCGCAAAGGTTACTAGCCAACGGGCAAGCAACCGGACAGACGCGGCAAGCAGGAAAATGCAGAAGGGCCCCACGCAGGACTCGTGGAGTGTGGGGGGCTGATCTTATGTGCAGATTGGTGCTTGGGGTTGGGGCTTCTCAATCCCCGGTGCACAACTTCGAGGGTGCCTCAGAAGCTGCACTGGAAGATACTCGCCACTTTTCCCAGGTAGCCGGTCCCACGTCTCTCGTCGCCTCCACGGATCTCAGCTCGGCTGTGGATGTGGATCAGGGTCGGAGAAGTCTGGAAGTCAAGGCTCTGGTCGGGCTCTGCAGTCGGTCCCTCGTAGAACTTCAGCAAAGCAAAGGGTAAGTCTCTTGATGGTGCCTGTTCGCACAGGGTGACCACTCCTTGGCCACAAGGGAGATTCTTCAGTCTTCTTCTTTCGTCGAATGTCGAAGGTCCAGAGTTTCTGTTCAAGTTGCAGGTTCAGGATAATCTAATCTCCTGGGGCCCAGCTACCACACTTATACTAATCTGGGGGGCTGGGTTGCCTGCTAGGTCACGCCTTATGGGTGGGACCTGGGAGGGGGGTGGTTACACCCCCTCCCCTTTGTCCAGTTTCGCGCCAGGACTGGGGCTGGAGTGCCCCAGCACCGGTTTGAACTGGACTATGCATGGGACACCTTGTGTGCCCCAGGCAGTGTCTCGTTTCTTTCATCCCTCCCTGCCCCAATACACTAAGGCCTGTCTGGGGTGGTGCTCGCACATCCCAAGGCAGGAAACCTATTGTCCAAGCCTCCCGTGCCGGGATCACTCCCAGCAGCAGCAGGTCAGACTTGTGTCGTGGCAGCAGCATCCATTTTGTGATGCTGGAGCTCTGGTTAACTTTATTCGGGTAAGTAGGTTTCAACATGTCTTCTCCCTCTAGAAGGGAGGGATAATATTCTCATCACCAGAAATGGGATAAGGGTATTATTCCAAAGTGTTAGACACCTTACACGACATGTTTTGATACAGCCAAACCATAGTTACCATAACCGTTTAAGATTATAAGGGACTTTAAGAGTATATGGTAGGCTATAGAACAAGTTACTTACCTTCGGTAACGATGTATCTGTAAGAAACATTAGTTAGTTAGATTCCTCACCTTAGAATATCCCCAGGCGTCAGACTGGATCCGGAAGATTTTTCGTCAGCAATACCCCTTGAGCGTCGCTAGGCGTCGTCTGCGGCTCCGCGTCCGTCGTCGGCGTCGTGCGCCGAATGACGTCGTCGGAGTACTTTGACGCCGCCCTCGCGCACTGACGTCAGTTCTTGTACATAGCTTTCCGCGCCAGGAACGCAGAGCCATGCAAAGACCGACACTGGTGCCAAAAATAAAATCTAGGGGCCTGAAAAGGATAACCTTAACCCTAGATGTCAGTTCGCAGAACGGGGAGGATGGGTGGGTCGGTGAGGAATCTAACTAACTAATGTTTCTTACAGATACATCGTTACCGAAGGTAAGTAACTTCTTCATCTGAAAGAAACACGTTGGTTAGATTCCTCACCTTAGAGTAGATACCCAAGCAATACCATCCCCGGTGGTGGGTCTGCGAACCAAGATCACACCAGAAAGTCCTGGAGGACAGAACGGCCAAAGAAGCCATCCCTCCGGACTTGGCTGTCAAGGCAATAATGCCTGGCAAACGTGTGTAGCGAAGCCCACGTCGCCGCCTGACAGATGTCCTGCAAAGGGACACCCCGTCCCAAAGCAGTAGTAGCCGCTGTGGCCCGAGTAGAATGGGCGCGCAGCCCAACAGGAGGGTCCTTTTTTGCCAAGGAATAACAAATTTTGATGCACAAAACGACCCACCGAGAGATGGTCCGTTTGTGCACAGCTTTCCCCTTCTTAGCACCCACGTATCCAACGAAAAGTTGGTCGTCCACCTGGAACGGCTTTGTGCGGTCCAGATAAAAGGAGAGCGCACGTTTTGGGTCCAGACGGTGTAGCCTCTCTTCCTCTTTGGAAGGATGCGGAAAGAAGGTGGGCAAGGTGACAGACTGCCCAAGATGAAATGGAGTCACCACTTTCGGAAGAAAGGAGGGACGAGGCCGAAGGACAACCTTGTCCGGATGAACAGAGAGAAAAGGAGGTTTTGAAGATAAAGCCTGGAGCTCACTCACCTGTCTAGCCGAGGTGATGGCTACCAGAAAAGCAGTCTTAAGCGTCAGCAGACGAAGAGGACAATTATGAAGAGGCTCAAAGGGAGCGCACATTAGAAATGTGAGAACAAGATTCAAGTCCCACTGAGGTATTACAAAAGGGACAGGAGGGAACGTGTGAGTAATGCCCTTTAGAAAGCGTGTAACAACAGGGGACTTGAAAAGAGAAGGCTGATCAGGAAGCCGCAAGAAGGCAGAGATGGCAGCAAGATAACCTTTCAGGGTGCCCAGGGCAGAGCCCTGCCGGGCCAAAGAAAGAAGAAACAGTAGAACCTCAGAAAGAGGGGCGGAAAGGGGATCCACAGCCTTTGCTGTGCACCATGCCACAAATTTGTTCCACCGGCAGGCGTATACCGTCTTTGTGGAGGGACGCCTGGCTGCCAGAATGATATCACAGACTTCAGGAGGCAAGTCAAATGGCATCAACTGCCGCCGCTCAATCTCCACGCATGGAGGTGGCGGCTGGACAGGTTCGGGTGAAGGACCGTCCCCTGCTGCTGCGACAGAAGATCCTCCCGAAGGGGCAGACGTATGGGAGGATCGGTCACCATACTGAGTAGCTCGAGATACCAGTACCTTCGTGCCCAATCAGGAGCCACCAAGATGACTTGGGCCCGGTCGCGCCTGATCTTCAGCACTCTGGGCAGAAGTGGTATAGGCGGAAAGGCATACAACAGACCGCAACTCCACTCGTGACGAAAAGCGTCGCCGAGCGAGTGCCGCCTTGGAAATTCCAACGCGCAGAACTGCTGACATTGCGCGTTCTCTTCGGTGGCGAATAGATCTAACCAAGGCTCTCCCCACTGCTGAAAGAGACCTTGCGCCACTTCGGAGTTCAGACGCCATTCGTGATCCATCATGCACCGGCGGCTGAGTTCGTCTGCTCTGGCGTTCAGAGAGCCCGCCAGATGTTGAACCACTAGGGTGACGCCCTGGTGTTCCAGCCACGTCCAGAGGCGCAGAGCCTCCTGACAAAGGGTCCACGACCCCACCCCGCCCTGTTTGTTGCAATACCACATGGCGGTTGTGTTGTCCGTGAACACCTGCACGACACTTCCCCTGACAGAGGGAAGGAAGGCTTTCAGTGCAAGCCGGATCGCTCTCAACTCCAACAGGTTGATGTGGAGACGAGACTCCGCCGGAGACCAGAGGCCTCTGATCTCCGCCTCTCCCATATGGCCACCCCATCCCAGGAGGGACGCATCCGTCACTACGACATGCTCCGGTTGGGGAAGGGAGAGGCTCCTGCCCATGACCCAATCGCGGTCCGTGAGCCACCACTGCAACTGCTGTGCAGTGCCCTCCGAGATCAAGACATGGTCGGACAGGTTGCCGTGATGCTGGGCCCACTAAAACTTTAGGTCCCACTGCAGAGCCCGCATGCGCCGTCTGGCGTGATGCACTAGTAGGATGCAGGAGGCCATCAGCCCCAGAAGCCGCAACACTAGCCTGACCGAAACCCAGGATAGAGGCCGAAAGATGGGAATCAGGGCCTGAATATCCCGGACCCGCTGTTCCGGTGGATAGACCCGGAACTGCGCCGAATCGAGAACCGCTCCGATGAAGAGGAGCTTCAGAGAGGGACTCAGGTGTGACTTCGGCACGTTGATGGAAAACCCCAGCAAATGCAGGAGATCCGCCGTAGTCTGGAGGTGGGAGACGACTGCCTGGGGCGAGCCCGCCTTCAACAACCAGTCGGCGAGATAGGGGAAGACTGGAACCCCTGATCTGCGCAGATGAGCTGCGACCACCGCCATCACTTTCGTGAACACCCGAGGGGCACTGGTGAGGCCGAAGGGGAGCACGGTAAACTGAAAGTGCTCTTGGTCCACCGTGAACCGCAGGCAACGCCGGTGGGCCGGCAGGACGGGGATGTGGAAATATGCGTCCTGCAAGTCCAACGCTACCATCCAGTCTCCAGGGTCTAGGGCAGCTAGAACCTGAGCCAAAGTTAACATCTTGAACCTTTCCTTCCGGAGGAAGGCATTGACGTCCCGGAGGTCCAAGATAGGGCGTAGGCCCCCTTTGCGGGAACCAGAAAGTAGTGGGAATAACAACCACGACCTACTTCTGGGCTCGGAACGCGCTCTACGGCCCCCTTGGCCAAGAGGGCCGAAACTTCCTCGTGGAGAAGATTCAAATGATCCCCCGAGATACGGTGGTGCTGCGGTGGCATGGCTGGAGGGGTCGTCTTGAAGGGGAGGGAGTAGCCCCTTCGGACAATTTGCAGCACCCACCTGTCCGATGTGATGGACCGCCAGTGGAGCAGGTGATGGCGAACTCTGCCGCCCACTGGCGTGGAATGGGCCTGAAAGCTCGGACTAGGAAGGCTTTGAGGCGGATGCTGCCGGGGTGGATGTGGGCTGACCTCGTCGTCCTCCAGAACCGCCTCGGCGGAAACCACGTCCGCGCGCAGGTGGATTCTGCGGCTGGTGGCTAGGCGTACGTGAGGAGGCACCCCTTCCTTGGCCACGAAAGGGGCGAAAAGCGTAAGTTTGCGACCGCGGGGCCGAGAGGCCCAAGGACTTGACCGTAGCCCGGGAGTCCTTAAAGCGATTCAGCGCACTGTCCGCTTTCTCACCAAAAAGGCGAGTGCCATCAAAGGGCATGTCCATGAGAGTGCTCTGGACATCACCCGAAAAGGACGTGGACCGCTGCCAGGCGTGACGTCTAAGCGCCACCGTGGTAGAAATCGCCCTACCCAGCGAGTCCGTAGTGTCAAGCCCACAGCAGATAGCATGCCGTGCTGCATCCCTCCCATCGGCCAGAGCCTGGGTAAGTAGTGTCTGGACCTCCGGACACAGGGGCAGCACGTCCTCCACCGTATCCCACAGAGAGTGGGAATAACGGTCCAAGAGACAGGCGGTGTTCAAGGACCGCAGGCCCAAACTAAGGGAGGAGAACAGCTTTTTGCCAAACTGTTCCAGTCTCTTGGAATCCCGGTCCGGCGGAGCGGTCGGGAAGGAGGATTGGGTGGTAGAAGCCTGGATAACCAGGCTCTCGGGAGTGGGGTGTTGGGACAGAAAACTGGGGTCGCCCGGAGCAGGGCGGTGGCGCCTGGCGACGTTCCTGTCCACAGGAGGAACTGTGGAGGGCTTGGACCAGGTGCCCTGCAGAACGTCAATGAGGGCCTCATTGAATTGTAGCAGAGGCTCAGTGGAGCTTGCTGCAGACTGAAGCACCTCAGTGAGGACGTTAGTCCTCACAGCCACGGCAGGTAGCTCGAGCCCAAGGGCTGCGGCCGCCTTGCGCAGCACCACAGAGAAAGCAGCACCCTCCTCCGAAGCCACAGTCGGAGGAGAGATGAATCCAGTGTCTGGAGAGGTATCCAGATCACTGGCCTCCCCCAGTTCATCTGCCCAGTCCTGTGACAGCTGAGCCTGAACGGCCATAGGATCCTCGGATCCCTCCCAGTTGTCCCCATCATCCGATTCCTGGTATGCAGGAGGAAGGATCGGAGCCGGGCGATAGACAAAATGCGTCTCTAGCGGCGTCGGGCGGCGCCGCATCGGCGTCGGGACCGGACAGGGGCTGAACCGGGGATCGACGTCGACCGGAGTCGGCGTCGGGGGTGGTTCCGGTGTCGACGCCAGCGGAGCAGGCGTGACGAGGTCGACCGGCGTAGACGGGGGCCCAGGCTCGGGCCCCTCGGGGACCTGCGGCGCCGGGGCCGGAGCTGCCGGCACGCAAGGTCGCCCAGTCAAGTCCGCGGGGCACGAAGGCGCGCCAGCGGGCGTCGACGGCGGGGCCAGGCTCCTCATGGCCGAGAGGAAGGCACTGACCTCCGTCGGCGTCACGTCAATCCCAGGGACCGGCGGGTATGGGGATTTGCGCAGCGCCTGCGGCTCCATCAGAGCCGCGGGGGTGGAACCACCCTGACCCTCGGCCGAGTCGCGCAACCGGCGAGGGGAGTCCGAAGAGCGGTGTCACCTCTTGGACTTCTTTGATCGCTTCGACTTACCCGAAGACTTCGAGCCAGACGAGCGAGACGATGTAGAGTGCGGCTCCGCGACCGATCCTTGGACCTCCTCCTGGACCGGGATCGAGAGGGGCGCAGAGCTGAGTGGCGAAGCTCGAGAAGCTTGCGGGACAGCTCCCGCCTAGCTTTCGAGGTCAGGGCCATACAATCTGAGCACGACTCCGCATCGTGGTCGAGGCCCAAGCAGTACAGGCACCGGCGGTGATGATCGGTCACCGACATCAGTCGGTGATAGTCATCGCAGGCCTTGAAACCAGGCATCCTACAGGCACCAGAGTCGAGAAGTGACCAAAAAGAGTCGAAAAAGTTAGTCAAAAATTGACTAAAGGGGTAGCTCTCCCGGATCGGCGCTTACTGGCGCGGAAAAAAGAAGAACAGACGTCAGCGCGCGAGGGCGGCGTCTAAGTACTCCGACAACGTCATTCCGGCGCACGACGCCAACGACGGACGCGGAGCCGCAGACGACGCCTAGCGACGCGCAAGGGGTATTGCTACAAAAATCTTCCTGATCCAGTCTGACGCCTGGGTATATTCTAAGGTGAGGAATCTAACTAACGTGTTTCTTTCAGATACCTATTGTCCAAGCCTCCCTCGCTGGAAGGACTCCCTGCAGCAGGATTCAGACTTGTGTCCGTGGCAGCAGCATCCATTTTGTGATGCTGGGGCTCTGGTTAACTTTAACCAGGTAGTAGGTCTTCCAACATGTCTTCTCCCTCTAGAAGGGGGGAATACTTTCCTCATCGCCAGAAATGGGGGTAGTATTCCAAAGTGTTAGACACCTTACACGACATGTTTTGATAAAGCCAAACCATAGTTACCATAACCGCGAGGATTATAAGGCACTTTAAGAGTATATGGTAGGCGATATCATAGAACAGCTATAAGGACATGGTTCCGAAAGCTGCAGACAGGCTCAGATCATGCTAGAGCACCATCTCACATGTTACCAAGCACTCTGCCTTCAGGATTGTTAAGGCCTGCCATAGGAGTGACTGAAAGGTTACCCATGTGTCAATATATAAGGTAGGTATAGGGATACTATACCTAAGCAAGGGGTGATTACACGACCTTGCCCCAGCTGAGTGATCAGCCAGTTGTGTCATGATGAGAGGCCAGCCAGGGGTGGCATAATACATGCTGTAGGCCTAGGGTACACCCATGCCCTGGGTACCTAAGGTACACTGTGCAGGGCCCTATAAGGTGATCCTTACCAATTGGGTTATGTACCTAATGTACATAGAATGAATTTAGACAGTGAACAGCTGGGCTGTGGGTCTGATTAGCAGGCCCACAGCCACATCTAAGTCGAAAACCACTGAAGCAAAAGCAAAAAGTGGGGGTGACCATAGGAAGCAGACCCTACTCTCCTACACAGAGGGGCACAGATAAGGCAGAAGGGAGCACAGTGAATTGAAAATGATCGTGGCCTACCGTGACTCGTAGGTAACAAAGAAGCCGTTGGACATGCACATTGCCTCGAGGAGGTGGAGTCTCGATGTAACACCAGCTGTAAAAAGACTTCCTCAAGAAAAACAACTTGTAAAGTCTGAAACAAACACTAGATGGCAGGAGTGTGCATAGCATGTGTATCTGCAGTCAACAGTTGCTACAAATTTACAGATCTGTTCAAGTTGACCTCTTGCAACCGTTTTATTACAATTGCTCAGCTCAACAAGATCTTGGAAGTGGGTGCTACCATCTTTCCAGAATTGAACAGCGAATTGACCACGTTCAGATACGTTGGCAACTGCAATGATGAAAGTTATGCAAGAAGGTGGGTAGGTTTGGTGCTTCCAAACAACCGGCAAGCAAGACATCACCACTCACTGCACTTCCTCACTCAGTACCAGCGAAGAGTGAGACCTATGTAGGGTACCCATATACCAGTATGGTCAATACTGAAAAGGAACATGAAATAAGTTCCCATTTGTTGAGTAACCCTTTTACAACTTGGCATGGATACTAAGGAAACATTACAATATTTAAGGTTCATATTTTAAATTCCAATAAAATGGTTATGCATTATCAAGTTTCCTCTTAAGGTGAGCAGGGTATTTCAACTAAAAATATGTGGTACTTACTTTTCGATTTCTGGGGCACAGTGGACAAATTCGTGATTCCAAAATTTAAAAGCTGGATTTTTAATCAACTCAATGAAAGTGATTAGAAGACCCCAAGGATGCGGACGGTTTACTATTAATCGTTCCAGTAGAACCCTAAAAATTGAGAAATAAAAAAGCAGTTTTAAATAGTATGACATGCAAAAACTCATTGACAGAACAAGTGAACTATCCATCACCCAAGAGAATGTTCATTACCAGACCAAACCCCTTCAGCTGTGCAGCAAATTCTACCAAACAGAGCAATATGCCCTAATAATCACAAAAACATCTGCAAAGAGACTAATTTGCAAACACACGTTCAAAACTGCTGTGTCCAATACCTTCCCCATTTTTATATCAAGCCCCCCCCAGACCCGTCCACAGAATAACAAAATCCTTACCTAGTAATCTGCTCCTGGATAGCTTCTGTGTTTGCCTCTGCAAAAAGGTACAGCATGGTACAGCTGAAGTAGTGCGTGTGACTATTGGGATACCGTAGTTGATTGGCAATAGCATTCAAGAACAAATAGCGACCTACAACCAATGAATAACAAATTGGCATGTTTACAGCTCAGTGGTGACAAAATCAAGGCAACTAAACTTTAAATAAAGTTCGGACAGCTAATTAAATAAAATCATGCTCTCCGACTACTAGGTAACACATGCAAAAATGTCATTCAATAACGTGTTACTTAAATTCAGTAATGCCCTTTTCTCATGGATACTGTAGGAAGCTGGCTTTGTAGAAGAAGTTACTTACATTCGGTAATGTATTATCTGGTAGAGACAGTCTAGCCGCTGTTTGCTGAACTTTTGAATTCTCCCCAGGCGTCAGACTGGAACCAGAAAATTTCCCGCAGTTCCTCTGCTTGCCGGGGGATGGCGCCTTACGACTCCGTGATGACATTGACTCCAGTTGTAACATCAGTGGAGTCATACAAGTCACCCCCGAGACAGACATCATTTTCGTCTGCGAAATCTTCCGCACAAAAAGGAGGCACTATAAAAACTGGCTGTGGAAACAATGTGCCAAAAAAGATCACTATATCTTTAAAAAAAAAATGAAAATGGAAACAAACCGTCTACTACCCAGACAAGGCTCATAAGGAAGGATGTAATGGTGAGATGAAGCAATATGAAATGAAGGCATGGCAATACAAAGTCAAGATTTAAAAAGTAAGACCAAATGGTCCATTGAATCACACAATTACGCGAACAGTAATCACTGGTATATAAAACCAGTACTGAAAAGGGTACACCCTCATTTGTAGAGCGAGACGGATGGGCAGGGTGTTAAGGAATCTGCGGCTAGACTGTCTCGATCAGCTATGTTACCGAAGGTAACTTGTTCATCTGATAGACATCTAGCGCAGATTTCTCAACTTTTCAATTAAATACCATAGCTATACCCACCTGGAGGAGGGTCTGCAAACTAATCCTACAAAAGCTCTCAAAGAGAACCAGCTGGTCGAAATTCACCACAGACCAGGCATATGTAGGAATTAAATGAAAAAGAGCATGTGTCTCTATAAAAAAGAAACCTTGGCAATGACCACAGAATGTAAATAAGAAACAACACCACAGGTACAGAAAGACCAAAGCCTCAAGGGAAAAGGATAATACCCTGTCAGAAGACATCTGACAACAGTCAGACAACAGTATTCAAACTCGAAAGGGTCAAAGGCAAAGCGAGTACCCCATAACCTGCATCTTCTACATCAATAAAGAAGAATGTGAATGAAATCTGTCCTGGTAACTCCAGAATAAAAGGGCTTCCAAAAACGATTCCCACTAAAATAAAGATGAATAACCCAATCCTTCCAAGGACGGGAAGATCAATCCAAGTATCCAGACAGATGAAAGACATAGTGCATCCCTAAAATAAAGAATACATATATCTATATATACATACATGTACGATGAAAATGGAGAGCCCTGAAAAAGCCGTTGAATGTCGATGGCGCGGAAAAAGGGAACTGACGTCAGCACGCCGACGAGGTCCTTTTGTGGCTCCGATGAAGTCATACGGTCCTGCGTTTTTGTGACGTCCTCGTCGACGTGGGAGAGCTAGGAAAGAATTTTCCCGTGGAACACTGGCGCAGGGGGTATTCAAAAGATGAGGAATCCACAGGCAGAAGTATCCATGATAGATTCCTTACCTTAGAATATCCCCAGGCGTCAGACTGGATCCGGAAAGTTTGTCAGCAGTACCCCTGCGCGTCGGTAGGTGTCGTTGTGCGGCTCTGCGTACATCGCGGACGTCGTATGAGCTACTTAGACGCGCTCACGCACACTGACATCAGTTCTGTACACAACTTTTCCGCGCCAGGAGCGCAGAGCCATGCCAGAGACAGATACTGGTGCAATAGAACTAGGGCCCTAAAAGGGATGACCTGAACCCTAGAGAACAGTTCGCAGAACAGGGAGGATGGGCGGGCGGTAAGCAATCTATCACTAACTAATGTCTCTTACAGATAGAACGTTACATAAGTAAGTAACTTGGGCATCTGAAAGAGACACATTAGTGATGAGATTCCTTACCTTAGAATACATACCCAAGCAATACCAACCCCGGTGATGGGTCTGCGAGGTGAGATTACACCAGAAAGTCACAGAGAACTAAAGGGCCAAAGAAGCCGTCTCTCCGGACCGGACTGTCAAGGCAATAGTGCTTAGTGAAAGTATGCAACGAGGCCCAAGTGGCTGCCTGACAGATATCTTGCAGGGGGACACTGCGTCCTAAAGCTGTAGTAGCTGCAGTCACCCTGGTAGAATGGGCCCGCAGTCCAACCGGAGGCTCCTTTTTAGCCAGAGAGTAACAGGTTTTAATGCACAGACAACCCATCGGGAGATAGTTCGCTTGTGCACAGCCCGGCCTTTCTTGGCACCCACGTAGCCAACAAAGAGCTGGTCACCCACCCAGAACTGTTGTGTGCGGTTGAGATAGAACGAAAGTACAAGCTACCTCCAGTAACGATGTATCTGTTAGAGACGATTCTAGCCGCAGATTCCTTAACGTAGAATTATCCCCAGGCGTGAGACTGGACCCGGAAAACTTTCTCGCCTCAGCATCTCTGCACGCCGGGTGGCGGCACCACGCGACTCCGCCCTGCAGGCGTGACATCAGCGAGGTCACATAAGCCCCACCCTGGCGCGCTGACGTCAGTTTGCTTCGGAGAACTTTTCCGCGCCACAACGCGGAGTCATCACAACAAAACCAAGGTACCAGAAGGCTATAGCAGCGAAGCCATAGCAGGGAAAGAGCAGAGCACCACTTTGAGGAATAACTGTGCAAGCCAAGGCGAAAGCACCAGTTGGCACTAAAGTACCAGAAGGCAATAGCAGCGAAGCCATAGCAGGGAAAGAGAGAGAGAGGCTGCAACCACAAACCACACAGTGAAGGGCCACAAGCTCAGAACAGAGGAGCAACAGCAATCCACCACCAGACTACACTGTCAAGGAGGGCCATATCCCCTGAAAGGAGCAGGAGGCCAAAGGACAGGCAAAAGAATCCCTTATGTATAAGACCGCAAGGGAATCAGAAACTCCAATCAAACAGAGGGGAAAAAAGAGCAAAAGGAGGCCCCTACACTGGAGAGAAACCAGCTGGAGGGAAGCAAAGGCACGCAGAAACCAACCATCCCTGTATCAAAAGAAAAAAGGGGGATGGAACAATCAAGCATAACCGGACTGCCTGACTGGAAGAAAGCGAAGAGGACACCCATAGAAGACAAGCCACCCAGAGGGAGGAGAGTGCAGAAAACCAAGCTGAGGGTCCTCGCAGAACAGGGAGGAAGGGCGGCTCGTGAAGGAATCTGCGGCTAGAATTGTCTCTACTAGATACATTGTTACCGGAGGTAAGTAACTTGTACATCCGATAAAGACTACTAGCCGCAGATTCCTTAACGTAGAATAGATACCCTAGCCATACCCAGAAGGGAGGAGGGCCTGCGAGAGAGCCCCCCCAGCAGGAGAGACACAGGGCCCCAACAGGGGACATGTCACAGGAACAAGAAGGGAAGGCCAGGAGATCCCAAGCCCAACTAAGGGAGAACCGCCCAACACCCCGCAGGTGCAGACAGCGCCCGAAGGGCTCAAGGAACAAAAGAACCACCTCGAACCCTAGGGAGAAGAGGTAGAACCGGAGGCAGGGCCCGCCGTAAGAAGCACACACAGTGATAGGAAACAGCCAAACACACCTCGGCCACAAGCAGTGGACAGGGCAGGAACGGCCCCCACCGCCAATAGCGCTGGCGTAAGAAGAAAGGCACAGGTGCACAAACCCCCAGCGGAAGCAGAGGCACAAGGGAACACATCAAAGGCTACGACGGTGGACCAGAACAAGCAGGCATGCGCAGCCAGCAGCAGGCAACACCATGGGCGCCATCGAAAGGGAGGTCAACCAGACGCTCCCTAACATTCTCAGGGAAAACACTATCCCTCAGCCAAGCATGGCGACGGAGGGCCACTGAAGAAGCCATAGTGTGACTAAGAGCCTCAGAGACATCTAGAGCCAAGCGAAGAATAAACGTGGCCAGCTCCCGGCCATCCAACACATGGTGCCACAGATCAGCGCAGGCACCCTCCTGAGAAGCACAAGACAGAAGGGACTCTGCGGAATCCCACAAGCTGGAAGTGGCTCTCGTCAACACACAGAGTGTTGAGCACCCGCAAGGCAGCACTGGAGGAGGTGAAGATGTTGCGCCCACATGAATCTAACCACCAGGCCTCCCGTGACGGAGGAGCCAACACCGATGCCAAGGAGGGAAAGACAGTCTGCAGAAGAGGGCCCCTGGTAGAAGGGTGGAAGGAAAGGCAGACACGATCATGCGGAGCAGGACGTTGGCGGTGCAGGAGCGGCTGGGGCACCGGGTAACCTGTGGCAGGCAGCCCCCAGGCCCCCAAGAGAGAATTATGGAGTGAAGCTTTGAAGGGAAGAAGCAGCTCCCGTCCACCAGAGCCCTGATGGAGAACCTCAAGCAAATGATCCGCGGGGAAATGGGCAGCCAGGTCGCCCATGCGCAAAATCCTTGCGGCCATGGAGACAGCACTCGCCTCCATAGGGCAACGCAGTGGGGAGAGCAACTCCTCCGTGGGCGACAGCTGTAAGCTAAGCCGGCCGTCCCCCAACCCAACCGGAGGAAGAAAGTGCCAAGCTCGGAATGGGGGAAGGTAGACAGACTAGTGGGGAACCCGAGTCGCCTCTAGGGAAGACTGTTGGCGCGGCGAAGAGCCCTCCTTGAAAGACGCCGGGGAAAAAGCCACGACGCGGCGTCCTGTCTCCGGGGACTCGGAGACAAAAAGTCGCCGAACCTCTGGAGAATAGGGGGCCTCCGAAGACTAATCGTCGACCTGACGCCAGCACGGCACTTGGAGTCCGCCACTGGCACCAGCACGGTGTTGACCGGCGCCGAAGGGGACACAGGGACTACCTCCTGTAGGAGAGTAGGGTCTGCTTTCTATGTTCACCCCCACTTTTTGCTTTTGCCTTACTGGTTTTCGACTTAGATGTGGCTGTGGGCCTGCTAATCAGACCCACAGCCCTGCTGTTCTCTCTCTAAATTAATACTATGTACTTTAGGTGCATAACCCATTTGGATAGGATCACCTTATTGGCCCGTGTACAGTGTACCTTAGGTACCCAGGGCATAGGTGTACCCTAGGCCTACCAGGGGCTGCAGCATGTATTATGCCACCCCTGGCCTGGCCTTCCATTATGACACAACTGGCTGATCACTCAGCTGGGGCAAGGTCGTGTAATCACCCCTTGCTTAGGTGTAGTATTCCTATACCTATCTTATATATAGACACATGTGTACCTATCAGCCACTCCTATGGCAGGCCTTAACAATCCTGGAGGCAGAGTGCTTGGTAACATGTGAGATGGTGCTCTAGCATGAGCTGAGCCTGTCTGCAGCTTTCGGAACCATGTCCTTATAGCTGTTTTAGGATATAGCGTACCATATACTCTTATAATCTTACACGGTTATGGTAACTATGGTTTGGCTTTATCAAAACATGTCGTGTAAAGTGTCTAACACTTTGGAATACTACCCCCATTTCTGGCGATGAGGAAAGTATTCCCCCCTTCTAGAGGGAGAAGACATGTTGAAACCTACAAAATGGATGCTGCTGCCACGACACAAGTCTGACCTCCTGCTGCTGGGAGTGATCCCGGCACGGGAGGCTTGGACAATAGGTTTCCTGCCTTGGGAGGTGCGAGCACCACCCCAGACAGGCCTTAGTGTATTGGGGCAGGGAGGGATGAATGAAACGAGACACTGCCTGGGGCACACAAGGTGTCCCATGCATAGTCCAGTTCAAACCGGTGCTGGGGCACACCAGCCCCAGTACTGGCGCGAAACTGGACAAAGGGAAGGGGGTGTAACCACCCCCCTCCCAGGTCCCACCCATAAGGCGTGACCTAGCAGGCAACCCAGCCCCCCAGATTAGTATAAGAGTGGTAGCTGGGCCCCAGGAGATTAGATTATCCTGAACCTGCAACTTGAACAGAAACTCTGGACCTTCGACGAAAGAAGAAGACTGAAGAATCTCCCTTGTGGCCAAGGAGTGGCTACCCTGTGCAAACAGGCACCATCAAGAGACTTACCCTTTGCTTTGCGGAAGTTCTACGAGGGACTGACTGCAGAGCCCGACCAGAGCCTTGACTTCCAGACTTCTCCGACCCTGATCCACATCCACAGCCGAGCTGAGATCCGTGAAGGCGACGAGAGACGTGGGACCGGCTACCTGGGAAAAGTGGCGAGTATCTTCCAGCGCAGCTTCTGAGGTACCCTCGAAGTTGTGCACCGGGGATTGAGAAGCCTCAACCCCAAGCACCATCTGCACCGAAGATCAGCCCCCCACACTCCACGAGTCCTGCGTGGGGCCCTTCTGCATTTTCCTGCTTGCCGCGTCTGTCCAGTTGCTTGCCCGTTGGCTAGCGGCCTTTGCGACGACACACCTTTGAATCTTCACTGCTGGTTTGGCTCCTCCAGACTGGCTCCCGCTCCTCTGCAAAAGAGAAGCACCCCAGACCTTCGTGGTCTGCACCAGAAGCAAGTCCTCCATTCTTCGTGGGTTCCGCTTGCCAAGGCTTGGTGAGTCCTAGTTCAACTTAGACGCCGCCGACAGCAAGAGCTTTCGTGGGACAGCTCGCCTCCTGGTCCTGGTCGTCCTCGTCATCTCCTGGTACCCGTGGCTGCTGCGACAAGCTTCACCTCTTCACCTGCAATCTTCACGACATCGCCTGGTTCCTTCCTGGTTCCACATGGTCACTGGCTAGTGACCTTGACTCTTTCCCTTCTGCTTGCAGGTACCCTTCCTTCTTGGTCCCGGCCTTGGGATCCATCGGACACTCTGCACTGACTGCCTGTCAGCAACTTTCCTTCAGGCATCCATAGAAGTCCATGACGAAACCCGACGCAAGTTCACACCTATGCACCCGCAGCCCGTGGGCTAGGTAACTTGGGTACTTCGGTGCTCACAAGGGTAGTGACTATCCTAGGGTCTAGTGTGAGAAAGTGCCCTCTTTCTTGCATGGTATGCCCCCACTTTTTGCTAAATTGCTGAATGTACTTTGACTGAGTGTACCCTGGACTCCTGCCAATCAGGTGCCCAGGGCCTATGTTCTTTCCTTAAAACGCACAAACTCCAAATTGGCAAACCCTGGCCACATGTCAGCCCCTAGTAAATGGTACCCAGGGCCTTGTGACCAGAGAAGACCCCTAAAGGGCTGCAGCGCTCATTGTGCCACCCTTAGGAGCCCTGTACCCTTACACACACACACTGCCTTTGCAGGCTGAGTGTCTGGGTGCAGGACAAAATGAAGAGTCGACATGGCACACATCTCTGTGTGCCATGCCCAACACCCACACTGCCAAGGCATATGTCAGTCACCCCTCTGGCTGGGTGCCTTATGCCCATGGTGTGGGCACAGGAGCAAGAGCCCTGTGCCCCTACAGTACCCAGGTCCATTCCCGGGCACTGTAAGTGCAGTGCTGCCATTTAAGAGTACATGGTGCTGAGAGCTCGTCAAACACGAGCTCCACAACACCATAATGGCAACACTAAAGACTGGGAAGTTTGGTATCAAACTTCTCAGCACATTAAACCCACACTGATGCCAGTGCGAGATTTAATGTACCAAGCACCCCAGAGGGAATCTTAGAGATGCCCCCTTACAACTAACCTACAATCCACGTCTGCTCTGAGGCTGCCCAGGCTGCCACACAGCAGACACGTTGCTGGACCTCTGGGTGGGAGAACCCATGCTCTCCCGGGCCAGCAACAATGCACATCCTGGGTGAGGTGATAGATCTCCTCCCCCAGGATGAGCAAAGGGAAGCTTCAAAGGCCTGCCGCCTCTAGGAGTTTCCCCAGGCCACTGCAAACCCCCCACTCTGGCGGGAAGCTTGGCCGGAAACCCCATACAAGTACAGGGGATGTGCCAGCCTGCCCACCCCACCCCTCAGGTGGGGGAGGCGAGGTGAAGCACATCTCCGGGCTCTCGCCATCTTGAAGATGGGAGGCCCTACCCTATCAGGATTAGGCTACTGCCCCCCTCCCACAGGAGAGGGGCAGGATAGGGGGTGTACCCACCCCAGGACAAGGACCCATTGGTCTCTGACCTTCACCTACCTGTAACGCCCCTAAATCTAGTATTTAGGGGCACCCTGAACCTTCCTTCCAGAGATTCCAGATTCAAAAGACCACAAGAAGAGCAAGAAGAACAAAGTCCTGCCCTGCAGCTGCTAACAAGGGAAGAAGACACCAACTGCTTTGGCCCCCAACCCTACCGGCCTGTCGACTCCCGAACCTGCACCAGCGCGGCATCTCTCGTGGCCAGCAACCTCACCAACCCCGGAGGACCTGGCTACCTTTTGGCTCTAAGCCCCTGGGACTCACATGAGTAGAGGCTCTACTCAGAAACCTATTTCTAACCCCTGGCAGCAGCCCGGAACCGCGAACCCAGCACACTCTGCACCAGCCAAGCCTGGCCAGTGCCGGAGTGGACAAAGACCCTGAGGACGACCCCACGGCGACTGTGACCCCGAGTCCGGCACCCAAGGACCCCCCTCGACATCCCGGAGGAAGCCTGCAGCCTCAGAACCAAGTGCCACCCCAACCGCGATCAACCAGAGGGTAAGATTCCCGACGTCAAAAGGCACCCCTGCACCCGGCGCCCTGCGGCCCCCTGTGCCCAATCCCGGGGTACCCACCTAACCTACAACTACCCAACTTACTCTCAAAGTGGTGGTGGCACCTGAAGCATCCCCGTCCCCGAGCTTGCAGCCTTTTTCCTAACCGGAACATTCCCATTGATTTCCATTGAGCGCCCGACGGCTCAAAAGCACCCTGCACCCAGCCGCCCGAGTGGCCCAGGCAGTGCAATCTCTACACTAGCCTACTTCCCCACTTGCCCTGAGTGAGTGACCAGGAGCCCAGCTCCCACAGCCGCGTGGCCTGCTAGTCAGCAGCCACCAAACCAGGCCCCCCTATTCCTCATAGGCTAACATTGGGCCTAACTCTCTCTGCACCCGGCCGTCCTGAAACCGCGGAGGGTGAATGATTATGCTACTTACCAGTATGCATCTGTTCTTGGCATGTAGGGCTGCTGACATTCATATCTGTGCATAGATCGCCGCCTAGTGTTGGGTCCGGATGATTGCACATTGTTGTCCTGGAAGAGTCTTCGAAGTATCACGAGATAGGTGGCTCCTCCCCTGGACTACAGTGCGCATGGGCATCCTCTCCATCCTTAGATTGTTTTTCGCCATTGTGGCAGTGATGGAGTAGATATAGTAAGTGATGACCATGCTATACAGAAAATACTGAGTGCTGCAGCCGCGACAGGCGCCGGGGAGGAGGGTGGGCGATATGAATGTCAGCAGCCCTACATGCCAAGAACAGATGCATACTGGTAAGTAGCATAATCAGTTCGAGGCATGTGGGCTGCTGAATTCATATCTGTGCATAGAATATATAGCAGTACCTCCCCTAGCGGCGGCTACCTGTGCCAGCTGCAGCATTCTGGAAAAGAGTTTTGAGAACAGCCTGTCCTACAGCTGCTTGCTGCCTTGAGTGTACATCTACGCAGTAGTGTTTGGTAAATGTATGTACAGTGGACCATGTGGCTGCTCTACAAATTTCGTGTAAAGGGACGTTTCCTAGGAAAGCCATGGATGCCCCTAACTTTCGTGTTGAGTGGGCTCGTGGGGGAACCGTTAATGTAAGTTTAGCTTTGTGATAGCAAATCTGAATGCATTTAACGATCCATCTGGCTATTCCTGCTTTGGAAATGGCGTTGCCTTTGTGTTGTGGAGAGAAGGCAACGAAGAGTTGTTTAGTTTTTCTAAAATCCTTTGTCCTGTCAATATAGTACATGAGAGCCCGCTTTACATCTAGTGTATGGAGCATTCTTTCCGCGACATTTTGCGGATTTTGGAAGAAAACAGGCAGTTCGATAGTTTGATTAATGTGGAACTGTGATATGACTTTGGCCATGAACTTGGGGTTGGTGCGTAGGACAACCCTGTTTGCGTGGACCTGAATGAATGGCTCCTGAATGGTTAGTGCCTGGAGTTCACTAACTCTCCTTAAGGAAGTGATAGCAACCAGGAAAGCCACTTTCCAGGTGAGGAATTGAATCTCACATGAATGGAGAGGTTCAAAGGGCGGACCCATCAGTCTGGTGAGGACCAAGTTGAGGTTCCACACCGGTGCTGGTGGGTGTCTTGGGGGAATTACTCGTTTAAGTCCTTCCAAGAAGGCTTTGATGGCAGGCACTCTGAATAAAGAGAGGTGCTGCCTGTTTTGGAGATAGGCTGCTATTGCTGTTAAATGGATACGTATTTAGGTGTATGCCAGATTGCATCGGTATAGGTGTAAGAGGTAGCAGATTATGTTTTGAATGGATGCGTCTAGCGGGTTAATGTCATTGTGTGAGAAAGTGGCTCTGTATATACTGTTCCCTAATAGGTACAGGGTGTACAGAGTCCACAGTCCCCCAGAGGCTGATAGAGGTCAAAGTTAGGTAGGACCTTACTCTCAAAAGTGGTAGCTTGGTCGAGCAGTAAGGCAGTACCAGAGGACAGTGGAACAAGTTACTAACCTTCGGTAACGATGTATCTGTAAGAAACATTAGTTAGTTAGATTCCTCACCTTAGAATATCCCCAGGCGTCAGACTGGATCCGGAAGATTTTTCGTCAGCAATACCCCTTGCGCGTCGCTAGGCGTCGTCTGCGGCTCCGCGTCCGTCGTCGGCGTCGTGCGCCGGGATGACGTCGTCGGAGTACTTAGACGCCGCCCTCGCGCGCTGACGTCAGTTCTTGTACATAGCCTTCCGCGCCAGGAACGCAGAGCCATGCAAAGACCGACACTGGTGCCAAAAATAAAATCTAGGGGCCTGAAAGGACAACCTTAACCCTAGATGTCAGTTCGCAGAACGGGGAGGATGGGTGGGTCGGTGAGGAATCTAACTAACTAATGTTTCTTACAGATACATCGTTACCGAAGGTTAGTAACTTGTTCATCTGAAAGAAACACGTTAGTTAGATTCCTCACCTTAGAATAGATACCCAAGCAATACCATCCCCGGTGGTGGGTCTGCGAACCAAGATCACACCAGAAAGTCCTGGAGGACAGAACGGCCAAAGAAGCCATCCCTCCGGACTTGGCTGTCAAGGCAATAATGCCTGGCAAACGTGTGTAGCGAAGCCCACGTCGCCGCCTGACAGATGTCCTGCAAAGGGACTCCCCGTCCCAAGGCAGTAGTAGCCGCCGTGGCCCGAGTAGAATGGGCGCGCAGCCCAACAGGAGGGTCCTTTTTAGCCAAGGAATAGCAGATTTTTATACACAAAACGACCCACCGAGAGATGGTTCGTTTGTGCACAGCTTTCCCCTTCTTAGCGCCCACGTACCCAACAAAAAGCTGGTCGTCCACCCGGAACTGTTTTGTGCGGTCCAGATAAAAGGAGAGCGCACGTTTTGGGTCCAGACGGTGGAGCCTCTCTTCCTCTTTGGAAGGATGCGGAGGCGGAAAGAAGGTGGGCAAGGTGACAGACTGCCCAAGGTGAAATGGGGTCACCACCTTAGGAAGAAAGGAGGGACGAGGCCGAAGGACAACCTTGTCCGGATGAACAGATAGAAAAGGAGGCTTTGAAGATAAAGCCTGGAGCTCACTCACCCGTCTAGCCGAGGTGATGGCTACCAGAAAAGCAGTCTTTAGAGTTAGAAGACGAAGAGGGCAATTGTGAAGAGGCTCGAAGGGAGCGCACATCAGGAATGTCAAAACCAGATTCAAGTCCCACTGAGGCATTACAAAAGGGACAGGAGGGAACGTGTGTGTAATGCCTTTGAGAAAGCGTGTAACCACAGGGGACTTGAAAAGAGAAGGCTGATCAGGAAGCCGCAAGAAGGCGGAGATGGCAGCAAGATAACCTTTCAGGGTGCCCAGGGCAGAGCCCTGCCGGGCCAGAGAAAGAAGGAAGAGGAGAACCTCAGAAAGAGGGGCGGAAAGGGGATCCACAGCCTTTGCTGTGCACCATGCCACAAATTTGTTCCACCGGCAGGCGTATACCGACTTTGTGGAGGGACGCCTGGCTGCCAGAATGATATCACAGACTTCAGGAGGCAAGTCAAATGGCATCAACTGCCGCCGCTCAATCTCCACGCATGGAGGTGGAGGCTGGACAGGTTCGGGTGGAGGACCGTCCCCTGCTGCTGCGACAGAAGATCCTCCCGAAGGGGCAGACGTATCGGGGGATCGGTCAACAGACTGAGTAGCTCGGGATACCAGTATCTTCGTGCCCAATCCGGAGCCACCAAGATGACTTGGGCCCGGTCGCGCCTGATCTTCTTCAGCACTCTGGGCAGAAGTGGTATAGGCGGAAAGGCGTACAACAGACCGCAACTCCACTCGTGACGAAAAGCGTCGCCGAGCGAGTGCCGCCTTGGAAATTCCAACGCGCAGAACTGCTGACATTGCGCGTTCTCTTCGGTGGCGAATAGATCTAACCAAGGCTCTCCCCACTGCTGAAAGAGGCCTTGCACCACTTCGGAGTTCAGACGCCATTCGTGATCCATCATGCACCGGCGGCTGAGTTCGTCTGCTCTGGCGTTCAGAGAGCCCGCCAGATGTTGAACCACCAGGGTGACGCCCTGGTGTTCCAGCCATGTCCAGAGGCGCAGAGCCTCCTGACAAAGGGTCCACGACCCCACCCCGCCCTGTTTGTTGCAGTACCACATGGCGGTGGTGTTGTCCGTGAACACCTGCACGACACTTCCCCTGACAGAGGGAAGGAAGGCTTTCAGTGCAAGCCGGATCGCTCTCAACTCCAACAGGTTGATGTGGAGACGAGACTCCGCCGGAGACCAGAGGCCTCTGATCTCCGCCTCTCCCATATGGCCACCCCATCCCAGGAGGGACGCATCCGTCACTACGACATGCTCCGGTTGGGGAAGGGAGAGGCTCTTGCCCTTGACCCACTCGCGGTCCGTGAGCCACCACTGCAACTGCTGTGCAGTACCCTCCGAGATCAAGACATGGTCGGACAGGTTGCCGTGATGCTGGGCCCATTGAAACTTCAGGTCCCACTGCAGAGCCCGCATGCGCCGCCTGGCGTGATGCACTAGTAGGATGCAGGAGGCCATCAGCCCCAGAAGCCGCAACACTAGCCTGACCGAAACCCGGGATAGAGGCCGAAAGATGGGAATCAGGGCCTGTATATCCCGGACCCGCTGTTCCGGTGGATGGACCCGGAACTGCGCCGAATCGAGAACCGCTCCGATGAAGAGGAGCTTCTGAGAGGGACTCAGGTGTGACTTCGGCACGTTGATGGAAAACCCCAACAAATGCAGGAGATCCGCCGTAGTCTGGAGGTGGGAGACGACTGCCTGGGGCGAGCCCGCCTTCAACAACCAGTCGTCGAGATAGGGGAAGACTGGGACCCCTGATCTGCGCAGATGAGCTGCGACCACCGCCATCACTTTCGTGAACACCCGAGGGGCACTGGTGAGGCCGAAGGGGAGCACGGTAAACTGAAAGTGCTCTTGGCCCACCGTGAACCGCAGGTAACGCCGGTGGGCCGGCAGGACGGGGATATGGAAATATGCGTCCTGCAAGTCCAACGCTACCATCCAGTCTCCAGGGTCTAGGGCAGCTAAAACCTGAGCCAACGTTAGCATCTTGAACCTTTCCTTTCGGAGGAAGGCATTGACGTTCCGGAGGTCCAAGATAGGGCGCAGGCCCCCCTTGCCCTTCTTGGGAACCAGAAAGTAGTGGGAATAACAACCACGACCTACTTCTGGACTCGGAACGCGCTCGACGGCCCCCTTGGCCAAGAGAGCCGAAACTTCCTCGCGGAGAAGATCCAAATGATCCCCCGAGATACGGTGGTGCTGCGGTGGCATGGCTGGAGGGGTCGTCTCGAAGGGGAGGGAGTAGCCCCTTCGGACGATTTGCAGCACCCACCTGTCCGATGTTATGGACCGCCAGTGGAGCAGGTGATGGCGAACTCTGCCGCCCACTGGCGTGGTATGGGCCTGAAAGCTCGGACTAGGAAGGCTTTGAGGCGGATGCTGCCGGGGTGGATGTGGGCTGACCACGTCGGCCTCCATTTCCGCCACGGCGGAAGCCACGTCCGCGACCGCGCGCAGGTTGGTTCTGCGGCTGGTGGCTTTGCGGACGTGAGGAGGCGCCCCTTCCTTGGCCACGAAAGGGGCGAAAAGCGGAGGTGTGCGCCCGCGGAGCCGAGAGGCCCAAGGACTTGGCCGTAGCCCGGGAGTCCTTAAAGCGGTTCAGCGCACTGTCCGCCTTCTCACCAAACAGGCGAGTGCCATCAAAGGGCATGTCCATGAGGGTGTTCTGGACATCCCCGGAAAATGACGTGGACCGCATCCAGGCGTGGCGGCGGAGCGCCACCGTGGTGGAAATCGCCCGACCTAGCGAGTCCGTGGTGTCAAGCCCACATCTTATGGCGTGCCGTGCTGCATCCCTCCCATCGGCCAAAGCCTGGGTAAGACGCGTCCGGACCTCCTCCGGACACAGGGGCAGCACGTCCTCCACCGTATCCCACAGGGAATGGGAATAACGGTCCAAGAGACAGGCGGTATTTAAGGACCGCAGGCCCAAACTAAGGGACGAGAACAGTTTCTTGCCAAACTGCTCGAGTCTCTTGGAATCCCGGTCCGGCGGAGCGGTCGGGAAGGAGGATTGGGAAGTAGAGGCCTGGATAACCAGACTCTCGGGGGTGGGGTGTTGGGAAAGGAAACTGGGGTCGCCCGGAGCAGGGCGGTGGCGCCTGGCAACGTTCCTATCCACAGGAGGAACTGTGGAGGGCTTGGACCAGGTGCCCTGCAGAACGTCAGTGAGGGCCTCGTTGAACGGCAGCAGAGGCTCAGTGGAGCTTGCTGAGGTTTGAAGCACCTCAGTGAGGATGTTGGTCCTCACAGCCACGGCAGGCAACTCGAGCCCAAGGGCCTCAGCCGCCTTGCGCAGCACCACAGAAAATGCTGCACCCTCCTCCGAAGCCACGGTCGGAGGAGAAGTGAATCCAGCGTCTGGCGAAGTGTCCAGCCCGCTGGCCTCCCCCAGTTCATCTGCCCAGTCCTGAGAAAGCTGTGACTGAACAGCCAGAGGGTCCTCGAACCCCTCCCAGTCGCCCCCTTCTTCCGATTCCTGATAAACAGGAGGAATGATCGGAACCGGACTGTAGAGATGGTAGGTCTCAAGCGGCGTCGGATGCGGCGTCGGCGGACGCCGTGCCGGCGTCGGGTCCGGATGAGGGCTAAACCGGGGCGTCGGCGTCACAGGCGTCGGCGTCGGTGGCGCCGGTGACGGCGTCGGTGGTTCAGGCGTCGGCGCCGGTGGAGGAGTGACAAGGTCAACCGGCGTCGACTGGGGCCCAGGCAAGGGCCCCGCGGGGACCTGCGGCGTCGAGACCGGAGTCGTCGACGGCGCCGGGGCCGGAGCCGCCGGCACGCGAGGTCGCCCAGTCGAGTCCGCGGGGCCCGAAGGCGCGCCAGCGGGCGTCGACGGCGGGGCCAGGCTCCTCATGGCCGAGAGGAAGGCACTGATCTCCGCCGGCGCCGCGTCAGCCCCAGGGACCGGAAGGTATGGGGGCGGACGCGGCGCCTGCGGCTCCGCCGGAGCCGCGGGGGTGGAACCACTTGGACCCTCGGCCGAGTCGCGCGACCGGCGAGGGGAGTCCGAAGAGCGATGTCGCCGCTTGGACTTCTTAGAGTGTTTAGACTTACCCGACGACTTGGAGCCCGACGAGCGATGGTGGCGTCGGCTAGGGCTCCGCGAGCGATCCTTGGACCTCCTCCTGGACCGGGATCGCGCACGACGCGGAGCCGAGTGGCGAAGCTCGAGAAGCTTGCGGGACCGCTCCCGCCTAGCCTTCGAAGTCAGGGCCTGACAGTCGTTGCACGACTCCGCGTCGTGGTCGAGGCCTAAGCAGTAGAGGCACCGGCGGTGGTGATCGGTCACCGACATCAGTCGATGACAATCTTCGCAAGCCTTGAACCCAGGCATCCTACCGGCACCAGATGTCGACAGACAAGGATCAAAAATGATCAAAAAGATTTAGTCAAAAAAGATTAAAAGGGGTAGCTCTCCAGGATCTGCGCTTACTGGCGCGGAAAAAAGAAGAACTGACGTCAGCGCGCGAGGGCGGCGTCTAAGTACTCCGACGACGTCATCCCGGCGCACGACGCCGACGACGGACGCGGAGCCGCAGACGACGCCTAGCGACGCGCAAGGGGTATTGCTGACGAAAAATCTTCCGGATCCAGTCTGACGCCTGGGGATATTCTAAGGTGAGGAATCTAACTAACGTGTTTCTTTCAGATTAAAGCATTTATTGTACACACTCAGTCAGCAAATGGTTTCACACACTCAATAACTGAACTCTAGGCCAATGGTTTATATATATAAAATATATGCTTGTTTTATTTTTAGAACCACAAAGGGGGTAAAAATATACTTTCTCAGAATGAGAGGTTGAATATAAATACTTTTGTCTTAAGCAATAAATTTGTGTAAACAGTCACAGTTGGTTGCAATAAACAATCCTATTTCCTAAACATAACAATGCATTGAGCTCAATGGTTAATTCAGGTTATTTGTAATAAATTACTTTTCAGATTACTTTTGGAATTCCAGGTCTGGCTCCTAGAACCAGCCTTGGGTCAGTATTCAGAATCAAGTGATGAAAGTCGACTTAGTAACTGTAATGATTTTTAAATAATATTTGGCTATTTCAAAAGTTAGCACTTAGAAAATATTTCAAAGAAAACATTCAATGGATCTCTATGGCAAGAAATTCAAATTGCAGGTAGAGTACTTTATCGTTACTTTAGTAATCCAGGACTGGGTACCTAATCAAAAACAGGTAAGTAATTTCGTTTGCAGAAATGGTACGATTTTAAAAGAATATTTCAAATTTGCAAAAATAGACACTTAGAAGAAATTTCACAGAAAAGCAGACAATGGTTTCCTATGGGAGAAAAATGAGTTAGAGGTAAGTATAGTTGTGAACACTTTTCAGGGTCAGGGCTGGGCACCAAGATCCAGAGTGGGGGGTTGCAGTGGCCTGGGGAAACTCCAAATGGCGGCCTGCCTTTGAAGCTTCCCTTTGCTCATCCTGGGGGAGGAGATTTCTCACCTCACCCAGGATGTGCATTGTTGCAGGCCCGGGAGAGCAGGGGCTCTCCCACCCAGGGGTCCAGCAACGTGTCTGCTGTGTGGCAGCCTGGGCAGCCTCAGAGCAGACGTGGATTGTAAGTTAGCTGTAAGGGGGCATCTCTAAGATGCCCTCTGGGGTGCTTAGTACATTAAATCCTACACTGGCATCAGTGTGGGTTCAATGTGCTGAGAAGTTTGATACCAAACTTCCCAGGCTTCAGTGTTGCCAATATGGTGCTGTGGAGCTCGTGTTTGACAAGCTCTCAGCACCATGTACTCTTAAATGACAGCACTGCACTTACAGTGCCCAGGAATGGACCCGGGTACTGTAGGGGCACAGGGCTCCTGCTCCTGTGCCCACACCATAGGCGTAATGCACCCAGCTAGAGGGGTGGCTGACATATGCCTTGGCAGTGTAGGTGATGGGCATGGTACACAGTGATGTGTGCCATGTCGACTCTTTGTTTTGTCCTGCACCCAGACACTCAGCCTGCAAGGGCAGTGTGTGTGTAAGGGTACAGGGCCTCTGAGGGTGGCACAATGAGTGCTGCAGCCCTTAGAGGCCTTCCCTGGCCACAAGGCCCTGGGTACCTAGGGTACCATTTACTAGGGGCTGACATGTGGCTAGGGTTTGCCAATTTGGAGTTTGTGTGGTTTAAGGAAGGAACATAGGCCCTGGGCACCTGATTGGCAGGAACCCAGGGTACACTCCATCGAAGTACATTCAGCAATTTAGCAAAAAGTGGGGGCATACCATGCAAGAAAGATGGCACTTTCTCACACATTGTTGTTGCAGTAAATGACAAACCTCTTCCATTTAGCTGCATAGCAAGCTCTGGTAGTGGGTCTCCTGGCCTCCTTGATGATCTCCATACAGTCAGGTGGCAGGATCTGGGTGCTGAATTTCTCCATGGTTCTGCGTCAAAAGCGCAGGTTTGATCCGCAGCCTTTGATGCGGCACCACGGAAAGTTCCAGAAAGGTTGTGTACCATGGCTGGCGTGCCCATGTTGGAGCAACCAGGATGAGTGTCAGTGAGTGCTGTCGCAGTTTGCGTGCCACCAGCGGTATCAATGGCGCTGGGGGAAAAGCGTACGCAAATCTGCCGGACCAGTTCATCCATATCGCATTGCCCTGCGACTGTGGATGTGGGAACCTGGCGGCAATGCTTTGGCATTTTGCGTTTTCGTTTGTGGCGAATAGGTCTATCTCTGGATGACCCCACTGCTGGAAGTAGGGTTGGAGTACTGATGGGTGTAGCTCCCACTCGTGCATCTGGTGGCTTTGTCTGCTGAGCAGATCCACCATCTGGTTGTCCTTGCCCGGGAGGTGTTCCGCCATGAGGAATATGTTCCTTTGAATGGCCCACTTCCACATGCTCTGAGCCAGATGAGACAACTGTGGAGAGTGTGTTCCTCCCTGCTTCAGTATGTAGGACATGGCAGTCATGTTGTCCGTCCGGATTAACACAACTTTGTTGCACAGGTGTACTTTGAATGCCTTCATGGCTAGGAAGATTGCCATCAGTTCCAGAAGGTTGATGTGCATCTTCTTTTGCTGTGTCGTCCATAGTCCCTGCACTGTGTAATTGAGTACATGAGCTCCCCATCCCTGGAGAGAGGCGTCCGCTGTCAGTACTATTTGTGGAACAGGCTCTTGGAACGGTCGGCCCCTGCAAAGGTTTTGTGGATTCCACCAATGCAGAGAGTTGTATGCCTGACCGCTCACCAACACTAGGTCTTTTAATTGCCCGTGAGCCTGATTCCATTGACGTGCCAAGCACTCCTGAAGCGGGCGCATATGTAGTCTCGCGTGTGGGACTATGAAAATGCAGGAGGCCATCATGCCTATCAACTGCATGAATACTCGCGCAGGAAGGGAGTGCTGAGGTTGGAATTTGGAGATCAGCTTTTGCATGCTGTTGATTCTCACTAAAGTTGGCTGAGCTGTGACAGCCAGAATGTCGATCGTTGCGCCTAAGTACTGTTGTACGTGCGCAGGTTGGAGACTTGATTTTGGGTAATTTAGTGAGAATCCCAGACCGTGGAGAAGGTGAATGGTGTGGGACATGTGGGTGGCACATTGTTGTGCTGACTTGGCCTGAACTAGCCAGTCGTCCAGATAAGGGAAGACGTGAATGTTTTGTCTTCACAGATGCGCGGCCACCATTGCCAGGCACTTGGTAAAGACCCTGGGTGCTGTTGTTACTCCGAAGGGGAGAACTTTGAACTGATAGTGATTCCCTTGAATAGTGAATCTGAGGTATTTCCTGTGTGAAGGGTGTATTGGTATGTGGAAGTTTGCATCCTTCAGGTCTAGCGTAGCTAGGAAATACCCCTGACTGAGTAGTGGGAGAACCTGCTGGAGGGTGAGCATATGGAAATGCTCCGATAGTATATATAGGTTTAGGGGTCGCAGGTCTAGGATAGGTCTGAGCGAGCCGTCCTTTTTTGGGATTAAGAAGTACAGAGAGTACACCCCTGTGCCCTGCTGGTCGATGGGCACTACTTCTATTGCCCCTTTTGTGAGCATAGCAAGCACTTCTTGCTGGAGTAAATCTAAGTGTTCGGCTGACATAGGACGGTGCTTTGGTGGTATGTTGGGTGGAGTGGAAGTTAGTTCTAGACAGTACCCATGTTGGATGATGTCCCTGACCCACCTGTCCGTGGTGATGTTCTTCCATGCGGACAGGAACAGCTGGAGTCGTCCCCCGACAGGTGTTATGTGGTCGGGGGTAAGGAGAGGGCGGCACTGTTTGTTTTTTGGAGAGGACCTGGTGTTGCCATAGCCACGTCCCCTGCCTTTGGTGCTGGATCCACGATATCCACCCCTGTTGTTTTTGTCATAGGTGCTTTGTGCGCCACTTTTAGTATACTGTTGTGACCCCTGACCCCTTGTTGTGCCTCTATTTCCAGTGCGACGAAAGGAGCCACTACGAAATTGCTGCGTTTGCAGAGCCCCCATTGATTTCGCAGTGTCAGTGTCTTTCTTTTGCTTTTCTAGGGTAGTGTCAACGTCTGGGCCGAATAAGAATTCTGTGTTAACTGGTAAGTTCAGAATATTATTTTGGATCTCGGGTTTGAAGCCGGAGATTCATAACCAGGCATGACGTCTTAGCATGACGCTTGTGTTTATTGCCCTAGCCGCTGTGTCAGCTGCGTCAAGGGCGCATTTTATGGATGCATTAGTGAGGAGTTGTCCTTCTCTAATGAGTAGCTCCGCTGACTCCTTATACTCATCTGGTAGATGTTGGAGCAGTGACTCCAGCGTGTCGTAATGTGACCTGTCATAACGTGCCAGGAGCGCCTGTGTGTTGGCAATGCGCAGGATGTTCGCTGCTTGCGCTGCAATTCGTTTGCCCGATGTTTCTAGTACTTTTGACTCCTTGTCTGGGGGAGGAGCATCCCCAGTCGTTTGTGAGTGGGCTCTCTTGCGAGCATTGGCAACCACCATGGAGTCTAATGGCAACTGACCCCTAATGTATTTAGGGTCACCGGGTGCAGGCTTGTATTTTTTTTCAATCCTAGGATTTAACACCCGGGCTCTTGTGGTGTCCTTGAAAATGTCTTTAGCAGGTTTGAGAACCCCTTTTAACATGGGCAGGGTTTTGACAGTTCTTTCTGAAGATGCGAAAGTGTCAAGCAGGAAGTCTTCCTCAATGGCATCAGAATGGAGTTCCAACCCATGATGAGCAGCAGCCCGCTCGACGAGGGCATTAAATGCAGCTGTGTCCTCGGTAGGAGACGTTTTTACGTTCTAGAGTTGCGCATCTTGAGTATGTGGCGCGACACCTTGGTCTGTGGGGTCATCCCATGCCTGATCCGGGTCTTGTAGGGCCTCATCAGGATCTACGTCTCCAGGGTAGATGGAATCTTCCCCGCCATAGTCATGTATTGCGTCCGATTCGGAGGGGGTAGGAGAAAAGGACTGCAGATCTGGATGGAAGTGTTCTTGGAGCACTGGTTCCTGCTCCGCTGGCAGTTTGCGTTTAAGAGGAATTTTGTAGGGCTCCTCTTCCCTAACTGGCGTTATCTTGCGCTTGTGGAGCATTAACCTGCCAGTGTCGGCGTCGATAAATTGTGGCCCTGAAGACTCTTGTTCTGTAAGGCCAGAGGTGGTGGACTGTGTGTGGAGGACACGTGTCCGAATTTGAAAGAGTTTCGGTGCCGATGCCGGTGGCAGCCCAAACGTAATGTTGGAGGGCTTGGGTGTGTCGGGACCCGAGACAGAGTGGAGGGTTGCCCGGTCACGGATGCGTTGTAAAGATGCGGAGACCTGCTGCACAGTGAACGCAGATGGTGGTTTGATGGGCCCCTTAGTAGTAGATGTCGAGGCCAGCCCCGACTGTTTTGTAGGAAGGGGGTCACTGGCCTGAAGGGATGTATCGACAGTCGACGTAGTCGGCGCCAGTGCGCTAGGCGTTGTCGTAGCCGGGGCGGCCATCTTGACTGCGGAGGTTATGGCCTTCGGTGTCGGCGCCGAAGGTCTCGGTGCCTTGCGGTGCCCGAGGGAGTGCCTTTTCTGGGTGGCAACCGTATCTGCTGCGGTGAGCTCGGCGCCGAAGTCTCTTTGTACGCGGTCGGAGCCGACGACTCTCTTCGGCGTCGGAGCAGTGGATGGTTTCGACGCCTTCGATCCGACCACCACCAGTTTCACTTTCGTTTTTGAAGGCACTGGAGCGATGGATGGTTTTGGGTTTAACAACCCGGTCGTCTTCGGTAATAGTGGCTCTTGCAGAGTGTTCGAGGCCGGACCGGAAGGTGGGGCCGAGGAACCATGTGTTTGATCTTGGGTAAGGCCCGAAGGCGATCCCTCGACCGGAGCCTGATGACGACGTACAGTTTCGGTCTCTGTTTCGACGGATTGGCCTAGCTCTTCGGGAGAGCTGTCTTCTTCGGCCCCGTAGGCCTCGTCGTAGTCTCCTACCTCATCGACTGTTTCTTCACGTCGAAAGATCACTTCGTCGTCGTCGTCCGATCGGGAATCGTGTTCTGAAGCGGGGCTAGAGACTACTTCTTCCACGCTCTCGGCGTCCTCGTCCTCGGTGCTGAATATGTTGGTGGGAGCAGGCGCCGCTTGCAGCGCCTCCAGCCTCGCTGCCCGTCGGTTCCGCAGAGTCTTCTTAGATCGGAACCGTGCACAGGCCATGCATTTTGATTCGTCGTGATCCGGCGAGAGACATTTATTTCAGACGGGGTGGACGTCGATATGAGGGTACTTCGCGTGGCATAACGGACACCTCTTGAATGGAGTCCTCGATTCCATCGTCGATCGAACTTCGAAGTTTGGATCAAACTGGTCTGAAGTTGGAAGAGGGTGCGGAGCACTAAAGCTAGTAGTTGACACCGAACGGTAACTATACCGACGAAAACTAAAGGCCTTTTGGCCTAAAACTAAGTATTCCTAAGTTGAGCTAAGATAGTCACATCCGAACCCAATGGCGGAAAAAAACAATCTAAGGATGGAGAGGATGCCCATGCGCACTGTAGTCCAGGGGAGGAGCCACCTATCTTGTGATACTTCGAAGACTCTTCCAGGACAACAATGTGCAATCATCCGGACCCAACACTAGGCGGCGATCTATGCACAGATATGAATTCAACAGCCCACATGCCTCGAACCTGACTGTACCTACCTGACACTGGGAGACCCCTGAATCTATGCCCAGAACTTCAACTCTGCCAGTCGAGAACTTACCCTTAAACCGCTAACTTCATTTTCCTCATAGGGTAACATTGACTGGCTTTTTCTTGGAAATTCTTCTAAGTGTGAACTTTTCAAAACTCAAAATATTCACCAAAAATCAGCAGAGTACCAAAAACGAATTTACTCACCTGCTCTTAGGTGAGCTCCCAGTGCTGGATCTTGGTGCCCAGCACTGACTCTGAAAAGTACCCACAACTATACTTACCTTTAACTCATTATTTTTCTTCCATAGGGAACCATTGACTGTTTTTCTGTGAAATTTCTTCTAAGTGTTGATTTCTGCAATTTCTAAATATTCCTCAAAAATCGTATAACATCTGAAAACGTAATTACTTACCTGTTTTGGATAAATGTCCGAGTACTGAGTCTAGCCACCCAGTACTGGATCACAAAAGTAACGATAACCTACTGTACCTGTAACCTATATTTCCTTCCAAAGGGAATCATTGATTGTTTGCTCTGAAATATGTTCTAAGTGCTCACTTTTGAAATAGCTAAATATTAGTTAAAAATCACTACAGTACCAAAGTCGACTTTCAACAGCTGATTCTGAGAACTGACCCAGGACTGGATCTAGGATCCAAGCCTGGAATTACAAAAGTAATCTAAAAAGTAATCTGTTGCATATAATTTGAATTTAGCATTGAGCTCAAGGTATTGTGTTTAGAAATAGAGTTGCCTACTGCAACTATTTGTAGCTGTTTACTAAAAAGTCTATTACATATACAAAAGTATTTTTATGAAACATCTCCTGTCGAGAAAGTATATTTCAATTCCAAGTGTTGGTTCTGAAATAAAACGAGCATATATTTTTTATATACAAACCATTGGCCTAGAGTTCAGTTATTGAGTGTGTGGAACTATTTGCTGACTGAGTGTGTACAACAAATGCTTTACACGTCCTCTGATACTGCCTTACTGCTCGACCAGGCTACCACTTTGGAGAGTAAGGTTATATCTAACTTTAACCTCTGTTAAACCCTTGGGGTCTGTGGACTCTGTACACCCTGTACCTATTAAGGAACAGTATATACAGAGCCACTTTCTCACACCGAGGGCCTTCTTCGGCTCGGCACCCGTATCCGCTGCGGTGAGCTCGGCACCGAAATCTCGTTTTGCGCGTTCGGAGCCGATGACCTTTGCCGGCGTCGAAGGAGTGGAGGGCTTCGAGGCCTTCGAGCTGATCGCAACCATTTTCACTTTCGGTTTCTATGGAACCGGTGCGATGGACGGTTATGGGTTTCGCTGAAGGGAATCCAGTCGTCTTCGATAATAATGGCTCCTGTGAAACGTTCGAGGCGGGGCCGAAGAACAGTGAGATTGATCTTGGGTAAGGCCCGTAGGCGATCCCTCGACCTGAGCCTTATGACAACTTATTGTTTCGGCCTCCGAATCGACGGGTTGGCCTAGCTCTTCGCTGGAGCTATCTTCCTCGGCCCCAAGGGCCTCATCGTAGTCTCCTACCTCTTCGACGACTTCTTCTCCCTGAAAGATCACCTCATCGTCGTCTTCCGATCGTGAGTCGTGTTCGGAAGCGGGGCTGGAGTCTACGTCTTCTACGCTCTCGGCGTCTTCGGTGCTAAAGATGTTGGCCGGGGCAGGCGCCGATTGCTGCGCCTCCAATCTCGCTGCCCGTCGGTTCCGGAGAGTCTTCTTCGAGCGGAACCGGGCACAGGCCATACATTTCGACTCATCGTGATCCGGTGAGAGACATTTGTTGCATACCGGGTGGACGTCGATGTGTGGGTATTTCGCATGGCATAAAGGACATCTTTTGAAAGGAGTCCTCGATTCCATCGTCGATCGAAGTTCGATGTTCGGACCAAGCGGATCCGAAAAGCTTGAAGAAGGTGCTAAAGCACTAAAGAAACTGGTCGATACCGAACGGGAACAGTACCGACGATAACTAAAGGCCTTTTGGCCTTAAACTAAATTTTCCTAACTTTAGCTAAGATAAGCACATCCGAACCCAATGGCGGAAAAAAACAATCTAAGGATGGAGAGGATGCCCATGCGCACTGTAGTCCAGGGGAGGAGCCACCTATCTCGTGACACTTCGAAGACTCTTCCAGGACAACAATGTGCAATCATCCGGACCCAACACTAGGCGGCGATCTATGCACAGATATGAATTCAGCAGCCCACATGCCTCGAACATATAGAGCCAGTTTCTTACACCAGGTTCTGACTGGGTCCTTAAAAACTTCCGGGGGATGTTTTAGCAAGCCTTTTAACATTGGCAGAGTGCTTGTTGAATTTTGCGAGGGTGCGAAGGTGTCTAGCAAAAAAAATCTTCATCTAAGGGGTCGCAGTGTAAGGGGACCCTGTGGTATTGGGCAGCCCTGTTGATTAGTTGCGCAAACCCAGTGCTATCTGGTGGTGACGGTTTAGATGGATAGAGATTCAGACCATTATGTGGGTCGGGATCTGTATTGTAGTCCCACCCAGTGTCTACGTCATGTGAGATGTAATGTGAATGATCAGCCCCATGTGGGTCTATATCTCTACCTGTGTCATCCTCACTATCTGATGGTTGAGGTGAAAATATAGGTTGTGAGGAGTGTGGTGGAGAAATCAATAGATATTAATTAACTGGAGGGGGAGAAGGAGGTGGGGACGAGTTAGTGCTCATGTCCTGTCGTTTGAGAGGTATAGCAGGTTCTTCTGCAGTGACCAGTTTCCTCTTTTTTTGGAGGCTTGTTGACTACTAGTTTGCCCATGTTTGGGTCAATAAACAAAGTGTTTTGCTTTGGATCTGCCAAATCAGGTGCAGGCTGCGTGGGCAAAATGTCTTTGTTCGGTGTCGAAGATTTTGGATCCGAACCTTCTTTGGAGGGAGTTTGTGAGGCTTTCTGTGGGGTCTTAGACTCTAGGTTTTTGCGGCTCAATTTTTTTCCGGCTCCGACAATTTTTGGGAGTTCGAAGCCTTTTTCGGCTCCGAAGATTTTTTCGGTTCCGAGTGTTTGTCCTTGCTTATGCTTCGATACAGAGGGCTCTGGCGTTGAGGTGGTGTTTGACTTGCTGCTTCAGTGCAGAGGAGGACTTTCCGGTGTTGGAATGGGGTTGGCCCGAGCCAGAAAGCTTATGTTTAGGTTTCGTAGCGGGGCACGAGGGTGGGGCGTCTGAAACATGTTGACGGTGTTGATCCAAGACAGAGGGCGTTACCAGAGCCTTTGGTTTATTTTTCAGGAGGGGGTTTTCTGTACTCCCGGGCCGTTGAGCCGGGTGACTGTCTCTTGTTCGGCGTCGGAGTCGTCGGCCTCGGAGACCGAGATGAGTTCTTCATCACCTGATTGTTACGGCTGGATATCAGGGTCTGCTTCGAAAATGTCCAGAATCAAACTGCTTCCGCGAGACATTTCGTGACGTCGAGCCCGACTATCACGGATGGTTTTCTTCAACCTGAACGATGCATAGGCCTTGCAGTTTTTATCTTTGTGCTCTGGGGAGAGGCAGAGATTGAACACCTTGTGCAAGTCTGTGTGTGGGAACTTAGCACCACACCCGGGGCATTTTTTTTTTTTTTTTTTAAAGGAGTCCTTTCCATTGACTGCAGGCGTGGTCGGCCCGTAGAGGCCCAACAGCCCGCGTCGCAGATCGAGGAGTTAATTTTAAGATGCGCGTCAAAAAGGGAAATGTGATCGACACAATAACGTCGAGTGGAGAGGGATTCAAAACGGATATCGACCCGGAGCGAAGCAATTCACATCCGAACCCAAAGGAGGAATAAAATCTAAGGATGGAGTTGATGCCCATGCGCACTATCATCCTAGGGAGGAGTCACCTATCTCGTGACTACAAAGACTTCTTCGAAGACAAAAACAAAGTGCAAACATCCGAGCCCAACACCAGATGGCGATCTATGCAAAAGTATACAATTTGCAGCTCATATGCCTCGAACAGAGATTTTCAGCTGATGTTGAGTGCGTTATATGTATGGACTGGGTCACTACTGGAGTGTCCTTGCAGTGATCTGGACATCGATGAGCAGAACCTTGCGATGGCGACGATGAATGGCTAAAAAAAACCTGGATACAGTTCGATGCCGGGCACTATAGTTCAATAAAGGAATCAGTTGAACGGACTTCTCATAAAGAGTTACTTGTTACAATTCAGAAGCTGAACTTGAAAATCATGAGTTAATCTTGAGGGTGCAAAAATCTGTCCAGTCTAACTAATCAATGCCCCATAAAAGATCAATCATGAATAGAAGTGGACAAACATTTGTGATATCACATACTCACCCTCTGTATCAAGGTCAACAGCCAGATTCTGGAAGATGTCCATGTGGGCAGAGTGGGTGATGGTACTCATGGACGGTGTGCTACCCTTGTTGTGTATGTGAGCAATGGCCTGTGTGCCCACATACAGTACCAAAGCATTTATCAACTGGATGTTGTACCGATTTCCTGGCTCGTTGGATACCTAGTCAAAGAAAAAACATTATGTACATTTGATAATTTTGGCTCAGATGCAAAATGAGTTCCCTGTGCAAATTATTCATTTTTATAACTATCCAATCTAGGACCAAAGACCTTTTTGAAACTGCAGTCACAATTTGCAAAAGTGTTGCTTATATCAGTTTTCCACTAGTGTCACAAAATGCAGAAACAAGTAACTTACCTTCTGTAACACTTTTCGTGACGGATATATCTACTGGCGGATTCCTAATTTTTTTAATACCTCATGCGCATGCATTCCACTGAGACTTTCTCGATGGCTCTCCCACACCAACAGGAAAGTCTGTTTCCACATGGCTCCGCACGCGGCACCACTTGACGTCAGTAGAGCCATAAGAAGCCCTTGTCAGAGTGCCGATGTCGGTTTCCACCCATTTTTTACCTGCCTTTGAGGCGAGTGGATGGAACCATCACAAATGCATTTAGGGTGTCCAAATTATTAATCAAAGACTTGCATATGAAAATCCCTATGCATACTAAGGATTATGTTTCTTACCCAGTAAGCATCTGTTAGTGGCATGTAGAGCTGTAGATTCACATGCTTTGCATACTCCTGCCATCTGGTGTTGGGTCTGGATGTTTGCAAGTTGTTTTTCTTCAAAGAAATATTTTCCAGTCACGTGGTAAGATGACTCCTCCTTTTGGCGATGGTGCGCATGGTTATCGACCACATTAAGATTGTTTTTCCACAAGATGGTGAGAATGGGATAAGTGTAGTACAGAGATGTCCATTCGTATGTAATGTGAATAATAAGAACTGCAACAACCACAGGTGTCCAGGGAGGATGCTTGTGAATCTAAAGGTCTACAAGCCAAGAACAGATGCTTACAGGGTGAGTAACATCCGTTTGCAGCACCCTCCAAAAGTGGTGACTAACCAGAGGGTGTTGCAGTGGTCTGAAAAAGTGTTTTAGCACTGCATGTCCAACATTAGCTTGCTGACATGCTAATACATCCACACGATGTTTGGTAAATGTGTGTGGTGTAGACCACATAGCTGCCCGACATATGTCAGCTATGAGGGTGTTACCTAAAAAGGCCATTACTGTTCAGATTTTGGGAGTAGAATGTGCTCTAGGAGGTTTAACGTTTTTTTTAGCATTAATATAGCAAGTTTGGATACATTAAATAATCCATCTAGAAGGAATATGCTACTTACCAGTATGCATCTGTTCTTGGCATGTAGATCTGCAGAGTTGTACACTTAGCATAGATCGCCATCTGGTGTTGGGCCCGGATGTTTGCAGTTTGTTTTTGTTCTTTGGACAGTCTTTGGAAGTCACGAGTTCGCTGACTCCTCCTTCGGTCCGTACTGCGCATGGGCTTCGGCTCCATCCTCAGATTGTTTTTCGCCAACAGGGAAATGATGGAGCATAGTAATAACAGTGAGAAACCCATGTGTGTTGTATCTAAATAAGATGGACTGAACGGATACAGGTAGCCGGGGAGGCGGGTGGGCGTGTACAACTCTGCAGCTCTACATGCCAAGAACAGATGCATACTGGTAAGTAGCATATTCCGTTCAAGGCATATGAGCTGCAGATTGTACACTTAGCATAGATTATATAGCAGTACCCAACCTAGCGGCGACCACCGGTATCCGTTGCAGCGGTTTGAAAAAGTGTCTTTAGTACAGCCTGGCCCACACTAGCTTGTTGCTTGGAATGCACGTCTACACAGTAATGTTTTGTGAAGGTGTGCGGTGTTGACCATGTGGCTGCTTTGCAGAAGTCATCTAAGGGTATGTTCCCTAGAAAAGCCATAGAAGCCCCTAACTTTCTAGTAGAGTGGGCTTTAGGTGGAACAGATAATGTTCTTTTTGCCTTTTGATAGCAAATTTGTATGCACTTTACAATCCACCTAGCTATCCCTGATTTAGAGATGGGGTTGCCTTTATGTGGTGGAGAGAAGGAAACAAACAATTGTTTAGTTTTCCTGAAAGGTTGTGTTCTCTGTATGTAGTACAGTAAAGCCCTTTTAACATCAAGTGTATGTAGAGCCGTTTCCGCAACAGATTGAAGTTGCGAGAAAAAAACAGGTAATTCCACCGATTGATTGAGATGGAAGGGGGAAATGACCTTGGGCAGAAACTTTGGATTTGTACGAAGTATCACTTTGCTGTGATGTATTTGTAAGAAGGGTTCCTGTATAGTGAACGCTTGTATTTCACCAACCCTTCTAAGGGAAGTGATAGCTACGAGGAAAGCTGTTTTCCAGGTGAGGAACTGTAGCTCACATTTATGCATTGGTTCGAAGGGCGGACCCATTAGCCTTGTAAGAACTACATTTAGATTCCATACAGGGGAAGGTGGTGCCCTGGGAGGAATTACTCGTTTAAGGCCTTCCATAAAGGCTTTAATAGCGGGCACTCTGAACAGTGATAAATGCTGTCTGTTTTGTAGATAAGCAGCAATCGCTGCTAGGTGTAGGCATATGGATGAATATGCCAGGTTACACCTTTGAAGATGGAGCAGATAGCATATGATGTGCTGTATGGATGCATCTAAAGGGTTGATTGTATTGTTACGGCAGTAAACAACAAATCTCTTTCACTTTGCGGCATAGCATGCTCGAGTGGTAGGACGTCTGGCTTCCTTGATGTAAATGTAAATGTTGTAGACTTGTAAAGCGCACAGCTACCCCAGCAACGGGGCGTCCCGGCGCTGTAGACCGCTGGGGAACCCGTCCTTGCTATCCCTGTGAGATGGTCCCTGTCTGGGTAGCTCCAAGGTGAAACCAGGCATCCCCGGCGTCTGTGGGGGGCCGTTGTAGAGATGAGGCAAGCTTAATGCCCAGAGTTGCCGAGTGTGTTCCTGGTTAGAGTAGGTACCGAGGCGAGAATTATCGAGTCCGTTTTGACCCTGGTCCACGACCCTGCCGCGTCGGGAATTGAACCCTGGTCCATGGCCGATTCTCTGCTTACGGGTTTGCCGCCTCTACCTAGTGAGCCACACCTCTCCATGATAATGTTCATGCAATCAGGAGGAAGGTTAAGGTACCCAAATTCTAAGATTTCAGGAGCCAGATTGCAAGGTTGAGCTGAGCTGGGTCCGGGTGCCTGATTTCTCCATGGTTCTGAGTTAGGAGGCATGGGGACAGGTGCAGTTTTTGATGTGGTACCACCGAGAGCTGTAGTAGTGTGGTGTACCACGGCTGCCTGGCCCATGTTGGAGCTACCAGAACGAGTGTGAGGGAGTGCTGTTGTAGCTTCCTTACCACTAATGGAATTAGCGGGAGAGGTGGAAAGGCGTATGCAAATTTGCCTGACCAGTTCATCCATATCGCATTGCATTTGGACAATGGGTGTGGGTATCTGGCGGCGAAGCTTGGGCATTTTTTGTTTTCGTGGGTGGCGAAGAGGTCTATCTGAGGATGCCCCCACTTGTGGAAGAATGGGCGAAGAACTTGTGGATGCAGTTCCCATTCGTGTAGTTGTTGCGTTTGTCTGCTGAGCAGATCTGCCATGGTGTTTTGTACGCCTGGAACGTGCTGTGCCAGGAGAAAGATGTTTTGAGGAATTGCCCATCTCCATATGCTCTGGGCTAAGCGGGAGAGCTGGGGAGAGTGTGTCCCCCCCTGTTTTTGAATATAATACATTGCAGTCATATTGTCTGTGCGAATGAGGACTGCTTTGGCTGAAATCTGTTTTTGAAAGGATTTTAGGGCTAGAAAGATCGCCAAGAGCTCCAGATGGTTGATGTGGAGCGACTTTTGCTGTGGCGTCTGTGAGAAGTTGGCCTGATATGTAGTGCTCACTATTCTAGTGATCACTGTGTATCATTCCAAACGACCCTTATTGATGATTGGTTGTAAGTCAACCTTGTAGACCAGCTATCCTAGTAGCGTGGACAAGAGCAGTCTTCAGGCTAAACTCTAGAGGGCGTGTTAAGCCAGCTGTTTACCATCACATATACCCCTTGAACGCCAAGTGAAAGGACACCACACAAGTTGTTATGAAAATAAAGGATATTTATTTATAACAAGACTACCCTGGCTCTTTATGAGTCAGGGAGCGGAGCACAATACAAAACTCTTATGAAAATACTTCTGGTTGCACAATTTACACAAATGCCCGAAGGGCACGAAACCATTTACACTGCAAGTGGAATGGGAAAGGTTAGATAGTTTAAAGTTACTGATTCCGGAGGAATCCGATCAGTGGGACTAAACGAAAAAGGAACTGGACACTTGTAGAGTGAACCTACGATGGAGCACAGAGATGCTCGAGTTACCTAGCCCAGAGGCTGCGGCTGCGTGGGGTTCAGCAAGATGTCGGGAGTCCTCGTTGTAGTCTCAGGAGCCTGAAAGAAGAAGTTGCTGGCAGGCGACCAGTGTTGATGTTCAGAGAGATCCAAGCCTGGATCGGTGATGAAGAAAACCTGAAAGCAGAGGGGACTCAGTTCTCAACCGCTAGCCAGCGATCGTGTGGGTACCAGGAAGGTACCGGCTGAAGTCACCTCGACCAGGTGAGTGGATGACGTCGGACTCTGCTGTTCCTCGGACCAGGAGGCGCGGCGGCGACCAGGATGGAGGGCGAGCTGTCCCACGAAGGTGTCTGCTGTCGATGATGCTGGGCCCAGGAATGGAGCAGCAGGTCTTGGCAGTGGCAAACCCACGCGGTGGAGTCAAGATGGCGTCGGGAGTGGACCAGGAGGGTCCGAGGTACTCCTCTGTTGAAGGGGAGCAAGAGCCAGTCTGGAGCAACCAGACCAGTGATGAAAGTCTGTCGTGGTGCGTCGTGAAGAGGGCCACAAGCCGGTCGGCGAGTGGCCGTACAACGCGGTGAGCAACAAGGAGCAGAAGGGCCCCCACGCAGATCTCGTGGATGCTGGGGAGGCAGACTTCGGTGCTGGTGCCGCTCAGGGTTAGGGCTTCTCAAACTCTAGGTGCACTCACTCGAGGGTCCCTCGGTGGGCGTGCTAGATAAGCGTCGTGCAGGTTCTGAAGATGGCCGGTCCCGCAGGGCTCGTCACACCTACGAATCTCAGCTGGCCTGATGATGTAGGTAGAGGTCAGAGATGGCAGGGAACCCGGGTCTCGTCGAGCTGGGCAGTCTTGATCCGTGGGAGAGACGTACAGCAAACCGCAAGCGCTTAGGTGGTGCCTGCTGGTGCAGGGTGGCTACTCCTTAGCCACAAGGGAGAGTCTTCAGAAATAGTCAAGAGTTCCTTTCGTGGAAAGTAGTTCAAGATTCAGAATTATCCAATTTGGGAAGGGGACCCGCTCCCACCTTTATTCTAGGAAAAAGGGGCTGGCCCGTGACTAGGTCCTACCTATGGGTGGGACCAGGAGGGGGGTGGTTACACCCCTATCTTTTGTCCGGCTTCGCCCCAGCTCAGGGGCTGGTGTGCCCCCGAAACTGGTTTGAGCCGGGCTATGCACAGTGAGCACCGGGGTGCCACTTGCAATCACCTTCCTTTCAGCCCTGCCTACCTGGGATACACAATCCCTGTCTGGGATGGTGCTAACACCGCCCTCGACAGGAAACCCTTTGTCCAAGCTCCCCTCGCTGGAAGGTCTCCCAGCAGCAGGAGGTCAGACTTGTGTCTGGTGGCAGCATCCATTTTGTGGTGCTGAGGCTTGAGTCAACTTTAACCGGGGTTCAAGGTTACTTCCATGTTGTGTCCCTCTAGAAGGGTGGAATGCTAACCCCGTCGCCAGAACTGGCGGGGGGTTCGTATTCCAATTCGTATGACACCTTACTCGACATGTTTGGGTGATGCGATGCCAAAGTTAGCAAATAACCGCGAGGATTATAATGCACTTTAAGGTAGTTGGCCCGCGTCACCATGGAACGGCTATTAGGGTTTGGTTCCGCAAGCCGTCGACGGGCTCAGCTCGCGCCAGAGCACCATCTCACATGATTCCCAGCACTCTGCCTTCAGGATTGAAAAGGCCTGCCATAGGAGTGACTGACAGGAATCCATGCGTCCATCTTAGGGTTAGGTATAGGAATACTACACCTACAGCAACGGGTGCCCCACACCACCTTGCCCCAGCTGTCGTGCAGCCTGTTGTGTCAGATTTGGGCGGCCATCCAGGGGTGGCATAATACATGCTGCAGCCCCTGGTAGGCCCTGGGTACACCGATGCCCTGGATACCTGTGGTATGCTGATACAGGGACTGATAAGGCGGCCCAGTTCCAATTAGTGGATGCACCTAATGAACATGTGTGTTAATTTCGAGAGAGAACAGCTAGGCTGTGGGTCTGATTGGCAGGCCTGCAGCCGGGGAAAGTCGTAAACCAATGAAGCAAAAGCAAAAAATCTGGGTGATCATAGGATTGCAGACCCTACTCTCCTACAGCATCCATAGACCTTGCATTGTGAGGTGTAAGAGGTGCACTCCCCAGCCGGAGAGCGATGCGTCCGCTGTTAGGATCACCTGAGGAACCGGGTCCAGGAACGGCCGCCCTTTGGAAAGGTTTGTGGTGTTCCACCACTGCAGAGAGTGATGGGTGCGGCCGTCTACCAACACCAGATCCGTCAGCTGTCCTTGGGCCTGGTTCCACTGTAGTGCTAGGCACTCTTGGAGTGGACGCATGTGGAGTCTTGCATGGGGCACTATGAAGATGCAAGATGCCATCATCCCTATGAGCTTCATAAACACTCTTGCTGGAAGAGAGTGTTGAGGAAGGAACGTTTGACGCAAGGCTTGTATGCTTGCGATTCTGGCTGAGTTTGGATAAGCAATACCTTTGGAGGTGTCTATAGTGGCCCCGAGATATTGCTTTGTGTGAGATGGTAGGAGGTGGGACTTTTGGTAGTTCACCGTGAAGCCTAGCTGGTGGAGCAGTTGGATGGTGCTGTTGGTATGTTGCACACATTGGTTGTAGGACGCGGCTTTTATGAGCCAGTCGTCTAAGTAAGGGAAGACGTGAATATGTTGACGTCTGAGGTGTGCTGCTACAACTGCTAGGCATTTGGTAAACACCCGTGGTGCGGTGGTGACCCCGAAGGGGAGAACTGTGAACTGGTAATGTTGACCGTCCACCACAAACCTGAGGTACTTCCTGTGAGAAGGGTGTATTGGAATGTGAAAGTATGCGTCTTTCAGATCCAAGGTAGTGAGAAAGTCTCCTTGAGAGAGGAGCGGGAGGACTTGTTGTAGGGTGACCATGTGAAAATGGTCTGAATGTATGTATGTATGCATTTAGAGGCCGGAGGTCCAGAATGGGCCTCAGGGTCCCGTCTTTCTTTGGTATCAGGAAATACAGAGAGTAGACCCCTAGATTTTGCTGATTGACGGGGACCTGCTCTATAGCGTGTTTTTGGAGGAGGGAGAGCACCTCCTGTTTGAGCAGTGTGGAATGTTCTTGAGACCTTGGACGGTGCCTTGGTGGGATATTGGTTGGGGTAGATGTGAGCTCGAGACATACCCTGACCGAATAATTTGGGTCACCCATTTGTCCGATGTTATGGATTCCCATGCGTGGATACAGTTTTGTAGTCTGCCCCCGACCGGAGTGGGATGGTCTGGGGGGAGCGGAGGGAAGTCATTGTGCGGGGTGGCAGAATGGGTGGTGTTAGTTTTGCCCCTGCCCTTATTGTTGTTGCCCCTGTATCCACCCCTTTGGTAGCCCTTTGAGAAGGTATTTTGAGGAGGGGACTTGTAGGAGGTAGAGGCGCTATCGGTGGAGTAGCCTCTGCCTGTGCTACGAAAGGAGGAGCGCCGAAAGGAGCGTCTAGGGGTCTGTGATTGTAATGCCCCCATAGACTTTGCTGTGTCTGTGTCCTTTTTCATTTTTTCTAATGCTTCGTCTACCTTTGGCCCGAAGAGATTTTGTTGGTCAAAGGGGTGATTCAGTATGGATGCCTGGACTTCTGGCTTGAACCCTGAGATCCTGAGCCAGGCATGACGACGAAGCAGGACACTAGTATTTATTGCTCTAGAAGCAGTGTCGGCTGCATCGAGGGCACATTTAATGGAGGTGTTAGTAATTAGCTTTCCCTCCTGTATCAGGTCATGAGCTTTAAGTTTGTGCTTTTCCGGGAGGTGCTGCATAAGAGCCTCAAGCTCATCGTAGTGTGCTCTGTCATAACGCGCGAGCAGCGCTTGTGTATTCGCAATGCGCCAGATGTTCGCGGCTTGCGAGGCGGTGCGTTTACCAGACGCATCTAGAAGTTTGGATTCCTTATCTGGCGGTGGGGCCTCGCCTAAGGACTGGGAGTTAGACCGCTTTCTAGCTGTGGACACAACTGGGGAATCTAAGGGAGCAGGGCCCTTAATGTATGTAGGGTCTGTGGGTGCTGCTTTGTACTTTTTTTCTATTCTAGGGTTTAAGACCCTGGCCCTGACAGGGTCTTTGAACACCTCTGTAGCATGCTTGGTGACACCCTTAAGCATGGGCAAGATAGCTGTGGACTTATCCTGAATATCAAATGTATCCAGTAAGAAGTCGTCTTCCACTGGTTCACTATGCATTTCCACCCCATGGTAGTGTGCTGCTCTCTGCACTAAGTGGTGAAACCCTAGTGAGTCTTCTGGGGGAGATGGCCTGGATGGGTAGAGGTCGTCCTGAGGCACATCCGGTATGTCAGGGTTTTGGTAATCTTCTCATGGGTCTGGGGTCCCCGGTGGAGTGGGGTCCATGGGGGCGTCCGCCAGGTCATAATCTGGATCCCCGTAATCCGGATCTGGGGACGGAGTCGGGGAATGATGAGGCAAGGGTGGCGGAGACCTGGGAGGGGGAGGAGGTGGAAGAGGTGGTGGAGGAGGAGGAGGTAGTGGGGAGGGCACTCTGAGAGGAGATGTGGCAGAGTCCTTCCGCTTGGGCAGAGGAGGAGGAGCTGGCGTGTCAAGACGTCTTTTCTTGACAGCTAAAATCAATAGCCCAGTCTTTGGATCCTTAGATAAGGTCTTTTGATAAGGATCTGGTGTAAAAAGGTCCAATGGCGCCGATGTTTTCGGAGCCGAGGATTTTGGTGGTTTCTCTGCGCCATGCCTTTTTGGAACCTCCGGTTTTTTCGGCGTCGAGGTAGTCTTCGGCGCCGGAGCGTCGGTGCCGAGGGATTTGTGTTCGTGTTTTGTCGGCACCGAGAGTCCAGGTTTCGGCACCGGTGGCTTCGGAGTCGAGCTGGGCGTTACCTTCTTCGGTGCCGAACGATGTTTATCGGCACCAGGCGTCGGCTGGCTCGAGCCCGAGCTGCCGTGAGACTTGTGAGGCTTCGACACCGGGCCCGAAGGTGGGGTGATAGAAGCTGCGTGCTTGGTTTTACCCAGGCCTGCAGGCGAGGGTGTAACCTGAGTCTCTTTGGTTTTGGGCGCGGGGGTGGGAGGGGGTAGAGTACTCACGACCCTCTGCGCCAGTGTGATGTCCTCCACGTCGGAGTCGTCGGCCTCGGAAGCGCTGACGACGTCTTCCTCCTGCTCGGTGTGGTGTTGCCCCGAAGCTTCGGTGTCGTCTCCGAAGATGTCCGGTGGAGCCGCGGTCGATGAGTGCGCCATGGTGCATCAAGCTCTTCGATCCCGGATGGTCTTTTTTGATCGAAAAGACTTACAGGCGGGGCAGTCTCTAGCCTCGTGTTCTGGGGAGAGGCAAAGGTTACACACCTGATGGAGGTCGGTGTGGGGAAATTTAGACCCACATTTTGGGCACTTTTTGAACGGAGTCCTTTCCATCGGCCGGGACCGGAGTCGAGGAGGGCCCGAAGGCCGGTGCCGATGTGCGGAATGGAGAAAAGTGCCGCTTCGAGAGATGAAGATTGATGAAGAAACTCGAAGAACGAGGATTTTCCGTTGAGGCTGGAACCGTAGAAGTTCGAAGCCGGAGCACGAAGTATCACATCCGAGCCCGATGGCGGAAAAAAACAATCTGAGGATGGAGCCGAAGCCCATGCACAGTACGGACCGAAGGAGGAGTCACCAAACTCGTGACTTCCAAAGACTGTCCAAAGAACAAAAACAAACTGCAAACATCCGGGCCCAACACCAGATGGCGATCTATGCTAAGTGTACAATCTGCAGCTCATATGCCTCGAACATACCTGTTTTAAAGATATTACCTTTATGAGGAGGAGCAAATGCAACAAAAATTTGTTTTGTCTTACGAAAATCTTTTGTTCGATCAATATAGTATAATAGTGCTCTTTTGACATCAATTATGTGTGGAGCTCTTTCTGGTTCTGAATTAGGTTGAGGGAAAAAAAACGATGACTCAACTGATTAGTAATATGAAACGCAGAAATAACCTTTTGAAGGAAGTTTGGGTTTGAACAAAGAATTACTCTAGCTTTATGCAGTTGAAGCACAAGTTACTTACCTTCGGTAACGATATATCTGTAAGAAACATTAGTTCGTTATATATTCCTAACCTTAGGCTTACTCCCCAAGTGTCTGACTGGATCCGGAAAGTTTTTTCATCAGCAGTACCTCTGCGCGTCTGAAGGTGGCGTCGGTCAGCTCCGCGTCAGTCTTTGGCGTCGTGGTCGCCGGGATGACGCGCGGCAGCTACTTAGACGCCGCCCTCACGAGCGGACATCAGTTCTGGTCACAACTTTCCGCGCCAGAAACGCAGAACCATGCAAGACACTGACCATTGGTGCACAAAACTAGGGCCCTGAAAGATGTCCTTAACCCTAGAAATCAGTTTGCAGAACGGGGAGGATGGGTGGGGCAGTAAGGAATCTATAACTAACTAATGTTCCTTACAGATATATCGTTACTGAAGGTAAGTAACTTCTCCATCTGAAACACATTAGTTATAGATTCCTTACCTTAGAATAGATACCCCAGCAATACCAACCGCGGTGGTGGGTCTGCGAACCAAGATCACACCAGAAAGTGCTGGAGAACAGAACAGCCAAAGAAGCAGTGTGTCCGGACTTGGCTGCCCAGGCAGTAGTGTTTGGTGAATGTGTTCAGCGACGCCCACGTGGCCGCCTGACAGATGTCATGCAGAGTAACTCCTCTTCCCAAGGCAGTAATGGCTGCAGTCGCCCTGGTGGAATGGGCGCGTAGCACGACCGGAGGCTCCTTAGTCAGAGTAACAAGCCTTAATGTACTTGCCTTCGGTAATGATGTATCTGGTAGAGACGATTCTAGCCGCAGATTCCTTCCCGTAGAGTTATCCCCAGGCGACAGACTGGATCTGGAAACCTTTTGCCACAGCATCTCTGCGCGCCAGGGTGCGGAGCGACACCACGCGACTCCACCTAGTCGTCCGCGTACGTGACGTCAGCGAGGTCCCAAAAGCCCCACCCCGGCGCGCCTACGTCAGTTTTCTTCGGAGAACTTTTCCGCGCCGCAACGCGGAGCCACCAGGCAAACTGTGGGAGCAGGGGAACAGTGTGCAAAAGAGTAGAAACAAAGAATGGAGACAAGCGACACCATAAGGAGCGGTGCAACACTGCAGCCTCCAAAGGCAGGGGTGGAATAAAGAACAGAGCAGAGCCCCGAGCAGCCACCCTGCCAGCATGTAAACTGCCTTTCCCCCCTCTCCCCCGGAGACAGAGAACATTTATAAAGGCAGGACACCTGTAGCAGGTCTACAACCTTTCTTGCATGGTATGCCCCCACTTTTTGCTGAATGTACTTTGAGTGTACCCTGGACTCCTGCCAATCAGGTGCCCAGGGCCTATGTTCCTTCCGTAAACATACAAAACCCAAATTGGCAAACCCTGGCCACATGTCAGCCCCTGGTAAATGGTACCCTAGGTACCCAGGGCCTTGTGACAAGGTGTGAGAAAGTGGCTCTGTATATACTGTTCCCTAATAGGTACAGGGTGTACAGAGTCCACAGTCCCCCAGAGGCTGATAGAGGTCAAAGTTAGGTATGACCTTACTCTCAAAAGTGGTAGCTTGGTCGAGCAGTAAGGCAGTACCAGAGGACAGTGTAAAGCATTTATTGTACACACTCAGTCAGCAAATGGTTTCACACACTCAATAACTGAACTCTAGGCCAATGATTTGTATATATAAAATATATGCTTGTTTTATTTTTAGAACCACAAGGGGGTAAAAATATACTTTCTCAGAATGAGAGGTTGAATATAAATACTTTTGTTTCAAGCAATAAATTTGTGTAAACAGTCACAGTTGGTTGCAATAAACAATCCTATTTCCTAAACATAACAATGCATTGAGCTCAATGGTAAATTCAGGTTATTTGTAATAAGGAATATGCTACTTACCAGTATGCATCTGTTCTTGGCATGTAGAGCTGCAGAGTTGTACACTTAGCATAGGTCGCCATCTGGTGTTGGGCCCGGATGTTTGCAGTTTGTTTTTCTTCTTGGACCGTGCTTGGAAGTCACGAGTTTGGTGACTCCTCCTTCGGTCCGTACTGCGCATGGGCTTCGGCTCCATCCTCAGATTGTTTTTCGCCAACAGGGAAATGATGGAGCGTAGTAATAACAGTGAGAAACCCATGTGTGTTGTATCTAAATAAGATGGACTGGAACGGATACAGGTAGCCGGGGAGGCGGGTGGGCGTGTACAACTCTGCAGCTCTACATGCCAAGAACAGATGCATACTGGTAAGTAGCATATTCCGTTCGAGGCATATGAGCTGCAGATTGTACACTTAGCATAGATTATATAGCAGTACCCAACCTTAGCGGCGACCACCGGTATCCGTTGCAGCTGTTTGAAAGAGTGTTTTTAGTACAGCCTGGCCCACCCTAGCTTGCTGCTGGGAATGCACATCTACACAGTAGTGTTTTGTGAATGTGTGCGGTGTAGACCATGTGGCTGCCTTGCATATGTCATCTAAGGGTATATTCCCTAGAAAAGCCATAGAAGCCCCTAACTTTCTTGTAGAGTGGGCTTTAGGGGGAACAGATAATGTTCTCTTTGCCTTCTGATAGCAAATTTGTATGCATTTCACAATCCACCTAGCTATCCCTGATTTTGAGATGGGGTTGCCTTTATGTGGTGGAGAAAAGGAAACGAACAACTGTTTGGTCTTCCTGAAGGGTTGCGTTCTTTGTATGTAATATAGCAACGCTCTTTTCACATCTAGTGTGTGTAAGGCCCTTTCCGCAACAGATTGGGGTTGCGAAAAGAAGACAGGTAATTCCACTGATTGATTGAGGTGGAAGGGGGTAATGACTTTGGGCAGGAACTTCGGATTAGTTCGAAGTATGACCTTGCTGTGATGCATTTGTATGTAAGGTTCCTGTATGGTGAACGCTTGTATTTCACCAACCCTTCCAAGGGAAGTGATAGCTACAAGGAAAGCTGTTTTCCAGGTGAGAAATTGTAGCTCACATTTGTGCATTGGTTCGAAGGGCGGACCCATTAGTCGTGTAAGGACCAAATTTAGATTCCATACGGGGGAGGGTGGTGCCCTGGGAGGAATTACTCGTTTAAGGCCTTCCATGAAGGCTTTAATAGCGGGCACTCTGAAGAGTGACAAATGCTGTCTGTTTTGTAGATAGGCAGCGATCGCTGCTAGGTGTAGGCGTATGGATGAATACGCCAGGTTACACCTGTGAAGATGGAGCAGATAGCATATGATGTGTTGTATGGATGCATCTAGAGGGTTGATTGTATTGTTACGGCAGTACATTACAAATCTTTTCCACTTTGCGGCATAGCATGCTCTAGTGGTAGGACGTCTGGCTTCCATGATGATGTTCATGCAATCAGGGGGAAGGTTAAGGTACCCGAATTCTAAGATTTCAGGAGCCAGATCGCCAGGTTGAGCTGAGCTGGGTCCGGGTGCCTGATTTCTCCATGGTTCTGGGTTAGGAGGCATGGGGAAAGGTGCAGTTTTTGATGTGGTACCACTGATAGTTCTAGTAGCGTGGTGTACCACGGCTGTCTGGCCCACGTCGGAGCTATCAGAATGAGTGTGAGGGAGTGCTGTTGTAGTTTCCTGACCACTAATGGAATTAGTGGGAGAGGTGGAAAGGCGTATGCAAATCTGCCTGACCAGTTCATCCATATCGCATTGCCCTTGGACAATGGGTGTGGGTATCTGGCGGCGAAGCTTGGGCATTTTTTGTTTTCGTGGGTGGCGAAGAGGTCTATTTGAGGATGCCCCCACTGTTGGAAGAATGGGTGAAGAACTTGTGGATGCAGTTCCCATTCGTGTAGTTGTTGAGTCTGTCTGCTGAGCAGATCTGCTATGGTGTTTTGTACGCCTGGAACATGTTGTGCCAGGAGAAAAATGTTTTGGGGAATTGCCCATCTCCATATGCTCTGGGCTAAGCGGGAGAGCTGGGGAGAGTGTGTCCCCCCCTGTTTCTGTATATAATACATCGCAGTCATGTTGTCTGTGCGAATGAGGACTGCTTTGCCTGAAATCTGCTTTTGGAAAGATTTTAGGGCTAGAAAGATCGCCAAAAGCTCCAGATGGTTGATGTGGAGCGTTTTTTGCTGTGTCGTCCATAGACCTTGCATTGTGAGGTGTAAGAGGTGCGCTCCCCAGCCGGAGAGCGATGCGTCCGCTGTTAGAGTTACTTGGGGAACCGGGTCCAGGAACGGCCGTCCCTTGGAAAGGTTTGTGGTGTTCCACCACTGCAGAGAGTGATGTGTGCGGCCGTCCACCAACACCAGATCCGTTAGCTGCCCCTGGGCCTGGTTCCACTGTTGTGCTAGGCACTCCTGAAGTGGACGCATGTGGAGTCTTGCATGGGGCACTATGAAGATGCAAGACGCCATCATCCCTATGAGCTTCATAAACACTCTTGCTGGTAGAGAGTGTTGAGGAAGGAATATTTTGCGTAAGGCTAGAATGCTTGTGATTCTGGCTGAGTTTGGATAGGCAATACCCTTTGAGGTGTCTATGGTGGCCCCGAGATATTGCTTTGTGTGAGATGGTATGAGGTGGGACTTTTGGTAGTTCACCGTGAAGCCTAGCTGATGAAGCAGTTGGATGGTGCTGTTTGTATGTTGCACGCATTGGTGGTAGGACGCGGCTTTTATGAGCCAGTCGTCTAAGTAAGGGAAGACGTGAACATGTTGACGTCTGAGGTGTGCTGCTACTACTGCTAGGCATTTGGTAAACACCCGTGGTGCAGTGGTGACCCCGAAGGGGAGAACCTTGAATTGGTAATGTTGCCCGTCCACCACGAACCTGAGGTATTTTCTGTGAGAGGGGTGTATTGGAATGTGAAAGTACGCGTCTTTCAGATCCAGTGTTGTGAGAAAGTCTCCCTGGCAGAGGAGTGGGAGGACTTGTTGAGTGGGATCCATTGGGGCGTCCCCTGGGTCATTGTCCGGGTCCCCATCATCCGGATCTGGGGATGGGGCCGGATCGTAGTGAGGTAAAGGTGGAGGGGGTGGTGGTGGGAGGGGGGGGTGGCAGTGGGGAGGGTACTCTAAGGGGAGAAGTAGCTGAGTCCCTCTTTTTGGGTGGAGGAGGAGGAGCCGGAGCCTCAAGGCGACGCTTCTTAGTAATCACAGTCAAAAGGCCAGTCTTTGGATCCCTGGACAAAGTCTTTTGTAAAGGGTCTGGTGTAAACAGAGCCAATGGCGCCGAGTCGTCTGTCGGCACCGGCGATTTCGGAACCGGAGGTTTCGATGTTCTGTGTACGCCTTGCTTTTTGGAGGTCTCCGTGTGTTTCGGCGTCGAATGCTGTTTCGGCGCCGGAGCGTCGGTGCCGACCGATTTCTGTTTGTGTTTGGTCGGCGCCGAGTGTCCAGGCTTCGGCACCGGTGGTTTCGGAGTCGAGCTGGATTTTGCAGGCTTCGGTGCCGAGTGGTGTTTATCGGCACCGGGCGTCGGCTGGCTCGATCCCGAGCTGCCGTGAGACTTTGAGTGCTTCGACACCGGGCCCGAAGGTGGGGTGATCGAGGCTTTGGTTTTGGTTTTGCCCAGGCCGGCAGGCGAGGGAGTAACCGGAGTCTCTTTGGTTTTTGGTGCGGGGCTGGGAGGGGGCATTGTACTCACGGCCCGCTGTCCTGGTGTTACGTCCTCCAGGTCGGAGTCGTCGGCCTCGGAAGCGCTGACGATGTCTTCTCCCAGTTCGGTGTGTGTCTGCCCCGAAGGTTCGGCGTCGTCTCCGAAGATGTCCGGTGGAACTGTCGAGGATGAGTGCGCCATGGTGCGTCGAGCCCTTCGATCTCGGATCGTTTTCTTGGATCGAAAAGACTTGCAGGCGGGGCAGTCTCGAGCCTCGTGTTCCGGAGAGAGGCAAAGGTTACACACCTGATGGAGGTCGGTGTGGGGAAATTTAGACCCACATTCTGGGCACTTTTTAAACGGAGTCCTTTCCATCGGCCGGGACCGGAGTCGCGGAGGGCCCGAAGGCCGGTGTCGATGTACGGGATGGAAAAAGTGCCGCTTCGAGAGATGAAGATGATGAAGGAACTCGAAGAATCGAGGATTTTCCGTCGAGGCTGGAACCGTAGAAGTTCGAAGCCGGAGCACGAAGTATCACATCCGAGCCCGATGGCGGAAAAAAACAATCTGAGGATGGAGCCGAAGCCCATGCGCAGTACGGACCGAAGGAGGAGTCACCAAACTCGTGACTTCCAAGCACGGTCCAAGAAGAAAAACAAACTGCAAACATCCGGGCCCAACACCAGATGGCGACCTATGCTAAGTGTACAATCTGCAGCTCATATGCCTCGAACATTACTTTTCAGATTACTTTTGGAATTCCAGGACTGGATCCTAGAACCAGCCTGGGGTCAGTATTCAGAATCAAGTGATGAAAGTCGACTTAATAACTGTAATGATTTTTAAATAATATTTAGCTATTTCAAAAGTTAGCACTTAGAAAATATTTCACAGAAAACATTCAATGGATCTCTATGGCAAGAAATTCAAATTGCAGGTAGAGTACTTTATCGTTACTTTAGTAATCCAGGACTGGGTGCCTAGACCCAGGACTGGGGTCCTTATCAAATGCAGGTAAGTAATTTCGTTTGCAGAAATGGTACGATTTTAAAAGAATATTTCAAATTTGCAAAAGTAGACACTTAGAAGAAATTTCACAGAAAAGCAGACAATGGTTTCCTATGGGAGAAAAATGAGTTAGAAGTAAGTATAGTTGTGAACACTTTTCAGAGTCAGGGCTGGGCACCAAGATCCAGCACTGGGAGCTCACCTAGGAGCAGGTGAGTAAATTCGTTTTTGTCACTTGGCTGATTTTTGGTGAATTTTTGCAGTTTTGAAAAGTTCACACTTAGAAGATTTTTGAAGAAAAAGCCAGTCAATGTTACCCTATGAGGAAAATGAAGTTAGCGGTTTAAGGGTAAGTACTCGACTGGTAGTGTTGAAATTCCGGGCATGGACTCAGGGGTCCCCCAGTGTCAGGTAGGTACAGTTGGTTCACCCTCAGCGGTTTCAGGACGGCCGGGTGCAGAGAGAGTTGGGCCCAATGTTATCCTATGAGGGATAGGGGGGCCTTGGTTGGTGGCTGCTGTCTGGCAAGCCACGCGTCTGTGGGAGCTGGGCTCCTGGTCACTTACTCAGGGCAAGTGGGGAAGTAAGTTAGTGTAGAGAGTGCACTGCCAGGGCCACTCGGGCGGCTGGGTGCAGGGTGCTTTTGAGCCTTCGGGCGCTCAATGGAAGTCAATGGGAATGTTCCGGTTTGGAAAAAGGCTGCAGGCTCGGGGACGAGGATGTTTCCGGTGCCACCACCACTTCGAGGGGTAAGTTGGGTAGTTGTAGGTTAGGTGGGTACCCCGGGATTGGGCACAGGAGGCCGCAGGGCGCCGGGTGCAGGGGTGCCTTTTGACGTCGGGAATCTTACCCTCTGGTTGATCGCGGCTGGGGTGGCACTCGGTTCTGAGGCTGCAGGCTTCGTCCAGGATGTCGAGGGGGGTCCTTGGGTGCCGGACTCGGGGTCACAGTCGCCGTGGGGTCGTCCTCAGGGTCTTTGTCCACTCCGGCACTGGCCAGGCTTGGCTGGTGCAGAGTGTGTTGGGTCCGCGGTTCCGGGCTGCTGCCAGGAGTTAGGAATAGGTTTCTCGAGTAGAGCCTCTACTCATGGGAGTCCCAGGGAATCAGAGGTCAAAGGTAGCCAGGTCCTCCGGGGTTTTTGAGGTTGCTGGCCACAAGAGATGCCGCGCTGGAGCAGGAGCAGGTTTGAGGGTCGACAGGCCGGTAGGGCTGGGGCCAAAGCAGTTGGTGTCTTCCTCTTTTTAGCAGCTGCAGGGCAGGTCTTTTTTCTTCTTGCTCTTCTTGTAAGTTTCTATCTGGAATCTGGGGAAGGAAGGTTCAGGGGGCCCCTAAATACTAGATTTAGGGGCGTTACAGGTAGGTGAAGGCCAGGGACCAATGGGTCCTTGTCCTGGGGTGGGTACACCCCCTATCCTGCCTCTCTCCTGTGGGAGGAGGGCAGTAGCCTAATCCTGATAGGGTAGGGCCTCCCATCTTCAAGATGGCGAGAGCCTGGAGATGTGCTTCACCTCGCCTCCCCCACCTGAGGGGTGGGGTGGGCAGGCTGGCACATCCCCTGTCCTTGTATGGGGTTTCCGGCCAAGCTTCCTGCCAGAGTGGGGGGTTGCAGTGGCCTGGGGAAACTCCAACTGGCGGCGTGCCTTTGAAGCTTCCCTTTGCTCATCCTGGGGGAGGAGATTTCTCACCTCACCCAGGATGTGCATTGTTGCAGGCCCGGGAGAGCAGGGGCTCTCCCACCCAGGGGTCCAGCAACGTGTCTGCTGTGTGGCAGCCTGGGCAGCCTCAGAGCAGACGTGGATTGTAGGTTAGCTGTAAGGGGGCATCTCTAAGATGCCCTCTGGGGTGCTTAGTACATTAAATCCCACACTGGCATCAGTGTGGGTTTAATGTGCTGAGAAGTTTGATACCAAACTTCCCAGTCTTCAGTGTTGCCCTTATGGTGCTGTGGAGTTCGTGTTTGACGAGCTCTCAGCACCATGTACTTGTAAAAGGCAGCACTGTACTTACAGTGCCCAGGAATGGACCTGGGTACTGTAGGGGCACAGGGCTCCTGCTCCTGTGCCCACACCATAGGCATAAGGCACCCAGCCAGAGGGGTGGCTGACATATGCCTTGGCAGTATAGGTAATGGGCATGGCACACAGAGATGTGTGCCATGTCGACTCTTTGTTTTGTCCTGCACCCAGACACTCAGCCTGCAAAGGCAGTGTGTGTGTGTAAGGGTACAGGGCCTCTAAGGGTGGCACAATGAGTGCTGCAGCCCTTAGAGGCCTTCCCTGGTCACAAGGCCCTGGGTACCTAGGGTACCATTTACCAGGGGCTGACATGTGGCCAGGGTTTGCCAATTGGGAGTTTGTGTGTTTTAAGGAAGGAACATAGGCCCTGGGCACCTGATTGGCAGGAGCCCAGGGCACAACAAGGAAAAGTGCATCAGCTATTAGGCAAAAAAAGGGGGGGTTACTGCAACAGAAACCCACTTTCTCACACAAGGGAAGGCCTCTAAGGGCTGCAGCAATCATTGTGCCACCCTTAGAGGCCCTGTGTGTACACACACACACACACACACACACCTTGCAGGCTGGGTGTCTGGGTGCAAGACAAAACAAAGTCGACATGGCACACATCCCTGTGTGCCATGCTCATCACCTACACTGCCATGGCATACATCAGCCACCCCTCTAGCTGGGTGCCCTATGCCAATGGTGTGGGCACAGGAGCAAGAGCCCTGTGCCCCTACAGTACCCAGGTCAATTCCTGGGCACTGTAAGTGCAGTGCTGCAATCTAAGAGTATAGGGTGCTGGGAGCTTGTCAAACACTAACTCCACAGCACCATAATGGCAGCACTGAAGACTGAGAAGTTTGGCATCAAACTTCTCAGCACATTAAATCCACACTGATGCCAGTGTGGGATTTAATGTACCAAGCACCCCAGAGGGCATTTTAGAGAGGCCACCTGAAACCTAAACCTACAATCCACGTCTGTTCTGAGGCTTCCTAGGCTGCCACACAGCAGACATGTTGTTGGACCCCTGGGTAGGAGAGCCCCTGCTCTCCTGGGTCTGCAACAATGCACATCCTGGGCGAGGTGCTAAATATCCCCCCCCAGGATGGGCAGGGGGAAGCTTCAAAGGCATGCCGCCTCTGTGAACTTCCCCAGGCCACTGCAACCCCCCACTCTGGCGGGAAGCTTGGTCGGAACACCCAAATAAGGACAGGGGATGTGCCAGCCTGCCAACCCCACCCCTCAGGTGGGGGAGGCGAGGTGAAGCAAATCTCCGGGCTCTCGCCATCTTGAAGATGGGAAGCCCTGCCCAATCAGGACTAGGCTACTGCCCCCCTTCCACAGGAGAGAGGCAGGATAGAGGGTGTACCCACCCCAGGACAGGGACCCATTGGCCCCTGCCCCTCACCTACCTGTAACACCCCTAAATCTAGTATTTAGGGGCACCCTGAAACTTCCTTCCCCAGATTCCAAAATCCGAAGAAGAGCTAGAAGAAAGAAGACCTGCCCTGCAGCTGCTAAGAGCAAGACACACACTGCTTTGGCCCCAGCCCTACCGGCCTGTCGACCCTCGAACCTGCTCCTGCTCCAAACCGGCATCTCTTGTGGCCAGCAACCTCACAAACCCCGGAGGACCTGGCTACCTTTTGACTCTAAGCCCCTGGGACTCCATGAGTAGAGGCTCTACTCGAAATCTACTTCTAATCCCTGGCAGCAGCCTGGAACCGCGAACCCAGCGCACTCTGCACCAGCCAAGCCTGGCCTGTGCCGGAGTGAACAAAGACCACGATGACGACCCCACAGCGACTGTGACCCCGAGTCCGGCACCCAAGGACTTCCCTCGACACGCCTGAAGAAGCCTGCTGCCTCAGAACAAGGTGCCCCCCCCCCCCCAACCGCGATCAACAGAGGGTAAGATTTCCCGACACCAAAAGGCACCCCTGCACCTGGCGCCCCGCGGCCCCCTGTGCCCAATCCCGGGGTACCTACCTATCCTCCAACTACCCAACTTACCTCTCGAAGTGGTGGTGGCACCTGAAGAATCCTCGTCCCAGTGTTTGCAGTCTTTCTAAACCAGAGATTTCCCATTGAAATCAATTGAGCGCCCGAAGGCTCAAAAGCACCCTGCACCCAGCCGCCCGAGTGGCCCTGGCAGTGCAACCTCTACACCTATCTACTTCCCCACTTGCCCTGAGTAAGTGATCAGGAGACCAGCTCCCACAGCCGCGTGGCATGCTAGTCAGCAGCCAGCCAACCAAGCCCCTCCTATCCCTCATAGGTTAACATTGGGCCTAACTCTCTCTGCACCCGGTAGCCCTAGTGCCGCTGGGGGTGAACCAACTGTACCTACCTGACCCTGGGGGACCCCTGAGTCTATGCCCAGAACCTTAACTCTGACAGTCGAGTACTTACCTTTAAACCGATGACTCAATTTTCTTCACAGGGTAACATTGACTGGCTTTTTCTTGAAATTTCTTCTAAGTGTGGACTTTTCAAATATTAAAATATTCACCAAAAATCAGCCGAGTAACGAAAACACTCACCTGCTCTTAGGTGAGCTCCCAGTGCTGGATCTTGGTGCCCAGCACTGACTCTGAAAACTACTTACAACTGTACTTACCAGTTGTAGGAGAGTAGGGTCTGCTTTCTATGTTCACCCTCACTTTTTGCTTTTGCTTCACTGGTTTTCGACTTGGATGTGGCTGTGGGCCTGCTAATCAGACCCACAGCCCAGCTGTTCTCTCTCTAAATTCATACTATGTACTTTAGGTACATAACCCAATTGGTAAGGATCACCTTTTAGGGCCCTGTACAGTGTACCTTAGGTACCCAGGGCATAGGTGTACCCTAGGCCTACCAGGGGCTGCAGCATGTATTATGCCACCCCAGGCTGGCCTTCCATTATGACACAACTGGCTGATCACTCAGCTGGGGCAAGGTCGTGTAATCACCCCTTGCTTAGGTGTAGTATTCCTATACCTACCGTATATATAGACACATGGGTAACCTATCAGTCACTCCTATGGCAGGCCTTGACAATCCTGAAGGCAGAGTGCTTGGTAACATGTGAGATGGTGCTCTAGCATGAGCTGAGCCTGTCTGCAGCTTTCGGAACCATGTCCTTATAGCTGTTCTAGGATATAGCCTACCATATACTCTTAAAGTACCTTATAATCTTAAACGGTTATGGTAACTATGGTTTGGCTTTATCAAAACATGTCGTGTAAGGTGTCTAACACTTTGGAATAATACCCCCATCCCATTTCTGGGGATGAGGATATTATCCCTCCCTTCTAGAGGGAGAAGACATGTTGAAACCTACTTACCCGGTTAAAGTTAACCAGAGCCCCAGCATCACAAAATGGATGCTGCTGCCACGACACAAGTCTGACCTCCTGCTGCTGGGAATGATCCCGGCACGGGAGGCTTGGACAATAGGTTTCCTGCCTTGGGAGGTGCGAGCACCACCCCAGACAGGCCTTAGTGTATTGGGGCAGGGAGGGGTGAAAGAAACTAGACACTGCCTGGGGCACACAAGGTGTCCCATGCATAGTCCAGTTCAAACCGGTGCTGGGGCACTCCAGCCCCAGTCCTGGCGCGAAACTTGACAAAGGGAAGGGGGTGTAACCACCCCCCTCCCGGGTCCCACCCATAAGGCGTGACCTAGCAGGCAACCCAGCCCCCCACATTAGTATAAGTGTGGTAGCTGGGCCCCAGGAGATTAGATTATCCAGAACCTGCAACTTGAACAGAAACTCTGGACCTTCGACATTCGACGAAAGAAGACGACTGAAGAATCTCCCTTGTGGCCAAGGAGTGGTCACCCTGTGCGAACAGGCACCATCAAGAGACTTACCCTTTGCTTTGCTGAAGTTCTACGACGGACCGACTGCAGAGCCCGACCAGAGCCTTGACTTCCAGACTTCTCCGACCCTGATCCACATCCACAGCCGAGATCCGTGGAGGCGACGAGATACGTGGGACCGGCTACCTGGGAAAAGTGGCCAGTATCTTCCAGCGTAGCTTCTGAGGCACCCTCAAAGTTGTGCACCGGGGATTGAGAAGCCCCAACCCCAAGCACCATCTGCACCGAAGATCAGCCCCCCACACTCCACGAGTCCTGCGTGGGGCCCTTCTGCATTTTCCTGCTTGCCGCGTCTGTCCGGTTGCTTGCCCGTTGGCTAGTAACCTTTGCGACGACACACCTTCGATTTTCCACTGCTGGTTTGGCTCCTCCAGACTGGCTCCTGCTCCTCTGCAAAAGAGAAGCACCCCAGACCTTCCTGGTCTGCACCAGAAGCAAGTCCTTCATTCTTCGTGGGTTCCGCTTGCCAAGGCTTGGTGAGTCCTAGTTCGACTTCGACGCTGCCAGCACGAGCCTTCGTGGGACAGCTCGCCTCCTGGTCCTGGTCGTCCTCGACGCCTCCTGGTACCCGTGGCTGCTGCGACAAGCTTCACCTGCAATCTCCAGACATCGCCTGGTTCCTTCCTGGTTCCACGTGGTCACTGGCTAGTGACCCAGACTCTGTCCCTTCTGCTTGCAGGTATCCTTCCTTCTTGATCCCGGCCTTGGGATCCACTGACACTCTGCACTGACTGCCTGTCAGTAACTTTCCTTCAGGCATCCATAGAAGTCCACGACGAAACCCGACGCAAGTTCACACCTATGCACCCGCAGCCCGTGGGCTAGGTAACTTGGGTACTCCGGTGCTCACAAGGGTATTGACTATCCTAGGGTCTAGTTTCCGAGTCTTGACTTTCTAGCTATACCAGAAGTGTCCTAAAACTGCTTGTTTCTGAACTGTACTATTTCTATCGATTATACGCATTACGCGTGGGTGTTTCCACTCTGCACCTGAATCCCGTGGGCCTCCCACTTCCTAACCTTGGGTAGTATAGTGTAGCCCAAGCGATTCCCTAGGCCTAGGCCTATCTTATTTCCGTCACAGTGGTCCTTATACCACTTATTTAGTATATGGTTTGCATGGCCCCTAGGGCCTAACTGTATTACTTACCTGTGTGACTTAATGTATGCTTGAATAAGACTGTGTTGTACTTACCTCGAATCTCATAAAGAGTGCTGAGGGTTTGACTAGAATAAATACACTTTATATATATATATATCTGTTGTGGTGTCCTTTCATTTGGTATTCAAGGGGTTACAAATGGTATAACAGCTGGCTTCACATGCCATTCAGAGCTTAGCCTAAGACTGCTCTTGTCCATGCTACCACTAGGATAGCTGGTCTATAAGGTTGACTTTACAACCAATCACCATAAGGGTTGTTTGGACTGATACAGGGTGTACAGTAGAATTAGTGACATCATATATCAGGCCAACTTCTCACAGTAATGCTTCGCGAAAGTGAGAAGGGAGGTCCATGTTGCCGCCCAACAAATGTCCTCCACAGGAACACCTCTAGACATAGCAGAAGTGGAAGACTTCGCTATAGTAGAATTAGCCCTTAAACTCTCTGGAGGTTCCTTACCAGCCAAAGAGTAGCATATCTTGATGCACAAGACAATCCATCTGGAAAGGGTGCGCTTGTGCAACGCTCTGCCTTTCCTGCAGCCAACAAAGCCCACGAAGAGCTGGTCATCAACTCGAAAGTCTTTTGTTCTGTCAAGGTAGAAGCTCACCGCCCTCTTAGGGTCCAAGCGGCGAAGCCGCTCCTCCTCCTTGGAAGGGTGAGGGGGAGGATAGAAGGTAGGGAGGGTAATGTATTGCCCCAGATGGAAAGGAGTTACTACCTTAGGTAGAAAAGCAGCCCTGGTCCTGAGTACCAGTCTTTCAGCATGAATGGTCAAAAACAGGGGTTTTGAACTCAGAGCTTGAAGCTCACTTACCCTCCTTGCCGAGGTTATCGCAATGAGAAAAATCGTCTTGAAAGACAACAGTCTCAAGGGACACTTGGGTTCTCCCTTCGAGCCCTTACACATCAGCTAAGTTAAGACAAGATTTAAGTCCCATTGAGGCACAATAAAAGGAGTAGGAGTAAACTAGTTTGTAAGGCCCTTTAGAAATCGTAAAACAATAGGCGATTTAAAAAAGGATGGCTGATCCGGCAAGCAAAAGAATGCAGACAAAGCCGATAAGTATCCTTTTACAGTAGCCACAGCAAAGCCTTGCTGAGCAAGAGAAAGGGCAAACTGTAGAATGTCAAATAAACGAGCCCTTAAAGGATCAATTGACTTCTCCCCACACCAGAGCACACATTTAGACCACCTATAGGAATAGATAGATTTGGTGGAATGACGTCTGGCAGACAAAAATAAAACTACAACATCTGGTGGGAGAGAAAAAGAATTAAGGTTGCCCCGTTCAATCTCAAGGCATGAAGGTGTAAGCTCTGGAGGTGGGGGTGTAGAACCTGCCCCTCCAACTGCGAGAGGAGGTCTGCCCTGCGAGGGAGACGGAGCGGAGAGGTGGAGAAGATCTGTATACCACACCCTTCTTGGCCAATCCGGGGCGATCAATATGACTTGGGCCCGGTCTTGGCTAATCTTCCCCAGAACCCGAGGAATCAAGACTATGGGAGGAAACGTGTAAAGGAGATGTGAGTCCCATCTCAACTGAAACGCGTCCCCCAAGGCTCCCTGCATCGGATACCGGAGACTGCAGAAATACGGGCAGTGAGCGTTCGTGAGTGGCGAACAGGTCCACCCGAGGGGTTCCCCACATCCGGAAAACGTGCCGAACAACCTCTGGATGAAGCCTCCACTCGTGGTCGGTGGAGAACTGCCGACAGACTGTCTGCATGCACGTTCAGAACTCCGGCCAGATGATTGCCATCAGACAAATCTGCTGATCCTGAGCCCAGGACCAGAGACGCAGAGCCTCTCTGCAGAGACGCAGAGCCTCTCTGCAGAGACAAAGCGACCCCACTCCCTGCTTGTTGACATACCACATTGTGGTAGTGTTGTCCGTCAGGATTTGAACTGACGGACCGCGAAGGGAAGGGAGAAAGGCCTTGAGTGCCAAACGTATCGACCGCAATTCCAGAAGGTTGATGTTAAACAACCTTTACTCTGGAGACCAAAGACCCTTGATATCCAGATCCCCCAGATGCACACCCCACCCTACAGTGGATGCATCCGTAATCACTGTGGCCACAGATGGAGGTAGATGGAATGGCTTTCCTTGAGACAGATTGCCCTCCACACTCCACCAAGATAGATCCGCCGCAGCTTCTCTGGAGATCCTCACAGACTCCCTGAGATCTCCTTTGTGCTGATACCAGTGCCTGCGGAGACACCACTGGAGCACCCTCATGTGCCAGCGTGCATGGCTGACCAACAGAATTTAGGAAGCAAACAGACCGAGCAGACGAAGGACCTTCAGGACTGGAACGACCGCTCCATTGTAAAACAAAGGAATCATTTCCTGTATGTCGAGAATCCTTTGTGGAGGTGGGAATGCTCGACACACAGTAGTGTCCAGTACCGCCCCTATGAACAGGTTGCGCTGAGAGGGCACCAGGTGAGATTTGGGCACGTTTATCGAAAAACCCAATTTGTACAACAGCTGAGTCGTAACCTGCAGATGATGAAGCACCTTTTCTGGCGACTCTGCTTTGATCAGCCAGTCGTCCAGATAGGGGAAAACCGAAATCCTCGACCTTCTGAGATGGGCTGCCACCACTGCCATCACCTCTGTGAAGGCTCGAGGTGCAGTAGTAAGACCAAACGGAAGGACCGCAAACTGATAATGTTGCGACCCTACCGTAAACCGGAGATACTTCCTGTGCGACTTCAAGATGGGGATGTGGAAATACGTATCCTGCAAGTCGATCAACACCATCCAGTCCTCCTGATTCAGCGCTTTAAGAACCTGCGCAAGGGTGATCATCTTGAACTTCTCCTGCTTCAGAAAAAGATTCAAGATCCTGAGGTCCAATATTGGACGCAATCTGCCGTCCTTTTTCGGAATCAGGAAATACCGGGAGTAGCATCCCTGACCCCTCCACCTCTATCGCACCTTTTTTTTTAAGTAACGTCAGGACTTACTCCTGTAGGAGAAGACGGTGGTCCTCTGAGCAAGCGCCTTGACAAGGAGGGTAATTTGGAGGGAATTCCCGAAAGGGAAGGGCGTAACCATTTTCTACAAGATCTAGAACCCAAAGGTCTGTAGTAACCGATTCCCAATCTTGTAGAAAATGGGTAAGCCGGCCCCCCACAGGACCAACATGATACAGAATGGTGGATCTAGGGCTGCTTTGCAGTGGTGGGAGGGGCTGAGGAGGAGGAGAGGTGTCGGCCACGAGTGCGACCCCTGATTCTACCTCTGTAACCCTTATTCAGAGTGCTTTGCTGCTGCTGTGGCTGTCTTTATGTACGAAAGGTAGACCTTCCGAAGCCCCTGTACCTCTTGAATGAGCCTCTTGGCTGAGTCTGAAGGCCCAAAGATTTAGCCGTGGCCTTACTCTCCTTAAATCTTTCCAGCGCAGCATCCGCTTTCTTGCCAAAAAAGACCAGAGCCATCAAAAGGCAAGTCCAAGAGCGTTGACTGGACATCAGGGGAAAATTCCGATGACTTAAGCCACGCGCTCCTTGTGAGAAAGTGGCTCTGTATATACTGTTCCCTAATAGGTACAGGGTGTACAGAGTCCACAGTCCCCCAGAGGCTGATAGAGGTCAAAGTTAGGTATGACCTTACTCTCAAAAGTGGTAGCTTGGTCGAGCAGTAAGGCAGTACCAGAGGACAGTGTAAAGCATTTATTGTACACAGCAAATGGTTTCACACACTCAATAACTGAACTCTAGGCCAATGGTTTATATATATAAAATATATGCTTGTTTTATTTTTAGAACCACAAAGGGGGTAAAAATATACTTTCTCAGAATGAGAGGTTGAATATAAATACTTTTGTCTTAAGCAATAAATTTGTGTAAACAGTCACAGTTGGTTGCAATAAACAATCCTATTTCCTAAACATAACAATGCATTGAGCTCAATGGTAAATTCAGGTTAATTGTAATAAATTACTTTTCAGATTACTTTTGGAATTCCAGGTCTGGCTCCTAGAACCAGCCTGGGGTCAGTATTCAGAATCAAGTGATGAAAGTCGACTTAATAACTGTAATGATTTTTAAATAATATTTAGCTATTTCAAAAGTTAGCACTTAGAAAATATTTCAAAGAAAACATTCAATGGATCTCTATGGCAAGAACTTCAAATTGCAGGTAGAGTACTTTATCGTTACTTTAGTAATCCAGGACTGGGTACCTAGACCCAGGACTCAGGTCCTTATCAAAAGCAGGTAAGTAATTTTGTTTGCAGAAATGGTACGATTTTAAAAGAATATTTCAAATTTGCAAAAATAGACACTTAGAAGAAATTTCACAGAAAAGCAGACAATGGTTTCCTATGGGAGAAAAATGAGTTAGAGGTAAGTATAGTTGTGGACACTTTCAGGGTTAGGGCTGGGCACCAAGATCCAGCACTGGGAGCTCACCTAGGAGCAGGTGAGTAAATTCGTTTTTGTCACTTGGCTGATTTTTGGTGAATTTTTGCAGTTTTGAAAAGTTCACACTTAGAAGATTTTTGAAGAAAAAGCCAGTCAATGTTACCCTATGAGGAAAATGAAGTTAGCGGTTTAAGGGTAAGTACTCGACTGGCAGAGTTGAAATTCCGGGCATGGACTCAGGGGTCCCCCAGTGTTAGGTAGGTACAGTTCGTTCACCCTCAGCGGTTTCAGGACGGCCGGGTGCAGAGAGAGTTAGGCCCAATGTTATCCTATGAGGGATAGGGGGGCCTTGGTTGGTGGCTGCTGTCTGGCAAGCCACGCGGCTGTGGGAGCTGGGCTCCTGGTCACTTACTCAGGGCAAGTGGGGAAGTAGGTTAGTGTAGAGAGGGCACTGCCAGGGCCACTCGGGCGGCTGGGTGCAGGGTGCTTTTGAGCCCTCGGGCGCTCAATGGAAATCAATGGGAATGTTCCGGTTTGGAAAAAGGCTGCAGGCTCGGGGACGAGGATGTTTCAGGTGCCACCACCACTTCGAGAGGTAAGTTGGGTAGTTGTAGGTTAGGTGGGTACCCCGGGATTGGGCACAGGGGGCCGCAGGGCGCCGGGTGCAGGGGTGCCTTTTGACGTCGGGAATCTTACCCTCTGGTTGATCGCGGTTGGGGTGGCACTTGGTTCTGAGGCTGCAGGCTTCCTCCGGGATGTCGAGGGGGGTCCTTGGGTGCCGGACTCGGGGTCACAGTCGCCGTGGGGTCGTCCTCAGGGTCTTTGTCCACTCCGGCACTGGCCAGGCTTGGCTGGTGCAGAGTGTGTTGGGTCCGCGGTTCCGGGCTGCTGCCAGGGGTTAAAAATAGGTTTCTTGAGTAGAGCCTCTACTCATGGGAGTCCCAGGGGCTTAGAGCCAAAAGGTAGCCAGGTCCTCCGGGGTTGGTGAGGTTGCTGGCCACGAGAGATGCCGCGCTGGTGCAGGTTCGAGAGTCGACAGGCCGGTAGGGCTGGGGCCTAAGCAGTTGGTGTCTTCTTCTCTTTTTAGCAGCTGCAGGGCAGGTCTTTGTTCTTCTTGCTCTTCTTGTAATTTTCTATCTGGAATCTAAGGAAGGAAGGTTCAGGGGGCCCCTAAATACTAGATTTAGGGGCGTTACAGGTAGGTGAAGGCCAGGGACCAATGGGTCCTTGTCCTGGGGTGGGTACACCCCCTATCCTGCCTCTCTCCTGTGGGAGGGGGGCAGTAGCCTAATCCTGATAGGGTAGGGCCTCCCATCTTCAAGATGGCGAGAGCCCGGAGATGTGCTTCACCTCGCCTCCCCCACCTGAGGGGTGGGGTGGGCAGGCTGGCACATCCCCTGCCCTTGTATGGGGTTTCCGGCCAAGCTTCCCGCCAGAGTGGGGGGTTGCAGTGGCCTGGGGAAACTCCAAATGGCGGCCTGCCTTTGAAGCTTCCCTTTGCTCATCCTGGGGGAGGAGATTTCTCACCTCACCCAGGATGTGCATTGTTGCAGGCCCGGGAGAGCAGGGGCTCTCCCACCCAGGGGTCCAGCAACGTGTCTGCTGTGTGGCAGCCTGGGCAGCCTCAGAGCAGACGTGGATTGTAAGTTAGCTGTAAGGGGGCATCTCTAAGATGCCCTCTGGGGTGCTCAGTACATTAAATCCTACACTGGCATCAGTGTGGGTTCAATGTGCTGAGAAGTTTGATACCAAACTTCCCAGGCTTCAGTGTTGCCAATATGGTGCTGTGGAGCTCGTGTTTGACAAGCTCTCAGCACCATGTACTCTTAAATGACAGCACTGCACTTACAGTGCCCAGGAATGGACCCGGGTACTGTAGGGGCACAGGGCTCCTGCTCCTGTGCCCACACCATAGGCGTAATGCACCCAGCTAGGGGGGTGGCTGACATATGCCTTGGCAGTGTAGGTGATGGGCATGGTACACAGTGATGTGTGCCATGTCGACTCTTTGTTTTGTCCTGCACCCAGACACTCAGCCTGCAAGGGCAGTGTGTGTGTAAGGGTACAGGGCCTCTGAGGGTGGCACAATGAGTGCTGCAGCCCTTCGAGGCCTTCCCTGGCCACAAGGCCCTGGGTACCTAGGGTACCATTTACCAGGGGCTGACATGTGGCTAGGGTTTGCCAATTTGGAGTTTGTGTGGTTTAAGGAAGGAACATAGGCCCTGGGCACCTGATTGGCAGGAACCCAGGGTACACTCAATCGAAGTACATTCAGCAATTTAGCAAAAAGTGGGGGCATACCATGCAAGAAAGATGGCACTTTCTCACACTCCTCCTAGTGGCAACAGAAGATCCCATGACTCTTGCTACCGAGTCAGCAGTGTCCAATCCACTCTGGATCACCTGACACGCCGCAGCCTGGGCATCCGAAAGGATCTCATTATAACCAACCCTATCCTCCTCTGATAGTTTTGGGGCTAGCTGCTTTGCTGAGTCCATGAGAGCATGTATATAACGTCCCAAGAGATAGGTGGCATTTGTTTATTTAAGGGCCATGCTGGCCAAAGAAAAGACCTTCTTGGCCGGCTGATCCAGTTTCTTTTGCTTTCCTGTCACTCGGGACCTGGGGAAATGAACCTGATGATTTTCTTGAACATGCAGCCTGAACAACCAGACTCTCAGGAGACGGGTGAGATGTTAAAAATTCTGGGTCCCCCGGAGCTGCCCTGTACCTCCTGGCAATGACTTTAGAAACTGTCGGAGCAGAAAAGGGCTTACGCCACACTTCCATCACTGGCTCTATGATGGCGTCATTAAAAGGGAGCAGAGGCTCAGAAACAGCTGAGGGAGAGTGCAGAACTTCCGTTAAGATGTTTGGTTTGAACTCTGCAGAAGGCAACTGCAGATCTAAAAGTTCAGCTGCTTTTTTTATAACAAAAAATCTGCCAATACTGCACTTTAATCAGATCATAGCTTCTCACAGTGTGTAATGACTGAAACACTAACACTAGTGACTACTTTTTCTGTCAGATTTAATCGTAAATGACTCAAATAAGATAGAAAGTTTTACACGAATTGTACGACAAACCTAAAAACACATCTCATAGTGATGTCCAAAATACTTTTAGAACACATATTTACTTTTGTGTTTGAAACATCTCCTAACATTTTTCAACAATGACCAAATACAGGACAAACACTCAATCACTCATACCCATTCACCCAATTCTTATTACTTTAACACATCTAGACTAACAGAAATAGTTTACATACAAATACAGAGACCATCAACATAAATGATATTAGTGGTTCTTTTAGACAATATGAACTCAGTTTATACTCGTGACTGATAGATTGGCCTCAGAAAGACTGTCTACGCGTTTCAGATCCCTTTTCTTGGTGGGATCCTCATCAGGACCAGTATTAACTGCAACTCAATGCAGTGGCAATCAGGGGTGAAAAACATCCAAACCAAACTTGTAATGTCCGTGGAGGTTTGTGGCTCCGAATCCGGGCGTGTACTCAAAAGCCTGTCGAACGGAAGGGTGGTCGTGAAAATATCGTTGCGATCGTGTGGGCGCCTTTGACCCCAAAATTCACAACTCTGGAATACCTTGTAATTACGCTTGGTCAGTCGGAAAGATAGTGGCCGGTGTTGCCAATTCAATTTTCCTCGACTATCTTCGGTTGATTGTCGTCCGACGTATCAACTATTCTGCTTCTTTGCGAAAGAAGCGGAATAGTTGATGCGTTGTTTTTTTATATTTTTAGCTCTGGCTCTGGAGAATACTCCATACATCGCATTAAGATAATGCCCTGGGGTCCTGACCTGGTCCTGGAAACGCAGGATATTGCTCAGGCATCACCGGACTATGGCCAACCGGCGCCGACGGTGGAATCAGCGGAGCCTAAGGCTCAACCGGGGCCGGAGGCTCCTCACACAGAACCAGGGACGAAGCCGGAGCCGGGGCATGTTTCGGTGAAGCCACAGGTGACGACAGGCCAATAGGTGAATCCGGAACGGGCGAGGGTGACACAAAGTCCTTACGGCGTCGGGAGAGCGATGTCGCATCTTTATCCAAGTGACGTCGAGCTTAATGCCTCCTCTTCTTGTGTTTCCTGGATTTGGAAGCATGCCCCGAAGTCGATTTAGACACCGACCTTGACGAACAAGTTACTAACCTTCGGTAACGATGTATCTGTAAGAAACATTAGTTAGTTAGATTCCTCACCTTAGAATATCCCCAGGCGTCAGACTGGATCCGGAAGATTTTTCGTCAGCAATACCCCTTGCGCGTCGCTAGGCGTCGTCTGCGGCTCCGCGTCCGTCGTCGGCGTCGTGCGCCGGGATGACGTCGTCGGAGCACTTAGACGCCGCCCTCGCGCGCCGACGTCAGTTCTTGTACATAGCCTTCCGCGCCAGGAACGCAGAGCCATGCAAAGACCGATACTGGTGCCAAAAATAAAATCTAGGGGCCTGAAAGGACAACCTTAACCCTAGATGTCAGTTCGCAGAACGGGGAGGATGGGTGGGTCGGTGAGGAATCTAACTAACTAATGTTTCTTACAGATACATCGTTACCGAAGGTTAGTAACTTGTTCATCTGAAAGAAACACGTTAGTTAGATTCCTCACCTTAGAATAGATACCCAAGCAATACCATCCCCGGTGGTGGGTCTGCGAACCAAGATCACACCAGAAAGTCCTGGAGGACAGAACGGCCAAAGAAGCCATCCCTCCGGACTTGGCTGTCAAGGCAATAATGCCTGGCAAACGTGTGTAGCGAAGCCCACGTTGCCGCCTGACAGATGTCCTGCAAAGGGACACCCCGTCCCAAAGCAGTAGTAGCCGCTGTGGCCCGAGTAGAATGGGCGCGCAGCCCAACAGGAGGGTCCTTTTTAGCCAAGGAATAGCAGATTTTTATACACAAAACGACCCACCGAGAGATGGTTCGTTTGTGCACAGCCTTCCCCTTCTTAGCGCCCACGTACCCAACAAAAAGCTGGTCGTCCACCCGGAACTGTTTCGTGCGGTCCAGATAAAAGGAGAGCGCACGTTTTGGGTCCAGACGGTGGAGCCTCTCTTCCTCTTTGGAAGGATGCGGAGGCGGAAAGAAGGTGGGCAAGGTGACAGACTGCCCAAGGTGAAATGGAGTCACCACTTTAGGAAGAAAGGAGGGACGAGGCCGAAGGACAACCTTGTCCGGATGAACAGATAGAAAAGGAGGCTTTGAAGATAAAGCCTGGAGCTCACTCACCCGTCTAGCCGAGGTGATGGCTACCAGAAAAGCAGTCTTTAGAGTTAGAAGACGAAGAGGGCAATTGTGAAGAGGCTCGAAGGGAGCGCACATCAGGAATGTCAAAACCAGATTCAAGTCCCACTGAGGCATTACAAAAGGGACAGGAGGGAACGTGTGTGTAATGCCTTTGAGAAAGCGTGTAACCACAGGGGACTTGAAAAGAGAAGGCTGATCAGGAAGCCGCAAGAAGGCGGAGATGGCAGCAAGATAACCTTTCAGGGTGCCCAGGGCAGAGCCCTGCCGGGCCAGAGAAAGAAGGAAGAGGAGAACCTCAGAAAGAGGGGCGGAAAGGGGATCCACAGCCTTTGCTGTGCACCATGCCACAAATTTGTTCCACCGGCAGGCGTATACCGACTTTGTGGAGGGACGCCTGGCTGCCAGAATGATATCACAGACTTCAGGAGGCAAGTCAAATGGCATCAACTGCCGCCGCTCAATCTCCACGCATGGAGGTGGAGGCTGGACAGGTTCGGGTGGAGGACCGTCCCCTGCTGCTGCGACAGAAGATCCTCCCGAAGGGGCAGACGTATCGGGGGATCGGTCAACAGACTGAGTAGCTCGGGATACCAGTATCTTCGTGCCCAATCCGGAGCCACCAAGATGACTTGGGCCCGGTCGCGCCTGATCTTCTTCAGCACTCTGGGCAGAAGTGGTATAGGCGGAAAGGCGTACAACAGACCGCAACTCCACTCGTGACGAAAAGCGTCGCCGAGCGAGTGCCGCCTTGGAAATTCCAACGCGCAGAACTGCTGACATTGCGCGTTCTCTTCGGTGGCGAATAGATCTAACCAAGGCTCTCCCCACTGCTGAAAGAGGCCTTGCACCACTTCGGAGTTCAGACGCCATTCGTGATCCATCATGCACCGGCGGCTGAGTTCGTCTGCTCTGGCGTTCAGAGAGCCCGCCAGATGTTGAACCACCAGGGTGACGCCCTGGTGTTCCAGCCATGTCCAGAGGCGCAGAGCCTCCTGACAAAGGGTCCACGACCCCACCCCGCCCTGTTTGTTGCAGTACCACATGGCGGTGGTGTTGTCCGTGAACACCTGCACGACACTTCCCCTGACAGAGGGAAGGAAGGCTTTCAGTGCAAGCCGGATCGCTCTCAACTCCAGCAGGTTGATGTGGAGACGAGACTCCGCCGGAGACCAGAGGCCTCTGATCTCCGCCTCTCCCATATGGCCACCCCATCCCAGGAGGGACGCATCCGTCACTACGACATGCTCCGGTTGGGGAAGGGAGAGGCTCTTGCCCTTGACCCACTCGCGGTCCGTGAGCCACCACTGCAACTGCTGTGCAGTACCCTCCGAGATCAAGACATGGTCGGACAGGTTGCCGTGATGCTGGGCCCACTGAAACTTCAGGTCCCACTGCAGAGCCCGCATGCGCCGCCTGGCGTGATGCACTAGTAGGATGCAGGAGGCCATCAGCCCCAGAAGCCGCAACACTAGCCTGACCGAAACCCGGGATAGAGGCCGAAAGATGGGAATCAGGGCCTGTATATCCCGGACCCGCTGTTCCGGAGGATGGACCCGGAACTGCGCCGAATCGAGAACCGCTCCGATGAAGAGGAGCTTCTGAGAGGGGCTCAAGTGTGACTTCGGCACGTTGATGGAAAACCCCAGCAAATGCAGGAGATCCGCCGTAGTCTGGAGGTGGGAGACGACTGCCTGGGGCGAGCCCGCCTTCAACAACCAGTCGTCGAGATAGGGGAAGACTGGGACCCCTGATCTGCGCAGATGAGCTGCGACCACCGCCATCACTTTCGTGAACACCCGAGGGGCACTGGTGAGGCCGAAGGGGAGCACGGTAAACTGAAAGTGCTCTTGGCCCACCGTGAACCGCAGGTAACGCCGGTGGGCCGGCAGGACGGGGATATGGAAATATGCGTCCTGCAAGTCCAACGCTACCATCCAGTCTCCAGGGTCTAGGGCAGCTAAAACCTGAGTCAACGTGAGCATCTTGAACCTCTCCTTTCGGAGGAAGGCATTGACGTTCCGGAGGTCCAAGATAGGGCGCAGGCCCCCCTTGCCCTTCTTGGGAACCAGAAAGTAGTGGGAATAACAACCACGACCTACTTCTGGACTCGGAACGCGCTCGACGGCCCCCTTGGCCAAGAGAGCCGAAACTTCCTCGCGGAGAAGATCCAAATGATCCCCCGAGATACGGTGGTGCTGCGGTGGCATGGCTGGAGGGGTCGTCTCGAAGGGGAGGGAGTAGCCCCTTCGGACGATTTGCAGCACCCACCTGTCCGATGTTATGGACCGCCAGTGGGGCAGGTGATGGCGAACTCTGCCGCCCACTGGCGTGGTATGGGCCTGAAAGCTCGGACTAGGAAGGCTTTGAGGCGGATGCTGCCGGGGTGGATGTGGGCTGACCACGTCGGCCTCCATTTCCGCCACGGCGGAAGCCACGTCCGCGACCGCGCGCAGGTTGGTTCTGCGGCTGGTGGCTCTGCGGACGTGAGGAGGCGCCCCTTCCTTGGCCACGAAAGGGGCGAAAAGCGGAGGTGTGCGCCCGCGGAGCCGAGAGGCCCAAGGACTTGGCCGTAGCCCGGGAGTCCTTAAAGCGGTTCAGCGCACTGTCCGCCTTCTCACCAAACAGGCGAGTGCCATCAAAGGGCATGTCCATGAGGGTGTTCTGGACATCCCCGGAAAAGGACGTGGACCGCATCCAGGCGTGGCGGCGGAGCGCCACCGTGGTGGAAATCGCCCGACCTAGCGAGTCCGTGGTGTCAAGCCCACATCTTATGGCGTGCCGTGCTGCGTCCCTCCCATCGGCCAGAGCCTGGGAAAGACGCGTCCGGACCTCCTCCGGACACAGGGGCAGCACGTCCTCCACCGTATCCCACAGAGAATGGGAATAACGGTCCAAGAGACAGGCGGTATTTAAAGACCGCAGGCCCAAACTAAGGGACGAGAACAGTTTCTTGCCAAACTGCTCGAGTCTCTTGGAATCCCGGTCCGGCGGAGCGGTCGGGAAGGAGGATTGGGAAGTAGAGGCCTGGATAACCAGACTCTCGGGGGTGGGGTGTTGGGACAGGAAGCTGGGGTCGCCCGGAGCAGGGCGGTGGCGCCTGGCAACGTTCCTATCCACAGGAGGAACTGTGGAGGGCTTGGACCAGGTGCCCTGCAGAACGTCAGTGAGGGCCTCGTTAAACGGCAGCAGAGGCTCAGTGGAGCTTGCTGAGGTTTGAAGCACCTCAGTGAGGATGTTGGTCCTCACAGCCACGGCAGGCAACTCGAGCCCAAGGGCCTCAGCCGCCTTGCGCAGCACCACAGAAAATGCTGCACCCTCCTCCGAAGCCACGGTCGGAGGAGAAGTGAATCCAGCGTCTGGCGAGGTGTCCAGCCCGCTGGCCTCCCCCAGCTCATCTGCCCAGTCCTGAGAAAGCTGTGACTGAACAGCCAGAGGGTCCTCGAACCCCTCCCAGTCGCCCCCTTCTTCCGATTCCTGATAAACAGGAGGAATGATCGGAACCGGACTGTAGAGATGGTAGGTCTCTAGCGGCGTCGGATGCGGCGTCGGCGGACGCCGTGCCGGCGTCGGGTCCGGATGAGGGCTAAACTGGGGCGTCGGCGTCACAGGCGTCGGCGGCGCCGGTGACGGCGTCGGTGGTTCAGGCGTCGGCGCCGGTGGAGGAGTGACAAGGTCAACCGGCGTCGACTGGGGCCCAGGCATGGGCCCCGCGGGGACCTGCGGCGTCGAGACCGGAGTCGTCGACGGCGCCGGGGCCGGAGCCGCCGGCACGCGAGGTCGCCCAGTCGAGCCCGCGGGGCCCGAAGGCGCGCCAGCGGGCGTCGACGGCGGGGCCAGGCTCCTCATGGCCGAGAGGAAGGCACTGATCTCCGCCGGCGCCGCGTCAGCCCCAGGGACCGGAAGGTATGGGGGCGGACGCGGCACCTGCGGCTCCGCCGGAGCCGCGGGGGTGGAACCACTTGGACCCTCGGCCGAGTCGCGCGACCGGCGAGGGGAGTCCGAAGAGCGATGTCGCCTCTTGGACTTCTTTGAGTGTTTGGACTTACCCGACGACTTGGAGCCAGACGATCGATGGTGGCGTCGGCTAGGGCTCCGCGAGCGATCCTTGGACCTCCTCCTGGACCGGGATCGCGCACGACGCGGAGCCGAGTGGCGAAGCTCGAGAAGCTTGCGGGACCGCTCCCGCCTAGCCTTCGAAGTCAGGGCCTGACAGTCGTTGCACGACTCCGCGTCGTGGTCGAGGCCTAAGCAATAGAGGCACCGGCGGTGGTGATCGGTCACCGACATCAGTCGATGACAGTCTTCACAAGCCTTGAACCCAGGCATCCTACCGGCACCAGATGTCGACAGACAGGGATCAAAAATGATCAAAAAGATTTAGTCAAAAAAGACTAAAAGGGGTAGCTCTCCCGGATCTGCGCTTACTGGCGCGGAAAAAAGAAGAACTGACGTCGGCGCGCGAGGGCGGCGTCTAAGTGCTCCGACGACGTCATCCCGGCGCACGACGCCGACGACGGACGCGGAGCCGCAGACGACGCCTAGCGACGCGCAAGGGGTATTGCTGACGAAAAATCTTCCGGATCCAGTCTGACGCCTGGGGATATTCTAAGGTGAGGAATCTAACTAACGTGTTTCTTTCAGATCTCTATTTTCTCCGGCCTCTTTTTGCTTCCCTCTCCTTAAGAGCCTTGGAACTCATCTTGCGGCAGCAAGAACATCCCTCGACATCATGGTCCGATGACAGGCACCACACGCAGTCGTCATGCGGATCCGTTATGGACATGTGTTTCCCACATTCACGACAGGGTTTAAATCATGACTTCTTTGTCAACATTTCGGCTGAAGAAAACAAAGAGAAACCAGCAGAAAACAAAGTAACAGGTATAGCTACAGAGAGAGATTCCCGAAATCCGTTGGCGTCGACGGCGTGGAAAAAAGGGAACGGACGTCATCACGCCGACGAGGTCTTCCTATGGAGCCGGTGACGTCAGCGGAGTCGTGTCTCTGCGACGTAGTCTTCGACCTCATCGGCGGGGACTGCTACAAAAGTTTCTGAATGTTGCTGACGCAGGGGGATATTCACAAGGTGAGGAATCCACTGGCAGATGTATCCATCAGAAGTACGAGTTACTTACCTTCGGTAACGATGTATCTGGCAGAGACTATTCTAGCCGCAGATTCCTTCACGTAGAATTATCCCCAGGCGTGAGACTGGATCCGGAAACTTTTTGCAACAGCATCCCTGCTCGCCGCAGCCACCCTGCCCGCTCATACACAACCTCTCATCCCTGTGCCCCGAAGGGAATTACAAGCATACAAGTCATGGCACACGTAGGAAGCCCACCCCCCTCATCCTGAGCAAGGAATGGGACAAGTCCCAAGATCGACAGGGCAACAAACCACCCCAACCTAGAGGGCAACCGCCCACAAGGGCAAGACATGGCCAGAGGACCCTCAAACCAGAGGATAGCAATGGAAGGGAGGGAGGACAAGGATAGAAGCAATCCCCCTCAAACCTCGAGTAGCCAGAGCAGCAGGGCACCAGTGCACCGAAACCCCATCCTCCAAAGAACCAAGGGAGGAATGAACCGCCCCCAGACAGAGCCACCCGTCAAGAACAAGGAAGGCACTCACAGGAGAGACAGCCCCCCACCGGGAGGCGAGTACCGAAGACCAACTCAAGGGTCCTCGCAGAATAGGGAGGGGGGGGGGGAGGGCAGGCAGTGAAGGAATCTGCAGCTAGAATCGTCTCTACCAGATACATCGTTACCGAAGGTAACTCGTACATACGATGGAGACTACTAGCCACAGGTTCCTTCACGTAAAATAGATACCCTAGCAATACCCCCTGGGAAGGAGGGTCTGCGAAAGGACCCCACCAGCCAAAGCAGAACAGAGGGCCCCACAGGGGACCAGATCTGTGGACCAGGTAGAACCTTGCTCCTGCCAGGCCAAGGGAACCCCCACAAGCAGAACCCCACCGACCCACCGACACCAAGGGGACATAGGAGGGAATGAATATGCTACTTACCAGTATGCATCTGTTCTTGGCATGTAGGGCTGCTGACATTCATATCTGTGCATAGATCGCCGCCTAGTGTTGGGTCCGGATGTTTGCACGTTGTTGTCCTGGAAGAGTCTTCGAAGTATCCCGAGATAGGTGACTCCTCCCCTGGACTACAGTGCGCATGGGCATCCTCTCCATCCTCAGATTGTTTTTCGCCATTGTGGCAGTGATGGAGTAGATGCAGAAAGTGATGACCATGCCATACAGTAATTCTGAGAGCTGCAGCTGCTACAGGCGCCGGGGAGGAGGGTGGGCGATATGAATGTCAGCAGCCCTACATGCCAAGAACAGATGCATACTGGTAAGTAGCCTATTCAGTTCGAGGCATGTGGGCTGCTGAATTCATATCTGTGCATAGAATACATAGCAGTACCTCCCATTAGCGGCGGCCACCAGTGCCAGCTGCAGCGGTCTGAAAAAGAGTTTTGAGAACAGCCTGTCCTACAGCTGCCTGCTGTTTTGAGTGTACATCTACACAATAGTGTTTGGTAAATGTATGTATAGTGGACCATGTGGCTGCTCTACATATATCATGTAAAGGAATGTTTCCCAGGAAAGCCATGGAGGCCCCTAACTTACGTGTTGAGTGGGCTCGTGGGGGAATCGTTAATGTGCGTTTAGCCTTTTGATAGCAGATTTGAATACATTTAACGATCCATCTGGCTATACCTGCTTTGGAAATGGCGTTGCCCTTGTGCTGTGGAGAAAAGGCAACGAAAAGTTGTTGTGTCTTCCTAAAGTCCTTAGTTCTGTCTATATAGTACATGAGGGCTCTCTTTACATCTAGTGTATGGAGCATTCTCTCTGCTACATTCTGTGGATTTTGAAAGAAAACAGGCAGTTAAATGGTTTGATTCATGTGGAACTGCGATATTACTTTGGGTATGAATTTGGGGTTGGAACGTAGTACGACCCTGTTTGCGTGAACCTGTATGAATGGCTCTTGAATGGTTAGTGCCTGGAGTTCACTAACTCTTCTTAACGAAGTGATTGCCACTAGGAAGGCTACTTTCCAGGTGAGGAATTGAATCTCACATGAGTGGAGAGGTTCGAAGGGTGGACCCATCAGTCGGGTGAGGACCAAGTTGAGGTTCCACACCGGTGCTGGTGGGTGTCTTGGGGGAATTACTCGTTTAAGTCCCTCCAAGAAAGCTTTGATGGCAGGCACTCGGAATAAAGAGAGGTGCTGCCTGTTCTGGAGATAGGCTGCTATTGCGGTCAAATGGATACGTATTGAGGTGAATGCCGGATTGCATCGGTATAGGTGTAGAGGTAACAGATTATATTTTGAATGGATGCGTCTAGCGGGTTAATGTCATTGTTGTTGCAATAAATGACAAACCTCTTCCATTTAGCTGCATAGCAAGCCCTGGTAGTGGGTCTCCTGGCCTCCTTAATGATCTCCATACAGTCAGGTGGCAGGTTTAGGTAGCCAAACTCTAGGATTTCAGGAGCCAGATTGCCAGGTTCAGCTGTTGCGGATCTGGGTGCTGAATTTCTCCATGGTTCTGCGTCAAAAGCGCAGGTTTGATCCGCAGCCTTTGATGCGGCACCACGGAAAGTTCCAGAAAGGTTGTGTACCATGGCTGGCGTGCCCATGTTGGAGCAACCAGGATGAGTGTCAGTGAGTGCTGTCGCAGTTTGCGTGCCACCAGCGGTATCAATGGCGCTGGGGGAAAAGCGTACGCAAATCTGCCGGACCAGTTCATCCATATCGCATTGCCCTGCGACTGTGGATGTGGGAACCTGGCGGCAAAGCTTTGGCATTTCGCGTTTGCTTGTCGCGAATAGGTCTATCTCTGGATGACCCCACTGCTGGAAGTACGGTTGGAGTACTGATGGGTGTAACTCCCACTCGTGCATTTGGTGGCTGTGTCTGCTGAGCAGATCCGCCATCTGGTTGTCCTTGCCTGGGAGGTGTTCCGCCATGAGGAATATGTTCCTCTGAATGGCCCACTTCCACATGCTCTGAGCCAGATGAGACAACTGTGGAGAGTGTGTTTCTCCCTGTTTCTGTATGTAGTACATGGCAGTCATGTTGTCCGTCCGGATCAACACGACATTGTTGCACAGATGTACTTTGAATGCCTTCATGGCTAGGAAGATTGCCAACAGTTCCAGAAGGTTGATGTGCATCTTCTTTTGTTGTGTTGTCCATAGTCCCTGCACTGTGTAATTGAGTACATGAGCTCCACATCCCTGGAGAGACGCGTCCGCTGTCAGTATTATTTGTGGAACAGGCTCTTGGAACGGTCGGCCCTTGCAAAGGTTTTGTGGATTCCACCAATGCAGAGAGTTGTATGCCCGACCGCTCACCAACACTAGGTCTTTCAACTGTCCTTGAGCCCGATTCCACTGATGTGCTAAGCACTCCTGAAGCGGGCGCATATGTAGACTCGCGTGTGGGACTATGAAAATGCAGGAGGCCATCATGCCTATCAACAGCATGAACACTCGCGCAGGAAGGGAGTGTTGGGGTTTGAACTTGGAAATCAGCATTTGCATGCTGCTGATCCTCACTAAATTTGGCTGAGCTGTGGCTGCCAGAGTGTCTATGGTCGCACCTAGGTACTGTTGTACGTGTGCGGGTTGGAGATGTGATTTGGGGTAATTTAGTGAGAATCCCAGACTGTGAAGGAGCTGAATGGTGCGGGACATGTGGCTGGCACATTGCTGGGCTGACTTTGCCTGAACAAGCCAGTCGTCCAGGTAAGGGTAGACGTGAACGTGTTGCCTCCGTAGATGGGCAGCCACGGTAGCTAGGCACTTTGTGAAAACTCTGGGTGCTGTTACTCCGAAGGGGAGGACTTTGAATTGATAGTGCTGACCCTGAATGGTGAACCGGAGATATTTTCTGTGTGACGGGTGTATGGGTATGTGGAAATACGCATCTTTGAGGTCTAGCGTGGCTAGGAAATCTCCCTGTCTGAGGAGTGGGAGAACCTGCTGCAGGGTGAGCATGTGAAAATGCTCTGAGAGAATGTAGTGGTTGAGGGGTCTCAGGTCTAGGAAAGGTCTGAGTGACCCGTCCTTTTTTGGTATTAAGAAGTACAGAGAGTACACCCCTGTTCCCTGCTGGTGTACGGGCACGACCTCTATTGCGCCTTTTTGCAGCATACTTAGCACCTCCTGCTGTAATAACGCTAAGTGCTCTGAGGACATAGGACGATGCCTTGGCGGTATGGTGGGTGGAGTGGAGGTTAATTCGAGACAGTAACCGTGTTGGATAACATCTTTGACCCACCTGTCTGTGGTGATGGAATTCCACGTGGACAGGAACCGCTGGAGTCTCCCCCCGACAGGTGTTATGTGGTCGGGGGGAAGGGAGAGGGCGTCGCTGTTTGTTCTTGGGGGAGGACCTGGTATTGCCGTAACCACGTCCTCTGCCCTTGGTGCTGGAGCCACGATATCCACCTCGGGTGTTTTTATCGTAGGAACCCTGTGTGCCCCCTTTATTGTAGGTTTGCTGTGCCCCCTGTCCTCTACCTGCACCTCTATTTCCGGGGCGACGAAAGGAGCCACTACGAAAAGTCTGCGTTTGCAGAGCCCCCATTGACTTCGCAGTGTCCGTGTCTTTTTTTATCTTTTCTAAGGTGGTGTCAACCTCCGGTCCAAATAAGTAGTCGGGGTTGACCGGCTGATTGAGGATGTTATTTTGGACCTCAGGTTTGAATCCGGAGATTCGTAACCAGGCGTGTCGTCGTAGCATGACGCTAGTGTTTATTGCCCTTGCAGCTGTGTCTGCGGCATCCAGTGCACACTTAATGGATGCGTTTGTGAGCAGTTGTCTCTCCCTGATGAGGAGCTCCGCTGCCTCTTTGTACTCGTCTGGCAGGTGTTGGAGTAGGCTCTCTAACGTGTCATAGTGTGAACGGTCGTAGCGAGCTAGGAGGGCCTGTGTATTGGCGATGCGCCATATGTTTGCTGCCTGGGCTGCAATCCGTTTGCCGGAGGTTTCTAGAACCTTGGACTCTTTGTCCGGGGGAGGAGCATCACCAGTTGTCTGCGAGTGTGCTCGTTTGCGAGCATTGGCAACTACAATGGAGTCCAGAGGCAACTGGCTCCTAATGTACGTGGGGTCCCCAGGTGCGGGTTTGTATTTTTTCTCGATCCTGGGGTTTATGATCCGTGCCCTGGTGGTTTCTTTGAAAATGTCCTTTGCTGGCTTTAGGACACCTTTTAACATGGGCAGAGTTTTTACAGTCCTCTCGGAGGATGCGAAAGTGTCCACCAAGAAATCATCCTCGATAGTGTCTGAGTGGAGTTGCACTCCATGATTGGCTGACGCACGTTCAATGAGGGCGATGAATGCAGCAGTGTCCTCTGTGGGGGACGTTTTTGCGCCATAAAGTTGCGTGTCCTGTGTATCCAGAGTGGCACCTGGCTCTACGGGGTCATCCCAGACCTGATCAGGGTCTTGCTGGCCCTCAGGGTCCATGTCTTCGGGGTAGGTGGCGTCGTCACCCATGTAGTCCTCTACTGTATCCGTGTCGGAGTGCGTTGGGGAGAATGATGGATCTGTGTAAGAGGTGTGGATGCGTTCATAAAGAACTGGTTCCGATTCCGCCGGCATTTTTTGTTTTAGCGGGATCCTATAAGAGTTCAAAGCGTGCCCTGAAGTGATCTTCCGCTTTCGGAGCATAAGCCTGCCGGTGTCGGCGTCGATGTCCCAGTAGTCGAGTGTTCGGTAGATGGGGACCTTGTCTGTGTGACGCGGGTTCTGACTTCGAACATTTTCGGCGGCGTGGATGGCGGCAGACCAAAGGTGATGTTGGCCGGTGCCGAAGGTGCCTTCTGTGCCCGTTTCGGTTCGGAGCCCGACGAGGTCTGGAGGGCTGCCGTTTCCCTGATGCGTTGCAAGGACGCTGCCACTTGTTGCACCTGGAACGCCGATGGTTCTTTGGCGCCGATAGGTTCCGTATCGGCAGGCGTGGACTTCTTCGAAGTCACCGGGTCAGAGCCGAGGAGGGGTAGGAGCCGACGACGGCATCGATGAATGTACCTTAGTCGCTGCCTTCGAGGTGGATAGCGATGCAGTGGCCATTTTCACCTTGATGGCTGGTGCCGAATTTTTCGGTGCCGGGGGCCTTGGCGCTTTGACGGTACCGATGGATTTCCTTTTTGGGTCGGCGCCGACATCGGCTGCAGCGAGTTCAGCACCAAAGTCCCGTTTGGTGCGGTCGGAGCCGACGGGTTTGGCTGGCGTCGAAGGTGTGGTGGTCCTCGAGCCGACCAGTGTCAGTTTCACTTTCGGTTTCTGTTGAACCGGTGCGATGATTGGTTTCGGTTTCGTGGTAGGGAAACCAGTCTTTTTAGGTAACAATGGCTCTTGCTGAATGTCCGTGGCCGGGCCAGAGGGCGGGGCCGAGGAACTGCGGGATTGGTCTTGGGTAAGGCCCGAAGGCGATCCCTCGACCGGAGCAGTCGACTGACTCACTGGGATATCCTCCATTTGGACGGGTAGGCCTTGCTCCTCACCGGAGCTACCTTCTTCGGCCCCCAAGGCCTCATCGTAGTCTCCTACCTCATAGTCGGCTTCTTCCCTGTGAAAAAGCTCTTCATCGACATCTTCCGATCAGGAACCGTGTTCGGAAGTGGGGCTGGAGGGTGTATTTTCCACGCTTTCGACATCTTCGTCCTCGGTGCTGAAGATGTTGGCCGGGGCCGGTGCCGCTTGCTGCGCTTCCAGTCGCGTGGCTCGTCGATTCCGTAGAGTCTTCTTGGATCGGAATCGGGCACAGGCCATGCATTTCGATTCGTCATGATCCGGTGAGAGGCATTTGTTACACACCGGGTGGACGTCGATATGGGGGTATTTGGCGTGGCAAACAGGACACCGCTCGATTCCATCGTCGAAGTTCGGTCGATAGTCGGATTGAATGGATCCGAAAAGTTGTTAAAATCGCGAAACTAGTCTGTAAACTGTCGATACCAATCGGGAACAGTACCGTCGAAAACTAAAGGCCTTTTGGCCTGAAACTAGATTTTCCTAACTTGAGTCAAGATAAGCACATCCGAACCCAATGGCGGAAAAAAACAATCTGAGGATGGAGAGGATGCCCATGCGCACTGTAGTCCAGGGGAGGAGTCACCTATCTCGGGATACTTCGAAGACTCTTCCAGGACAACAACGTGCAAACATCCGGACCCAACACTAGGCGGCGATCTATGCACAGATATGAATTCAGCAGCCCACATGCCTCGAACGGAAGGCTGAAGAGGCTCGTACACTCACAGTAGAGGAACCAAGGGCAAGGACGGAGAGGCTGAAGCACCCCACTCCCCCACAAGGCAACATAGCTTCCGCCGAATGCCAAGACAGGAAGACTGAAGAAGAAGCTTAGAGGGCCCAAGGAAACCAAGGAGAAGAAGGCGAGCCCATTCCAGATGGAGAGCAGCCTGCCAGCTAGAACAATTGCGGCAGTCAAGGCCAGAAGCAAGAAGAACAGCCCGAGGCCCAGGAAGACCAAGTAGGCAACATCTGGCAAGGGAGAACACAGGGACATCCCCGACCGCAGAACGGGAGCAGGGAGAGGCCCGGGCCACCACCACGAGTGGCCGCGCACACGAGCTCAGGAAGCAAAAGCAACCTAAGTAAACACCATGGAGAACAGGAACCCGAAGGCGACCAGAACCCTCCAGCAAAGCGCAAGCCATATGACAGCTACCATAACCCCACATAGGGCACGTGAAGTCCCAATATATGGGAACCCTCCTTGGAAGAACTTCCGCAGCAGAGGAAGAAACAAAAGAACCACGGGGAAAAAAAGCACCCCAGCTACAGGCTTGACAGCAGCCCAAGCAAAGCAGAAGGCCCAATATCAGGGCCAAGTCTGCGCAACGACTCCTGCAGAACGCACACACAACAAGAAAGGGGCCGTCCAGCAGCCAACAATGCCAAAGTCCCAAGGAAGGACGTAAACGGCCAGAAAAACATAGTCCACAACCATAACAGCCGGCCTAAGAAGGCCCAGAAGCAACCCTAACTCAGAAGTCACTGAGGAGGGGACGGAGGAGGAGGACGGAGCCCTGCCAAAAGCCTCTGGATGGCTGAGTCGGCCGGGGCATGAAACAACAGACTACCATCAAATGGGAGATCAATGAGCCTCTCCCGAATATTTTCGGGGAAGATGCAGTCCCAAAGCCAAGCATGGCAACGGAGAGCGACTGAGGAAGCCATGGCCCGGCCCAGCGCCTCAGACGTCCGGAGCGGAGAATAAACGCCGCAAGCTCCCGGCCATCCAATGCATGGTGCCGCAAATCCACCTGAGCAGACTCCTGGGACGTTGCAGACCCCAGAGACTCAACCGAGTCCCACAAACAGGAGGAGGCCCTAGCCAGCACACACAAGGTGTTAAGGGCCCGCAGGGCCGCGCTGCTCGTGGCGAAAGTGTTGCGTCCCCAAGTGTCCAGCCAGCGGGCCTCTCTAGACGGCAGAGCCAACAGGGGCGGCAGGGAGGGAAAAGTAGTCCGTACAAGGGGACTGGCGGCTGAGGGGTGAATGGACAGGCACGCCGGGTCACACGGCGTCGGAAGGTGCCGTTGTAGAAGATGCGGAGGCCCGGGTCCCCGGAGGCAGGACGCCTCCAAGCCCCCGTCAAGGCAGAAAGGAGCGAACCTTCAAAGGGAAGCAAGATTTCCCTCCCACCAGAGCCCTGGTGGAGGATCTCCAACAGATGGTCCGCCGGAAAGTGAACCACCGGGTCACCCATGCGTAGGATGCCCACAGCCGTGGACACCACGTGAGCGAAGGCTGCACTCGCATTCGTAGGGCAATGCGGTGGAGAAAGCAGCTCCTCTGTGGGCGACTGCTGCAAACTAAGGCGGACGTCCCCGAGGCCAAGAGGGGCGGGCAAGAGCCCCGGCGACCTCCCGCGACACCACAGGGACCTCCGCGGAGGCTTGCGGCGAAGCAGAGACGCCGTGACCTGAAGGAGGTGCCCCAGAGGAGCCGGCCCCAACATCACCACATCCTCCAAGCCTGGATCCGACCCAGTTGGCGCCGCCGCGGAGGGCCCTGCGCAAGGCTAGGGATCCGTCGATGCTTCAGGAATGGAAGGAGGAGGCGACGCCAGCGAGGCCTGCAAAGCCGCCGCGTGAGTCTCCATCTGGACTCTCGATGCGGCAACACCGGAAAACGGTGGATAGGACGACACGCGGGGCTGCATCACCCGCGGAGAGTCCACGCCCCCGGTAGGCCGGAAACCAGCCCCCGGGGACGAACTGCGACACTTACCCACCGGGGAGCGACGCTCACGTGACATCGGAGAAGGGCGAAGACTACTACCACGGCCGTATCTGAAGCCGTCCGCCGAAGCAGACCAAGGGGCGGACGTCGACATGGAGAGACGCGCCGAGAGAAGTTTCATTCGGCGCTCCCGCCGCGACTTCGGCTTCAACTTTTGGCACGCCGCACAATCTGAGGTGCCGTGATCCTCCCCCAAACATATCCAAATGAGGTGAGGGTCCATCGCGACATAAGACGCCCACAAAACGTGCAAGTTTTAAAGCCCGAAGGTATTCGCACACTTTCTACCAAAAAAAAATAAAAAAAATGGGAGAGCAGGCCTTAAACAGGCCAGAAGCAAGGAACGGATCCGCGTTGCACGCGGAAAAGGAAAAAACTGACGTGGGCACGCCGGGGCGGGTCTTATATGACCTTGCTGACGTCACATACGCGGACGACGCCTGGGCGGAGTCGCGTGATGTCGCCCCGGCGCGCAGGGATGCTGTGGCAAAAAGTTTACGGATCCGGTCTCACGCCTGGGGATAATTCTACGTGAAGGAATCTGCGGCTAGTAGTGTCTATCAGATCTGTAAAGTAACTGAAATGTAATCTCGAAACATTGACTTACCTGTAATTCAATCAACTGCATTTGGACCTGCTTTCAACTGTAAAACACTGCATAAGATTTTGCAAAGCATTTATTTCACTTACCTGCACCAGGCTTGGCTTGGCTCAATAAATAAAATAACTCAATATTTTTTATACAAACAAATTGGTCTGAGTTCAGTCTTTGTGTGACATTCGCTGCCTGTGTGTGTACAACAAATGCTTAACACTTCCCTCTGAAAAAAGCCTTCCTGCTCACCCACACTACCACAAATAGAGTAAGGTGTCATCTACTTTTACCTCTGCCTACCTTCGGGGTTCCACTGGACTCTGTGCACACTACACCTCACTTTGGTGGAGTATATACAGAGCCAGCTTCCTACACACCCACACTAGCTCTCCCTGAGGTTGAGTCATCGGTGTCCTTATCAAGATGCCCAACCTTGTTAATTTAGGACTGTAATTCCGTTTAAGAATGAAGCAATCGGTTTATGGTGCTTGCAAGAAACGCATAAATCCAGACAAAACTTTGTACACAGAGACTTTCCTCAGATATATTTAGTCGAGAGTCTCCCCGCCGCTGCATTTAACTAAACCTACTTGTTCCCGTTTTGCCAAATGCCTCGGCTTCATTTCTTTAAGGAAAATTCATATCCGAGCAACAGAACTGAGGTCTGGTTAGCAGGCCTCAGTGCCCTCAGTAAAACAATCAGCAGCATCAGTCCCAAAACTTGTGGGTGACCACGCAAAAAGATGCATTTACTTACAGTACCACACAGGGAACACGTGTAAATAACATGAACACCTCTGCGGTTGCATAACTGAATCCAAATTAGATGTGGTGCTCACCTGTAAGTTGCTGCGGAGCTCTGATAGGAAGGTGACTGGTGAGCGGGTCTTCAGATAAGAATCCAAATCCTTTTTGAACTGAGGTTGCATCACTCCAGTAAAGTTTGTGAGGATTCTAGGAGCAATGTTGATCTCACTCAGCATATCCACCTAAGAAAGGTCAAAAGAGAGAAGGATTTAGACAATTTTTATTAACTTTAGTAACGTAATAGAATTGCAAAGTTATGAGGAAAATTCTCTACTTACAGCCCCTGAACTAGCAAAATTCTAGCAGTGTTGCTCAAGGCATGTCGTCGCAAGAATCGAGAGCAACTCCAGTAATGTCGTTGAGAACAAGTCACTTACATTCAGAAATTCCTTTGCTGATAGACCTTTCCTCCTGATTGTCCACTGATATACCTTTCCTCCTGATTGTCCACTTTAAAGATTTCCCACTCTTTAGACATATTCAGAAAGGAAAATGCTACTTACCAGTATGCATCTGTTCTTGGCATGTAGAGCTGCAGAGATTCACACTTTGTGCATAAATCGCCATCTGGGGTTAAGCTCGGATGCTTGCACCTTGTTGTCTTGGAAGAAGACTTTTGTAGTCACGAGATGGGTGACTCCTCCCCTGGACGATAGTGCGCATGGACATCGACACCATCCTCAGATTGTTTTTCATCATGATGGGAAATGATGGAGTTTGTAAGAAACAGAAAATATGTCCATGTGAATGTATCTAAGCAAGATAATACTGGAACAGATACAGGTTCCGGGGAGGTGGGTGGACGTGTGAATCTCTGCAGCTCTACATGCAAAGAACAGATGCATACTGGTAAGTTGCATTTTCTGTTCGAGGCATGAGCTCCAGAATTCATACTGTTGCATAGACTGTACAGTAGTGTCTCCCTTAGTGGTGGTTACCTGTATTCGTTGCAGTGGTTTAGAAAAGTGTCTTAAAAACAGCCTGACCTACAGAAGCCTGTTGCTTCGCCTGCACTTCCACACAATAGTGTTTGGTGAAGGTGTGTGTAGTAGACCATGTCGCTGCTTTACAAATGTCCTCTAGGGGAACGTTATCTAAGAATACCATGGAAGCTCCTAGTTTGCGTGTTGAATGCACTCTAGGGGGAATTGTTAATGTGTGTTTTGCCTTCTGGTAGCATATTTGAATGCATTGGACTATCCACCGGGCGATTCCAGCTTTGGAGATGGGATTTCCTTTATGAGGTGGAGAGAAAGCTACAAACAGTTGGTTTCTGTTTCTAAAAGGTTTAGTCCTGTCAATGTAATAAAGTAAAGCTCTCTTGACCTCAAGTGTGTGAAGAGCTCTCTCTGCTACTGAGTCTGGGTTTCGGAAAAACACTGGTAAAGCTACAGATTGATTAAGATGGAAAGCAGAGATTACTTCGGGAAGGAATTTTGGATTTGTTTTAAGAACCACCTTGTTACGATGTATTTGTAAGAATGGTTCTTGTATGGTTAAAGCCTGGATCTCGCTTACTCTTCTAAGAGGTGGTTACGACGAGGAAAGCTTCTTTCCATGTAAGGTATTGCAATTCACATTTGTGTAAAGGCTCAAATGGGGGACCCATTAGTCTAGTAAGGACAATGCTTAGGTACCACACCGGAGAGGGAGGCAGTCTGGGTGGAATTATCCTCTTAAGGCCTTCCATAAAGGCTTTAATTGCGGGTACTCTAAACAATGACAAATTTTTGTTTTGCAGGTAGGCGGCGAGGGGAGCCAGATGTAATCTTATGGATGAGTATGCAAGATTACATCTTTGTAAATGCAGTAAATAGCAAATGATGTTCTGAATGGAAGCATCTAGCGGGACAATTGTTATTGCAGTAAATGACGAATCGCTTCCATTTGGCTGCATTGCAAGCTCTAGTAGTAGGGCATCTGTCTTCTTTGATAATGTTCATGCAGTCCGGTGGAAGGTTATGGTAACCAAACTCTAGGACTTCAGGAGCCAGATTGCTAGATTCAGTTGTGCTGGATCAGGGTGTCTCATCTCTCCATGGTTCTGCGTCAGCAGTCTTGGGGAGAGATGTAGCTTTTGGTGTGGAACTACAGAGAGTTCGAGGAGTGTTGTGAACCATGGTTACCGGGTGTGAGAAAGTGCCATCTTTCTTGCATGGTATGCCCCCACTGTGTCTTGTAAAAGAGGGCTGGGAGAGGCCTCTTCAAGAACCCAAACAAGACAAAGTGGACTATGTGCTTGGCCTAAGGTCCAGAATGGCTGAGTACATGGAGAAAGCATCCAAAAACCTTGAGGCCAGCCAGGAGCTTCAGAAGCACTGGTATGACCAAAAAGCTGCACTGGTTGAATTTCAACCTGGGCAACGGGTGTGGGTTTTGGAGCCAGTGGCACCAAGGGCCCTCCAAGATAGATGGAGTGGCCCTTACATTATCCTAGAGAGAAAGAGTGAGGTCACCTACTTAGTTGACCTGGGCACTAGCAGGACACCCAAAAGGGTTATCCATGTGAACCGCCTTAAGCTACACACTGACAGGGCTGACATCACCATGCTGATGGTGACTGATGAGGAGCAGGAAGCAGAGAGTGAACCTCTCCCTGACCTCCTCTCCTACAGCCCACAAGATGGGTCAGTAGATGGTGTGGTCTTTTCAGACACCCTATCTGCCCAACAGCAGACTGACTGCAAGCAAGTCTTGCAACAGTATGCTAGCCTCTTTTCCCTGACCCCTGGTCTGACAAACTGGCGTACCCATGATGTGGACACTGGTGACAGTGCACCTGTCAAGAACAAAATCTATCGCCAGTCAGACCAAATCAAGGAAAGCATCAAAGCGGAGGTCAGCAAGATGCTGGAGTTAGGGGTCATTGAACCCTCTGAGAGCCCCTGGGCTAGCCCAGTGGCTCTGGTCCCCAAACCTCATCAACAAGGTGGAAAGAGAGAGATGCGGTTCTGTGTGGACTATAGAGGGCTCAACTCTGTCACCAAGACATATGCTCACCTTATTCCAAGAGCAGATGAGCCGATAGATAAATTAGGGGCAGCCCAATTCCTCAGTAGCTTTGACTTAACTGCAGGGTACTGGCAGATTGGCATGGCCCCAGGAGCAAAAGAAAAGACAGCATTCTCCACACCTGATGGGCATTATCAGTTTACTGTGACGCCCTTTGGGTTAAAGAACGCCCCTGCCACCTTCCAGAGATTGGTGAACCATGTACTGGCTGGGCTAGAGTCCTTTAGTGCAGCTTATCTTGATGATATTGCTGTCTTTAGCTCCACCTGGCAGGATCACCTGATCCACCTTGGGAAGGTTTTAGAGGCTCTGCAGAGTGCAGGTCTCAATATCAAGGAGTCCAAATGCCAGATAGGGCAGGGCACTGTGGTGTACTTGGGCCAACTTGTAGATGGAGGCCAGGTACAACCCAAGATCCAGGCCATCCTGGACTGGGTAGCTCCAACCACCCAGACCCATGTCAGGGCATTCCTTGGCTTGACTGGGTACTACAGGAGGTTTGTGAAGGGATATGGGTCCATAGGTACCCCCCCTCACAGAACTCACCCCCAAGAAGATGCCCAAGAAGGTTAACTGGACAGTTAGTTGCCAAAAGGCTTTTGATACCCTGAACGAAGCAATGTGCTCAGCACCAATTCTAAAAGCTCCAGATTATGCCAAGCAGTTCTTAGTGCAGACTGATGCCTCTGAGCTAGGGATAGGAGCGGTCCTATCCCAGACCAATGATGAAGGCCAAGACCAACCTGTTGCTTTTATAAGCAGGAGGCTACTGCCCAGAGAGCAGTGTTGGAGTGCCATTGCGAGGGAAGCCTTTGCTGTGGTTTGGTCCCTGAAGAAGTTGAGGCCATACTTGTCTGGTACTCACTTCCTGGTTCAAACTGACAACAGACCTCTCAGGTGGCTAATGCAGATGAAAGCGGAAAATCCCAAACTACTAAGGTGGTCCATCTCCCTACAGGGAATGGACTTTGAAGTAGAACACAGACCAGGGACTGCCCATGCAGATGAACTTTCCAGGTTCTTCCACTTAGACAATGAAGACTCCATTAGGGCAAGGTTAGTCTCATCACCTTTCGTTTGGGGGTGATGGGGGGTGTTGGGGTATGTTGTGTGAGAAAGTGCCATCTTTCTTGCATGGTATGCAACCACTTTTTACTGAATTGCTGAATGTACTTTGAGTGTGCCCTGGACTCCTGCCAATCAGGGGCCCAGGGCCTATGTTCCTTCCCTAAACAAAAACCTCAAACCCAAATTGGCAAACCCTGGCCACATGTCAGCACCTGGTAAATGGTACCCTAGGTACCCAGGGTCTTGTGACCAGGGAAGGCCTCTAAGGGCTGCACCACTCATTGTGACACCCTTAGAGGCCCTTTACCCTAACACCCACACACTGCCCTTGCAGGCTGAGTGTCTGGGTACAAGACAAAACAAAAAGTCGACATGGCACACATCCCTGTGTGCCACGTCCACCACCTACACTGCCCTGGCATACATCAGCCACCCCTCTAGCTGGGTGCCCTATGCCAGTGGTGTTGGCACAGGAGCCTGAGCCCTGTGCCCCTACAGTACCCAGGTACCATTCCTGGGACCTTTAAGTGCAGTGCTGCCATTTAAGAGTACATGGTGCTGAGAGCTCGTCAAACACGAACTCCACACCACCATAATGGCAACACTGAAGACTGAGAAGTTTGGTAACAAACTTCTCAACACATTAAACCAGCACTGATGCCAGTGTGGGATTTAATGTACCAAGCACCACAGAGGGCATCTTAGAGATGCCCCCTGCTCTCCTGGGCCTGCAACAATGCACATCCTGTGCGAGGTGCTATGTCTCCTCCCCCAGGATGGGCAGGGGGAAGCTTCAAAGGCATGCCGCCTCTGTGAGCTTCCCCCGGCCACTTGCAACCCACACTCTGGCGGTAAGCCTGGCCGGAAACCCCAAGTAAGGACAGGGGATGTGCCAGCCTGCCAACCCCACCCCTCAGGTGTGGGAGGCGAGGTGAAGCACATCTCCGGGCGCTCACCATCTTGAAGATGGGAAGCCCTGCCCAATCAGGACTAGGCTACTGCCCCCCTCCCACAGGAGAGTGGCAGGATAGGGGGTGTACCCACCCCAGGGCAGGGACCCATTGGTCCCTACCCTTTACCTACATGTAACGCCCCAAAATCTAGTATTTAGGGGCACCCAGAACCTTAGATTCCAGATTCCAAAGAAGAACAAGAAGAAAGAAGACCTGCCGTGCAGCTGCTAAGAAGCGGAACACACCAACTGCTTTGGCCCAAGCCCTACCGGCCTGTCGACCCTCAAACCTGCTCCTGCTAAATCCCGGCACCTCCTGTGGCCAGCAACCTCACAAACCCTAGAAGACCTGGCTACCTTGTGACTCTGAGCATCTGGGACTCCCATGAGCAGTGGCTCTGCTCAAAGCAAGTTTCAAACCCCTAGCATCAGCCCAGAACCGTGAACTCTGCACACACTGCACCCGCCAAGCCTGGCCTGTGCCAGAGTGGACAAAGACCCCGAGGACATCCCCCTGGCGACTGTAACCCCGAAGCCATCACCCAAGGACCCACCTCAACGCTCCTGACGCCTGCAGCCTCAGAACCAGGGACCCCCCCCCACCGCGATCAACAAAGGTTAAGATTTCCCGACATCAAAAGGCACCCCTGCACTCTGCGGCCCCCTGTGCCCGACTCCTGGGTACCTACCTATCCTCCAGCTACCCAACTTACCTCTCGAAGTGGTGGTGACACCCGAAGAATCTTCGTCCCCGAGCTTGCAGCCTTTGTTCGTCCTTGAGCTTTCCCACTGAAATCCATTGAGCGCCCGAAGTCTCAAAAGCACCCTGCACCCAGCCACTCGAGTGGCCCTGGCAGTGCAACTTCTACGCCTACCTACTTCCCCATTTGCCCTGAGCAAGTGACCAGGAGCCCAGCTCCCACAGCCGCGTGACCTGCTAGTCAGCAGCCACCAACCAAGGCCCCCTAGCCTGCCATAGGATAACATTGGGCCTAATGAACAAGTTACTTACCTTCGGTAACAATATATCTGTAAGAAACATTAGTTAGATTCCTTACCTTAAAGTATCCCCAGGCATCAGGCTGGATCCGGAAAGATTTTTCGTCAGCAATACCCTTGCGCGTCGCTAGGCGTCGTCTGCAGCTCCGCGTCTGTCGTTCTGATCGCCGGGATGACGGAGTACTTAGACGCCGCCCTCGCGCGCTGACGTCAATTCTTGTACATAGCTTTCCACACCAGGAACGCAGAGCCATGCAAGAAACCGACACTGGTGCCATGAATCTAGGGCAGTGAAAGGGATGACCTTAACCCTAGATATCAGCTCGCAGAACGGGGAGGATGGGTGGGTCGGTGAGGAATCTAACTAACTAATGTTTCTTACAGATCTATCGTTACAGAAGGTAAGTAACTTGTTCATCTGAAAGAAACATGTTAGATTCCTTACCTTAGAATAGATAACCCAGCAATACCAAGCCCGGTAGTGGGTCTGCGAACCAAGATCACACCAGGAAGTCCTGGAGAACGGACCGGCCAAAGAAGCCGTCTCTCCGGACTTGGCTGTCCAGGCATTAATGCTTAGCAAACATGTGCAGCGAGGCCCACGTTGCTGCCTGACAAATGTCCTGCAGAGGGACTCCCCGTCCCAGTGCAGTAGGAGCACTGTGGCCCGAGTGGAATGGGCCCTCAGCCCCACAGGAGGATCCTTCTTAGCCAAGTAATAACAGGCCTTAATGCACGAAACGACCCACCGAGAGATGGTCCGCTTGTGCACTGCCCGCCCCTTCTTAGTGCCCACGTAGCCAACAAAAAGCTGGTCGTCCACCCGGAACTGTTTTGTGCGGTCCAGATAGGAGAGCGCACGTTTTGGGTCCAGACGGTGGAGCCTCTCTTCCTCTTTCGAGGGAGGCGGAAAGAAGGTGGGCAATGTAACAGACTGGCCGATGTGAAAGGCAGTAACCACCTTAGGGAGAAAGGAAGGACGAGTCCTGAGAACAACTTTGTCCGGATGGACAGACAGGAAAGAAGGTTTAGAAGAAAGAGCCTGGAGCTCACTCACTCTTCTGGCAGAGGTGATTGCAACCAGGAAAGCAGTCTTGAGAGTCAGAAGACTGAGAGGACAGTTATGAAGTGGCTCAAAAAGAACGCACATCAGATAGGTTAACACCAGGTTCAAATCCCACTGAGGCATTACGAAAGGGACAGGAGGAAACATGTGAGTAATGCCTTTAAAGAATCTAGCAACAGGGGACATGAAAAGAGAAGGCTGATCAGGAAGCCGTAAGAAGGCAGAAACAGCTGAAAGATATTCCTTGAGGGTGCCCAGAGCAGAGCCCTGCTGGGCCAGGGAAAGAAGAAAGAGGAGAACTTCAGAAAGAGGGGCAGAAAGGGGATCCACAGCCTTTGCTGTGCACCATGCCACAAATTTGTTCCACCTGCAGGCGTATACCGTTTTAGTGGAGGGACGCCTGGCTGCCAGAATGACATCTCAGACTTCAGGAGGCAAGTCAAATGGCATCAACTGTCGCCGCTCAATCTCCACGCATGGAGGTGGAGGCTGGACAGGTTCGGGTGGAGGACCATCCCCTGCTGCTGCGACAGAAGGTCCTCCTGAAGAGGCAGTCGAATCGGGGGCTCGATTGACAGACTGAGTAGCTCGGGATATCAGTATCTTCGTGCCCAATCCGGAGCCACAAGGAGGACTTGGGCCCGGTCACGCCTGATCTTCAGCACTCTGGGCAGAAGTGGTATAGGCGGAAAGGCGTACAACAGACCGCAAATCCACTCGTGACGAAAGGCGAGCGCCGCCTTGGAAACTCTAACACGCAGAACTGCTGACATTGCGCGTTCTCTCGGTGGCGAATAGATCCAACCAAGGCTCTCCCCACTGCCAAAAGAGGCCTTGCGCCACGTCAGAGTTTAGACGCCATTCGTGATCCATCATGCACCGGCGGCTGAGTTTGTCTGCTCAGGCGTTCAGAGAGCCCGCCAGATGTTGAACCACCAGGGTGATGCCCTGATGTTCCAGACATGTCCAGAGGTGCAGAGCCTCCTGTCAAAGGGTCCATGACCCCCACCCCGCCCTGTTTGTTGCAATACCACATGGCAGTGGTGTTGTCCGTGAACACCTGCACTACACTTACCCGGACAGAGGGAAGGAATGCCTTCAGTGCAAGTCGGATCGCCCTCAGCTCCAGAAGGTTGATATGGAGCCGGGACTCCGCCGGAGACCAGAGGCCTCTGATCTTCGCCTCTCCCATGTGGCCCCCCCATCCCAGGAGGGACGCATCAGTCACCACTACGTGCTCCGGTTGGGGTAGGGAGAGGGATCTGCCACTGCCCCAATCGCGGTCTGTGAGCCACCACTGCAACTGTCTCGCAGTGCCCTCTGAGATCAGGACGTGGTCGGACAGGTTGTCCCGATGCTGGGCCCACTGAAACTTCAGGTCCCACTGCAGAGCCCGCATTCGCCATCTGGCGTGATGCACCAACTGGATGCAGGAGGCCATCAGACCCAGAAGCCGCAGCACCAACCTGACCGAAACCCAGGATACATGCCGTAAGATGGGAATCCCAGCCTGAATATCCCGGTCCTGCTGTTCCGGAGGATAGGCCCGGAACTGCGCCGAGTCCAGAACCGCTCCGATGAAGAGGAGCTGCTGGGAGGGACTCAGATGCGACTTCGGCACATTGATGGAGAACCCCAGCAAATGCAAGAGGTCGGCCGTAGTCTGGAGGTGGGAGACAACCGCCTAAGGCGAGCCCGCCTACGACAACCAGTCGTCTAGATAGGGGAAGACTGGAACCCCTAATCTGCGCAGATGAGCTGCAACCACCGCCATCACTTTGGTGAACACACGAGGGGCACTGGTAAGGCCGAAGGGGAGCACGGCAAACTGAAAATGCTCCTGGCCCACCGTGAACCACAGGTAACGCCGGTGGGCTGGCAGGATGTGGAAATAAGCATCCTTCAAGTCCAACACTACCATCCAGTCTCCTGGATCCAGGGCAGCCAGAACCTGAGCTAGGGTAAGCATCTTGAACCTCTCCTTCCGGAGGAAGGCGTTGACGCTCCTGAGGTCCAAGATAGGGCGTAGGCCCCCTTTGCCCTTCTTGGGAACCAGAAAGTAGTGGGAACAACAACCACGACCTACTTCTGAACCAGAAACGCGCTCGATGGCCCCCTTGGCCAAGAGGGCCGTAACTTCCTCCTGCAGAAGTTGCAAGTGATCCCCCGAAATTCGGTGTCACTGCGGTGGCATGGCTGGAGGGGTCGCCTCGAAGGGGAGGGAGTAGCCCCTTCGGACGATTTGCAGCACCCACTTGTCCGATGTGATGGTGCGCCAGTGGAGCAGGTGATGGCGAACTCTGCCTCCCACTGGCGTGGAACGAGCCTGAAAGCTCGGACTAGGAGGGCTGTGAGGTGGATGCTGCTGGGGTAGATGTGGACGGACCGGCACGTTGTCCCCCTGTACCGCCTCAGCGGAATCCACGTCTGCGACCGCGTGGAGGTTGATTCTGCGGCCTGTGGCTAGTTGGACGTGAGGAGGCGCCCCTTCCTTGGTCACGAAAGGGACGAAAAGCGGAAGTTTGCGGGCGCAGGGCCAAAAGGCCCAAGCACTTGACCGTATCCCTGGAGTCCTTAAAGCGCTCCAGCGCACTATCCGCTTTGTCGCCAAAAAGGCGACTGCCATCAAAGGGCATGTCCATGAGGGTGCTCTGGACATCCCTGGACAAACTCGTGGACCGCAGGCAGGCGTGGCGACGAAGCGCCACCGTGGTCGACATTGCCCTGCGCAGCGAGTCTGTTGTGTCCAAGTCCACATCGGATTGCATGCCGTGCCGCATCCCGCCCCTCGGAGAGAGCCTGGGCGAGTCGTGTCCGGTCCTCCTCTGGACACTGGGGCAGCACGTCCTCCACCGTATCCCACAGGGGGTGGGAGTAACGGTCCAAAAGACACGCGGTGTTGATAGACCGCAACCCCAAACTAAGAGGAGAACAGCTTCTTCCCAAACTGTTCTAGTCTTTTGGATTCCCGATCCGGGGGAGAGGATGGGAAGGAGGTCTGGGAGGTAGAGGCCTGGATAACCAGGCTCTCGGGCGTGGGGTGTTGGGACAGAAAACTGGGGTCGCCCGGTGCAGGGCAGTGGCGCCGGGCCACATTCCGGTCCACAGGAGGAACTGTGGAGTGCTTGGACCAGGTGCCCTTCAGAACGCCAATGAGTGCTTCATTGAACTGCAGCAGAGGCTCCAAGGAGCTTGCTGACGGTTGAAGCACTTCAGTGAGGAGGTTCGTCCTCATGGGCCACAGCAGGCAGTTCTAGCCCAAGGGCTTCAGCCGCCTTGCGCAGCACCACAGAAAATGCAGCACCTTCCTCCGAAGCCAAGGTCGGAGGAGAGCTGAAGCCAGTGTCAGGGGAGGTGTCAAGACCACTGGCATCTCCCAGCTCGTCTGCCCAGTCCTGAGACAACTGGCCCTGCTGGGCCAGAGGGTCCTCAGACCCCTCCCAGTCGTCACCGTCATCCGACTCCTGGTATACAGGTGGAATGATCGGAGCCGGGCAGAAGATGAAATTGCCACCCATCGGCGTCGGGTGAGGCGCCTGACGGCGCCACTCCGACGCCGGACCAGGACCAGGACTAAACTGGGGAACGGCATCGTCTGGGGGTGGCACTGGAGGAGTCGGCGCGGCAGAGGGGTCGTGAGGTCGACCGGCGCAGACTCGGATCCAGGCCTGGATCCCCCGGGGACCTGCAGCTTCGGGACCGGAGTCGACGACGGCGCCGGGACCGGAGCCGCCGGCTCGCTAGGCCTCTCAGTCAAGCCTACGGGGTCCGAAGGCGCGCCAGCAGGCGTTGACGGTGGAGCCAGGTTCCTCATGGCCATGAGGAAGACACTGACCTCCGCCAGAGTTGAGTCAGTCCCAGGGACCGGAGGGAATGGGGACGGACGGGACCCCCTGCGGCTCCGACAGAGCCGCACGGGTGGCGCCACCCGAACCCTCTGCCGAGTCGCGCGAACGGCGAGGGGCAGTCAGAAGAGCGATGTCGCTTCTTCGACTTCATGCTGTGCTTCGACTTATCGAATTTCGATGACTTGGACCCCGACGAGCGGTGCGGGCTGCGGCTCCGCGATCAGTCCCTCGACCTCCTCCTCGACCGGGACCATGAGCTGCGCGGAGCATACTGTCGGTACTCTAGTAGCTTGTGGGACCGCTCCCGCCTAGCTTTCAAAGTCAAGGCCCGAATGTCGAGGCACGACTCGGCGTCGTGGTCGGTTCCAGGGCAATAGAGGCACCAGTGGTGGTGGTTCGTGACCGACATCAGTCGGTGACAGGAGTTACAAGCCTTAAAGCCAGGCATCCCTACCGGAGTTGATGTCGACAAGAATAGAACCAAAAGAGTTAAAAAAAAAAAAAAAAAAGTTTAGTCAAAAAGTGACTAAAAAAGGTATGCTCTTCCCGGATCGGCGCTTACTGACGTGGAAAAAAGAAGAACTGACGTCAGTGCGCGAGGGCGGCATCTAAGTACTCCGACGACGTCATCCCGGCGATCACGACGACGAACGCGGAGCCGCAGACGACGCCTAGTGACACGCAAGGGTATTGCTGACAAAAAATCTTTCCATATCCAGCCTGACGCCTGGGGATATTCTAAGGTGAGGAATCTAATGTGTTTCTTTCAGATATCAACCGAATAATGGAAATACTCACCTGCTATTAGGAGAGATCCAAGTGCTGGATCTTGATGCCCAGCACTCACCCTGAAAAGTACTCACAACCGTACTTATCACTGACCCAATTTTCTGCCATAGGAAATCATTGACTTTTTCTGTGAAATTTCTTCTAAGGGTCGATTTTTGCAAACTACAAATATTCTTTAAAAATCATACCAACTGTGAAAACTTAATTAATTACTTACTTGTTTTAGATAGAGGTCCCAGTACCGAGCCTAGGCGCCCAGCCCTGGATTACAAAAGTAACGAGAACCTACTTTACCCGTAACTTGAATTTTCTTCCATAGGAAACCATTGACTCTTTTTCTGTGTAATTTCTTCTGTCAATTTTGCAAACTTAAAATATTCGTTAAAAATCGCCTGTATAACTTAAACGCTGTGAGAAAGTGGCTCTGTATATACTGTTCCCAAATAGGTACAGTGTGTGCAGAGTCCACAGTCCCCAGAGGTTTGGCAGAGGCTAAAGTTAGATATAACCTCACTCTCTAAAGTGGTAGCTTGGTCGAGCAGTATGGCAGTATCAGAGGACAGTGTAAAGCATGTGTTGCACACACTCAGCCAGCAAATGGTCTCACACACTCAATAACTGAACTCTAGGCCAATGGTTTATATCTAAAAAAATATATGCTCGTTTTATTTTTAGAAACAAAAATAGGTATTAAAATATACTTTCTCAGAATGAGATGCTTTATATAAATACTCTTGCAGTATGCAATTGACTTTTGTAGAAAGTTACAAGTGGTTGCAATAGGCAGCACAATTCTAAACACAATAATGCATTGAGATTACTTTTAGGATTACTTTTGGAATTCCAGGACTGGATCCTAGATTCAGTCCTGGGTCAGTACTTAGAATCAAGTGATGAGTCTACTTAATTACTGTGATGATTTTTAAACAATATTTAACCATTTTAAAAGTTGACACTTAGAAAATATTTCAAAGAAAATAGTCAATGATTCCCTATGGAAGAAAATTCAAGTTGCAGGTACAGTATGTTCTCGTTACTTTTGTAATCCAGAACTGGGTGCCTAGACTCAGTACTAGGACCTTTATCCAAAACAGGTACGTAATTACGTATTCAGATATTTTACGATTTTTAAAGAATATTTAAAGATTGCCGAAATTGACACTTAGAAGAAGTTTCACAGAAAAACAGTCAATGATTTCCTATGGAAGAAAATTGGATTACGGGTATGTACAGTTGTAAGTATTTTTCGAGTCAGTGCTGGGCACCAAGATCCAGCACTGGGAGCTCACCTAAGAGCAGGTGAGTGTTTTCGTTACTCGGCTGATTTTTGGTGAATATTTTAAGATTTGAAAAGTCCACACTTAGAAGAAATTTCAGGAAAAAGCCAGTCAAAGTTACCCTATGGAGAAAGGAATATGCTACTTACCAGTATGCATCTGTTCTTGGCATGTAGAGCTGCAGATCTATACACTTTTGCATAGATCGCCATCTGGGGTTGGGCCCGGATGTTTGCAGTTTGTTTTTCTTCTTGGACAGTCTTTGGAAGTCACGAGTTCGGCGACTCCTCCTTCGGTCCGTACTGCGCATGGGCTTCTGCTCCATCCTCAGATTGTTTTTCGCCAGCAGGGAAAAGATGGAGCGTAGTGATAATAGTAAGAAACCCATGTGTGTTGTATCTAAATAAGATAGACTGGAACGGATACAGGTAGCCGGGGAGGCGGGTGGGCGTGTATAGATCTGCAGCTCCACATGCCAAGAACAGATGCATACTGGTAAGTAGCATATTCCGTTCGAGGCATATTAGCTGCAGATTATACACTTTTGCATAGATTATATAGCAGTACCCAACCTTAGCGGCGACCACCGGTATCCGTTGCAGTGGTTTGAAATAGTGTCTTTAGTACAGCCTGGCCCACACTAGCTTGTTGCTTGGAATGCACGTCTACACAGTAATGTTTTGTGAAGGTGTGCGGTGTTGACCATGTGGCTGCTTTGCAGATGTCATCTAAGGGTATGTTCCCTAGAAACGCCATAGAAGCCCCAATCTTTCTTGTAGAGTGGGCTTTAGGTGGAACAGATAATGTTCTTTTTGCTTTTTGATAGCAAATTTGTATGCACTTTACAATCCACCTAGCTATCCCTGATTTTGAGATGGGGTTGCCCTTATGTGGTGGAGAGAAGGAGACAAACAACTGTTTAGTCTTTCTGAAAGGTTGCGTTCTTTGTATGTAGTACAGTAAAGCCCTTTTAACATCAAGTGTATGTAGAGCCCTTTCCGCAACAGATTGAGGTTGTGAGAAAAAAAACAGTAATTCCACCGATTGATTGAGATGGAAGGGGGAAATGACTTTGGGCAAAAATTTGGGATTTGTGCGAAGTATCACCTTGCTGTGATGTATCTGTAAAAAGGGTTCTTGTATAGTGAACGCTTGTATCTCACTAACCCTTCTAAGGGAAGTGATAGCTACGAGCCAAGTGAGGAACTGTAGCTCACATTTATGCATTGGTTCGAAAGGCGGGCCCATGAGCCTTGTAAGAACTACGTTTAGATTCCATACAGGGGAAGGTGGTGCCCTGGGTGGAATTACTCTTTTAAGGCCTTCCATGAAGGCTTTAATAGCAGGCACTCTAAAAAGTGATAAATGCTGTCTGTTTTGCAGGTAAGCAGCAATTGCTACTAGGTGTAGACGTATGGATGAATATGCCAGGTTACACCTGTGAAGATGGAGCAGATAGCATATGATGTGCTGTATGGATGCATCTAAGGGGTCGATTGTATTGTTACGGCAGTAAACAACAAATCTCTTCCACTTTGCGGCATAGCATGCTCGAGTGGTAGGGCGTCTGGCTTCCCTGATCATGTTTATGCAATCAGGGGGAAGATTTAAGGTATCCAAATTCTAAGATTTCAGGAGCCAGATCGCAAGGTTGAGCTGAGCTGGGTCCGGGTGCCCGATTTCTCCATGGTTCTGGGTTAGGAGGCATGGGGACAGGTGCAGCTTTTGGTGTGGTACCACTGAGAGCTGTAGTAGTGTGGTGTACCACGGCTGCCTGGCCCATGTTGGAGCTACTAGAATGAGTCTGAGGGAGTGCTGTTGTAGCTTCCTTACCACTAATGGAATTAGTGGGAGAGGTGGAAAGGCGTATGCAAATTTGCCTGACCAGTTCATCCATATCGCATTGCCTTTGGACAATGGGTGTGGGTATCTGGCGGCGAAGCTTGGGCATTTTTTGTTTTCGTGGGTGGCGAAGAGGTCTATCTGAGGATGCCCCCACTTGTGGAAGAATGGGTGAAGAACTTGTGGACGCAGTTCCCATTCGTGCATTTGCTGCGTTTGTCTGCTGAGCAGATCTGCCATGGTGTTTTGTATGCCTGGGACGTGTTGTGCCAGGAGAAAGATTTTTTGTGGAATCGCCCATCTCCATATGCTCTGTGCTAAGCGGGAGAGCTGGGGAGAGTGTCCCCCCCCCCCCCTGTTTTTGAATATAATACATTGCAGTCATATTGTCTGTGCGAATTATGACTGCCTTGGCTGAAATTTGTTTCTGAAACGATTTCAGGGCTAGAAAGATCGCCAACAACTCCAGATGATTGATGTGGAGTAGCCTCTGTTGTGGCGTCCATAGACCTTGCACTGTGAGGTGTAATAGGTGCACTCCCCAGCCGGAGAGCGATGCGTCCGTTGTTAGGATCACCTGAGGAACCGGGTCCAGGAACGATCGCCCTTTGGAAAGGTTTGTGGTGTTCCACCACTGCAGAGAGCGATGGGTGTGACCGTCCACCAACACCAGATCCGTCAGCTGTCCCTGGGCCTGGTTCCACTGGCGTGCTAGGCACTCTTGGAGTGGACGCATGTGAAGTCTTGCATGAGGCACTATGAAAATGCAAGACGCCATCATCCCTATTAGTTTCATGAACACTTGCTGAAAGAGAGTGCTGAAGAAGGAACTTTTGGCGCAGGGCTTGCATGCTTGCGATCCTGGCTGAGTTGGGATAGGCTATAGCTTTTGAGGTGTCTATAGTGGCACCGAGGTATTGCTTTGTGTGAGAGGGTATCAAGTGGGACTTTTGGTGATTCACCGTAAAGCCTAGCTGGTGGAGTAGTTGTATGGTAGTGTTTGTATTTTGTACACACTGGTGGTAGGACGCGGCTTTTATGAGCCAGTCGTCCAGGTAGGGGAAGACGTGAATGTTTTGTCTTCGGAGGTGTGCTGCCACTACTGCCAGGCATTTGGTAAACACCCGTGGTGCGGTTGTGACCCCGAAGGGGAGAACCCTGAACTGATAATGTTGGTTGTCCACCACAAATCGGAGGTACTTTCTGTGAGCCGGGTGGATTGGGATATGAAAGTATGCATCTTTCAAATCCAGTGTAGTGAGAAAGTCTCCCTGACGGAGGAGTGGGAGAACTTGCTGAAGAGTTACCATATGAAAATGGTCTGAATGGATGTATGCATTTAGAGGCCGGAGGTCTAGAATGGGCCGTAGGGTCTCGTCTTTCTTCGGTATGAGAAAGTACAGAGAGTAGACCCCTAGATTTTGCTGATCGACAGGTACCTGCTCTATCGCGTGTTTTTGCAGGAGGGAGAGTACCTCTTGTTTCAGAAGTGTGGTGTGTTCTTGTGACATCGCACGGTGTCTGGGTGGAATATTTGGGGGGGGGGGGGGGGGTACAAGCTAGTTCGAGACAGTACCCTGACCGAATAATTTGGGTTACCCATTTGTCTGATGTTATGGCTTCCCAGGTGTGAAGGAAGTCCTGTAGTCTGCCCCCGACCGGAGTGGAATGGTCTGGGGGGAGCGGGGGAAAGTCATTGTGTGGGTGGTGTGGCAGAACGGGTGGTGTTGGTTTTGCCCCTGCATTTATTATTGTTCCCTCGATATCCACCTCTTTGGTAGCCATTTGAGAAGGTATTTTGAGGAGGAGACTTGTAGGAAGTGGAGGTGTTATCGGAAGAGTAACCTCTGCCAGAGCCTCGAAAAGAGGAACGGCGAAAGGAGCGTCTAGGGGTTTGTGATTGCAGGGCTCCCATAGACTTCGCCGTATCCTTATCCTTCTTCATTTTTTCCAGGGTTTCGTCTACTTTTGGGCCAAACAAGTGTTGTTGGTCAAAGGGGTGGTTTAAAATAGATGCTTGGACCTCTGGTTTAAAGCCTGAAATTCTGAGCCAGGCGTGACGGCGAAGCAGGACACTGGTGTTTATAGCCCTGGACGCCGTGTCTGCTGCGTCAAGTGCGCATTTGATAGAGGTGTTGGTAATAATCTTCCCCTCTTGTATTAGCTCATGAGCCTTATTCTTATATTTGTCCGGGAGATGCTGCATGAGAGCCTCCAGCTCATAGTAGTGCGCTCTATCGTACCTTGCCAGCAGCGCCTGTGTGTTGGCGATGCGCCACATATTGGCGGCTTGGGAGGCAGTGCGTTTGCCTGACGCTTCTAAAAGCTTGGACTCCTTATCAGGTGGTGGGGCCTCACCAGATGACTGAGAGTTGGAGCACTTCCTAGCTGTGGAGACCACTAGTGAGTCTAGGGGCGCAGGTCCCTTAATATAGACAGGATCTGTGGGGGCGGCCTTGTACTTTTTCTCTATTCTGGGGTTTAAGACCCTAGCTCTAACGGGGTCTTTGAAAACCTCTGTAGCATGCTTGGTCACCCCTGTAAGCATGGGTAATATAACGGTGGATTTATCTGCTATGTCAAATGTGTCAAGTAGGAAGTCTTCCTCAACTGGATCACTGTGTAATTCCACCCCATGGTAATGTGCCGCCCGTTGTAAGAGGTGGTGGAACCCCAGGGAGTCCTCTGGTGGAGACGGTCTGGATGGATAGAGATCATCCTGAGGCACATCTGGGACATCGGGATTGTGATAGTCCTCCCATGGGTCAGGTGTTCCCGGAGGAGTGGGGTCCTGCGGGGCATCTGTGGGATCATAGAATGTATCTCCGTGGTCATCAGGGTCTGGAGACGGGGTTGGAGACCGGTGAGGCAAGGGTGGAGAAGGTGGGGGAGGAGATGGAGGGGGTGGAGGAAATGGAGGGGGTGGAGTAGGAGTTGGTTTGTCCAAAAGTCTTTTCTTGACAGACAACATTAAGTGTCCAGTCCTTGGATCCTTTGTTAAAGTCTTCTGAAGAGGATCCGGTGCGAAAAGCTCCTCCGGCACCGATTCATCCATCGGTGCCGACGTTTTCGGAACCAAAGGCTTTGTCGGTTTATCCGCGCCGTGCTTTCTTGGGGTGTCCGATTTTTTGGTCGGCGCCGAGGCAGGCTTCGACGCCGAGGGGTTTGTGTTTGGTCGGCACCGAGAGGCCAGGTTTCGACACCGATGGCTTCGGAACGGAACTTGTTTTCTTCAGCGCCGAAGATTGTTTGTCGGCGCCACTAGGAGGCTGGCTCGAGCCAGAGCCGCCAGGAGACTTGTGATGCTTTTTTACCGGGCCCGAAGGTGGGGTGATGGAAGCAGTATGCTTGGCTTTCCCTAGGCCAGGAGGCGAAGGGGCAACCAGAGTCTTTCGGTATGGGCGCGGGAAGGGGGTAGAGTACTCACGACCCTCTGCGCCGGTGGGATCTCCTCCACATTGGAGTCGTCGGCCTCGGAAGCGCTGACGATATCTTCCTCCTGCTCGGTGTGCTGCTGTCCCGAAGCTCCGGTGTCTTCTCCGAAGATGTCAGGTGGAGCCGAGGTCAATGAGTGCGCCATGGTGCGTCAAGCTCGTCGATCCCGAATAGTCTTTTTCGATCGAAAAGACTTGCAGGCGGGGCAGTCTCGGGCCTCGTGTTTGGGAGAGAGGCAGAGGTTGCACACCTGATGGAGGTCGGTGTGGGGAAATTTAGACCCACATTTCGGGCACTTCTTAAAAGGAGTCCTTTCCATCGGCCGAGACCGGAGTCGAGATAGACCCGAAGGCCGCCGCCGATGTCTGGAATCGAGGAAGTGCCGAAGAGAGAGATGAAGAAGTCGATTTCGTCTAAAGAATCTCGATGGACGAGGATCTTTCGTCGAAGGTCGAACTGGAAGGGTTCGAAGCCGGAGCACCAAGTATTACATCCGAGCCCGATGGCGGAAAAAAACAATCTGAGGATGGAGCCGAAGCCCATGCGCAGTACGGACCGAAGGAGGAGTCACCGAAGTCGTAACTGTCCAAGAAGAAAAACAAACTGCAAACATCCGGGCCCAACACCAGATGGCGATCTATGCAAAAGTGTTTAATCTGCAGCTCATATGTGTGAGAAAGTGCCATCTTTCTTGCATGGTATGCCCCCACTTTTTGCTAAATTGCTGAATGTACTTCGATTGAGTGTACCCTGGGTTCCTGCCAATCAGGTGCCCAGGGCCTATGTTCCTTCCTTAAACCACACAAACTCCAAATTGGCAAACCCTAGCCACATGTCAGCCCCTAGTAAATGGTACCCTAGGTACCCAGGGCCTTGTGGCCAGGGAAGGCCTCTAAGGGCTGCAGCACTCATTGTGCCACCCTCAGAGGCCCTGTACCCTTACACACACACTGCCCTTGCAGGCTGAGTGTCTGGGTGCAGGACAAAACAAAGAGTCGACATGGCACACATCACTGTGTACCATGCCCATCACCTACACTGCCAAGGCATATGTCAGCCACCCCCCTAGCTGGGTGCATTACGCCTATGGTGTGGGCACAGGAGCAGGAGCCCTGTGCCCCTACAGTACCCGGGTCCATTCCTGGGCACTGTAAGTGCAGTGCTGTCATTTAAGAGTACATGGTGCTAAGAGCTTGTCAAACACGAGCTCCACAGCACCATATTGGCAACACTGAAGCCTGGGAAGTTTGGTATCAAACTTCTCAGCACATTGAACCCACACTGATGCCAGTGTAGGATTTAATGTACTAAGCACCCCAGAGGACATCTTAGAGATGCCCCCTTACAGCTAACTTACAATCCACGTCTGCTCTGAGGCTGCCCAGGCTGCCACACAGCAGACACGTTGCTGGACCCCTGGGTGGGAGAGCCCCTGCTCTCCCGGGCCTGCAACAATGCCCATCCTGGGTGAGGTGAGAAATCTCCTCCCCCAGGATGAGCAAAGGGAAGCTTCAAAGGCAGGCCGCCATTTGGAGTTTACCCAGGCCACTGCAACCCCCCACTCTGGCGGGAAGCTTGGCCGGAAACCCCATACAAGGACAGGGGATGTGCCAGCCTGCCCACCCCACCCCTCAGGTGGGGGAGGCGAGGTGAAGCACATCTCCGGGCTCTCGCCATCTTGAAGATGGGAGGCCCTACCCTATCAGGATTAGGCTACTGCCCCCCTCCCACAGGAGAGAGGCAGGATAGGGGGTGTACCCACCCCAGGACAAGGACCCATTGGTCCCTGGCCTTCACCTACCTGTAACGCCCCTAAATCTAGTATTTAGGGGCACCCTGAACCTTCCTTCCTGAGATTCCAGATAGAAAATTACAAGAAGAGCAAGAAGAACAAAGACCTGCCCTGCAGCTGCTAAAAAGAGAAGAAGACACCAACTGCTTAGGCCCCAGCCCTACCGGCCTGTCGACTCTCGAACCTGCACCAGCGCGGCATCTCTCGTGGCCAGCAACCTCACCAACCCCGGAGGACCTGGCTACCTTTTGGCTCTAAGCCCCTGGGACTCCCATGAGTAGAGGCTCTACTCAAGAAACCTATTTTTAACCCCTGGCAGCAGCCCGGAACCGCGGACCCAACACACTCTGCACCAGCCAAGCCTGGCCAGTGCCGGAGTGGACAAAGACCCTGAGGACGACCCCACGGCGACTGTGACCCCGAGTCCGACACCCAAGGACCCCCCTCGACATCCCGGAGGAAGCCTGCAGCCTCAGAACCAAGTGCCACCCCAACCGCGATCAACCAGAGGGTAAGATTCCCGACGTCAAAAGGCACCCCGGCGCCCGGCGGCCCCCTGTGCCCAATCCCGGGGTACCCACCTAACCTACAACTACCCAACTTACCTCTCGAAGTGGTGGTGGCACCTGAAACATCCTCGTCCCCGAGCCTGCAGCCTTTTTCCAAACCGGAACATTCCCATTGATTTCCATTGAGCGCCCGAAGGCTCAAAAGCACCCTGCACCCAGCCGCCCGAGTGGCCCTGGCAGTGCCCTCTCTACACTAACCTACTTCCCCACTTGCCCTGAGTAAGTGACCAGGAGCCCAGCTCCCACAGCCGCGTGGCTTGCCAGACAGCAGCCACCAACCAAGGCCCCCCCTATCCCTCATAGGATAACATTGGGCCTAACTCTCTCTGCACCCGGCCGTCCTGAAACCGTTGAGGGTAAACCAACTGTACCTGCCTGACACTGGGGGACCCCTGAGTCCATACCAGGAATTTCAACTCTGCCAGTCGAGTACTTACCCTTAAACCGCTAACTTCATTTTCCTCATAGGATAACATTGACTGGCTTTTTCTTCAAAAATCTTCTAAGTGTGAACTTTTCAAAACTGCAAAAATTCACCAAAAATCAGCCAAGTGACAAAAACGAATTTACTCACCTGCTCCTAGGTGAGCTCCCAGTGCTGGATCTTGGTGCCCAGCCCTGACCCTGAAAAGTGTTCACAACTATACTTACCTCTAACTCCTGTTTCTCCCATAGGAAACCATGGTCTGCTTTTCTGTGAAATTTCTTCTAAGTGTCTATTTTTGCAAATTTTAAATATTCTTTTAAAATCGTACCATTTCTGCAAACGAAATTACTTACCTGCTTTTGATAAGGACCCCAGTCCTGGGTCTAGGCACCCAGTCCTGGATTACTAAAGTAACGATAAAGTACTCTACCTGCAATTTGAATTTCTTGCCATAGAGATCCATTGAATGTTTTCTTTGAAATATTTTCTAAGTGCTAACTTTTGAAATAGCTAAATATTTAAAAATCATTACAGTTATTAAGTCGACTTTCATCACTTGATTCTGAATACTGACCCAAGGCTGGTTCTAGGAGCCAGACCTGGAATTCCAAAAGTAATCTGAAAAGTAATTTATTACAAATAACCTGAATTTACCATTGAGCTCAATGCATTGTTATGTTTAGGAAATAGGATTGTTTATTGCAACCAACTGTGACTGTTAACACAAATTTATTGCTTAAGACAAAAGTATTTATATCCAACCTCTCATTCTGAGAAAGTATATTTTTACCCCCTTTGTGGTTCTAAAAATAAAACAAGCATATATTTTATATATATATAAACCATTGACCTAGAGTTCAGTTATTGAGTGTGTGAAACCATTTGCTGACTGAGTGTGTACAATAAGAACAAGATACTTACCTTCGGTAACGATGTATCTGTAAGAAACATTAGTTAGTTAGATTCCTCACCTTAGAATATCCCCAGGCGTCAGACTGGATCCGGAAGATTTTTCGTCAGCAATACCCCTTGCGCGTCGCTAGGCGTCGTCTGCGGCTCCGCGTCTGTCGTCGGCGTCGTGCGCCGGAATGACGTCGGAGTACTTAGACGCCGCCCTCGCGCGCTGACGTCAGTTCTTGTACATAGCCTTCCGCGCCAGGAACGCAGAGCCATGCAAAGACCGACACTGGTGCCAAAAATAAAATCTAGGGGCCTGAAAAGGATAACCTTAACCCTAGATGTCAGTTCGCAGAACGGGGAGGATGGGTGGGTCGGTGAGGAATCTAACTAACTAATGTTTCTTACAGATACATCGTTACCGAAGGTAAGTAACTTGTTCATCTGAAAGAAACACGTTAGTTAGATTCCTCACCTTAGAATAGATACCCAAGCAATACCATCCCCGGTGGTGGGTCTGCGAACCAAGATCACACCAGAAAGTCCTGGAGGACAGAACGGCCAAAGAAGCCATCCCTCCGGACTTGGCTGTCAAGGCAATAATGCCTGGCAAACGTGTGTAACGAAGCCCACGTCGCCGCCTGACAGATGTCCTGCAAAGGGACTCCCCGTCCCAAAGCAGTAGTAGCCGCTGTGGCCCGAGTAGAATGGGCGCGCAGCCCAACAGGAGGGTCCTTTTTTGCCAAAGAATAGCAAATTTTGATACACAAAACGACCCACCGAGAGATGGTCCGGTTGTGCACAGCTTTCCCCTTCTTAGCGCCCACGTACCCAACAAAAAGCTGGTCGTCCACCCGGAACTGTTTTGTGCGGTCCAGATAAAAGGAGAGCGCACGTTTTGGGTCCAGACGGTGGAGCCTCTCTTCCTCTTTGGAAGGATGCGGAGGCGGAAAGAAGGTGGGCAAGGTGACAGACTGCCCAAGATGAAATGGAGTCACCACTTTCGGAAGAAAGGAAGGACGAGGCCGAAGGACAACCTTGTCCGGATGAACAGAGAGAAAAGGAGGCTTTGAAGATAAAGCCTGGAGCTCACTCACCCGTCTAGCCGAGGTGATGGCTACCAGAAAAGCAGTCTTAAGAGTCAGAAGACGAAGAGGACAATTGTGAAGAGGCTCGAAGGGAGCGCACATCAGGAATGTCAAGACCAGATTCAAGTCCCACTGAGGCATTACAAAAGGGACAGGAGGGAACGTGTGAGTAATGCCTTTGAGAAAGCGTGTAACCACAGGGGACTTGAAAAGAGAAGGCTGATCAGGAAGCCGCAAGAAGGCGGAGATGGCAGCAAGATAACCTTTCAGGGTGCCCAGGGCAGAGCCCTGCCGGGCCAAAGAAAGAAGAAAGAGGAGAACCTCAGAAAGAGGGGCGGAAAGGGGATCCACAGCCTTTGCTGTGCACCATGCCACAAATTTGTTCCACCGGCAGGCGTATACCGTCTTTGTGGAGGGACGCCTGGCTGCCAGAATGACATCACAGACTTCAGGAGGCAAGTCAAATGGCATCAACTGCCGCCGCTCAATCTCCACGCATGGAGGTGGAGGCTGGACAGGTTCGGGTGGAGGACCGTCCCCTGCTGCTGCGACAGAAGATCCTCCCGAAGGGGCAGACGTATCGGGGGATCGGTCAACAGACTGAGTAGCTCGGGATACCAGTATCTTCGTGCCCAATCCGGAGCCACCAAGATGACTTGGGCCCGGTCGTGCCTGATCTTCTTCAGCACTCTGGGCAGAAGTGATATAGGCGGAAAGGCGTACAACAGACCGCAACTCCACTCGTGACGAAAAGCGTCGCCGAGCGAGTGCCGCCTTGGAAATTCCAACGCGCAGAACTGCTGACATTGCGCGTTCTCTTCGGTGGCGAATAGATCTAACCAAGGCTCTCCCCACTGCTGAAAGAGACCTTGCGCCACTTCGGAGCTCAGACGCCATTCGTGATCCATCATGCACCGGCGGCTGAGTTCGTCCGCTCTGGCGTTCAGAGAGCCCGCCAGATGTTGAACCACTAGGGTGACGCCCTGGTGTTCCAGCCACGTCCAGAGGCGCAGAGCCTCCTGACAAAGGGTCCACGACCCCACCCCGCCATGTTTGTTGCAATACCACATGGCGGTGGTGTTGTCCGTGAACACCTGCACGACACTGCCCCTGACAGAGGGAAGGAAGGCTTTCAGTGCAAGTCGGATCGCTCTCAACTCCAACAGGTTGATGTGGAGACGAGACTCCGCCGGAGACCAGAGGCCTCTGATCTCCGCCTCTCCCATATGGCCACCCCAGCCCAGGAGGGACGCATCCGTCACTACGACATGCTCCGGTTGGGGAAGGGAGAGGCTCCTGCCCATGACCCAATCGCAGTCCGTGAGCCACCACTGCAACTGTTGTGCAGTGCCCTCCGAGATCAAGACATGGTCGGACAGGTTGCCGTGATGCTGGGCCCACTGAAACTTCAGGTCCCACTGCAGAGCCCGCATGCGCCGCCTGGCGTGATGCACTAGTAGGATGCAGGAGGCCATCAGCCCCAGAAGCCGCAACACTAGCCTGACCGAAACCCAGGATAGAGGCCGAAAGATGGGAATCAGGGCCGGTATATCCCGGACCCGCTGTTCCGGTGGATAGACCCGGAACTGCGCCGAATCGAGAACCGCTCCGATGAAGAGGAGCTTCTGAGAGGGACTCAGGTGTGACTTCGGCACGTTGATGGAAAACCCCAGCAAATGCAGGAGATCCGCCGTAGTCTGGAGGTGGGAGACGACTGCCTGGGGCGAGCCCGCCTTCAACAACCAGTCGTCGAGATAGGGGAAGACTGGAACCCCTGATCTGCGCAGATGAGCTGCGACCACCGCCATCACTTTCGTGAACACCCGAGGGGCACTGGTGAGGCCGAAGGGGAGCACGGTAAACTGAAAATGCTCTTGGCCCACCGTGAACCGCAGGTAACGCCGGTGGGCCGGCAGGACGGGGATATGGAAGTATGCGTCCTGCAAGTCCAACGCTACCATCCAGTCTCCGGGGTCTAGGGCAGCTAGAACCTGAGCCAAGGTTAACATCTTGAACCGTTCCTTTCGGAGGAAGGCATTGACGTTCCGGAGGTCCAAGATGGGGCGTAGGCCCCCTTTGCCCTTCTTGGGAACCAGAAAGTAGTGTGAATAACAACCGCGACCTACTTCTGGACTCGGAACGCGCTCGACGGCCCCCTTGGCCAAGAGGGCCGAAACTTCCTCGCGGAGAAGATTCAAATGATCCCCCGAGATACGGTGGTGCTGCGGTGGCATGGCTTGAGGGGTCGTCTCGAAGGGGAGGGAGTAGCCCCTTCGGACGATTTGCAGCACCCACCTGTCCGATGTAATGGACCGCCAGTGGAGCAGGTGATGGCGAACTCTGCCGCCCACTGGCGTGGAATGGGCCTGAAAGCTCGGACTAGGAAGGCTTTGAGGAGGATGCTGCCGGGGTGGATGTGGGCTGACCACGTCGTCCTCCAGATCCGCCACGGCGGAAACCACGTCCGCGACCGCGCGCAGGTTGGTTCTGCGGCTGGTGGCTGGGCGGACGTGAGGAGGCGCCCCTTCCTTGGCCACGAAAGGGGCGAAAAGCGGAGGTGTGCGCCCGCGGAGCAGAGAGGCCCAAGGACTTGGCCGTAGCCCGGGAGTCCTTAAAGCGGTTCAGCGCACTGTCCGCCTTCTCACCAAACAGGCGAGTGCCATCAAAGGGCATGTCCATGAGGGTGTTCTGGACATCCCCGGAAAATGACGTGGACCGCATCCAGGCGTGGCGGCGGAGCGCCACCGTGGTGGAAATCGCCCGACCCAGCGAGTCCGTGGTGTCAAGCCCACATCGTATGGCGTGCCGCGCTGCATCCCTCCCATCGGCCAAAGCCTGGGTAAGACGTGTCCGGACCTCCTCCGGACACAGGGGCAGCACGTCCTCCACCGTATCCCACAGAGAATGGGAATAACGGTCCAAGAGACAGGCGGTGTTCAAAGACCGCAGGCCCAAACTAAGGGACGAGAACAGTTTCTTGCCAAACTGCTCGAGTCTCTTGGAATCCCGGTCCGGCGGAGCGGTCGGGAAGGAGGATTGGGAGGTAGAGGCCTGGATAACCAGACTCTCGGGGGTGGGGTGTTGGGACAGGAAACTGGGGTCGCCCGGAGCAGGGCGGTGGCGCCTGGCAACGTTCCTATCCACAGGAGGAACTGTGGAGGGCTTGGACCAGGTGCCCTGCAGAACGTCAGTGAGGGCCTCATTGAACGGCAGCAGAGGCTCAGTGGAGCTTGCTGCTGTTTGAAGCACCTCAGTGAGGATGTTAGTCCTCACAGCCACGGCAGGCAGCTCGAGCCCAAGGGCTGCGGCCGCCTTGCGCAGCACCACAGAAAATGCTGCACCCTCCTCCGAAGCCACAGTCGGAGAAGTGAATCCAGTGTCTGGCGAGGTATCCAGACCACTGGCCTCCCCCAGTTCATCTGCCCAGTCCTGTGAAAGCTGCGACTGAACAGCCATAGGGTCCTCGAACCCCTCCCAGTCGCCCCCGTCGTCCGACTCCTGATAAACAGGAGGAATGATCGGAGCCGGACTGTAGAGATAGGTCTGAAGCGGCGCCGGACGCGGCGTCGGTCGACGCCGGGTCCGGAATAGGGCTAAACTGGGGTTGGACGCCGTCCGGAGTCGGCACCAAAGGCGTCGGCGGCACCGGAGATGTAGGCGTCTGCGCCGGCGGCGCCGGTGACGGCGTCGGTGGTTCATTCGCCGGCGGAGGAGTGGTTAGGTCAACCGGCGTCGACGGGGGCCCAGGCATGGGCCCCGCGGGGACCTGCGGCGTCGAGACCGGAGTCGTCGACGGCGCCGGGGCCGAAGCCGCCGGCAGGCAAGGTCGCCCAGTCGAGTCCGCGGGGCCCGAAGGCGCGCCAGCGGGCGTCGACGGCGGGGCCAGGCTCCTCATGGCCGAGAGGAAGGCACTGACCTCCGCCGGCGTCGTGTTAGTCCCAGGGACCGGAGGGTATGGGGACGGGCGCGGCGCCTGCGGCTCCGCCAGAGCCGCGGGGATGGAACCACCCGGACCCTCGGCCGAGTCGCGCGACCGACGAGGGGAGTCCTAAGAGCGATGTCGCCGCTTGGACTTCTTAGAGCGTTTGGACTTGACCGACGACTTGGAGCCCGACGATCGATGGTGGCGTCGGCTAGGGCTCCGCGAGCGATCCTTGGACCTCCTCCTGGACCGGGATCGCGCACGACGCGGAGCCGAGTGGCGAAGCTCGAGAAGCTTGCGGGACCGCTCCCGCCGAGCCTTCGAAGTCAGGGCCTGGCAATCGGAGCACGACTCCGCGTCGTGGTCGGGGCCTAAACAGTAGAGGCACCGGCGGTGGTGGTCGGTCACCGACATAAGTCGATGGCAATCCTCGCAAGCCTTGAACCCAGGCATCCTACCGGCACCAGATGTCGACAGACAAGGATCAAAAGTGATCAAAAAAGATTTAGTCAAAAAAGACTAAAAGGGGTAGCTCTCCCGGATCTGCGCTTACTGGCGCGGAAAAAAGAAGAACTGACGTCAGCGCGCGAGGGCGGCGTCTAAGTACTCCGACGACGTCATTCCGGCGCACGACGCCGACGACGGACGCGGAGCCGCAGACGACGCCTAGCGACGCGCAAGGGGTATTGCCGACGAAAAATCTTCCGGATCCAGTCTGACGCCTGGGGATATTCTAAGGTGAGGAATCTAACTAACGTGTTTCTTTCAGATATGCTTTACACTGTCCTCTGGTACTGCCTTACTGCTCGACCAAGCTACCACTTTTGAGAGTAAGGTCATACCTAACTTTGACCTCTATCAGCCTCTGGGGGACTGTGGACTCTGTACACCCTGTACCTATTAGGGAACAGTATATACAGAGCCACTTTCTCACAATATGCCTTGAACATAGAGTTATCGGTTTAAAGGTAAGTACTCGACAGGCAGGGTTGAGGTTCTGGGCATAGACTCAGGGGTCCCCCAGGGTCAGGTAGGTACAGTTGGTTCACCCTCAGCGACTCTAGGGCGGCCAGGTGCAGAGAGAGTTAGGCCCAATGTTATCCTAGGAGGGAAAAGGGGGCCTTGTTTGGTGGCTGTTGACTAGCAAGCCACGCGGCTGTGGGAGCTGGGCTCCTGGTCACTTACTCGGGGCAAGTGGGGAAGTAGGTAGGTGTAGAGGTTGCACTGCCAGGGCCACTCGGGCGGCTGGGTGCAGGGTGCTTTTGAGCCTTCGGGCGCTCAATTGATTTCAATGGGAAATCTCCGGTTTAGAAAAAGACTGCAAGCTCGGGGACGAGGATTCTTCAGGTGCCACCACAACTTTGAGAGGTAAGTTGAGTAGTTGGAGGATAGGTAGGTACCCCGGGATTGGGCACAGGGGGCCGCGGGGCGCCGCGTGCAGGGGTGCCTTTTGGTGTCGGGAAATCTTACCCTCTGTTGATCGCGGTAGGTGTGGCACCTTGTTCTGAGGCTGCAGGCTTCTTCAGGAGTGTCGAGGGAGGTCCTTGGGTGCCAGACTCGGGGTCACAGATGCCGTGGGGTCGTCCTTGTTAACTCCGGCACTGGCCAGGCTTGGCTGGTGCAGAGTGTGTGGGTTCGCGGTTCCGAGCTGCTGCCAGGGATTAGAGGTAGGTTTTGAGTAGAGCCTCTACTCATGGAGACCCAGGGGCTTAGAGCTAAAAGGTAGCCAGGTACTCCGGGGTTTGTGAGGTTGCTGGCCACAAGAGATGCCGGGTTGGAGCAGGTTCGACAGGCCGGTAGGGCTGGGGCCAAAGCAGTTGGTGTTTTCCTCTTCTTAGCAGCTGCAGGTCTTCTTTCTTCTTGCTCTTCTTTGTATTTTGGAATCTGGGGAAGGAAGGTTCAGGGTGCCCCTAAAGAACAAGTTACTTACCTTCGGTAACGCTTTTTCTGGTGGATACAGTATCTGCCTGTGGATTCCTCACCTTGTGAATATCCCCTGCGCCAGCATTCTACGGAACTTTTTTTCCCCAGCTCCCTACGCCGACGTGGACGACGTCATAATGCATCGGCTCCGCTCGCGACTCTGTATGACGTCACCGGAGCCATAAGAGAGCCACGTCGGCGTGATGACGTCAGTTCCACCCATTTTTTCCGTGCCTCCGAGGCGCACAGGTGGACCAACGACAGATACAAAGTATACACAGTACACAATATACAATCATATACACAAAGTATACAAGGAAAAGTAAAGCTAAATAAAACAAGCATTTCCTACCAATATACAACAAAGTATAACAACATCTCAAGCAAGACAACTTTTAAGGTATACAAAGGTGGACAACGGGGAGGCGGGTGGGCCAGTGAGGAATCCACAGGCAGATACTATATTCACCAGAAAAAGCGTTACCGAAGGTAAGTAACTTGTTCTTCTGATGGATACATCTGCCAGTGGATTCCTCACCTTGTGAATAGATTCCCACAGCAGTCCCCACTCCCGGAGGAGGGTGTCCACCTTCCTATACCAAAAAGTCTTGAAAGACAGAGCAGGGGCGAAGTGGCCCTCCCTCCTCATCTCAGAGGCCAAGCAATAATGCTTTGCGAAAGAATGGAGGGAGGCCCAAGTCGCGGCTTTACAAAGATCTGCCACAGGAACACCCCTTGCCAAAGCAGATGTAGACTATTTTGCTCTAGTTGAATGATCTCTAATACCCTCAGGAGGAGGCTTACCAGCCAGGGCGTAGCAGATCTTGATGGCAAGGATAATCCATCTCGATAAAGTGCGCTTGTGCACCGCTCTTCCTTTCGAATGACCAACATAGCCCACGAAGAGCTGATCGTCCAGACGAAAGTCTTTCGTTCTGTCCAAATAAAAACTCACAGCCCTCTTTGGATATAGGCGATGGAGTCTTTCCTCCTCTTTGAAGGGATGAGGAGGTGGATAAAAAACAGGGAGAGTAATAAGACTGCCCCAAATGAAACGGAGTAGCAACTTTGGGCAGGAAAGCAGCCCTGGTCCTGAGTACCATCCTTTCAGCATGTAATGTTAGAAAAGGGGGTTTAGAACTAAGAGCTTGAATCTCACTCACCCTCCTTGCCGAGGTTATGGCCACAAGAAAGACCACCTTAAAGGACAACAGCCTCAGGGGACAGCTATGAAGAGGCTCAAACGGGGACCCCATCAGAAAAGTCAAGACAAGATTAAGGTCCCACTGTGGCATTACAAAGGGAGTAGGAGGAAACATGTTTGTAAGACCCTTGATAAACCTCAGTACAACTGGAGATTTAAATAGTGATGGTTGATCAGGAAGACATAGAAAAGCCGATAAGGCAGATAGATAGCCCTTAACCGTGGCCACAGCACAGCCCTGCTGAGCCAGGGAAAGAGCAAACTGAAGCACATTAGAAAGATGGGCCTTTAAAGGGTTAATGGATCTCTCCCCACACCATCTAACAAATTTTGACCACCTGTAGGAGTAAATGGACTTGGTGGAGTGTCGCCTGGCCGATAAAATAACATCCACCACGTCAGGCGGGAGAGAGAACGAACTCAGGTTGCCTTGTTCAATCTCCAGGCATGAAGGTGCAAGCTCTGGAGGTGGGGGTGTAGAACCTGCCCCTCCGATTGCGAGAGGAGGTCTGCCCTCAGAGGGAGACGGAGCGGAGGGCACGAGGAGAGGTGGAGAAGATCTGTATACCACACCCTTCTTGGCCAAGCCAGGGCGATCAATATGGCTTGGGCCCGGTCTTGGCGAATCTTCCTCAGAACCCGAGGAATCAAGGGTATGGGAGGTAACGCGTAAAGGAGCTGTGAGCTCCAACTCAACTGAAACGCGTCCCCCAACGTCCCCTGCATCGGAAACTGGAGACTACAGAATGACGGGCAGTGCGCGTTCTCGCGGGTGGCGAACAGGTCCACCCGAGGTGTCCCCCACGTCCGAAAGACGTGACGAACCACCTCCGGATGGAGCCTCCACTCGTGGTCGGCGGAGAACTGCCGACTGAGACTGTCCACACGTACGTTCAGCACCCTGGCCAGATGATTCGCCATCAGACAAATCCGATGGTCCTGAGCCCAGGACCATAGCCGTAAGGCCTCTCTGCAAAGACAAAGAGACCCCAATCTTCCCTGCTTGTTGACATACCACATCGCTGTAGTGTTGTCTGTCAGGACTTGAATCGACTGACCGTGAAGGGAAGGGAGGAAGGCCTTGAGCGCCAAACGAATCGCCCGCAATTCCAGAAGGTTGATGTGAAGCAACCTTCCCTCTGGAGACCAAAGACCCTTGATTTCCAGATACCCCAGATGAGCACCCCACCCTAGGGTAGAAGCATCCGTTATCACTGTGGCCACCGATGGAGGAAGATGAAAAGGCTTTCCTTGAGACAGGTTGCCCTCCACTCTCCACCAAGATAGATCCGCTGCAGCTTCTCTGGAGATCCTGATCGACTCCCTGAGATCTCCGTTGTGCTGATGCCACTGCTTGCGGAGGCACCACTGGAGCGCCCTCATTTGCCAGCGTGCATGGTTGACCAACAGAATGCAGGAAGCGAACAGACCGAGCAGGCGAAGGGCCTTCAGAACTGGAACAACCGCTCCATTGTGGAATAAAGGGACCATCTCCTGAATGTCGAGAATTCTTTGAGGAGGAGGAAATGCTCGACACAGTAGTGTCCAGTACTGCCCCTATAAACAGGTTGCGTTGAGAGGGCACCAGGTGAGATTTGGGCACATTGATCGAAAAACCCAAGTCGAATAACAGCTGAGATGTTACCTGCAGATGACGCTGCACCATCTCTGGGGACTCAGAAGCCAGTCGTCCAGGTAGGGGAAAACTGGAATCCCCGACCTCCTGAGATAAGCAGCCACCACTGCCATCACCTTCGTGAACACCCGAGGTGCGGTAGTAAGACCAAACGGGAGGACCGCAAACTGGTAATGTTGCGACCCAACCATAAAACGGAGATACTTCCTGTGCGACTTCAGGATCAGGAAATGGAAGTACGCGTCCTGCAAGTCGAGCAACACCATCCAGTCTCCTTGCTGCAACGCCTGAAGAACCTGTGCAAGGGTCAGCATCTTGAATTTCTACTGTTTCAGGTAAAAGTTCAAGATTCTGAGGTCCAGTATCGGACGCAATTTGCCGTCCTTCTTGGGAATCAGGAAATACCGGGAGTAGCATCCCTGACCCCTTTCCTGCTCCGGAACCACCTCTATCGCCCCTTTTTGAAGCAAAGCCAGAACCTCCTTCTGCAGAAGAAGCAGATGGTCCACTGAGCAGTAACCTTGGCAAGGAGGGTAAGGGGGAGGAAACTCCCGAAAGAGAAGGGCGTACCCAGTCTCCACGAGCTTTAAAACCCTAAGGTCGGTCGTAACAGATTTCCAACCCCACAGAAAGTAGGACACCCGACCCCCCACAGGTCTTACATGGTCCAGGATGGGGGATCTAGGGCTGCTTCCCTGAAGCCTCAATGGGAGCAGAGGAGGAGGAACAAGAGGGGTTACGTCGAGAACCTCTCCGACCCTTTTGTCTCCCTCTATAGGACCTATAGAGGGGATTCTGCTGTTGTTGCTGCTGTCGGAAGGAGCGAAATGAAGACCTTCCGAAACCCCTAAACTTTTTAAAACCAAATCCTTTAGCAGGAGCTTGCAGACCCAAAGATTTAGCTGTTACCCTGCTGTCCTTAAATCTTTGTAGGGCAGAGTCAGCCTTTTCTCCAAATAATTTCTGTCCATCAAACGGCAAATCCACCAACGTGGCCTGAACGTCCGTGGAGAAGCCAGATGAACGGAGCCATGCCTGCCTTCTTGTGGCTATAGACGAGCCCATTATTCTCGCCACTGAATCTGCTGTATCAAGCCCCGATTAAATCACTTGTCTAGCAGCAGCTTGAGTATCTGCTGTAGGAGAGTAGGGTCTGCTTTCTATGTTCACCCCCACTTTTTGTTTTTGCTTCACTGGTTTTCGACTTGGATGTGGCTGTGGGCCTACTAATCAGACCCACAGCCCAGCTGTTCTCTCTCTCTGAATTCACACTATGTACTTTAGGTACATAACCCAATTGGTAAGGATCACCTTTTAGGGCCCTGTACAGTGTAACTTAGGTATTCAGGGCATAGGTGTACCCTAGGCCTACCAGGGGCTGCAGCATGTATTATGCCACCCCTGGCTGGCCTTCCATTATGACACAAATGGCTGATTACTCAGCTGAAGCAAGGTTGTGTAATCACCCCTTGCTTAGGTGTAGTATTCCTATACCTACCTTATATATAGACACATGGGTAACCTTAACAATCCTGAAGGCAGAGTGCTTGGTAACATGCGAGATGGTGCTCTAGCATGAGCTGAGCCTGTCTGCAGCTTTCGGAACCATGTCCTTCTAGCTGTTCTATGATATTGCCTACCATATTCTTCTATGATAGTGCCTTATAATCCTCGCGGTTATGGTAACTATGGTTTGGCTTTATCAAAACATGTCGTGTAAGGTGTCTAACACTTTGGAATACTACCCCCACACCATTTCTGGCGATGAGGATAGAATTCCTCCCTTCTAGAGGGAGAAGACATGTTGAAGACCTACTACCCGGTTAAAGTTAACCAGAGCCCCAGCATCACAGCAGGGAGTCCTTCCAGCGAGGGAGGCTTGGACAATAGGTTTCCTGCCTTGGGAGGTGCTAGCAGCACCCTAGACAGGCCTTAGTGTATTGGGGCAGGGAGGGATGAATGAAACGAGACACTGCCTGGGGCACACAAGGTGTCCCATGCCTAGTCCAGTTCAAACCGGTGCTGGGGCACTCCAGCCCCAGTCCTGGCGCGAAACTGGACAAAGGGAAGGGGGTGTAACCACCCCCCTCCCAGGTCCCACCCATAAGGCGTGACCTAGCAGGCAACTCAGCCCCCCAGATTAGTATAAGTGTGGTAGCTGGGCCCCAGGAGATTAGATTATCCTGATCCTGCAACTTGAACAGAAACTCTGGACCTTCGACGAAAGAAGAAGACTGAAGAATCTCCCTTGTGGCCAAGGAGTGGTCACCCTGTGCGAACAGGCACCATCAAGAGACTTACCCTTTGCTTTGCTGAAGTTCTACGAGGGACCGACTGCAGAGCCATACCAGCGCCTTGACTTCCCGACTTCTCTGACCCTGATACACATCCACAGCAAAGCTGAGATCCGTGGAAGCGACGAGAGACGTGGGACCGGCTACCTGGGAAAATTAGCTACTTGCTTCCAGCACAGCTTCTGAGGCATCCTCGAAGTTGTGCTCAGGGGATTGAGAAGCCCCAACCACGAGCACCATCTGCACCGAAGATCAGCCCTCCACGAGTTCTGCGTGGGGCCCTTCTGCATTTTCCTGCTCGACGCGTCTGTCCGGTTGCTTGCCCGTTGGCTAGTGACCTCTGCGACGACGAACCTTTGACTTTCCACCGCTGGTTTGGCTCCTCCAGACTGGCCCTTGCTTCCCTGTGAAAGAGAAGCACCTCAGGCCTTCCTGGTGTGCAACAGAAGCGAATCCTTCATTCAGCGTGGGTTGCGCTTGCCAAGGCTTGTTGTGTCCCAACTCGACTTCGACGCCGCCGACAGCAAGAGCCCTCGTGGGACAGCTCGCCTCCTGGTTCTGGTCGTCCTCGACGCCTCCTGGTACCCGTGGCTGCTGCGACAAGCTTCACCTCTTCACCTGCATCTTCACGACATCGCCTGGTTCCTTCCGGGCTCCTGGCTGGTGACCTAGACTCTGTCCCCTCTGCTTGCAGGTATCCTCCTTCTTGATTCCATCCTTGGAATCCACCGGACACTCTTCACTGACTTCCTGTCAGCATCTTTCCTTCAGGCATCCATAGGAGTCGACGACGAAACACGACGCAAGTTCACACCTATGCACCCGCAGCCCGTGGGCTAGGTAACTTGAGCACTCCGGTGCTCACAAGGGTATTGACTATCCTAGTGTCTAGTTTCCAAGTCTCTAACTCCTAGTTCCTTCCGAAGTGTCCTAAAACTCTTAATTTCTAAATACTACTATTTCTATCGACTTTAACGCATTACGCGTGAGTGTTTCTACTCTGCACCTGAATCCCGTGGGCCTCCCACTGCCTAGCAACTGATAGGATAGTGTAGCCCCAGCGATTCCCTAGGCCTAACTTGTGTTCGTGACAGTGGTCCTTATACCACTTACTTAGTATATGGTTTGCGTGGCCCCTAGGGCCTAACTGTATTACTTACCTGTGTGACTTATGTATGCTTAAATAAGACTGTTGTACTTACCTCGAATCTCAAAGAGTGCTGAGGGTATTTTGACTAGAATAAATACATTTTATTTTTATAATATATCTGTTGTTGTGTCCTTTCATTTGATATTCAAGGGGTTGCAAATGGTATAACAGCTGGCTTCACATGCCATACAGAGTTTAGCCTAAGACTGCTCTTGTCCATGCTACCACAAGGATAGCTGGTCTACAAGGTTGACTTTACAACCAATCACCATAAGGGTTGTTTGGACTGATACAAGGTGTACACTAGAACTAGTGACATCATATATCAGGCCAACTTCTCACATCTGCGACCACCTCCATGAAGGACGCCTTATCACCCTCAGGTAGCTTAGGGGCTAAAGACTTCATTGAGTCCATTAAGGCATGCACATAACGACCCAGCAAGCACGTGGCGTTGGTAGACTTAAGTGCCATAGTTCCTGAAGAAGAAGTTTTCTTAGCCGCCTGGTCAGCCTTTTTGGACTCCCTGTCCGCAGGAGACTGAGGGAACGCTCCCGAAGCATGCTTAGAGCAGGACGCCTGCACAACCAGGCTCTCTGGAGACAGGTGCGTAGAAAGAAAATCCGGATCCCCAGGCGCCACCCTGTATCTTCTCACCACCTGCCTGGAAACCGCTGGAGAATCAAGAGGTCTCCGCCATACCGCCAAAACAGGTTCCAAAATAGCCTCATTAAAAGGCAGTAAAAGCTCAGATGTTGAAGTAGGTGAATGCAACACCTCTGTCAGCAGGTTAGATTTAAACTCCGCAGAAGGTAACTGTAAATCCAACAGCTCTGCGGCCTTTTTTATTACCACATGGTAAGGAGCCAACTCCTGTGGTAGAGAGGATCTAGACGAAGTATGCTCCCACTCAGGGGTCGTATCCAGGCCACTAGCCTCTTGAATCCCCTCAAACTCATCTGAGGACGTGTCCACTTCACCTTCCTCTACCTCCACTCTATACCTTTCTTCATCCAAGACCCTTTGGGCCTCCCTCCTTGAACGAATCTGTGGAGCCGGCGTCGTCTACGTCGTACGCGGCGTCGGTGGAACTAGAGGAGATGGAGTCGGCGGCGCCGGACGCGGCGCCAAGGGAGTCGGCAACGGCGTCGAGGAAGGCTCCGAAGCAGGACTATCTAGCCGAAGTCGTGATGGATCCCCAGACGGCGCCGGAAACTGCCACGAAGGCGCCATCGGCAGAAAGGGCATAAACTGGGCCTGAGCGTAATGCTGCGGCACCCCTAAAGTATACGCCATAGAACCCACGGGACCAGTCGGTGCACCGGATGGGAAGGCAGCCCGATTGAAGATTCCATACATGGCATTTAAAAAATGCGAAGAATCAGTACCTGGAGCCGGGAACTGCAGATAAGGAACCGAACCTGTATCCTTCTGCAGAGTACCTGGCAACGGCGCCGCAGTGTCCTCTACCGGAGCCGTAAGATCCTCAGGTCCTGGAGAAGGCTCCCCCCTTTGTTCCCGCTCACCATCCGAAACAGGCAACTCCACTGTAGCCGGAGACGACGCCGGTGACTGCACCGGGGACTGCTCCGGAGACCGCGCTGGAGCCCGCTTCGGAGAAGGAGATCCTTCCGGAGACTTCGAAGGAGAAGGAGGAGACAAATCCTTACTTCGGCGTCGTCGAGGCGAAGTCGACCTCCTGTTCTTTGAAGACCGGCGGCGAGAGGAATGCTTCCTTTTTTTGTGATGTTTTTTCGACTTCGATGATCTCGAAGTCGACGACTCCGGCCTCGACCTCTCCTTCTTTCTTCCTCTCTTCACCTTCCCGACCTTAGCCATAAAAAGCTTCGCCTTCCTCTCCTTTAACGCCTTCGGATTCATCCTCCTGCAGCTTGAACAATCTTCGACGTCGTGGTTGGATGAAAGGCACCACAAACAGTCATCATGGGGGTCCGTCATAGGCATGTGGCCCCCACATTCCCTACAGGGCTTAAAACCCGACTTCTTCGTTGAAGACATAACAGATTTTCACCAACAGTAACACCTAACAACTACAAAGTAGCAGGAGAGTACTGGAAAAACCGATGCGCGTCGACGGCGCGGAAAAAAGGGAACGGACGTCATCACGCCGACGTGGCTCTCTTATGGCTCCGGTGACGTCATACGGATTCGCGAGCGGAGCCGATGCATTATGACGTCATCCACGTCGGCGTAGAGAGCTGGGGAAAAAAAGTTCCGTAGAATGCTGGCGCAGGGGATATTCACAAGGTGAGGAATCCACTGGCAGATGTATCCATCAGAATACTAGATTTAGGGGCGTTACAGGTAGGTGAAGGGCAGGGACCAATGGGTCCCTGTCCTGGGGTGGGTACACCCCCCATCCTGCCTCTCTCCTGTGGGAGGGGGGCAGTAGCCTAGTACTGATAGGGTAGCGCTTCCCATCTTCAAGATGGTGAGAGCCCGGATATGAGCTTCACCGCGCCTCCCCCACCTGAGGAGTGGGGTTGGCACATCCCCTGTCCTTATTTGGGGTTTCCGGCCAAAGCTTCCCGCCAGAGTGGGGGGTTGCAGTGGCCTGGGGAAGCTCACAGAGGCGGGCATGCCTTTGAAGCTTCCCCCTGCCTATCCTGGGGGAGGAGATTTAGCACCTCGCCCAGGATGTGCATTGTTGCAGGCCCAGGAGAGCAGGGGCACTCCCACCCAGGGGTCCAGCAACATGTCTGCTGTGTGGCAGCCTAGGCAGCCTCAGAGCAGACGTGGATTGTAGGTTAGGTTTAAGGGGGCATCTCTAAGATGCCCTCTGGGGTGCTTGGTACATTAAATCCCACACTGGCATCAGTGTGGGTTTAATGTGCTGAGAAGTTTGATACCAAACTTCCCAGTCTTCAGTGTTGCCATTATGGTGCTGTGGAGTTTGTGGGTGACGAGCTCTCAGCACCATGTACTCTTACATGGCAGCACTGCACTTACAGTGCTCAGGAATGGACCTGGGTACAGTAGGGGCACAGGGCTACTGATCATGTGCCCACACCACTGGCATAAGGCACCCAGCTAGAGGGGTGGCTGATGTATGCCATGATAGCGTAGGTGATGGGCATGGCACACAGGGATGTGTGTATTGTCGACTTTGTTTTGTCTTGCACCCAGACACTCAGCCTGAAAAGGCAGTGTGTGTGTGTAAGTGTACAGGGCCTCTAAGGGTGGCACAATGAGCGCTGCTGCCCTTAGAGGCCTTCCCTGGTCACAAGGCCCTGGGTACCTAGGGTACCATTTACCAGGGGCTGACATATGGCCAGGGTTTGCCAATTTGGGTTTTGTGTATTTTAGGGAAGGAACATAGGCCCTGATTGGCAGGAGTCCAGGGCACACTCAGTCAAAGTACATTCAGCAAAAAGTGGGGGCATACCATGCAAGAATGATAGCACTTTCTCACAAGCGTTGACTCCAGAACCGCTCCGATGAAGGGGAGCTTCTGAGAGGGACTCAGGTGCGGACTTCGGCTCATTGATGGAGAATCCCAGCAAATTCAGGAGGTCGGCCGTAGTCTGAAGGTAGTTGACGACTGCCTGGGGAGAGCCCGCCTTCAGCAACCAGTCATCGAGGTAAGGGAAGATTGACACCCCTGACCTGCGCAGGTGAGCTACGACCACCGCCATCACCTTCGTGAACACCCGAGGGGCGCTGGTAAGTCCAAAAGGGAGCACGGCAAAATGAAAATGCCCCGGGCCTACCGTGAACCACAGGTAACGCCGGTGGGCCGGCAGAACGGGAATGTGAAAATATGCGTCCTGCAAGTTCGACGCTACCATCCAGTCTCCTGGGTCGAGGGCAGCCAAGACCTGAGCCAGAGTCAGCATTTTGAACTTCTCCTTCCGGACGACGCGATCGAAGTTCCGGAGGTCCCAGATTGGACGCAGACCCCCTTTGTCCTTCTTGGGGACCAGAAAGTTGTGGGAATAACAAACATTCCCTACTTCCAGCCCAGGAACGCACTCGATGGCCCCCTTGGCCAAGAGGGTCGTAACTTCCTGCTGGAGGGTTGCCAAGTGTTCCCCTGACATGCGGTGGTACCGAGGTGGCATGGCTGAATGAGTGGACTGAAAGGGAAGGTAGTAACCCTTGCGAATGATCTGCAACACCCACTTGTCTGATGTGCTAGCGCGCCAGTGGGGGAGGTGATGGCGGATCCTGCCACCCACTGGCGTGGGGTGCTCCACAAAGCTCGGCTTAGGAAGGTTTGGAGGTAGAAGCAGCGGGGGCGGTGGTGGACTGACCTCCACGGTGATTCCCAGACCCGCCCCTGTGGAAGCCGCGTCCGCGCTGAGGCAGGTTCTGCACAGACTTGCTGAAGGAACGTGCCTGGGCGCCCCTGCCGTGGCCACGAAAGGAACTAAGTCCAGGAGTGGCTGGGCTTTTCGTGGAAAGACCCAAGGACTTGGCTGTATCACGCGAGTCCTTAAAACGCTCCAGCGCACTGTCGGCCTTATCGCCAAACAGGCGGGTGCCATCAAAGGGCATGTCCATGAGTGAGCTTTGCACATCTGGCGAGAACCCGGTAGATCTCAACCAGGCGTGGGGACGAAGCGCCACTGTCGTAGAAATAGCTCTACCTAGTGTGTCCACGGTGTCCAAACCACACCGAATGGCGAACTTAGCTGCATCTTTTCCCTCAGCAACAGCTTGAGACAGCACGGCTTGGGCCTCCTCAGGACACTGAGGCAACACCTGTGCAACGGCAACCCACACTATGTGGGAGCAGCCGCCCAAGAGGCTTGCGGTGTTCACTGACCGCAGCCCCAAGCTGGTTGAAAAGAACAACCGCTTACCGAACTGTTCCAGCTTCTTAGAGTCCTTATCAGGCGGAGCCGTGGGAAAGGCACTCTGCGACGTCTAGGCTTGGATAACCGGGCTCTCAGGCGTAGGATGAGTGGTCAGAAAAGCGGAGTCACCAGGCGCCGAGCGGTGACGTCTGGTGACATTCTTATCCACAGGGCCCCTGTGGCCGGCCACGACCAAGTGCCCAACAAGACGTCAGTGAGGGCATCGTTAAATAGGAGCAGGGGCTCCGACCAAGTGGACGCCGTCTGGAGCACCTCAGTGAGGAGATAAGTTTTAAGGGCCACTCTAGGGAGATCAAGGTTTAGAACCTCAGCTGCCCGACGGAGCACCATCGTGTAGGAGGTGCCCTCCTCCATGGTAGGCGGGGGAGAGGCAAACCCCAGGTCAGAGGAGATGTCGAGGTAGCCAGCGTCCTCCACCCAGTCCTGCTCGGAGTCACACTGACGAGCAAGAGGGTCCTCGGACCCCTCCCAGTCGTCCTCCACCTCTGTCACATGGGGAACAGACTGCAGCGGCAGAGCTGGGGCCAGAGAAGGAACAAACTGCGTTGGAAACTGCGCCAGGAACATCCGAGCTGGCACCGCATCCCAGTGCGGATCCCAGGCCGGAACAAAATGGTCCTGGAACCTGGGCAAGGGTGGGACGAAGGGCACCCATTGCGGCGCCGAGGGTGGCGCAGGAACAGCGGAGCCGGCAGAGCTGGACCTAGTGGCGCCGGGGCCCGAGCCAAAAGCGCAGGATCCTGTGGCGCCGAAGCTGGATCCACCGGCGGCCTAACAGGATACAGACACGGGACCGCGTGGCCCGAAGGCGCGCCGGCGGAAGCCCGAGGCCTAAAAAGGCGGTCCATGATAGCAAGAAATTCTAGCACCTGTTCGGGAGTCGCCGACGGACCCTGGTAAGGCGGGTAGGCCGTGGGACTTCCTGGCTCCAAAGAAGTCGCATGGGCTGAACCCGTCCTCCTCGTCCGCATCCGAGGACCGACGGGGGGACGTCGGAGAGCGAACTCACTTTTTCGACTTCTTTTTGTGTCGTCTCTTACCCGAATCAGAGGGCGAAGACTTGGAGCCCGAGGAGCGGCGACTGCGGCCCTGCGAGCGTTTCTGGTAACGGGATGTGGAACGGCGCTGGGACGAGTGCCGGACCTCCAGCAGCTTCCGGCGCCACTCTCTCAAGGCCTTCGGGCCATGGCCTGACAGTACCGGGAGTCGTGGTCGGTCTCCAGGCAGTAGAGGCAAACCTTGTGGGGCTCCGCCACCGACATTACGACAGCAGGCCCCACAAGACTTCAATCCAGGCACCCCTACGTGCACCAAGGAGAAAAGGAGACAAAAAGTCTCAAAAATGGTAGTCAAAAAGTGACTACGGTATGTGCTCTAACCGGATCTGCGCTTGCTGGCGCGGAAAAAGAAAGAACTAACGTCAGCGCGCATGGGTGGCGCCTAAGTAGTCTCCGTGACGTCATCTCGGCGCTTACGACGCCAGCGACGGACGCGGAGCCGCATGACGCCACTTACTGACGGGCAGGGGTACTGCTAGCAAAACTTTCCGGATACAGTCGGACGCCTGGGGATATTCTAAGGTAAGGAATCTATCACTAATGTGTCTCTTTCAGATAAACCAGTCAACCTCAGCCAGGCGTAGGATCAAAGGGCTACTGATGTGGAAATCGTCCTGCCTAGCGAGTCGGCGGTGTCCAGTCCACAGCGAATGGTAAACTTGGCTGAGTCTCTCCCCTCAGCAACTGCGTGGGAGAGTACGGCCCGGACCTCCCCTGGGCAATGGGGCAGCACGTGCTCCATTGTATCCCTCACGGAGAGGGTGTAACAGCCCAACAGACATGCGGTGTTTACCAACAGTAGTCCCAAGCTGGAGGAAGGAAACATCTTCCGAAGACGGTCCATCTTTGGTGCATTGGGGAATGCGCATTTTGACGTGGAGGCTTGGACCACCAAGCTATCAGGGGTGGGGTGTTGGGAGAGGAAAGTGCGGTCAGTCTGTCAAGAGGTCCTGACCGCCACCGTAGGAAGCTAGAGGTTGAGATCCTCGGCTGCCCTACGCAACACCAATGCATAAGACGCTCCCTCCTCCGTAGTCACAGTTGGAGGAGACAACATGCCAAGGTCTACTGAGGTATCCATACCACTGGCTTCCCCCAGTTCCTCTCTCCAGTCCGTAACCCAACTGGTCAGTCAGAGGGTCTCCAGACCCCCTCCCAGTCCTCCTCACCCTCCTCTGGTGGCCAATCGGGGCTGAAAGGACCAGGGAAGAACAGGGGCACAAAAGTACCCATCGGCGTCGGATCCGGCGTCTGTTGACACCGGTCCGGCTCAGTGTCCACATTAGGGTGGAGGCCAGGTGTGACGCAGGCTGGGGACAACTGCCGTTGGCTGCGGAAGTGGTGCCAGTGGAGGTGTAGTCCGGTCGACCGGCGCCGATCCGGATCCAGGCCTGGATCCAAGGGGTCCCCTCAATGCCAAAGCCGCTGGCGTCGTAAACCCAGGGCCCCAGCCAAATCCACGGGGCCCAAAGGCGTGTAGGCTGAGTCGGGCTGCCTATAAGTGGCATGCATCGCTTCGTAGAAATGCTGAAGCTGGGCAGGGGTCGCACTGGGTCCCGGGAAGGGAGGGAAACCAGGAGTCATCCCAGCAAGCTCCGCACTGGGAGCCGCGGGAGAGGCCCCACCCGCATCCCTCGTCGGGTAGGCCGACGGACGGGGAGAAATCCAAGAGCGACGATGCTTTGACTTCTTGTGCTTCGACTTACCGGAGTGCGAAGACTTGGAAGAAGATTGGTGATGGTGGTGGCTCCGCGACCGGGCCTCAAGAAGCTTTCGGGATCGCTTCCGCAAAGATGTTGGATTCATGGTCCAGCAGTCTGTACACTACTTGGGAGTCGTGGTCTGGTTCCAAACAGAACAGGCACACGTGGTGCGGATCTGTCACCGACATCAACCATTGGCAGGAACCGCAAGCCTTAAAACAAGGCATCCCTGAAGTGCACCAGGAGTCAAAGATTCAAAAACTACGTCGGCAAAAAGTGACTGGAGGTACCGCTCTCTCCGGATCTGCGCTGGCTGGCACGGAAAAAGAAAACTGACGTCAGCGCGTGAAGGCGGCGTCTAAGTAGTTGCCGCGACGCCATCCCGGTGACCACAACGCCAACGACGGACGGTGAGCCGACTGACGCCACCTTTCGACATGCAGGGGTACTGCCGACGAAACAATTCTCCAAAGCCTGGGGGTAATTCTAAGGTAAGGAATCTATAACTAATTGTCTCTTTCAGATCATAGTGTTATTGGTTCAAAGGTAAGTACTTTGTTGTGGGATCTGGTTTTCTGGGGTTAGACTCAGGAGTCCCCCAGGGTCAAGGATGCACTCTTGTTACACCCCCAGCGGCACTAGGGTGGCCGGGTGCAGAGTGCTGAAGCCAATGTTATCCCATGGAGGATCGGTGCCCTCCGGTTGGGGGCTGCTGACAAGCAGGCCACTGGATTGTGTGAGCAAAGCTCCTGGACTTAAGCTCAGGGCAAATGGGGGGTTAGGCCAGCACAAAAGATGCACCCTCAGCAGCACTAGGGCCGCAGGGTGCAGAGTGCTGTTTCGGCATCGGGTGCCCTGTATCTTTCAATGGAGAGTCTCCAGTTTGCAAACACAATGCAGGCTCCGGGACTAACTTCTTCTGGTTGCCACCACCACTTGGAGATGCAAGTTGGGATGTTGGGGGTTGGTTAGGCACTATCAATTGGGCCACCCAAGGGCCTGGGGTGTCGGGTGCAGGGGGTGCCTTTTTTGTGTTGGATCTTCTAACCTGCCCCATTGCAGTTGGGGCGGAGCGGGGGGGAAGAGACCTTCTGGTTTGGGGCTGCAGGATTCGGCTCGAGGCAGCTCTGGGATCACCGGATCTCGGATAGGATCGCTGAAAGCAGCCACTCGGCCTGGGCACTAGTGGTAAGTTGTTATTCAAGGGGCACCTCTAAGTTGCCTTGTGTGCATTTTTCATTAAAGGCCACAATGGCATCAGTGTGGGTTTAATGTGCTGAGAAGTTTGATACCAAACTACCCTGTTTTCAGTAAAGCCATTATGGTGCTATGGAATTCTTAATGACAAACTTCCAGTACCATATACTCTTAATGGCAGCACTGCACAATTTCTAAGAGTGGACTTAGACACTGCAGGGGTACAGGGCACATGCACCTGTACCCTCACCACTGGTATAGTGCAGCCAGCTAGAGGGGAGGCTGACCTATGCCAGGGCAGTGTGTTGTAGGCATGCCATGTCGACTTCACTTTGTTCTGCACCAAAACACATATACATATATATATATACATATATATATATACATATATATATACATACACATACATACACATACACATATATATATATATATATACCCTTTGTACCTGTGGTACCATTTACCAGGGGCTGACATGTGGCCAGAGATGCCAATTGGGTTTTGTTCTCAATGCAGTTTAGGTAAAGAACATAGGCCCTGTGTACATGTTTGGCAGGAACCCGGGGCACACTCAGTCAAAGCACATCAGCAGTTTAGCAAAACATTGGGGGGCAACCATGCAAAAAGAGGGCACTTTCTTACAATGGGAACCTTGTTAGCAGGAAACCTGTGCACACTCAAAGATTCATCAGAATGAGGCAAAACGTGAGCGGTATCCATGCCAAAAGCATGGTTACCCCTTACTAATTGTCCTATTAGGATTTCATCCAAATTCAATTCTATCCAAGAACCAGCCAAAGATCCAGCCTTCAGACCTACATCAAAGATTTTTACATGTAGAATGTGTGAATAAAGCAGAGAGGTAATCAGTGGTTGGGACTAAAGGGATCCAGTAGTCTGATGTACAACGTCTGACAAAATTAAAATACAAGCACGAATTACCTTTAGGTTAGGTGTGAAAGGATCTGGGAGCCTCATATTGCGTGGAAAGGCACTCAGTATTAAGTTCCTCAGCTGGATGCAGTTTGGAGGGATCACATCGCAGAAGCCATAATGGTAATCGCATAGAAATTCTGGAAAGTCATGCAACAAGACCAGCAACACACGAAGCGTGCCCTACAAAGAGAAGAATTAAAACAGTAAATATGAATTCCAGTTAGTTAACCCTCATGGTATGCATTTGATAATATTTATCTCTTGAATTGAGGTATGTGGGGTACCATATTACAAATCAAGTGTTTAGATGCTCTGTTGAATCTTCAACATGAGAAAATTATGCCCTTCTGGTTAAAAACTATTATGTAATCTCTCTGCCTCACTTCATTAATCATTTGCAAAAAGATAGCAGATTTAATTTTTAGCAATCCCAAGGAGGGCACAGAATGAGTAGTAGGACTTAAAATTGTTGAAAACAATTGTACTACTGGGAAGGAAAATGCTACTTACCAGTATGCATCTTTTCTTGGCATGTAGAGCTGTAGATCCGCATACTTTTGCATAGATCGTCATCTGGTGTTGGGCTCGGATGTTTGCACTTTGCTATTGTAGAAGTCTTTGTAGTCACGAGATAGGTGACTGCTCCTTTGGTTAGTAGTGCGCAGGGGCATCGACTCCATCTCCAGATTGTTTTCTCCATAAAGGGTGATGATGGAGTTAGTTAGAAATAGAAAATATGTCCATGTGTAATGTATGGAAGTAAAATAGTACTGCAACACATAGGTGTCCGGGGAGGCGGGTGGGCGTATGTGGATCTACAGCTCTACATGCCAAGAAAAGTTGCATACTGGTAAGTAGCATTTTCCGTTCGAGGCATATGAGCTGTAGATCGCATACTTTTGCATAGACTATACAGCAGTGACCCCGTTAGCGATGGCTACCTGTATGTGCTTCAGTAATTTGGAAAAGTGTTCTTAGTACAGCCTTGCCCACACTAGCCTGTTTTGCCTGCACATCTACACAGTAGTGTTTTGTGAAAGTGTGCGGTGCAGACCATGTTGCGGCTTTGCAAATATCCTCCATGGGGATATTTCCTAAGAATGCCATGGATGCTCCTAGTTTGCGTGTGGAATGCGCTCTAGGGGTAATGGATAATGTACACTTTGCTTTTGGGTAGCATATCTGGATGCACTTAACTATCCACCTGGCAATTCCAGCTTTTAATATAGGTGTGCCCTTAAGTGGTGGTGAGAAAGCTACAAAATGTTGTTTAGTTTTGACTGAAAATTTTTGTCCTTTCAATGTAGTAAAGAATAGCTCTTTTGAAGTCCAGCGTATGAAGAGCCCGTTCTGGCAGGGAGTCTGGTTGAGGATAAAAGACTGGAAGCTCAACAGACTGGTTAAGGTGAAAAGGCGAAATTATTTTAGGTACGAATTCAGGGTTAGTCCTAAGAACCACTGTGATTTATTTGTAAAAATGTTTTTTGTATGGTTAATGCCTGGAGTTCACTCACTCTTCTGAGAGATGTGAAGGCCACAAGGAAAGCTACTTTCCATGTGAGGAACTGGAGCACAAGTTACTACTTGTGTAAGAGACATTAGTTAGTGATGTACAAGTTACTTACCTCCGGTAACGATGTATCTGGTAGAGACGATTCTAGCCGCAGATTCCTTAACGTAGAATTATCCCCAGGCGTGAGACTGGACCCGGAAAACGTTCTTGTCTCAGCCTTCTGCGTGCCAGGGGGCGGCACCACGCGACTCCACCCCGCCGTCCTCCCGGGTGTGACGTCAGCGAGGTCACATAAGCCCCACCCCGGCGTGCTGAAGTCAGTTTGCTTTGGAGAACATTTACGTGCCACAACGCGGAGCTATCACAACAAAACTGAGGAGAGCATGGGAACAGTGTGCGAAATAACAGAGAAACGAAACAGAAAAAACAAGGGGTAAGGAACAGCACCAGTTGGCACCAAGGTACCAGAAAGCTAGAGCAGCATAGCCGTAGCAGGGAATGAACAGAGCATCACTTTGAGGAACAACCGAGCAAGCCAAGGCAATAGCCATCTTGGAGGCACAAGTATATGAAAGCGCCATAACAGAACGAGAGAGAGAGAGAACGAGAGAGAGAGAGAACGAGAGAGAGAGAGAACGAGAGAGAGAGAGAACGAGAGAGAGAGAGAATGCAACCACAATGTGAAGGGCCACAAGCCCAGAACAGAGGAGCAACAGCAAACCATCCCCAGACCACAGTTAAAGAGGGCTAGGCCCCCTGAAAGGAGGTCAAAGGACAGGTAAAGAATCCCCAACACAATAGACCGCAAGGGGATAAAAAAACTCCAAACAAATAGAGGGAAAAAGAGCAAAAGGAGACCCCTACACTGGAGAGAAACCAGCTGGAGGGAAGCAAAGGCGCGCAGCAACCAACCATCCCTGTATCAAAAAAAAAAAGGGGGGGGGGAATGGAACCATAAAGCAGAACCGGACAGCCTGACCGGAAGGAAGAGTAGAGGACACCCGCAGAAGACAAGACACCCAGGGGGAGGCGAGTGCAGAAACCCAAGCAGAGGGTCCTCGCAGAACAGGGAGGAAGGGCGGGTCGTGAAGGAATCTGTGGCTAGAATCGTCTCTACCTGGTACATCGTTACCGGAGGTAAGTAACTTGTACATCCGATAGAGGCTACTAGCTGCAGATTCCTTAACGTCGAATAGATACCCTAGCCATACCAAGGAAGGGAGGAGGGCCTGCGAGAAATCCTCCCCAGCAGGAGAGACATAGGGCACCAGCAGGGGACATGTCACAGGAACAAGAAGGGAAGGACAGCAGACCCCACGCCAAATTAAGGGAGAGCCGCCCAACACCCCGCAGGGGCAGACGGTGCCCGAAGGGCCTCAAGGAACAAAAGAAGCACCTCAAACCCCAGGGAGAATGGGCAGAACCGGAGGCAGGGCCCACCGTAAGAAACACAGTGATGGGAAACAGTCGAATACCCCACGGCCGCAAACAGCGGGCAAGGCAGGAACGGTCTTATCGCCAACAGCGCAGGCGTAAGAAGAAAGCACAGATGCACAAAGCCCCAGCGGAACCAGAGGCAGGGGCACAAGGGAACACATTAAGGGCCATGATGGTGGACAAGAACAAGCAGGCAGGCGCAGGCATGTGCAGGCAGCAGCAGGCAACACCACGAAGCAACGCACCAGACCAAGCCAGGCACAAGCCGAAGACAGAGGTCAGGGAGGACCAGGACATACCCCAAGGGAGGGACCGGTTCCGAAACACACACTGACCCACAAAAGAAATGGGACCAGGCAGAAGAAAAGGAGAAGAGACGTAGGACGGGCCCAGACCTTCACAACCAGAACACAGCAAGCCAAAGATAACCAGTCCCTCTGGAACATCAGATAGAGGACCAGGCCGAATCACCGGACAGAAGTGCCGAAACGCTACAACATCACGCCGCAGACAGCAGGCCAGACTGGTCGAGCGACGTAGCGCACATGGAGAAGGACAAACCTGGACGCAACGCAAGCTGCGCCAAGACCAATGCAAAGAGACCGCACCCGCGATACACCGCAACGCCAAGGAGAGCAAGGAACCCGAAAAGGGTGACCACACCGCCCCAGCACATGACAGACCTCGTAATAGCTACAAGTACCCAACATAGGGTATGCTATGTCCCAAGAAAACATGGGAACACCTCTTAGGAAAAAATTCTGCATCAGAGGACCAACAGAAAAGCCTACGGGTAAAACCGCAGACGGCTTGCAAAGCAGCCAATAAAGAAGACACAAACGGCCCAATACCAGGACCTATACAGGCTTACCAACAGCCAAACCGCAAATCAAAAAAAAGGGAAGGGGGGGCGCTGAACCAGCAGCCAACAGCACCGAAGGGCCAACCGAAGAACCCTGAAGGGCCAACCGCAGGACCCTGAAGGCACACCCACCACGCAGAACACACAATCAGGGCTACTGAACACTAGGCCCCAGAAAACAATGGGAGAACACCTCCCAGAACACAGCAGAGGACCGACACCCAGGTTCACTGAGGAGGAGGACGAAGTCCCGTAAGGAACCGCTGAACTGCAGAATCCGCAATGGTGTGAAACAAAAGGGCACCATCGAATGGGAGGTCAACCAGACGCTCACTAACGTTCTCAGGGAAAACACTATCCCTCAGCCAAGCATGGCGACGGAGGGCCACCGAAGAAGCCATGGTGCGACCAAGCGCCTCAGACATCCAGAGCCGAGCGAAGAATAAACACCTCCAGCTCCCAGCCATCCAACACCTTCCCGAGAAATGCAAGACAGAAAAGAATCCGATGAATCCCACAAGCAAGAAGTGGCTCTGGCCAACACACACAGCGTGTTGAGCACCCGCAAGGCAACACAGGAGGCGAAGATGTTGCGCCCCAATGAATCTAACCACCGGGCCTCCCGTGACGGAGGAGACAACACCCATGGCAAGGAGGGAAATGCAGTCTGCATAAGAAGGCCCCTGGTAGAAGGGTGGAAGTAAAGGCAGACCAGATCATGCGGAGCAGGAGCGGCTGGGGCACCGAGTCCCCCGTGGCAGGATGCCCCCAGGCCCCCAAGAAAGAATTATGGAGCGAAGCTTCGAAGAGAAGAAGCAGCTCCTGTCCACCAGAGCCCTGATAGAGAACCTCAAGCAAATGATCCACGGGGAAATGGGCAGCTGGGTCGGCCATGCGCAAAATCCCCGCAGCCGTGGAGACAGCTCGGGCAAAGGCAGCACTCGCCTCCGTAGGACAACACCGTGGGGAGAGCAATTCCTTCGTAGGCGACGGCTGTAAGTTAAGCCGGCCGGCCCCCGGCCCAACTGCAGGAAGAAAAGGCCAAGCTAGGAATGGGGGAAGGTTAATAGACAAGTGGGGGGCCTGAGGCGCCTCCAGGGAAGACTGTGGGCGCACGGACAGCGAAGGGATCCCCCCCTTTGAAGACGCTGGGGTAAAGGCCACGACACTGCGTCCCGTCTCCAGGGAGGAAGAGACAAACAGTTGCCGAACCTCTGGAGAAGAGGGGGCCTTCTTAGACTAAACAACCAGACGCCGGCATGGCGTAGTGGAGTCCAGCACCGGCGTCAGCTCAACGTCGACCGGTGCCGAAGGGGACGCCGAGACGACCTCTGCCTCAACTTGCGCAGCGGGAGAACAGGTCGGAGCCGGGGTAGCCAAAGAACAGCGTCGACTCGACCTCCAACAAGGCAGCCGCCTGCGTGGAGAGACAAGGGGGGCCCGGGGACGCGCCCCGCCTCCTAGCCAGCCCCTGTGGCACCGCCAGGGTCAGCAGCCGTCGGCGCCTGAGCGGCATCAGCTCGGCCTCGGACAAGGCCGCGGCCTGCCCAGAGGACCGTGGGGGACTCGAAGGCGAGCCCCGGCAACCTCCCGCAACACCACAGGGACCCCCACGGGGGTTTGCAGCGAGGCAGAGGCGCCGTGGTCCGAAGGAGGGAACCCCGTAGGGCCGCACCCAGACGACACTACATCTCCAAGACCTGAAGCTGAACCTGCCAGCGCCAGGCCAGAGCCGCCGGTAACTCCGCAGAAGGCCCCGCACATGGCAAGGGATCCGCAGACATCCCAGGAAGAGGAGGAGGAGCCAAGGAGGCATGCAGGGCCGCAGCAAAGTATTCCATTTGGGCCCTGGTCGCCCCCACGCCGGGAAACGGCAGGTAGGGTGGCGAGGCCGCACGACCAGCAGAGAACCCACGCCCCTCACAGGGCGGGGACCGGGCCTCGGGAACAAACTGACACTTACCAACAGGCGAGCAATGCCCTTGCGGCCTCGGAGAGGGACGATGTCGGAGACGGAAGTGGCGGTTCTTGAACCCTTCCGCGGGAGACGGACGCGGTGATGCCGCCAACCTGGACATGCGGGCCGAGAGGAGTTTCATCTGGTGTTCCCGCCGGGACTTCGGCTTGAGCTGCTGACAAGCCACGCAGTCCGTGGAGTCATGGTGCTCCCCCAAACACCACATACAAATGGGGTGAAGGTCCGTCGCCGACATCTGGTGCGCGCAAGACTAGCACGTCTTGAACCCCGAAAGAATTCAGACACTGTTCCCAAAAAGAAACGCAAAGCGTGAAAAGAAGGCCTTAAAACAGGCCAGGAACACAATCCGAATCCGCGTTGCACGTGGAAAAGAAGGAAACTGACGTCAGTGCGCCCATGTAGCCAACAAAGAGCTGGTCATCCACCCGGAACTGCTGTGTGCACTTCAGATAGAACGAGAGCGCACGTTTTGGATCCAGACAGTGGAGCCTCTTCCTCTTTCGAGGGATGCGGAGGCGGAAAGAAGGTGGGCAAGGTGATGGTCTGCCCGATGTGGAAGGGCATGACAACCTTTGGCAAACAAGCAATGGCATAGCCAATAGGTCTCGCCTTTGGGACCTTATAAGTGTTTAGCCATGCAACAGTTGCATAACTAAATACTTATAAGGTCCCAAAAGCGAGACCTATTGGCTATGCCAAGAATCAGCGAAAGTTAAAGTGATTGCGATCAAACATCAAAGCGGCCGTGAAAGTGAAAGTAAATTGCGGTAAAGCACGGCGCGCTAGCCCGCGTACATGCACTGTAGCTCTAGGCTGGCCTGGTAGCACTTTTTGGAGCCCTCTCAATCAATCTCGCCAGACCAGCGCATGCGCTGGGTCAGGCGAGACCTAAAAGGAAGGACGGGTCCTTAAAACCACCCTGTCTGGATGAACAGAAAGGAAAGGAGGTTTAGAAGAAAGAGCCTGGAGCTCACTCACTCTTCTGGCAGACGAGATAGCTACCAGGAAAGCTGTCTTGAGAGTGAGAAGACTTAAAGTACAGTTATGAAGGGGCTTAAAGGGAGCGCACATCAGATAGGTCAAGACAAGATCTTAGTCCCATTGAGGCATTACGAAATGCACCGGGGGGGGGGTTAACGTGTGCATAAGGATAAGGCCTTTCAGGAAACTTAACAACCGGAGACTTGAAGAGAGAAGGCTGATCTGGAAGCCTTAGAAAGGCAGAGATGGCTGACAGCTAACCTTTGACAGTGCCCAGGCCAGAGCCCTGCTGGGCCAAGGATAGTAGGAACATAAGGACCTCAGAAAGAGGGGCAGACAGGGGATCCACAGACTTCGCTGTGCACCACGCCACAAACTTGTTCCACCTGGCTGCCAGAATGACATCACAGACTTCGGGAGGAAGATCGAAAGCTGTCCACTGTCGCAGCTCAATCTCCACTAGTGGAGGCTGGACAGGTTCGGGTGGAGGACCGTCCCCTGCTGCTGCGACAGAAGATCCCCCGAAAGAGGGATCAGGGGATCCACGATCATACTCAGTAGCTCGGGATAACAAACTCTTCGAGCCCAGTCCAGTGCCACAAGAATGACTTGGGCCCGGTCGCGTCTTATCTTCTTCAGCACTCTGGGCAGAAGTGGTATAGGCGGAAAGGCGTAAAACAGACCGCAACTTCACTCGCAACGAAACGCGTCGCCGAGCAAGTGCCACCTTGGAAATTCCAACGCGCAGAACTGATGACATTGAGCGTTCTCTTCGGTGGCGAATAGATCTAACCAAGGCTCTCCCCACTGTAGAAAGAGACCTTGCGCCACGTCCAAGTGCAGGAGCCATTCGTGATCCATCAAGCACCAGCGGCTGAGTTCGTCCACCCTGGCATTCAGAAAACCTGCCAGGTGTTGAACCACCAAGGTAATGCCCTGATGTTCCAGCCATGTCCAGAGGCGCAGAGACTCCTGACATAGGGTCCACGACCCCACCCCGCCCTGTTTGTTGCAATACCACATGGCAGTGGTGTTTTCCATGAACAGCTGCACCACACTTCCCCGGACAGAGGGAAGGAATGTTGGAGATTGTGTCATCATTCTTGCATGGTATGCCCCCACTTTTTGCTGAATTGTTGAATGTACTTTGACTGAGTGTGCCCTGGACTCCTGCCAATCAGGTGCTCAGGGCCTATGTTCCTTCCCTAAAACCCACATTGGCAAACCCTGGCCACATGCCTGGTAAATGGTACCCTAGGTACCCAGGGCCTTGTGACCAGGGAAGGCCTCTAAGGGCTGCAGCACTCATTGTGCCACCCTTAGAGGCCCTGTACCCTAACACAAACACACTGCCCTTGCAAGCTGAGTGTCTGGGCACAAGATAAAAGGAATATGCTACTTACCAGTATGCATCTGTTCTTGGCATGTAGAGCTGCAGATCTACACACTTGTGCATAGATCGCCATCTGGTTTTGGGCCCGGATGTTTGCAGTTTGTTTTTCCTCTTGGAAAGTCTTTAGAAGTCACGAGGTCGGTGACTCCTCCTCTGGATCGTATTGCGCATGGGCTTCGGCTCCATCCTCAGATTCTTTTTCACCAGCAGGGAAAGATGGAGCGTAGTAGTAAGAGTGAAGATGCCCATGTGTGTGCTATCTAAATAAGATAAACTGGAACAGATGAAGGTAGCCGGGGAGGCGTGTGTAGATCTGTAGCTCTACATGCCAAGAACAGATGCATACTGGTAAGTAGCATATTCCGTTCTAGGCATATGAGCTGCAGATTACACACTTGTGTATAGATTATATAGCAGTACCCACCGTTAGCGGCGACCACCCGTATCTGTTGTAGTGGTTTGAAATAATGTTTTGAGTCCAACCTGGCCCACACTAGCTTGTTGCTTAGTTTGCACATCTACACAATAGTGTTTGGTGAAAGTGTGCGGTGTTGACCATGTAGCTGCTTTGCAGATATCATCTAATGGGATGTTCCTTAATAATGGTTTTGGGAAAAACTCTGTCCATCACCACCCCCTTTTTCCCAAATCGATTTTATCCACACTCAGTGTGGGAGGGTATGCTCAGACGTGAGTCCCTTGCTCATTGCACCATCAGGATTCAGGCAAGCCGGGCCGATGAAGGCTGTGATGCCAGAAACCGGTCCCCGGAAGCTTGTTTCCTTCCCAGTATAAGAATTGGCTTGGTAGTTTGGTTTGCCCTGTTCCCATCATGCACTGGGACAGGTACAGACTAATTTGCGTGTAGCCAGGTTCTGAGCTGGGATGGTGCAGTGAGCTAAAAAACGGTGATGGATTAAAACCATGATCTCTTGACTTGGTAAGAGTATTCTGCATCATTCAGAAACTCTGTCCATCACCACCCCCTTTTTCCCAAATCGATGTTCCTTAATAATGCCATGGAAGCCCCTATTTTCCGTGTAGAATGGGCTTTCGGGGGAATGGATAGCATTCGCTTTGCTTTATGGTAGCAGATTTGAATGCATTTTACAATCCACCTAGCTATCCCCGATTTTGAGATGGGGTTACCTTTGTGTGGTGGAGAGAAAAAAAAAACAGTTGTTTGGTCGTCCGGAAAGGTTGTGTTCTCTGAATGTAGTAGAGTAAGGCTTATTTCACATCCAGTGTGTGAAGAGCCCTTTCTGCAACGGTTTGTGGTTGCGAGAAAAATACTGGTAGTTCTACTGTTTGGTTTAGGTGAAAGGGAGAAATGACTTTAGGGAGGAATTTTGGGTTGGTACGGAGAACAACCTTGTTATGGTGCATTTGGAGAAAGGGTTCTTTAATGGTAAGTGCTTGTATCTCACTGACTTTCCAAGGGAAGTGACGGCTACAAGAAAAGCGGTTTTCCATGTTAGGAACTGTAGTTCGCATTTATGGAGAGGTTCGAAGGGAGGCCCCATTAGCCTTGTGAGAACGCTATTTAAGTTCTACACAGGTGAGGGTGGCACTCTGGGGGGGGGGGAATTATTCTTTTAAGGCCTTCCATGAAGGCTTTAATGGCAGGTACTCTGAAGAGAGAGATGTTGCCTGTTTTGTAGGTAAGCTGCGAGGTGTAGTCTAATGGACGTATAGGCTAGATTGCACCTTTGTAGGTGGAGTAAGAAGCCTATTTTGTGTTGAATGGACACTGAGAAGTTGGCCTGATGTATGATGTCACTAGTTCTAGTGTACACCTTATCAGTCCAAATACCCTTATGGTGATTGGTTGTAAAGTCAACCTTATAGACCAGCTATCCTAGTGGTAGCATGGACAAGAGCAGTCTTAGGCTAAACTCTGAATGGCATGTGAAGCCAGCTGTGATACCATATATAATCCCTTGAATACCAAATGAAAGGACACCACAACAGATATATATATAAAATAAAGTGTATTTATTCTAGTCAAACCCTCAGCACTCTTTATGAGATTAGAGGTAAGTACAACACAGTCTTATTTAAGCATACATTAAGTCACACAGGTAAGTAATACAGTTAGGCCCTAGGGGCCACGCAAACCATATACTAAGTAAGTGGTATAAGGACCACTGTCACGGACATAGAATAGGCCTAGGCCTAGGGAATCGCTGGGGCTACACTACACTAGCGTTAGTTAGGAAGTGGGAGGCCCACGGGATTCGTGTGCAGAGTGGACACACTCACGCGTAATGCGTAAAAGTCACTAGCAATAGTACAGTTTAGAAAACGATAGATATAGGACACTTCCGGAATAGCTAGGAAGTTTAGACTGGAAACCTAGACACTAGGATAGTCACTATCCTGATGAGCACCGGAGTACCCAAGTTACCTAGCCCACAGGCTGCGGGTGCCTAGGGGTGAAGATGCGTCTGTTTTCGTCGTCGACTCCTATGGATGCCTGAAGAAAGATGCTGACAGGCAGTCAGTGAAGAGTGTCCGGTGGATCCCAAGGCTGGGATCAAGAAGAGAGGAAACCTGCAAGCAGAAGGGACAGAGTCAAGGTCACTAGCCAGTGACCACGTGGAACCAGGAAGGAACCAGGCGATGTCGTGAAGATTGCAGGTGAAGGTGAAGCTTGTCGCTGCAGCCAGGAGGACCAGGGAGCGTCGAGGACGACCAGGACCAGGAGGCGAGCTGTCCCACGAAGGCTCTTGCTGTCGGCGGCGTCGAAGTTGGACTAGGACTCACCAAGCCTTGGCAAGCGGAACCCACGAAGAACGGAGGACTTGCTTCTGGTGCAGACCAGGAAGGTCTGGGGTGCTTCTTCTTTGCAGAGAAGCGGGAGCCAGTCTGGAGGAGCCAAACCAGCGCAGAAGATTTCAGGGTGCGTCGTCACAAAGGCCACTAGCCAGCGGGCAAGCAACCGGACAGACGTGGCAAGCAGGAAAATGCAGAAGGGCCCCACGCAGGACTCGTGGAGTGTGGGGGGCTGATCTTCGGTGCAGATGATGATTGGGGTTGGGGCTTCTCAATCCCCGGTGCACAACTTCGAGGGTGCCTCAGAAGCTGCGCTGGAAGTTACTAGCCACTTTTCCCAGGTAGCCGGTCCCACATCGCTCGTCGCCTCCACGGATCTCAGCTCTGCTGTGGATGTGGATCAGGGTCGGAGAAGTCTGGAAGTCAAGGCTCTGGTCGGGCTCTGCAGTCGGTTCCTCGTAGAACGTGGGCAAAGCAAAGGGTAGTCTCTTGATGGTGCCTGTTTGCACAGGGTAGCCACTCCTTGGCCACAAGGGAGATTCTTCAGTCTTCTTCTTTCGTCGAATGTCGAAGGTCCAGAGTTTCTGTTCAAGTTGCAGGTTCAGGATAATCTAAAGTCTTGAGGCCCAACTCCCACTCTTATACTAATCTGGGGGGCTGGGATACCTGCTAGGTCACGCCTTATGGGTGGGACCTGGGAGGGGGTGGTTACACCCACTTCCCATTGTCCAGTTTCGCGCCAGAGCTGGGGCTGGAGTGCCCCGGCGCCGGTTTGAACTGGACTATGCAAGGAACACCTTGTGTGCCCCAGGCATGTCTCATTCCTTTCAGCCCACCCTGCCCCAATACACTAAAGGCTGTCTGGGGAGGTGCTAGCACCTCCCCAAGCAGGAAACCTATTGTCCAAGCCTCCCTTGCCAGGATCACTCCCAGCAGCAGGGGATCAGACTCGTGTCTGTGGCAGCAGCATCCATTTTGTGATGCTGAGGCTTTGGTTAGAGTTAAACAGCAAAGTAGGATTTTAACATGTCTCTCCCTCTAGAAGGGAGGGATAATCTCCTCATCACCAGAAATGGTATGGGGGTATTATTCCAAAGTGTTAGACACCTTACACGACATGTTTTGATAAAGCCAAACCATAGTTACCATAACCGTCTAAGATTATAAGGCACTTTAAGAGTATATGGTAGGCTATATCATAGAACAGCTATAAGGACATGGTTCCGAAAGCTGCAGACAGGCTCAGCTCATGCTAGAGCACAATCTCACATGTTACCAAGCACTCTGCCTCCAGGATTGTTAAGGCCTGCCATAGGAGTGACTGATAGGTACACATGTGTCTATATATAAGGGTAGATATAGGCATACTATATCTAAGCAAGGGGTGATTACACGACCTTGCCCCAGCTGAGTGATCAGCCAGTTGTGTCTGATTGGAAGGCCAGACCAGGGGTGGCATAATACATGCTGCAGCCCCTGGGAGGCCTAGGGTACACCTATGCCCTGGGTACCTAGGGTACACTGTACAGGGTCCAATAAGGTGATCCTTACCAATTGGTTATGTACCTAGGGTACATGGAGTCCATTTTAGAGAGAGAGCAGACAGCCTGAGACCCTGAATGGCAGGATCTCAGGCCAACTAAGTCGAAAAACCAGCTAGACACTAGGCAAAAAGTTGGGGGTAACCATAGTCAGATATCCACCTTCCTACAGACACGTCCAGTGGATTGTTGGTGGTGTTATGGCAATAAACAACAAAACGTTTCCACTTGGCGGCGTAGCACGCTCTAGTGGTGGGTATTCTAGCTTCTCTGATGACGTTCATACAGTCAGGGGGAAGATTTAGGTACCCGAATTCTAGGATTTCAGGAGCCAGATTGCAAGGTTGAGCTGCGCTGGGTCCGGGTTCCTGATCTCTCTATGGTTCTGGGTTAAGAGGTGTGGAGAGAGGTGTAGTTTTTGGTGCGGCACTACAGATAGTTCCAGCAGTGTGGTATACCACGGTTGTCTGGCCCACGTTGGAGCTACTAGGATTAGTGTGAGGGAGTGTTGTTGTAGTTTGCGCACTACTAGTGGAATGAGTGGGAGAGGCGGAAAAGCGTACACAAATTTGCCTGACCAGTTCATCCATATCGCATTTCCTTTGGACAATTGGTGTGGGTATCTGGCGGCGAAGCTTGGGCATTTGGCGTTTGTGGGTGGAGAAGAGTTCTATCTGTAGATGCCCCCACATTTGAAAGTATGGGTGAAGAACTTGTGGGTGAAGCTCCCACTCGTGGATCTGTTGTGTATGTCTGCTGAGCAGATCTGTCACTGTGTTTTGGACTCCTGGGACATTCTGAGCTAGGAGAAATATTTTCTGGGGTATCGCCCATCTCCATATGCTCTGTGCTAGGTGAGAGAGCTGTGGAGTGTGTGTGCCGCCTTGTTTTTGGATACAATACATGGCTGTCCGGATCAGGACTGCCTTGCTTGAAATTTGAGTTTGAAAAGATTTTAGGGCTAAGAAGATTGCTAGTAACTCCAGATGGTTGATATGGAGTAACTTTTGTTGAGGTGTCCACTTGCCCTGTGTGGTGAGATGTAGTAGATGAGCTCTCCAGCCGGAGAGCGATGCGTCCGTTGTCAGTACTATTTGAGGAACCGGGTCCAGGAACGGTCGACCTTTGGGAAGGTTTGTGGTGTTCCACCACTGCAGAGAGCGATGGGTGCGACCGTCTACCAACACCAGATCTGTTAATTGACCCTGGGCCTGGTTCCATTGGCGCGCTAAGCACTCTTGGAGAGGACGCATCTGGAGTCTTGCGTGAGGCACTATGAAAATGCAAGAGGCCATCATCCCTATTAGTTGCATAAACACTCGAGCTGGAAGGGAGTGTTGCAGTGCGCATTTTGCACGTAGAGCTTGAATGCTTGCAATCCTGGTCAGATTGGGGTAGGCTAGTGCTCTTGAGGTGTCTATTGTGGCACCGAGGTATTGTTTTATGTGGGATAGTTGGAGATGGGACTTCTGGTGGTTTACTGTGAAGCCCAGCTGGTGGAGTAATTGAATGGTGGTAGATGTGTGTTGAACACACTGATTGTACGACCCGGCTTTTATTAGCCAGTCGTCTAAGTATGGGAAGACGTGGATGTGTTGTCTTCGTAAATGTGCTGCTACCACGGCTAGGCACTTGGTGAATACCCTTGGCGCTGTTGTGACTCCGAACGGGAGCACCTTGAATTGGAAGTGTTGTCCGTCCACTACAAATCTGAGGTACTTGCGGTGAGCTTTGTGCGCACCGGAATGTGAAAATACGCGTCTTTTAGATCTAGGGTGGTCAAAAAGTCGTTTTGGGAGAGGAGTGGAAGTACCTGCTGAAGCGTTACCATATGAAAATGGTCGGAGTGTATGTACGTGTTTAGGGGCCGGAGATCTAGGATGGGCCGCAGAGTCTCGTCCCTTTTTGGTATGAGAAAATATAGGGAGTAGACTCCCATGTTTTGTTGGTTGGTAGGAACGGGTTCTATTGCCTGTTTTTGTAGGAGGGAGACTACCTCCTGCTTTAGGAGTATTAAATGTTCTTTTGACATTGGGCGCTGCCTGGGTGGAATGTCTGGGGAGGTAGATATTAGTTCTAGGCAGTAGCCTGATTGAATTATTTGTGTCACCCATTTGTCTGAGGTGATGGTAGCCCAGACGGGAAGGAAATGTTGGAGTCTGCCCCCGACCGGAGTGGAATGGTCTGGGGCGGGGGGGGCGGTCATTTGGGTAGGCATTGTGGCAGAGCGGGCGTGGTTTGTTTTGCCTCTGCCTTTATTGTTATTACCCCTATAGCCGCCTCTTTGATAACCCCTTGCGAAAGTGGACTGAGTGGGGGATTTGTACGAAGTGGACGCTGTATCTGAGGAGTAGCCTCTAGATGTACTGCGAAAGGAAGAGTGGCGAAAGGAGCGTCTAGGCGGGTGTGACTGTAAGGCTCCCATGGACTTCGCCGTATCCGTATGTTTCTTCATTTTTTCTAGGGCCTCAGCTACCTTTGGGCCAAATAGATGTTCCTGGTCAAAGGGATGGTTAAGGATGGAGGCTTGTACCTCCGGTTTAAACCCTGATATTCTCAGCCAAGCATGGCGACGCAGGAGGACGCTTGTATTGATGGCCCTGGAAGCTGTGTCTGCTGCAGCTAGGGCACAGCGTATAGAGAGGTTAGTGATAGTCTTACCCTCTTGAATTAGTTTGTTGGCCCTAGCTTTATATTTCTCAGGGAGGTGGTGCATTATGCTCTCTAACTCGTCATAATGTGCCCCGTCATATCTGGCCAATAGGGCTTGAGTATTGGCGATACGCCACATATTGGCTGCTTGTGACGCAGTGCGTTTCCCTGATGCATCCAGTAGCTTTGACTCTTGGTCAGGTGGTGGTGCTTCGCCTGACGCCTGGGAATTTGCCCCTTTATGTGCAGTGGATACAACTAGAGAGTCTAGTGGCGCTGGCCCTCTGATGTAGGAGGGATCGGTGGGGGCAGCTTCGTATTTTTTCTCGATGCGCGGGTTAATGACCCTGGCTCTAACTGGGTCCTTAAAAACCTCTTTCGCATTCTTTACCACTCCTTTAAGCATAGGTAATATAGAGGTAGACTTAAGTGTGGTGTTGAACGTGTCGAGGAGGAAATCTTCCTCCACGGGGTCGATATGTAAGTCTACCACGTGGTAGTGTGCCGCCCTTTGCAGTAGGTGGTGGAAGCCCAATGAGTCTTCTAGGTGGCCTGGAGGGGTAAAGGTCATCTTGAGGGACGTTGGGGATATCAGGTATATTGTAGTCGGACCATGGGTCTGGGGATCCTGTAGGAGTGGGGTCCCCTGTGAGTAGGTCCTGGGGGACATCCCATATGTTATCATATGGGTCCCCGTGATCCTCATCTTGTGGAGAAGGGGTGGGAGAACGATGAGGTTGGGGTGGAGAAGGCGGAGAAGGTGGGGGAAGGTATTCTGAACGGGGAGGTAGCAGAGTCCTTCCTCTTTGGAGGCGGAGGTGGAGCAGGCTTCTCCAAATGTCTCTTTTTGGAAGAAAGTGTCAAATGTCCAGTTTTTGGATCCTTGGTGAGTGTTTTCTGTAAGGGATCCGGTGTAAATAAGTCCGGTGAGGCTGGTCAGTCCGTCGGCGCCCAAGGAATCGGAGCCGTTGGCTTTTTAGGCTTTTCCGTGCCGGTTCGTTGTTTGGAACCTGGTTTGGGAACCTCCGGACGCTTGGTCGGCGCCGAGATGGATTTCGGCCTGGAAGTGTCAGTGCCGGTAGCCTTGTGTGCTTTGGTCGGCACCGAAGAGCTGGGTTTCGTCCCAGAGTGCTTTGGTGCGGAGCTCGGTGTCAATATAGGGGTCGGCTTCTTTTTCGGTGCCTAAACGTGTTCAGCGGCACGAGCCAGAGCCGCTGGAAGGCTTGCTTGGCTTCTTCACCGGGCCCGAAGGTGGGGTGTTGGAAGCAGTGTCCTTGGCATTGCCTAGGGGCGAAGGCGTGACCGGAGCATTTTTCGGTGCCGGCAGGGGTTTGTGTGTGTAGGGAGGAGGGGGGGGGGGGGGGGGGGGGAATCAGTACTCAAGACCCTCTGCGCCGGGGTGATGTCCTCCACATCTGAGTCGTCTGTCTCGGAAGCGCTGACGAGGCCCTCTTCGGTGTACTGCTCTGGAGCGTCGATGCCTTCTCCGAATATGTTGTCTGGAATAGTCGTCGAGGAGTGCGCCATAGTTCTTCTGGCTCTTCGGTCCCGAATAGTCTTTTTGGACCGGAAGGACTTACACGCCGGACAGTCTCGAGCCTCGTGTTCAGGGGAGAGGCAGAGATTGCATACCTCGTGGAGATTGGTGTGGGGGAATTTGGACCCACATCGAGTGGACTTTTTAAATGGAGCCCTTTCCATTAGCCCAGACCGAAGCTTGGAGAGGCCCGAAGGCTGCCGTCGACTGGAACTGAAGGTCCGTGCCGATGAGAAGGCGCGACGAGTGGGGGAGATCGCGATTGAAACAATACCGCGGTTTGAGGTGAGGATTGCACGTCGACCTGGAAGCTATTCGGAACCGGAGCGAGAAGATCACATCCGACCCCGATGGCAGAAAAAAACAATCTGAGGATGGAGCCGAAGCCCATGCGCAATACGATCCAGAGGAGGAGTCACCGACCTCGTGACTTCCAAAGACTTTCCAAGAGGAAAAACAAACTACAAACATCCGGGCCCAACACCAGATGGCGATCTATGCACAAGTGTGTAATCTGCAGCTCATACGCTTCGAACAGAGTCGACATGCCCACAACCTACACTGCCCTGGCATACATCAGCCACCCCTCTAGCTGGGTGCCCTATGCCAGTGGTGTGGGCACAGGAGCATGAGCCCTGTGCCCCTACAGTACCCAGGTCCATTCCTGGGCACTGTAAGTGCAGTGCTGCCATTGAAGAGTATTTGGTGCTGGGAGCTCGACAAACACGAACTCCACAGCACCATAATGGCAACACTGAAGAATGAGAAGTTTGGTATCAAACTTCTCAGCACATTAAACCCGCACTGATGCCAGTGTGGGATTTAATATACAAAGCACTACAGAGGGCATCTTAGAGATGCCCCCTGAAACCTAACCTACAATCCACGTCTTGTCTGAGAGGCTGCCTAGGCTGCCACACGGCAGACATGTTGCTGAATCCCTGAGTGGAGAGCCCCCGCTCTCCTGGGCCTGCAACAATGCACATCCCTCAAAGCGACCTCAAAGTCATCCACCCAGTTCTGCTCGGAGTCACACTGACGAGCAAGAGGGTCCTCAGACCACTCCCAGTCGTCCTTCACCTCTGTCACATGGGGAACAGACCGCGGCGGCAGAGTTGGCGCCGGAAAAGGAACAAACTGCGTTGGAAACTGCCACGAGAACGGCGCTGGCCGGGGCTGAGCAGGCACCGCGTCCCAGTGTGAATCCCAGACCGGAAGAAAATGGTCCTGGAACCTGGGCAAGGGCGGAACGAAGGGCACCCTTTGCGGCGCCGGGGGCGGCACCGGCAGCGCTGGACCTAGTGGCGCAGGATGGATTAGTTACTTACCTGTAATACTAGTTCTCTTCCAGGGGTATCCTCATCAAAGTCATAAGCATTAGAATATTCCCGCCCATGTGCGGGATCCCGGAAACAGTATATTATATGTGCCCCACATATATATATCCATACATATATACCTATATGTATACACAAGCAATTGCAGCCCCTAAACCCTAGAGCTGAACAATGCTGTAAGTAATTTCCACTACACATAAGAAAATAGCATTATAAACATGAGAAACAACATTATAACTTGTTTGGAAACTGTTTTAATGCTTAGAAAACAGCAGAAATTCTTAGAAAACACTGAAAGCATAGGAAGCTCCCAGGCTGCATTGCAAATACCCAGTCTAAAAAGACTGAAAAGCTAACTCATAGCTGCATAGCAAAAAACTGACACCGTGCCTTTAAGGCACACCTGACCCCCACCTTCCCATCATGCCTCAGGGGTGGCAGTTAGGTCAGTTGTTCTTTGCGGAGACTGAAAAGTCATGGCACAAAGAAAAATAATAACCTCTGAAAACTAACACACCTTTGCCCGGGGAGGCGGGAGGGTTGCTTATGACTTTGATGAGGATACCCCTGGAAGAGAACTAGGATTACAGGTAAGTAACTAATCCTTCTCTTCCAGGGGATCCTCATCAATAGTCATAAGCATTAGAATAGAATAGCGAGCCTCACCTCATCCCCCTGCGGGCAAAGGAAAGAAAAACAGAGAAGGAACAGTATGCTCAGATAGCTCAGCTACCCAAACAGGTTCCTCAAGGAGGCTTGGCCTACTTGGGCATCCGCCCTGGAATCGGATTCGAGGCAGTAGTGCCTGGTAAAGGTGTGGACCGATTTCCAAGTGGCCGCCTTGCAGATTTCTGCCATTGGAACGTCATGCAAGAAAGCTACTGTGGCCGCTTTCCCCCTAGTAGAATGAGCCTTAGGGGCCAAAGGTAAGGGCCTTTTCGCCAGCTGGTAGGCTAGGGTAATGCAGGAAACAATCCATCTGGAAATGGATCGTTTAGCCGCTGGGAAGCCTGTTCTCATGGCGCCATAGTTGACAAACAGCTGATCCGTCTTCCTAATGCTTCTGGTACTGGCCAGATAGAATTTAAGTACCCTCTTGAGGTCTAAGGAGTGGAGCGACCGCTCAGCCGGGGTCGCTGGATTCGGGAAGAAGGATGGCAGAGAAATGGACTGATTAATATGAAAATCAGACACTACCTTAGGGAGAAAGGATGGATGTGCCCTTAAGACCACTTTGTGCTGGTGAAAAACTGTGTACGGTTCTTTAGTACACAGAGCCTGGATTACGCTTACTCTGCGTGCCGATGTAATGGCTACCAGAAAAGCGACCTTCCATGACAGATGCTGTAAAGAAGATTTGTGGATCGGCTCAAAAGGTGGGCCCATCAACTTGGATAACACTAAGTTCAACTCCCACGGAGGCGAAGGGTTTCGAACAGGGGGGTAAACTTTTTTCAACCCCTGCAAGAAGTCCTTGACCACCTGCATCTGGAAAAAAGAAGGTTGACTTGGAGACCTCCTGTAAGCTGTAATGGCAGACAAATGGACCCTGATGGATGCATACTTCAAGCCTGATCTAGCTAAGTGAAGGAGGTACGGAAGGATGACGTCCTCCTGCCCCTTTGTAGGATCATGGTGATTCTCCCTACACCAAATGAAGAACCTCTTCCACTTAAACGCATAAGACGCTCTTGTGGAGGGTCGCTTCGCTTCCTTGAGAATATGCATGCAGTCAGGCGGTAGACCTAAATGTCCGTATTGCAGGACCTCAGGAGCCATGCTGTTAAGTTCAGTGAGGGAAGGTTGGGATGCAGAATCCTCCCGCCCATCTTGGACAGCAAGTCCGGCCTGCAAGGCAGCCGCCTGTGAGGTCGAACTGAGAGATGAAGAAGGTCCGGGTACCACCACTGGCGCGGCCAGTCCGGAGCTATGAGGATCATCTTCATGTCGGATCTGAGCAGCTTGGATACCACCTTCGGAATCAGAGGCAGGGGCGGAAAGGCGTAGGCAAATGTCCCTGACCAGTCCATCAAAAGAGCATTCCCCCTGGTCCCTGGACGGTGGAATCTGGACGCGAAGGCGTGGCATTTTGAATTTTCGTCGTCTGCAAACAGATCGACGTCTGGACGACCCCACCAACGGAACAGGTCCGCCACCACGTCGTCGTGCAGCACCCAGTCGGGCTGATCTTCGAAGTGCCTGCTGAGTGCGTCTGCCTTGATATTCAACTCCCCTGGAAGGTGTACTGCCACCACCGAGAGGTTCCGGGCGAGCAGCCAGTGCCAGATCGCCTGCGCCTCCAGGGAGAGGGGGCGTGACCGAGTCCCGCCCTGTTTGTTCAGGTAAAACATGGTCGTGGTGTTGTCGGTCTGCACCAGGACTGAGTCGGTCTCGATTGCTGGGAGGAACGCCTTTAGAGCAAGGTGGACTGCTCGAAGCTCTAGCATATTTATGTGGTAGCCCTGTTCTTTTGAAGACCACTGACCTTGTATTTGGAGGCACCCCATGTGGGCCCCCCATCCTTGTAGCGATGCGTCTGTCACCACCGATTGCACCGGAAGTGGCTGGTGAAACGGGACTCCCACCAACAGATTGTCCTGACGAGTCCACCATGCTAGGGAAGATTTCGCTACCTGGGAGAGAGAGATTCGATCTCCCCAACGGCCTGTGGACTGATCCCATTGGTCCTCCAGAGCCTGCTGCAAAGGTCTCATTCGCAGTCTGGCGTGGGGAATTAGAAAAATGCAGGACGCCATGGAACCCAGCAGAGATGCTACCTGCCGAGCTGACGGCCTCCGCATCTGCTGCATAAGCCTGCATTTCCTCTTCATTGAAGATAGTCTCTCCTCCGAAGGATACGCTCTTCCCACGCTTGTGTCCAGAACGGAGCCAAGGTAGTGGATGGACTGAGTGGGCTGCTGCACGGACTTTGCCATGTTGACGTGAAGGCCGAGAGCGTGCAACTGTCTCAGACAGATTTGGAAGTCTTTCTTCACCTGCTGCTGGGATGGAGCCTTCAGCAACCAGTCGTCTAGGTACGGGTAGACGAAGAGACCCTGCTTGTGTAGGCAGGCCGCCACCACTGCCATACATTTGGTGAAGACTCGAGGAGCCGACTTGAGTCCGAATGGGAGGACTTTGTACTGGTAGTGCTTGCTTCCAACCACAAACCGCAGGTACCTGCGGTGATGTTTCGCTATTGCAATGTGAAAGTACGCATCTTGGAGGTCCACCGAACACATCCAATCTCCGACTTGTAGATGTGGACATATTTGGTGAAGCGCCAACATACGGAACTTCTCCTTGACGATGACTTTGTTTAGGAGACGAAGGTCCAGAATCGGCCGAAACTTGTGCTCTTGATCTTTCTTGGGCACCAGGAAGTACCGGGAGTACACTCCTTTTCCGACCTGCGAAGGAGGAACCCTTTCTATGGCTTGTTTTTGCAGAAGGGCCCTCACCTCCTGCTCGAGCAGCTTCAGGTGGTGAGGACGGGACCTCTTTGGCGGGATGTCTCTGGGACGCGCTCGAAAACGTAGCGCATATCCATGACACAGTATATTCAGCACCCAGCGATCTTTTGTGATGCTGTCCCACTCTGCTAGATGTTGTGACGCACTTCCTCCCACTGGAGTGGGCAACGGCCGTAGAGGAAGCCACAGCTCATGACTTTCCTCCTCTTGTGGTAGTGGAGGACTGTTGCTGGTGTCCACCTCTGCCCCTGCCAGACTTTCCGCCTCGAAACTGGGTTTTCCCTTGGGGCTTGCTCTGAGACCACTGAGGGGTTTGAACCCTCTGTTGAGGCCCCTTGCGTTGGGTGGGTCGAAAACGGCGCTTGAATTCCTTTTTCTTCTCCAAGCCCACGGCTTTGAGGGTGTCCAGCTCAGTTTTCATGCGCCCCATCTCCTCATCCGTGTGAGTGCCGAAGAGGGAGTTGCCAGAGAACGGGAGGTTTAAAATCCGTTGCTGTGCGTCTGGCTTGAGCCCTGTCAGTCGCAACCAGGACGACCTCCTGGCGCAGACGCCGTGTGTGTAAGAGTGGGCTGAGATTAGCGCACCATCCGCCGCTGTGCTAATCGACTGATTAGCCACCAGAGCCCCTTCAGTAACAATCTCCTCAAAGTCCTTTTGGTCCTCCTTGGGGAGCTTGGACTTGAAACGCTCCATCGAGTCCCAGAGAGCCCTGTCGTACCTGCCCAGAAGCGCCGCCGTGCTGGAGATTTTGAGGGCCGCCGCCGCAGAAGAGCAGGCCCTGCGTCCCCATGAGTCCTGGGTTCTGCTCTCCTTATCTGGAGGGACGGAAGAGGAGGCCGACGCCGTCTGACCCTTTCTTGCAGCTGCCACTATGACAGAGTCCGCAGGCGGGTCTGTCTTCACAAAGACGGGGTCAGAGGTAGCTGGCTTGTATTTTTTTCAGGATCCGAGCCGGAACGGCTTTGACGGTTGCCGGGGTGAGAAAGGTGTCCATGTCTGGTTCCATGATTCCTGCGACCAAAGGCAGCAGCGGACGAGAGGCAGACTTTTGGTGAAGCGTTTCAAAAATCACCGACGTGGTGACTTGGGGAACTGACATCTCAATCCCCAGCTTTTGTGCTCCCCGCTGCAACACCTCCTGGTAGGTGTTGATGTCGTCTATGGGCGAGACCCTGGACACTGGGCTGCCCGAGAGCGTGGGTGAATAGTCCTTGATGGAGACCTGGAGGACGAGGAAGAGGACGATGATGGAGTCCTTCTCCTCTTCCGGCGATGATCACGAGCCCGTGACCCAGGTGAACGCTCCTTCCGTCTGGGGGAGCGCGATCTGCGTCGCCTGTCGTCCGGCGATCTCTGACGCGCTGGCCTGGGGGGACTAGCTCTGTCCACAGCCGCCACCAGCCGTTGCAGCGGAGAATCATGCACTGGACTGATGTATTCCCGCATCCTCCTTGTAGGCCCGGAGTCCTGCCAATGATGTGCTGGCAGCAGCCATCTGGGCGACAGATTAATTGTCTGAGTCTGAGAAGACCTACGGGGTTGAACTGCAGGTTCTCGTGGATTTGCCGGTCGTGGAGAGGCCCCTGAGTGGGAGGAGGAATGGCGAGACGCCGACTCTGTCACCAGGACCACCGACCTGTCCGAGGCCTGTCTCGACGTCGAGCGCGGTCTTGACGTCGATCCGTGGTGTCGTCTCCTTTCTCGCCGGGACTCTCTCGATGTCGAACGACGCCTCGATGTGGACCGGCGGCCATGTTCAGTGGGCGAAGCATGCCGCCTCGACGTCGAACGGCGATGTGAAGCCGACGACGGAGGCCCTCTCTCCCTCGACGCCGAACGCCGCGGGGACGCCGGCGGAGATGCTGCCACTCTCGACGTCGACACGGATGCCAACCTCGACGCCGAACGCCGCTTGGAGGACGACGGCGGAGGATCCTGTTGTCTCGACGTCGAACGCCGATGGAGCCTCGACGACGGAGGGGATGGTGCCCTCGACGACGGAGGGGTGACACTCCTCGACGCCGGTCGTCGCCTGGTTGACGACGGCGGAGGGTCCATGCTCCTCGACGCCGATCGACGTCGATATGTCGAAGGGTCCCTGCTCCTCGACGCCGAACGCCGCTGGGTTGGCGACGGCGGAGGCTCTCTGCTCCTCGACGCCGATCGTCGCCTGGTTGACAACGGCGGAGGTTCCCTGCTCCTCGACGCCGATCGTCGCCGGGTTGACGACGGCGGAGGGGTGGTGTCTCTCGACGCCGAACGTCGCCGGGTTGACGACGGCGGAGAGGCTCTGGATCTCGACGCCGATCGTCGCCGAGTTGACGATGGCGGTCTGGACTTCGACGTCGACGACGTACCTGCTCTCGACGGCGAGCCCGCTGTCGAAAGCCTCTTTTTCGAAACACGACCTACCGGAACATCTTTTCTCAGCGCCGAGCCCGACGCTGAGGCGGAAGGACGAGAGGACTTGCTTCTAGATGAATCTCTATGCCTCTTGGAGCCCTTCCTCACCGGAGATCGGCCTCTGGATGGTTGTGCCAGGCCATAAACGCGAATTCGCTCTCTGTCCTTCAAAGTTCTTTTGGACAGGCTCTGGCAGCGAGTACATGTCTTGGAATCATGATCCTCCGGTAGACACAGGATACAGACCCTATGAGAGTCAGTCCTGGCCTTCTTCTTGCCACAGGCAGGGCAAGGATCGAAAAGAGAAGGCATTTTAAGATGGAAAAAATGCCCAAAAATGCCTAAAAAAGGCAGCCTCTTACTGACTTAGATGTAAAACGTCGAAGTAAGGGAAAAAACAGTTGAAAAACAGACAAAATTTTCTGACAAACTCAGAAAAAAGTGGAGCTCTGTTGCCAGGATCCTTCCAGAAGGAGCCGGAAAGAACTGACCTAACTGCCACCCCTGAGGCATGATGGGAAGGTGGGGGTCAGGTGTGCCTTAAAGGCACGGTGTCAGTTTTTTGCTATGCAGCTATGAGTTAGCTTTTCAGTCTTTTTAGACTGGGTATTTGCAATGCAGCCTGGGAGCTTCCTATGCTTTCAGTGTTTTCTAAGAATTTCTGCTGTTTTCTAAGCATTAAAACAGTTTCCAAACAAGTTATAATGTTGTTTCTCATGTTTATAATGCTATTTTCTTATGTGTAGTGGAAATTACTTACAGCATGGTTCAGCTCTAGGGTTTAGGGGCTGCAATTGCTTGTGTATACATATAGGTATATATATATGTGGGGCACATATAATATACTGTTTCCGGGATCCCGCACATGGGCGGGAATATTCTAATGCTTATGACTATTGATGAGGATCCCCTGGAAGAGAACCTGTGGCGCCGAAGCTGGATCCACCGGCGGCACAACAGGATCCGGACAAGACCGCGGGGCCCGAAGGCGCGCCGGCGGGAGCCCGAGGCCTAAAAAGGCAGGCCATGGTAGCAAGAAATTCTTGCACTTGTTCTGGAGTCGCCGACTGTAAGGAAGTGGGTTTCTGTTGCAGTAACCCCCCCCACTTTTTGCCTGATACACTTTTCCTTGGTGTGCCCTGGGTCCCTGCCAATCAGATATCCCAGGGCCGAAGTTCCTTCCCTAAAAACTGTACTAAAGCCTAAACCCAATTTGCATCTCTGGCCACCTGCCAGCCCCTGGTAAATGGTACCCTAGGTACCCAGGGCATTGTGACCAGAGAAGACCCCTAAGGGCTGCAGCACTTATTGTGCCACCCTTAGGGGCCCTGTACCCTGACACACACACACTGCCTTTGCAGGCTGAGTGTCCTGGTGCAGAACTAAACACAGAGTCGACATGGCACACATCCCTGTGAGCCATGCCGACAAACCAACTGCCCTGGCATACATCAGCCACCCCTCTAGCTGGGTTCCCTATGCCAGTAGTGTGGACACAGATGCATGAGCCCTGTGCCCCTACAGTACCCAGGGCCATTCCTGGGCACTGTAAGTGCAGTGATGCCATTAAGAGTATATGGTGCTGGGAGGTTGTCATTATGAACTCCACAGCACCATAATGGCTACACTGAAGACTGGGAAGTTTGGTATCAAACTTCTCAGCACATTAAACCCACACTGATGCCAGTGTGAGATTTAATGTAAAATGCACTACATCTTAGAGATGCACCCTGAAACCTAACCTACAATCCACGTCTTGTCTGAGAGGCTACCTAGGCTGCCACACATCAGACATGTTGCTGGACCCCTGGGTGGAGAGCCCCCGCTCTCCTGGGCCTGCAACAATGCACATCCTGGGCGAGGTGCTAGGTCTCCTCCCCAAGGATGGGTAGCGGGAAGCTTCAAAGGCATGCCGCCTTTGTGAGCTTCTCCAGGCCACTTGCTGTACTCAGCAACTGGCCCCCACCGGTTCTGACCCCCACTCTGGCGTGAAACCCTACGTGAGGAAAGGGGGTGTGCCAGCCTGTGCCAACTCCACCCCTCAGATGGGAGAGGCGAGGTAAAGCACAACTCCGGGCTCCGGCCATCTTGAGGATGGGGAGCCCTGCCCAATCACAGCTAGGCTCCTGCCCCCTCCCACTGGAGAGGAGCAGGATAGGGGGTGTACTCACCCCAGGACAGGGACCCATTGGTCCCTGCCCTCACTGTACCTGTAACGCCACTAAATTTTGTATTTAGGGGCACCCTGAACCTTCCTTCCTCAGATCCCGATTCGAAAACAAGCAAGAAGATCAAGAAACCAGAAGAGCCGCTGCGCAGCTGCTAACAAGAGGACGACACCAACTGACTTGGCCCCAGCCCTACCGGCCTGTTGATCCTTGAACCTGCTCCTGTGTAACTCGGGCGCCTTCAGTGGTCAGCAACCTCAGAAACCCCGGAGGACCTAACCACCTTGAGACTCTACCAAGACCGGGACTCCCACGAGCAGTGGTTCTGCTCAAACAGCAATACCCCTGGTGCCAGCCAGGAACCGCGAATCCAGCACACTCTGCACCCGGCCTGTGCCCGAGTGGACAAAGACCCTGAGGACGTCCCCCCCGGCGAGTCTGACCTGGAATCCAGTGCCCAAGGACCCTCCTCAACGACCCAGATCACGCCTGCAGCCTCAGAACCAGGGACCCCTCCAACCGCGACCAGCAGGGTGGTAAGATTTTCCGACGTCAAAAGACACCCCTGCACCCGGTGCCCCACGGCCCCCTGTGTCCAACTCCTGGGGATCATACCCATCTGCCAAGATCTCAACTCAACCCTTGAAGTATTGGTCGCTCCTGAAGACCCTCCGTCCCCGAGCCTGCAGCCTTTGTTCACTTTCCAAGATCTCTATTGAATAACATTGAGCGCCCGACGGCTCAAAAGCACCCTGCACCCAGTCGCCCGAGTGCCCCTGGCAGAGCAAACTATGTCCTAATCTACTTCCCCATTTGCCCTGAGCAAGTGACCAGGAGCCCAGCTCCCACAGCCGTGTGGCCTGCTCGCCAGCAGCCACCAACCGAAGGCCACCTGCCTCTCATTGGATAACATTGGGCCTAACGAACAAGTTACTTACCTTCGGTAACGCTTTTTCTGGTGGATACAGTATCTGCCCGTGGATTCCTCACCTTGTGAATATCCCCTGCGCCAGCATTCCACGGAACTCTTCTTTCCCAGCACTCTACGTCGACGTGGGCGACGTCACAATGCATCGGCTCCGCACGCGACTCCGTACGACGTCACCGGAGCCATAAGAAGCCCACGTCGGCGTGATGACGTCAGTTCCACCCATTGTTTCCGTGCCTTCGAGGCGAACAGGTGAACCAACGACAACTCCAAGTATACACAGTATAACAACATATATACACAGCATACAAATAAAAGGAATGCTAAACAAACCAGCATTGCCTACAAATGCACAAGAAAATATCAAAACATTCCCACAAGACCTCTTTCATGGTATACAAAGGTGGACAACGACGTGGGCTTCTTATGGCTCCGGTGACGTCGTACGGAGTCGCGAGCGGAGCCGATGCATTGTGACGTCGCCCACGTCGACGTAGAGTGCTGGGAAAGAAAAGTTCCGTGGAATGCTGGCGCAGGGGATATTCACAAGGTGAGGAATCCACAGGCAGATACTGTATCCACCAGAAAAGGCGTTACCGAAGGTAAGTAACTTGTTCTTCTGATGGATACATCTGCCAGTGGATTCCTCACCTTGTGAATAGACTCCCACAGCAGTCCCCACTCCCGGAGGAGGGTGTCCACCTTCCTAAACCAGAAAGTCTTGCAAGACAGAGCGCGCAAAGTGGCCCTCCCTCCTCATCTCTGAGTCCAAGCAATAATGCTTTGCGAAGGTATGGAGGGAGGCCCAAGTCGCGGCTATACAAATGTCTGCCGCAGGAACACCCCGGGCCAAAGCAGATGTAGATGACTTCGCTCTAGTTGAATGAGCTCTAATGCCCTCAGGAGGGGTCTTACCAGCCAGGGCGTAGCAGATCTTGATGGCAAGGATAATCCATCTCGACAACGTGCGCTTGTGCACCGCTCTTCCTTTGGAATGTCCAACATAACCCACGAAGAGCTGATCGTCCAGACGAAAGTCCTTCGTTCTGTCCAAGTAAAAGCTTACAGCTCTCTTTGGGTCCAGGTGATGAAGCCTTTCCTCCTCTTTGGAAGGATGAGGAGGAGGATAGAAAACAGGGAGAGTAATGGACTGCCCCAAATGAAACGAAGTGACAACTTTTGGCAGGAAAGCAGCCCTGGTCCCGAGAACCATCCTTTCAGCATGCAAGGTTAAAAAAACGGGGGGTTAGAACTAAGAGCTTGAAGCTCACTCACCCTCCTTGCCGAGGTTATGGCTACAAGAAAAACCACCTTCAAGGACAACAGCCTCAAAGTACAGCTATGTAGAGGCTCAAATGGGGACCCCATCAGAAAGGTTAAAACAAGATTAAGGTCCCACTGAGGCATTACAAATGGAGTGGGAGGAAACATGTTTGTAAGGCCCTTGATAAACCTCAGAACAACCGGAGATTTAAAAAGTGACGGTTGATCTGGAAGGCATAGAAAAGCCGATAAGGCCGAAAGATAGCCCTTGACCATGGCCACAGCACAGCCCTGCTGAGCCAGGGAAAGAGCAAACTGGAGCACATCAGAAAGATGGGCTTTTAAAGGGTCAATGGATCTCTCTCCACACCATTTAACAAATTTAGACCACCTGTAGGAGTAAATGGACTTGGTGGAGTGTCGCCTGGCCGATAAAATAACGTCCACCACGTCAGGCGGGAGAGAGAACGAACTCAGGTTGCCCCGTTCAATCTCCAGGCATGAAGGTGTAAGCTCTGGAGGTGGGGGTGTAGAACCTGCCCCTCCGACTGCGAGAGGAGGTCTGCCCTCAGAGGGAGACGGAGCGGAGGGCACGAGGAGAGGTGGAGAAGATCTGTATACCACACCCTTCTTGGCCAATCCGGGGCGATCAATATGACTTGGGCCCGGTCTTGGCGAATCTTCCTCAGAACCCGAGGAATCAAGGGTATGGGAGGAAACGCATAAAGGAGCTGCGAACCCCAACTCAACTGAAACGCGTCCCCCAATGCCCCCTGCATCGGATACTGGAGACTGCAGAATGATGGGCAGTGCGCGTTCTCGAAAGTGGCAAACAGGTCCACCCGAGGAGACTCCCACGTCCGAAAGACGTGAAGAACCACCTCTGGATGGAGCCTCCACTCGTGGTCGGCGGAGAACTGCCAACTGAGACTGTCCACACGCACGTTCAACACCCCGGCCAGATGATTTGCCATCAGACAAATCCGATGGTCCTGAACCCAGGACCATAGACGTAAGGCCTCTCTGCATAGACAAAGAGACCCCACTCCTCCCTGCTTGTTGACATACCACATCGCGGTCGTGTTGTCTGTCAGGACTTGAATCGACTGACCGCGAAGGGGAGGGAGGAAGGCCTTGAGCGCCAAACGAATAGCCCGCAATTCCAGAAGGTTGATGTGAAGCAACCTTTCCTCTGGAGACCAAAGACCTTTGATCTCCAGATCCCCCAGATGCGCACCCCACCCTAAAGTGGATGCATCCGTTATCACTGTGGCCACCGATGGAGGTAGATGGAAGGGCTTTCCTTGAGACAGATTGCACTTCACGCTCCACCAAGACAGATCCGCTGCAGCTTCTCTGGAGGTCTTGATGGACTCCCTGAGATCCCCGTTGTGCTGATACCACCGCTTGCGGAGACACCACTGGAGCGCCCTCATGTGCCAGCGTGCGTGGTTGACCAACAGAATGCAGGCGGCAAACACACCGAGCAGGCGAAGGACCTTCAGAACTGGAACAACCGCTCCACTGTGGAATAAAGGGACCATCTCCTGAATGTCGAGAATCCTTTGAGGAGGAGGGAATGCTCGACACACAGTAGTGTCCAGTACTGCCCCTATAAACCGGTTGCGTTGAGAGGGCACCAGGTAAGATTTGGGCACATTGATCGAAAAATCCAAGTCAAATAACAGCTGAGATGTCACCTGCAGATGACGCTGCACTATCTCTGGGGACTCTGCCTTCAGAAGCCAGTCGTCCAGGTAAGGGAAAACCGGGATCCCCGACCTCCTGAGATGAGCAGCCACCACTGCCATCACCTTTGTGAAGACTCGAGGTGCGGTAGTAAGACCAAACGGGAGGACCGCAAATTGGTAGTGTTGCGACCCAACCGTAAAACGGAGATACTTCCTGTGCGACTTCAGGATTGGGACATGGAAGTACGCGTCCTGCAAGTCGAGCGACACCATCCAGTCTCCTTGCTGCAATGCTTGAAGAACCTGCGCAAGGGTCAGCATCTTGAATTTCTCCTGTCTCAGGTAAAAATTCAAGATTCTGAGGTCCAAAATCGGACACAACCTGCCGTCCTTTTTGGGAATCAGAAAATACCGGGAGTAGCATCCCTGACCCCTTTCCTGCTCCGGAACCACCTCTATTGCACCCTTCTGAATCCAGGCTAGAACTTCTTTCTGCAGGAGAAGCAGATGGTCTTCCGAACAATAACCTTGGCAAGGAGGGTAAGGGGGAGGAAACTCCCGAAAGGGAAGGGCGTACCCAGTCTCTACGAGGTTCAAAACCCAAAGGTCGGTTGTAACAGATTTCCAACCCCGTAGAAAGTAGGACACCCGACCCCCCACAGGTCTTACATGATCCGGGATGGGGGATCTAGGGCTGCTTCCCTGAAGCCTCATTTGGAGCGGAGGAGGAGGAGGAAGAGGGGTTGCGTCTAGAACCTCTCCGACCCCTTTGCTTCCCTCTATAGGACCTATAGAGGGGATTCTTCTGCTGTTGTTGCTGCTGCTGTTGGGGCTGTCGGAAGGAGCGAAAGGATGATCTTCCGAATCCCCTAGACTTTCGAAAAGCTGTACCCCTAGCAGGAGCCTGCAGACCCAAGGACTTTGCCGTCAATCTGCTGTCTTTAAATCGTTGAAGGGCAGAATCTGCCTTTTCCCCAAACAGTTTCTGTCCGTCGAATGGCAGATCAACCAACGTGGCCTGAACATCTGCTGAGAATCCAGAGGAACAGAGCCAAGCCTGCCTCCTTGCGGCTATAGACGACCCCATAATTCTCGCCACCGAGTCCGCCGTATCCAGACCAGACTGGATCACCTGCCTGGCAGCTGCCCGAGTGTCCGCAACAACCTCCAAGAAGGACGACTTATCCCCCTCAGGCAACTTAGGGGCCAAAGATTTAATAGAGTCCATCAAGGCATGAACATAACGCCCCAGCAAGCATGTGGCATTAGATGATTTCAGCGCCATACTTCCTGAGGAGAACGACTTCTTGGCCGCCTGACCAATTTTCTTTGATTCCCTATCAGTCGGAGACTGAGGGAAAGCACCCGAAGCATGTTTTGAACATGAAGCCTGCACAACTAGGCTCTCCGGAGATGGATGCGTGGACAAAAAATCCGGATCTTCTGGTGCAACTCTGTACCTTCTTGCCACCTGTCTGCAAACCGCCGGAGATGAAAGAGGGTTCCTCCACACCTCCAACACCGGTTCCAAGATGGCCTCATTGAAAGGCAAAAAAGGCTCCGAAGCGGACGTCGGAGAGTGCAACACCTCCGTAAGCAGGTTAGACTTGAACTCCACAGAGGGTAGCTGCAGATCTAACAATTCTGCGGCTTTCTTAATCACCACATGGTAGGGTGCCAATTCCTGTGGAGGAGAAGACCTTGCAGAAGTATGCTCCCACTCTGGGGTGGCATCCAAACCACTTGCTTCTTCTATCCCTTCAAACTCATCCGAAGAAGAGTCAACTTCACCTTCCTCCACCTCTGCTCGATATCTCCCTTCCTCCAATACCCTTTGGGCCTCCCGTCTCGACCGGATCCGGGGAGCCGGCGTCGTCTACGTCGTACGCGGCGTCGGTGGAACCAGAGGTACCGGAGTCGGAGGCGCCATAGGTGGAGTCGGCGGCGCCGGACGCGGCGCCGATGGAGTCGGCCTCGGCGTCGAGGAAGGTTCCGAAGACTGATGGTCCATCCGAGGTCGTGTCGGATCCCAAGACGGCGCCGGAAACTGCCAGGAAGGCGCCATCGGCATAAAGGGCAAAAGGGGGGCCTGAGCATAATGCTGCGGCACCCCTAGCGTATACGCCATCGGACAGACGGGACCAGTTGGTGCTCCGGATGAGAAGGCCGCCCTATTAAAAATACCATACATGGCATTCAGAACATTTGAGGAATCTGTACCTGGAGCCGGGAATTGGTGATAAGGGACCGACCCTGTATCCCTTTGTGGAGTCACCGGCGTCTGCTCCGCAGTATCATCCACCGGAGCCACAGAGTCATCCGGCACCGGAGCAGCCTCTTCCTGTTCTTGCTCATCCAAAGGAACATCAGACTCCACTCGACCCGGAGTCGAAGCCTTAGACTGAGCCGGTGACCGCGTCGGGGAACGAGCTGGAGCCCGCTTCGGCGAGGGAGACTTCGGAGACTTAGAAGGAGAAGGAGAAGGTGACAAGTCCTTGCTCCGACGTCGACGGGACGAAGCCGACCTCGACTTCCTGGACTTCGAGGACCGACGCCGAGAAGAATGCTTCCTCTTCTTGTGGTGTTTCTTCGACTTAGACGACCTCGAAGTCGATGACTCCCGCCTCGACTTCTCTTTTTTTCTCCCTCTCTTATCCTCACCGATCTTCTTCATGAAGAGCTTAGTCTTCCTCTCCTTCAGCGCTTTAGGATTCATGCTCCTACAGCACCCGCATTCTTCCATATCGTGTGTAGGAAGGTGGATATCTGACTATGGTTACCCCCAACTTTTTGCCTAGTGTCTAGCTGGTTTTTCGACTTAGTTGGCCTGAGATCCTGCCATTCAGGGTCTCAGGCTGTCTGCTCTCTCTGTAAAATGGACTCCATGTACCCTAGGTACATAACCAATTGGTAAGGATCACCTTATTGGACCCTGTACAGTGTACCCTAGGTACCCAGGGCATAGGTGTACCCTAGGCCTCCCAGGGGCTGCAGCATGTATTATGCCACCCCTGGTCTGGCCTTCCAATCAGACACAACTGGCTGATCACTCAGCTGGGGCAAGGTCGTGTAATCACCCCTTGCTTAGGTGTAGTATTCCTATACCTACCTTATATATAGACACATGTGTACCTATCAGTCACTCCTATGGCAGGCCTTAACAATCCTGGAGGCAGAGTGCTTGGTAACATGTGAGATGGTGCTCTAGCATGAGCTGAGCCTGTCTGCAGCTTTCGGAACCATGTCCTTATAGCTGTTCTATGATATAGCCTACCATATACTCTTAAAGTGCCTTATAATCTTAAACGGTTATGGTAACTATGGTTGGGCTGTATCAAAACATGTCGTGTAAGGTGTCTAACACTTTGGAATAATACCCCCATACCATTTCTGGTGATGAGGATATTATTCCCCCCTTCTAGAGGGAGAGACATGTTAAAATCCTACTTTGCTGTGTAACCTCTGACCAAAGCCTCAGCATCACAAAATGGATGCTGCGGCCACAGACACAAGTCTGACCTCCTGCTGCTGGGAGTGATCCCAGCCAGGGAGGCCTGGACAATAGGTTTCCTGCTTGGGGAGGTGCTAGCACCTCCCCAGACAGCCTTTAGTGTATTGGGGCAGGGTGGGCTGAAAGGAATGAGACATGCCTGGGGCACACAAGGTGTTCCTTGCATAGTCCAGTTCAAACCGGCGCTGGGGCACTCCAGCCCCAGCTCTGGCGCGAAACTGGACAAAGGGAAGTGGGTGTAACCACCCCCTCCCAGGTCCCACCCATAAGGCGTGACCTAGCAGGTATCCCAGCCCCCCAGATTAGTATAAGAGTGGGAGTTGGGCCTCAAGACTTTAGATTATCCTGAACCTGCAAAACTGAACAGAAACTCTGGACCTTCGACATTTGACGAAAGAAGAAGACTGAAGAATCTCCCTTGTAGCCAAGGAGTGGCTACCCTGTGCAAACAGGCACCATCAAGTGACTACCCTTTGCTTTGTGAAACGTTCGACGAGGAACCGACTGCAGAGCCCGACCAGAGCCTTGATTTCCAGACTTCTCCGACCCTCATCCATATCTGCAGCAGAGCTGAGATCCGTGGAGGCGACGAGCGACGTGGGACCGGCTACCTGGGAAAAGTGGCTAGTAACTTACAGCGCAGCTTCTGAGGTACCCTCGAAGTTGTGCACCGGGGATTGAGAAGCCCCAACCCCAAGCACCATCTGCACCGAAGACCAGCCCCCCACACTCCACGAGTCCTGCGTGGGGGCCCTTCAGCATTTTCCTGCTTGCCGCGTCTGTCCGGTTGCTTGCCCGCTGGCTAGTGGCCTCTGTGACGACGCTCCCTGAAATCTTCTGCGCTGGTTTGGCTCCTCCAGACTGGCTCCCGCTTCTCTGCAAAGAAGAAGCACCCCAGACCTTCCTGGTCTGCACCAGAAGCAAGTCCCTTGTTCTTCGTGGGTTCCGCTTGCCAAGGCTTGGTGAGTCCTAGTCCAACTTCGACGCCGCCGACAGCAAGAGCCTTCGTGGGACAGCTCGCCTCCTGGTCCTGGTCGTCCTCGACGCTTCCTGGTCCTCCTGGCTGCAGCGACACGCTTCACCTTCACCTGCAACTCTTCACGACATCGCCTGGTTCCTTCCTGGTTCCACGTGGTCACTGGCTAGTGACCTTGACTCTGTCCCTTCTGCTTGCAGGTTTCTTCTCTTCTTGATCCCAGGCTTGGGATCCACCGGACACTCTCCCCTGACTGCCTGTCAGCATCTTTCTTCAGGCATCCATAGGAGTCGACGACGAAAACGACGCATCTTCACCCCTATGCACCCGCAGCCTGTGGGCTAGGTAACTTGGGTACTCCGGTGCTCATCAGGATAGTGACTATCCTAGTGTCTAGTTTTCAAGTCTCAACTTCCTAGCTACTCCGGAAGTGTCCTAAATCTATCTATTTCTAAACTGTAACATTGCTATTGACTTTTACGCATTACGCGTGAGTGTTTCCACTCTGCACACGAATCCCGTGGGCCTCCCACTCCCTAACTAACGCTAGTGTAGTGTAGCCCCAGCGATTCCCTAGGCCTAGGCCTATTCTATTTCCGTGACAGTGGTTCTTATACCACTTATTTAGTATATGGTTTGCGTGGCCCCTAGGGCCTAACTGTATTACTTACCTGTGTGACTTACTGTATGCATTAATAAGACTGTGTTGTACTTACCTCTAAACTCATAAAGAGTGCTGAGGGTTTGCTTAGAATAAATACACTTTATTTTATATATATATCTGTTGTGGTGTCCTTTCAGTTGGTATTCAAGGGATTATATATGGTATCACAGCTGGCTTCACATGCCATTCAGAGTTTAGCCTAAGACTGCTCTTGTCCATGCTACCACTAGGATAGCTGGTCTATAAGGTTGACTTTACAACCAATCACCATAAGGGTATTTGGACTGATATAAGGTGTACACTATAACTAGTGACATCATACATCAGGCCAACTTCTCACATCGTGGTCTGAAGAAAGGCACCATAAACGGTCCTGATGCGGATCCGTCAGGGACATCAGGCCTCCACATTCCCTACAGGGCTTAAAGCCCGACTTCGTCGAAGACATACTAAATTTTACACAGTAACACAGCTAAACTACAAAGTAGCTAGAGAGCACTGGAAAAAAACCGTTGCGCGTCGACGGCGCGGAAAAAAGGGAACTGACGTCATCACGCCGACGTGGGCTTCTTATGGCTCCGGTGACGTCGTACGGAGTCGCGTGCGGAGCCGATGCATTGTGACGTCGCCCACGTCGACGTAGAGTGCTGGGAAAGAAAAGTTCCGTGGAATGCTGGCGCAGGGGATATTCACAAGGTGAGGAATCCACTGGCAGATGTATCCATCAGAATACCTCTGCACCCTTTAAAATATTTATCTAAAATCAGCCGAACAACGAATTCCGATTTACTCGCCTGTTATCGAGAGAGACCTCAGTGCTGCATCTTGTAGCTTAGTACTGACCCTGAAAAGTAATTTTAACTGTACTTACCAGTAACTTGAATTTCCTTCCATAGGACATCATTGCCTGCTTTTTGCTGAAAAAGTTTCGAAGTGTCGATTTTTGACACTTACAAATATTCTTTAAAAATTGTGCCAACGATAAAAACGTAATTACTTGCCGGTTTTAGATAGATGTCCCAGTACTGAGCCTAGGAGCCCAGCACTGGATTACAAAAGTAACGAGAACATACTTTACCTGTAACTTGAATTTTTTAACATAGGAATCCATTGACTGTTTTTCTGTGAAATTTCTTCTGTGTCGATTTTGCAAACTTAGAAATATTCGTTAAAAATCACCTGTATAACTTAAACGCAGTTTCTCAACTGCTTACAGATGATACACTAGTGCTGGATCCAGGATCAAACACTGACCTAGAAAAAGTAACCATAACCCCACTTACATGCTAAGAGAATTTCCTCCCATAGGATAACATTGGTAACTTGATCAGAAAAAGTTTGTCAACTTTTAATATAGCAAAATATTGCTTAAAAAGCACAACAGTAACTAAAGAACAAGATACTTACCTTCGGTAACGATGTATCTGTAAGAAACATTAGTTAGTTAGATTCCTCACCTTAGAATATCCCCAGGCGTCAGACTGGATCCGGAAGATTTTTCGTCAGCAATACCCCTTGCGCGTCGCTAGGCGTCGTCTGCGGCTCCGCGTCCGTCGTCGGCGTCGTGCGCCGGGATGACGTTGTCGGAGTACTTAGACGCCACCCTCGTGCGCTGACGTCAGTTCTTGTACATAGCCTTCCGCGCCAGGAACGCAGAGCCATGCAAAGACCGACACTGGTGCCAAAAATAAAATCTAGGGGCCTGAAAAGGATAACCTTAACCCTAGATGTCAGTTCGCAGAACGGGGAGGATGGGTGGGTCGGTGAGGAATCTAACTAACTAATGTTTCTTACAGATACATCGTTACCGAAGGTAAGTAACTTGTTCATCTGAAAGAAACACGTTAGTTAGATTCCTCACCTTAGAATAGATACCCAAGCAATACCATCCCCGGTGGTGGGTCTGCGAACCAAGATCACACCAGAAAGTCCTGGAGGACAGAACGGCCAAAGAAGCCATCCCTCCGGACTTGGCTGTCAAGGCAATAATGCCTGGCAAACGTGTGTAGCGAAGCCCACGTCGCCGCCTGACAGATGTCCTGCAAAGGGACTCCCCGTCCCAAGGCAGTAGTAGCCGCCGTGGCCCGAGTAGAATGGGCGCGCAGCCCAACAGGAGGGTCCTTTTTAGCCAAGGAATAGCAAATTTTTACACACAAAACGACCCACCGAGAGATGGTCCGTTTGTGCACAGCTTTCCCCTTCTTAGCGCCCACGTACCCAACAAAAAGCTGGTCGTCCACCCGGAACTGTTTTGTGCCGTCCAGATAAAAGGAGAGCGCACGTTTTGGGTCCAGACGGTGGAGCCTCTCTTCCTCTTTGGAAGGATGCGGAGGCGGAAAGAAGGTGGGCAAGGTGACAGACTGCCCAAGGTGAAATGGAGTCACCACTTTAGGAAGAAAGGAGGGACGAGGCCGAAGGACAACCTTGTCCGGATGAACAGATAGAAAAGGAGGCTTTGAAGATAAAGCCTGGAGCTCACTCACCCGTCTAGCCGAGGTGATGGCCACCAGAAAAGCAGTCTTAAGAGTCAGAAGACGAAGGGGACAATTGTGAAGAGGCTCGAAGGGAGCGCACATCAGGAATGTCAATACCAGATTCAAGTCCCACTGAGGCATTACAAAAGGGACAGGAGGGAACGTGTGTGTGTAATGCCTTTGAGAAAGCGTGTAACCACAGGGGACTTGAAAAGAGAAGGCTGATCAGGAAGCCGCAAGAAGGCGGAGATGGCAGCAAGATAACCTTTCAGGGTGCCCAGGGCAGAGCCCTGCCGGGCCAGAGAAAGAAGGAAGAGGAGAACCTCAGAAAGAGGGGCGGAAAGGGGATCCACAGCCTTTGCTGTGCACCATGCCACAAATTTGTTCCACCGGCAGGCGTATACCGACTTTGTGGAGGGACGCCTGGCTGCCAGAATGATATCACAGACTTCAGGAGGCAAGTCAAATGGCATCAACTGCCGCCGCTCAATCTCCATGCATGGAGGTGGAGGCTGGACAGGTTCGGGTGGAGGACCGTCCCCTGTTGCTGCGACAGAAGATCCTCCCGAAGGGGCAGACGTATCGGGGGATCGGTCAACATACTGAGTAGCTCGGGATACCAGTATCTTCGTGCCCAATCCGGAGCCACCAAGATGACTTGGGCCCGGTCGTGCCTGATCTTCTTCAGCACTCTGGGCAGAAGTGGTATAGGCGGAAAGGCGTACAACAGACCGCAACTCCACTCGTGACGAAAAGCGTCGCCGAGCGAGTGCCGCCTTGGAAATTCCAACGCGCAGAACTGCTGACATTGCGCGTTCTCTTCGGTGGCGAATAGATCTAACCAAGGCTCTCCCCACTGCTGAAAGAGACCTTGCGCCACTTCGGAGTTCAGACGCCATTCGTGATCCATCATGCACCGGCGGCTGAGTTCGTCTGCTCTGGCGTTCAGAGAGCCCGCCAGATGTTGAACCACTAGGGTGACGCCCTGGTGTTCCAGCCATGTCCAGAGGCGCAGAGCCTCCTGACAAAGGGTCCACGACCCCACCCCGCCCTGTTTGTTGCAATACCACATGGCGGTGGTGTTGTCCGTGAACACCTGCACGACACTTCCCCTGACAGAGGGAAGGAAGGCTTTCAGTGCAAGCCGGATCGCTCTCAACTCCAACAGGTTGATGTGGAGACGAGACTCCGCCGGAGACCAGAGGCCTCTGATCTCCGCCTCTCCCATATGGCCACCCCAACCCAGGAGGGACGCATCCGTCACTACGACATGCTCCGGTTGGGGAAGGGAGAGGCTCTTGCCCTTGACCCACTCGCGGTCCGTGAGCCACCACTGCAACTGCTGTGCAGTGCCCTCCGAGATCAAGACATGATCGGACAGGTTGCCGTGATGCTGGGCCCACTGAAACTTCAGGTCCCACTGCAGAGCCCGCATGCGCCGCCTGGCGTGATGCACTAGTAGGATGCAGGAGGCCATCAGCCCCAGAAGCCGCAACACTAGCCTGACCGAAACCCGGGATAGAGGCCGAAAGATGGGAATCAGGGCCTGTATATCCCGGACCCGCTGTTCCGGTGGATGGACCCGGAACTGCGCCGAATCGAGAACCGCTCCGATGAAGAGGAGCTTCTGAGAGGGACTCAGGTGTGACTTCGGCACGTTGATGGAAAACCCCAGCAAATGCAGGAGATCCGCCGTAGTCTGGAGGTGGGAGACGACTGCCTGGGGCGAGCCCGCCTTCAGCAACCAGTCGTCGAGATAGGGGAAGACTGGAACCCCCGATCTGCGCAGATAAGCTGCGACCACCGCCATCACTTTCGTGAACACCCGAGGGGCACTGGTGAGGCCGAAGGGGAGCACGGTAAACTGAAAGTGCTCTTGGCCCACCGTGAACCGCAGGTAACGCCGGTGGGCCGGCAGGACGGGGATATGGAAATATGCGTCCTGCAAGTCCAACGCTACCATCCAGTCTCCAGGGTCTAGGGCAGCTAAAACCTGAGCCAACGTTAGCATCTTGAACCTTTCCTTTCGGAGGAAGGCATTGACGTTCCGGAGGTCCAAGATAGGGCGTAGGCCCCCCTTGCCCTTCTTGGGAACCAGAAAGTAGTGGGAATAACAACCACGACCTACTTCTGGACTCGGAACGCGCTCGACGGCCCCCTTGGCCAAGAGAGCCGAAACTTCCTCGCGGAGAAGATTCAAATGATCCCCCGAGATACGGTGGTGCTGCGGTGGCATGGCTGGAGGGGTCGTCTCGAAGGGGAGGGAGTAGCCCCTTCGGACGATTTGCAGCACCCACCTGTCCGATGTTATGGACCGCCAGTGGAGCAGGTGATGGCGAACTCTGCCGCCCACTGGCGTGGTATGGGCCTGAAAGCTCGGACTAGGAGGGCTTTGAGGCGGATGCTGCCGGGGTGGAAGTGGGCTGACCACGTCGGCCTCCATTTCCGCCACGGCGGAAGCCACGTCCGCGACCGCGCGCAGGTTGGGTCTGCGGCTGGTGGCTTTGCGGACGTGAGGAGGCGCCCCTTCCTTGGCCACGAAAGGGGCGAAAAGCGGAGGTGTGCGCCCGCGGAGCCGAGAGGCCCAAGGACTTGGCCGTAGCCCAGGAGTCCTTAAAGCGGTTCAGCGCACTGTCCGCCTTCTCACCAAACAGGCGAGTGCCATCAAAGGGCATGTCCATGAGGGTGGTCTGGACATCCCCGGAAAATGACGTGGACCGCATCCAGGCGTGGCGGCGGAGCGCCACCGTGGTGGAAATCGCCCGACCCAGCGAGTCCGTTGTGTCAAGCCCACATCGTATGGCGTGCCGTGCTGCATCCCTCCCATCGGCCAAAGCCTGGTTAAGACGCGTCCGGACCTCCTCCGGACACAGGGGCAGCACGTCCTCCACCGTATCCCACAGGGAATGGGAATAACGGTCCAAGAGACAGGCGGTATTTAAGGACCGCAGGCCCAAACTAAGGGACGAGAACAGTTTCTTGCCAAACTGCTCGAGTCTCTTGGAATCCCGGTCCGGCGGAGCGGTCGGGAAGGAGGATTGGGAGGTAGAGGCCTGGATAACCAGACTCTCGGGGTGGGGTGTTGGGACAGGAAACTGGGGTCGCCCGGAGCAGGGCGGTGGCGCCTGGCAACGTTCCTATCCACAGGAGGAACTGTGGAGGGCTTGGACCAGGTGCCCTGCAGAACGTCAGTGAGGGCCTCGTTGAACGGCAGCAGAGGCTCAGTGGAGCTTGCTGAGGTTTGAAGCACCTCAGTGAGGATGTTAGTCCTCACAGCCACGGCAGGCAACTCGAGCCCAAGGGCCTCGGCCGCCTTGCGCAGCACCACAGAAAATGCGGCACCCTCCTCCGAAGCCACGGTCGGAGGAGAAGTGAATCCAGTGTCTGGCGAGGTGTCCAGCCCACTGGCCTCCCCCAGTTCATCTGCCCAGTCCTGAGAAAGCTGTGACTGAACAGCCATAGGGTCCTCGAACCCCTCCCAGTCGCCCCCTTCTTCCGATTCCTGATAAACAGGAGGAATGATCGGAACCGGACTGTAGAGATGGTAGGACTCAAGCGGCGTCGGATGCGGCGTCGATTGACGCCGCTGCGGCGCCGGGTCCGGATGAGGGCTAAACTGGGGCGGTTTGGGAAAAAGGGGGTGGTGATGGACAGAGTTTCTGAATGATGCAGAATACTCTTACCAAGTCAAGAGATCATGGTTTTAATCCATCACCGTTTTTTAGCTCACTGCACCATCCCAGCTCAGAACCTGGCTACATGCAAATTAGTCTGTACCTGTCCCAGTGCATGATGGGAACAGGGCAAACCAAACTACCAAGCCAATTTTTATACTGGGAAGGAAACAAGCTTCCGGGGACCGGTTTCTGGCATCACAGCCTTCATCAGCCCGGCTTGCCTGAATCCTGATGGTGCAATGAGCAAGGGACTCACGTCTGAGCATACCCTCCCACACTGAGTGTGGATAAAATCGATTTGGGAAAAAGGGGGTGGTGATGGACAGAGTTTCTGAATGATGCAGAATACTCTTACCAAGTCAAGAGATCATGGTTTTAATCCATCACCGTTTTTTAGCTCACTGCACCATCCCAGCTCAGAACCTGGCTACATGCAAATTAGTCTGTACCTGTCCCAGTGCATGATGGGAACAGGGCAAACCAAACTACCAAGCCAATTTTTAAACTGGGGCGGTGTCGGCGCCAAAGGCGTCGGCGGCGCCGGAGGTGTAGGCGTGTGCGCCGGCGGCGCCGGTGACGGCGTCGGTGGTTCAGTCGCCGGCGGAGGAGTGACTAGGTCAACCGGCGTCGACTGGGGCCCAGGCATGGGCCCCCACGGGGACCTGCGGCGTCGAGACCGGAGTCGTCGACGGCGCCGGGGCCGGAGCCGCCGGCAGGCAAGTGCGCCCAGTCGAGTCCGCGGGGCCCGAAGGCGCGCCAGCGGGCGTCGACGGCGGGGCCAGGCTCCTCATGGCCGAGAGGAAGGCACTGATCTCCGCCGGCGCCGCGTCAGTCCCAGGGACCGGAAGGTATGGGGACGTACGCGGCACCTGCGGCGCCGCGGGGGTGGAACCACCCTGACCCTCGGCCGGGTCGCGCGACCGGCGAGGGGAGTCCGAAGAGCGGTGTCGCCTCTTGGACTTCTTTGAGCGTTTGGACTTACCCGACGACTTGGAGCCGGACGATCGATGGCGTCGGCTAGGGCTCCGCGAGCGATCCTTGGACCTCCTCCTGGACCGGGATCGAGCACGACGCGGAGCCGAGTGGCGAAGCTCGAGAAGCTTGCGGGACCGCTCCCGCCTAGCCTTCGAAGTCAGGGCCTGGCAGTCGTTGCACGACTCCGCGTCGTGGTCGGGGCCTAAGCAGTAGAGGCACCGGCGGTGGTTATCGGTCACCGACATCAGTCGATGGCAATCCTCGCAAGCCTTGAACCCAGGCATCCTACCGGCACCAGATGTCGACAGACAAGGATCAAAAATGATCAAAAAAGATTTAGTCAAAAAAGACTAAAAGGGGTAGCTCTCCCGGATCTGCGCTTACTGGCGCGGAAAAAAGAAGAACTGACGTCAGCGCGCGAGGGCGGCGTCTAAGTACTCCGACGACGTCATCCCGGCGCACGACGCCGACGACGGACGCGGAGCCGCAGGCGACGCCTAGCGACGCGCAAGGGGTATTGCTGACGAAAAATCTTCCGGATCCAGTCTGACGCCTGGGGATATTCTAAAGTCAGGAATCTAACTAACGTGTTTCTTTCAGATACATATTTACTCATTTGTTTCCAAGAACTGTCCCAGGACTGAATCTAGGATCCAGTCCTGGAGTTAGAAAAGTAATCCTGAAAGTAATCAATTGCACATAACTTAAAATTCCCATTGAGCTCAATGAAGTATTGTATTTGGAATTGTGTTGCCTATTGCAACAAACTAACTATTACCTGCAAAAGTCAATTGCCTATTGCAAAGTATTTAACTAAAGCATCTCATTCTGAGAAAGTATATTTTGATACCTATTGTTGGTTCTAAAATAAAACCATATATTTTTCTATACAAACCATTGGCCTAGAGTTCAGTTCTTGTGAGTGAGAGACCATTTGCTGACTGAGTGTGTACAACAAATGCTTTACACTGTCCTCTGATACTGCCTTACTGCTCGACCAAGCTACCACTTTAGAGAGTAAGGTAATATCTAACTTTAGCCTCTGCCATACCTGTGGGGACTGTGGACTGTGCACACTGTACCTATTTGGTAACAGTATATACAGAGCCACTTTCTCACACCGACGGACCAGGGTAAGGGAGGTAGGCCGGGGGACTACCAGGCTCCAAAGGAGTCGCATGGGCAGAACCCATGTCCCCCTCGTCAGCATCCGAGGACCGACACAGGGAAGTCGGAGCACGAACTCGCTTCTTCGACCTTTTTGTGTCGTCTCTCACCCGAATCAGAGGGTGAAGACTTTGAGCCCGAGGAGTGACGACTGCGGCCCCGTGAGCATTCCCGGGAATGGTCCCTGGACCAGCACTGGGACGAGGGCCGGACCTCCAGCAGCTTCCAGCACCGCTCCCTCAAGGCCTTCTGGGCCATGGCCCGACAGGACCGGGAGTCGTGGTCGGTCTCTAGGCAGTAGAGGCAAACATCGTGGGGGTCCGCCACAGACCTATTACGACGGCAGGCCCCACAAGACTTAAATCCAGGCATCCCTACGTGTACCAAGGAGAAAAGGAGACAAAAAGTCTCAAAAAGGGTAGTCAAAAAGTGACTAAGGTACGTGCTCTAACCGGATCTCCGCTTGCTGGCGCAGAAAAAGAAAACGGACATCAAGCGCATGGGTGGCGCCTAAGTAATCTCTGTGACGTCATCTCGGCGCTTACGATGCCAGCGACGGACGCGCAGGGGTACTGCTAGCAAAACTTACCGGATCCAGTCTGACACCTTGGGATAGTCTAAGGTAAGGAATCTATCACTAACGTGTCTCTTTCAGATGTATCTGGTAGAGACGTGGTCTAGCTGCAGATTCCTTAGCTTAGAATTATCCCCAGGCGTCAGACTAGATCTGGAAAAGTTTTGCAGCAGCACCTCTGCGTGCCAGGGGACGGCGCCACATTACCCCGCCCTGATGTCGTCCACGGACGCGACGTCAGCAAGGTCATATAAGTCCCTCCCGGTGCGCTGACTTCCGTTTTCTTCGGAGAAACTTTTCCGCGGCACAACGTGGAGCCACCAACCAAACTGTGAAAGTATAGGAACAGTGTGCAAAAAATCCGTAAGACAGAAATCGGATGGTGAATAACACCATCATAAAGGACATTATCAGACACTGTCTACTTACAAACCAAGAAGGAAAGGATAGAGCAACGCCCTGAGAAACAACCCTGCAAAGCGAAGCGTGGACTCTCCCCAAAGGCTGAGTAACAAGGGAAGGATATCCCGACAAAGATACTTATTACAACGTAGAACTGTGCCGGCCAAGAAGGGCGGAGCACAGGAAGAACAACAATCTACTGCAAGAAGGCATTACAAGAATGGCACATCCCCTATAGTAAATGGAAAGCTGAAGCGCAGCCCAGTAGATCCCAAAAGGACAACTGAATAGGAGACAAGATCCCCAAGTAGAACGAGGAGGCAGGAGGGAGGGAAAGTAATAGAAGATCCCACACTGGAAGGACCAGGGTGGAGGAATGCAGAGAAAAGGAAGAAGAAAAATTTCCTGGTGAAGGCTAAGCAAGAAGCACCGCTCTACAGGAAGAGAAGTCACCTGGAGGAATGTGGCTGCATATTGGAAATCATAAAAGGGTTGCACCAAATTGAACACCTTGGATGAAGACCAGCTCCAACTGAAAGGAGGCAAAGCGAAGAAACCCACCTGGCAAGATCCTCGCACAACGGGGAGGATGGGTGGGCGTTAAGGGATCTGCGGCTAGACAATGTCTCTACCAGATACATCGTTATCGAAGGTTAATAACTCGTACATCTGATAGAGTTATATAGCCGCAGATTCCTTAACTTAGAATAGATACCACAGCCAAACCCTCGGGACAGGCAGCTCTGCGACAGAACAATAGAAAGTGCCCGAGAGCAATGAGCCGGCAACAGAGTGACGGACTAAGGGGAAAGCTGTGGCGGTGCAGACAGTCAGCAACCCAAGCAGCTCGGAAGAGCAAAAGATAAAAGGAGGAGAGTCATCACAAAATATGGCGCAAGACCATACCTGTGTGAGTATAAGATGTTGAAACGGCACCAAGCCATATCCCAGAACGGAAGAGAGAATACATAACGTAGAGAGGAAGGAGAACTATTCCCAGAGCTGCATAATGCACTAACCACTCCCAGAGCTCAATGGCTCAGTAAGTTGACACCAACCAAGCTAGAGGACATGGTGAGATGTGCCCAGAGCCTACCAGGCGAGCCCATGCAAGGGAGGCCGGACAGGCAGCAGCCAGGAATCGAAGGGCAAGAGGCAGGAACAGAGCAACGCCTCAGAAGCACAGGCAGGAATAGAAGACACCCCAAGGGCACAGTTAGTCACCAGAACGCAACGGGGGCGGACAGTACCACGCTGAACCACACCGAAGTAGGGCACAACGAGAACATGCACAAGCAGACAGCTACAACGACAACAAGGTGGAGTAGCTATGATGAGTACGGGACTGCTCAGCAAGGCAGTTTGAAGGCCAAGGGGAGTACACCCCCAGAAGACAGAAGCGCAGGGCGCAGCACCTGGTACGACCTTCATCCGAGGAGCTGTCCCGCAGGCACACCAGACACAGATGAGGGTAACACCCAAATTAAAAAGACACTAGTGGAGGCGAAAATATTTCAACCCCACGACTCCAGCCATCTGGACTCCCGGGAGGGAGGAAGCAGCAACTGAGGCAAGAAGGGAAAAGCAGCTTGCAGAACCAACCCCTGAACGTCTGGATGAACAAATAGGCAAACTGGATCTTTTGGAGCGGGGCGGTGGCAGTGCATGACAGAACGAACCACCGATCTCCCGATGCCGGCCGAGCCCAGGTGCCCAGAAGGGCATCATAAAGAGAAGCTTCGAAAGGCAGAAGCGGCTCTACATTCCCCGAACCATGGTGGAGGACATCCAACAGAGGGTCAACAGGCAGAGGGACCGAAGGGGGCTGCATACTCAGAATGCGGCCGGCCATGGAAACAACTCTTAGAAATGCCGCACCAGCCTCGGTAGACCTTCGAGGAGGGGACAATAACTCATCTGTGGGTGAGGGCTGTAAACTGAGCCTCCCACCCCAAGGAGGGTTTCCGATAAACCGAGGATGAGACCAATGTCCAAATGAAGGAAGCCCCATGGACGAAGGAGGGTCCTGATGGGGTTCCTGAGGAGGCGGAGCCACAAACTCCAAGGGGTGGGGAGAGGCAACGACTGATCCGGCATTGCCGGATGTTGGGGTGACGCCGAACTCCCCTCGGAAGCCTCTGGAGAGGAGTCAATGATCGGACGTCGAGGCGGCGTCAGGGTGTCCTCGTCCGGCACCGACTCGACCTTGTCCGGCGCCGACTCGGCCTCGTCCACAATAGGCACCAGCTCCGAAGAAGGGAACGGTGCCAGAGCGGCAAGTTTACGGCGCCGGACCAGCGCCAACCCTGCCTCGACCACAACAGGCTCCGACTCTGAAGTATGGGACGGAGCCTGAGCCAGGGAGGCAAGCCTTCGGAGCCGAACCAGCGCCGGCTCGGCCTCCGAAAAGGCAGCCGCCTGTCCGGAAGGCCGTGGTGTGCTCGGAGTCCAGCTGCGAGCACCAGCAACCACCTGCGACTCCACAGGGAGCCCCACTGGACTATGCGGCGCGGTAGGGGTAGGGGTGCTATGGGCTGCGCACTGACAACGCCATATCTCCATCATCCTTAGAGGCAAAGGGCTTAATCGGCGCCAGGGGCAATCCCACCGGCGAGCCCACCGGAGACCACGCACGTAGCGGAGGGTCCGAGGACGCCCCAGGGAGTGGAGGGGACCCAAGAGAGGCCTGCATGGCCGCAGCATAGGCCGCCATCCAGGTCCGAGTCGCCCTCACGCCCGGGAAATGAGGATAGGGGAGGGATGACTCCCAGGGGGCGCACGTCCAGAGAGATCCAGGAACTAGTGCCCCTGACAACAGAAGGAAGGAAGGTCGAGGACCTCGGCGACATGCGCTGGGACATACCAGGAAGGGGCAACCGACGTACATGGGAACCAGACGGTGACCGATGCTGCAAACGGAACGAACTGCCTCTGGGACCTGCTGCCGAAGAGGCGGCCAGGGGCCGTGACGACTCAGACTGGGACAGGCGAGCCAAAAGTAACTTCAACCGGTGCTCCCACCGGGACTTCGGCTTGAGCTGTTGGCGGGCGTTGCAATCCGTCGAGTCGTGGTGTTCGCCCAGACACCACATGCAGATAAGGTGTGGGTCTGTTGGACATTTGCCGCGAACGAGGAGGTCACGTTTTAAAGCCCGAAGGCATTGCACACTGTTCCAGACGTGAAGGCGTCAAAAGGGGCCTGAAAATAGGCCAGAGGAACCGCTTACTCCAGATCCGCGTTGCACGCGGAAAAGAAGGGAACTGACGTTAGCGCGCCGGGAGAGACTTACATGGCCTTGCTGACGTCACGCCCGTGGACGACGTCAGGGCAGGGTCGTGTGGCGCCATTCCCCCAGCGTGGAGAGGTGCTGCTGCAAAACATTTCTGGAACCAGTCTGACGCCTAGGGATAATTCTAAGTTAAGGAATCTGCGGCTAGATGTCTATCAGATCATTAGCACATCAGCCGTTGTAAACACTATATAAATGCTTATAACTTACCATATGTCATTCAATACCAAGCATTGGAAAAGCCAATAGTTCTCGCCTATGAGATTTATTGGTTTTGCCAATTTTTTTATTATACGGCAGCGCAGCAGAACTGAATTTTGTTTTGAAAAAGCGAAAAATGCTGGCTGTCGTACAGCTTTTTTTTTTTACATTACTTTCAGCCATTTGCACATAGCTAAGTAACATTGGTAAAGATAATTCTCAACTAGATCAGATATATTTCCTCACATACAATATAATGCACCCTGCCTTGGGGCTGTAAGGCCTGCTGTAGGGTTAACTTACATATAGTATATGCAATGGGCATGGCACACAGCCAGAGGGAAACGGCATGTTCTCGGAATGGCTTGCAACATTTCACACTTCCTGCAATAGCAGTCTGCATGCAGTTTGAGAGTGGGTCCCTTTGAGTGGCATAATACATTCAGTCGTACTTCGTACCCATGCCCTGGGTATCAGGGGTATCATTTTCCAGGGACTTTCAAGGGTAATAAAGTCCTTGCCATTTGGGTTACAACTAACATTTGTATCGTTTTAGGGAAATAGCACTGGCACTAGGGTCTGGTTAGCAGGGACCCAGTGCACTTCCAATCAAAAGCATAAGTACCAATGAGCAAAAAGGCAGGATGACAATGTCAAAAAGTCCCACTTTTCAACACCAACTTAAACTCTAATACCAGGAATGCTAAGCATGCGAGGGGCATACTTCAGATGGTGTAATTTGTCTACATACAGATAGTAATGAACTGATCTGTAGTAAATTGCTGTTAAATGACTCTAGCAAGACCACCATTACTAGAGTTCCTCAGCATAAGATTATCCAACATTTCCCCCCCCCCCCCCCCAAGAGGAAAAATCTGAGGCAGATGAAGAGTAAAGCAAGTTAGAAAATAGAAAAAGGAGTCTTTCCTATACAATCCAGCTACCTACCTTCAGGCTAAAGCAGTAATCTCTTGCAGTTCCAATGAGATGCACATCCAAATACAGCAACTTCATGACAAAACAGCAGACCACCCTGTGTTCCACTTTCTGCATAATAACGTGGAGAGCACATCCTTCTATAACCAAAGGCGCAAATGCCTAAATTTCAATTCTTTTGTCACCAGGATATAATAAAAATCTTTTTCAGCACAAAGACTTCAAGATGTCACTAAACTAAAGAAAGTGCTTATAGGAGTTCAAAGCTCACCTTATAGAGAATCTGCATGGGCTTGGTGAGTTCAACATTCCTTAAAAAAGGTGCCAAGTACTTGAAGAGGTCAATCAACAGTTGGGCATACATTGGCCAACCCTGTTAGAAAAGTGAAGAACATGTTACAGTACAGACTTTCCCGCAACTCTGAATGAACATCTTGATCAACAGATTTTAGATTTGCAATGCAGAAACCAAGGAATTCTATTTTCAAAACTGTTTTATTTACAAGTAAAGAATTAACAAGTTACTTACCTTCAGTAACGTCTTACCTGGTAGAGACTATAAGCGCCGATTCCATACCTTTGACTTTACCCATGCATCAGACTGGATCTGGAAGATTTTTTGTGAGCAGTAACCCTGCACACCGGTAGGGGGCGTCGGCAGGCGTTTTCCACACCGTAAAGGACGTCCGTGTCACCTAAATAGGCGTTACCTCTGTGCACTGATGTCAGTTACTTTTCACTAATTTCCACGCCAGAAGCGCAGAGCCATGAAGAGCACAGACACTGGTGTGTTCAAACTTGGGCCCCAAAAGGGATCAGCCTGATCCTAGAGATCTGTCAGCAGAGCGGGGAGGATGGGTGGGCCCGTAAGGAATCTGCAGCTAGATGGTCTCTAACAGATAAGGCATTACCACAGGTAAGTAACTTATTCATCTGACAGGGACTCCTAGCCAAAGATTACTTACCTTTGAATAGATACCCAAGCAATACCATCTGCAGTGGTGGGTCTGCGGACAATTTTAAATCAGGAAGTCCTTGCTCTTTTGGGGTTCAGAGAGGAGTCACTCCTCTTCCTTAGGGGGATGTAGAGTAATGTAGAAAGGGGAAGAGGTGACAGATTGGCCCACGTAATATGGTGTCACCACTATCAGCAGTTAAGAGGCCCTAGTGCGAAGCACCAGTTTGTCCAGATAAACGGAGAATAAAGGCTTGGATGATAAAGCCTGCAGCTCACTCACCCTAGGGGCCGATGTAATCACCACAAGAAAGGCTGTTTTGATGGTAAGCATCCTGAAGGAACAATTGTGCAAAGTCTCAAAAGGAAAGCACATCAAGAATGTGAGAACCAAGTTAAGGTCCCACTTAGGCATAATAAAAGGGGAAGGGAGAAACAATTGCACAAGACCCTTCAAAAACCTATTTACAATATGAGACTTGAAAAGGGAGGGCTGGTATGGCAGCTGCAAGAAGTCTGAAAGATTGCTCTTGGTACTCTCAAAGGCTGAGCCCTGCTGGTCAAGGGATATAATGAATAACAGTACTTCAGAAAGAGGGACAGAAAAGGGATCAATTTGTGTGGATGAACACCATGGCACAAAGTTTTTCAAATGGCAGGCCTATACAGTCTTGGTGGAGGGACACCTGGCAGGAAGAACAACATTACAGACTTCAGGAAGGAGGCCGAAAGCGCACAACTGCCGCTGCTCAATATCCACAGAGGGTGGTGGATAGTGGACAGGTTCGGGTGGAGGACCCTCCCCTGCTGCTGTGGCAGAAGAACCTCCACAAGGGGCAGCCTGATTGGAAGATAGACACTCATGTTCAGAAGCTCATGATTCTCCATGCCCAGTTCGGAGCCATAAGGACGACTTGGGCCCGGTCATTTCGGATCATATTGAGAACTCTGGGCAGGAGTGGTATTGGCGGAATGGCATACAGGAGACCTGAGCTCCATTTGAGACGAAAAGCGTCTGAGGGAGAGCTGCCTTGGAAACTCCAGCAGGCAAAACTGCTGACACTGTGCATTCTGGCAGAGACTAACATAGCTAACAAAGTATCACCCAACTGCTGAAAGACCCTTGCCACCTTCAGGTGGAGACTCCATTCGTTATCCACTAGGCATGAACCCCCGCGTTAGTCTGCTCTGGCATTCAGAGAACTTGCCAGGCGTTGAACCACCAGGGATATGCCCTGCTGTTCAAGCCATGTCCAGAGACGCAGGGCCTCTTGACAGAGGAAAGCCTTGTGACAAAGTGCCATCTTTCTTGCATGGTATGCCCCCACTTTTTGCTGAATGTACTTTGAGTGTGCCCTGGACACCTGTCAACCAGATGCCCAGGGTTTATGTTCTTTCCCTAGACAAAAACCTCAAAACCAAATTGGCAAACCCTGGCCACATGTCAGCCCCATGTAAGTGGTACCCTAGGTACCCAGGGCCTTGTGACCAGGAAAGGCCTCTAAGGGCTGCAGCAATCATTGTGCCACCCTTGATCGGCTATTTTGAAAGGTATATGTTACTTAAAACGGTTCACTGACGAAACACGTTTAACGCCAACTCATTTTTTAATTTAGAAATTGAGATTCACCATCACCTTTTGGTTCTATTTGAGGAGTAACAGTTTGAAAACACACACAATGAGAGACAGCGAGAAATCTTTTTAACTAACTAGGTTTTTTGAATTTGGTAATATAGTGAGTAAGAGACATTACTGAGCTTTGTTTCTATGTTTACTATTAACTGATGACGCGATACGTTCACGTCACTGAGCGTGGTTCTTCCGTTTTGTTTTTTATATCTGGGGCTTTGGCCGGAACGGACAGGATACAGGCTGCTGTACTCGGCTTTGTTTGTGATTTTAGATGACGGTGTCCCGATACTAACAACTACACTGACAGGTAGGATAACGGGAGAACCGTTTAAGTATATTGGGTCCGTGTTTAGAGTGAGAATATACAAGAGTAACTAATTAAGGTTGGATTAAACGTAAATAGTGGCATACATGGTAGCGGTTTGTTGGTTACTATAGTGGTTCATTAATAGCTTTTGGCGTTTTTTCTGGATAAGTTAGGGATGCAATACGTTTAGTAAATTGTACAATATCAGCCCCTTAGAGGTTTACGGACGCTTTGGGTGCTTACTCAGATTTATACGAGTTTGACACTTGTTACGGGTAGTTACGGTGGCTTACCTTCGATTGTTACAGCACTTTGTGGAATTAACATTCGCTCGAAAGAGCAGAATATTGATAATCTTTGCGCGAGCACCGTCGAAATAGGAACCCCGTGTGGTCTGGAATTAGCACCACATTTCAAGTAGGTTACTGTTCTGATTTATAAGCATAGTCATGGATTTAATCTGAATCCGTGTGACTTGTTCTGATATGCTTTGTTTTTTTCCATTTTTCTCCTATTTTTCGTCTCTTTCCAGAAATATGATAACATGAGGAATTTAGGTAAACATAGATAGCGCTGTTTATGGTTGTGACATTTATCACTGGTTTGCATGTTTAAAACTTGCAAAAGACTTGAGTGTGGCATAAGGAACTCTTTGGATCACCCTCTGGCAATGCTGAGCACGAGATTATATTTTTTCTGGTGTTTGCGACTGTTTTCCTTTTTCTCTCCATCGATTTGGGTTCATAGTTCCAATTTCATAGTCTTCAGATTGTTATCACCACTTCACTCATTTTAGGTGGGCTGTTGTGAATAAATGCTTTCTATGTGTTATGGAATTTCTCTACACTTTTTATCTTCATATTGTTCACGATGGATTTCTTTTATTGGGAACCTTGATTCCATGTACTGGCCTTTTATATGTGTTTTTCAATTGTACAGCCTTGAGGAAGTCGTGGGACTACAATCCTTACACGACTAAACACGTGTTGGCTGTGGAGTTTTTTATGAAGGCCTCTTGAATAAAAAGAAAAGAAGAAGAAGTGACTTACGACTTCGATATACTTGACTTGTTGTGATTTGTGTTAACAAACATAAACCTTAAAGATTTCATATTTACGTGTGCTGGGGAATATGAATAATATGTGCTAACTGTTGCTTCCCTCTGTAGAGTTTGTGGCTCTCTGCACCCTTCAGCACCGTCATATAAATAAACAGGATACTGAGTGTGTGATTCTTTTAGTGGCGCCTTACACCTATGACTGATACCACGTGTCCAATTTGTAAATTGCCACCCTTAGAGGCCCTGTACCCTAACACACACACACACACAAACCCACCCCCCCCTGGCAGGCTGAGTGTCTGGGTATAAGACAAAGCAGAGAGACGATATGGCACACATCCCTGTGTGCCATGCCCACAACCTACACTGCCCTGGCATACATCAGCCACCCCTCTAGCTGGGTGCCCTATGCCAGTGGTGTGGGCTGAGAGGCAGGAGCCCTGTGACCCTACAATAACCAGGTCCATTCCTGGGCCCTGTAAGTGCAGTGCTGCCATTTAAGAGTACATGGTGCTGGGAGCTTGTCCAACACGAACTCCACAGCACCATAATGGAGGCACTGAAGACTGAGAAGTTTGGTATCAAACTGCTCAGCACATTAAATCCACACTGATGCCAGTGTGAGATTTAATGTACCAAGCACCACAGAGGGCATCTTAGAGAGGCCCCCTGAAACCTAACCTACAATCCACGTCTGTTCTGAGGCTGCCTAGGCTGCCACACAGCAGACATGTTTCTGGACCCCTGGGTAGGAGAGCCCCTGTTCTCCTGGGTCTGCAACAATGCACATCCTGGGCGAGGTGCTAAATCTCCCCCAGGATGGGGAGGGGGAAGCTTCAAAGGCATTCCGCCTCTGTGAGCTTCCCCAGGCCACTAGAACACCCCACTCTGGCGGGAAGCTTGGCCGGAAACCCCAAATAAGGACAGGGGATGTGCCAGCCGGCCAACCCCACCCCTCAGGTGGGGGAGCCGAGGTGAAGCACATCCCCGGGCTCTCGCCATCTTGAAGATGGGAAGCCCTGCCCAATCAGGATTAGGCTACTGCCCCCCCTCCCACAGGAGAGAGGCAGGATAGGGGGTGTACCCACCCCAGGACAGGGACCCATTGGTCCCTGTTCTGTAGGTTTGTCTGGGCAAGGTTATTTGTCTTATTCTTGGTGGAAAAAATTCCAATTCAATGCAGATTGATCCAAAGGTGACAAATCATTTATTTGCACTCTCTACATAGGAGTGGGTATGAAGAATAAAGAAAGAGGTGGCACAGCCAACACGTGTTTCGCCCCCTACATGGCCTATCGGCCTGGGGCTTCTTCAGGGCTGTACAGTTAAGGTAAATAGAGCAGTTGGAAAATGATGCAGTGAGATATGTGAATATGTAGCAAGAGTGAGGAAAATAGGTGGGGCGGGATTTGAATTGCGTCAGGAGTAGAGAGGAAAGGGAAGGAAGAGAGGAGAAGAGAGAAAGTGGGTGAAAAGAGTGATAGATGTTACAGGACAGAGGACATATATTTAATATCGGAGAGTTAGTGAGGACATAAGCAGTGTATTCAAGATCAGAAAGGTTGTAAAGTAGTCGTCAGGTGGGGGTCAGTGAAGGAAATTAAGTTGGACATGGCATATACAAGTATTAATATAAAACACATCATTTGTTGAGAGAAAAATAATGATAGTATCATGTGGACATGTTTAAAAGAAGGGAAAACAAGATAATGTACAATACAGAATTACAGCCGACCATACAGGTAGTATGAAGGTGCGCGTAGGCCATGGTCAATTTTTAAATAAGAAAGACAGACATTGTTGTATACAATAGGATTTTCAAAAAAGCCATAAAAAGAAAATGCGCGCGTGTTTATTACGAGTTATAGGGTGATTCGATTGTAGTCCACGTAAGCGAGACGGAGAAAGCGTGAGGTTAGACAGGTAATGGAGAATAAGGGCAAGGTAACGGTAATAATGCGTACAAGAAAACATAATTTGTGAGGCAGTTATAATTTCAACAGGAACGTGAAATAGAAAAAGATGTATATTTACAGAAGTATTTTCGTATCAGGGGCAGCAGGGTGATGAGTTTGTATGTATTTCCACGAGAGAAAAAAACACAATTAGTATTTATCATAATTCAGACTGTCGGAAACGCAGTGTAGATCAGGCGAGATCTTGGTGGTCGAGAAGTTAAGTGACTAACTCGTTTGACATGTTGAAGTGATCTGTGGTCGTGTAGAGGCGACTATCGTAATTGATAAAAGGTATCATGCGTGATAAGAAAAAGGTGGTAGTGGCTCCAGTCTTGGGTATATCGGATGGCAGGCGTGGTCTCAGTTTGAGGATCAACGTAGTGCTGTCAGAATTTATGTAAAGTGGTAGTGATAAACCGTGATAGAGGTGCTCCTGAGCGCTTCATGCGTGAAAATATTTACAGTGGTAGTGATTCCAGCGGAGGTCGGCATCAAGGCAAGACGGTCTCGAGATAGAGATTGGCGTGTTGCTATACGATTGGAGCGGTAGTGAAAAGAAGGGAATGAACGTGCTCGTAACAGTTAAGGCGCAATTAACTATGTATGTGGGAAAGTAAGGTGGATGTCAAAGCACAAAGCCTCGGAAAGAGGCAAGAGGAAGTGTTGGAACGAGCAGTGCTCTGTACAGAGTTAATAAAACAGTTTCACAGTAGTAGCATAATGTAGTCAGAATGGGGCTTACCGGGTGTTTCTGTAATGGGTAATTTCAACGAAGTAAGTGGTAAAATACCGAGGGATTCTAAGGGGAGGAAGATCAAGGAGAAAAACTTCCTTAGCGCATGGTGGAGGGTAAAACAGGACAGTAGTATGGGGTTCGTAGCAGCGCTTACCTCAGGTCGTGGCTAATGCCTGATGCGAGTGTTCTGTTCGGTTTGGTGTTCGGTGTGTGCCCTGAGCAACCAGGGTGTAATAAGGGCTCAGGGAAAACGGACATTCGGGTTGTGACCCGGAAGAGGCCAGGTTAGCGCGAATAGGCGCCATTTTGGAATGGGAAAGGAACCTGGAATAACTATTTAAATGGGGAGGGTCAGGTACGGGATATCAGAAGGATGAAATCTAAAGGTGGGGCGAATGGGGTTATGTACAAATTAGGAGGGAGCTTGATATGTTTGTGGAGGAATAAAGGATATGGAATAATATGAGGAGAGCAGTTAGTCAGAGTATGTGGAATATGATTGAACAAGGTGCGTAAGTTGGTCAAAAAGTAACGAGGGCTTCACAGCAGGTTCGAACCAAGAATGTGGTCCTGGTGTTATAGCAATATGTTATTTTTAGGGTGCCAGCACTTGCTGGTTCCCAAGGTGGATGAACAGAGGTTTAGGAATGTATTTAAGGATGCATAGCAGGGAAAAAGAGAAGACAAAAATTAGATACAGTAGGAGACACTAATGTTGGAGTTAGTCTTCTCCCAGCCATACATGCATTTCTGCATCTTTGTTAAGTCCCAGCTCAGTTGTTTTGAAGTTCATAATCAGCTCACTTTCGCGTCTTCGTAGTCTTAGTTCCCGTTTTCCCCCTCTTTTAGTTTGGTGCACAATCTCCAGACCAAAGAAGAGGAAATCCTTTTTGTGTTGATGTTTGTCCTCAAAGTGTTCTGTCAAAGGGTGGCCAGAGGTGTATTTGTGGATATTGCGATAGTGTTCTTGTATCCGGATACGCAGAGGTCGGATCGTGCTGCCAATGTACGGTAGGTTGCATGGGCAGAGGATCACATAGATGCAGAATTTACTGTTGCAATCAATCCATTTTTTTATGATGAATTCTTTCCCTTGTGTTATTGGTATTTTCTTCGTTTTGTTGCGGCTCAATTTGCACACACTGCAATTTTTGCATGTGTGGTATCCTGGTGGTCTGTCCAGAAACCTAGTAGTTTGGTTAAGTTTGTCTTCAAATTCGGACTTACACAGGATGTCTTTCAAGTTTGGGGCACGTCTGAATGTTATTTCAGGGCATGTTTTGATGTCTTCAATTAGGTTCGGCGTTTGTTGCAACAGGTGCCAGTGTCTTCTCAGGCTTTGTCTTATTTGGTGATGGCCATTGTTGTAGTCTGTGATGAATCGCATCACTGAGTTATTCTTTTTTCCTTCCCCTCCGTTGTGTAGGAACATCCGTTTGCGTTCTATTTTTGCCACTGTAGTCATGGTGTTTTTGAGTGTCGATTTTTCATATCCCCTTTGGGTTAGTCTTGATACAATCTCTTTTCTTTTTGCTTCAAATACTTCATCTTCGCTGCAGTTCCTGCGTGTCCTCAGAAATTCCCCTTTTGGGATATTCCTAATATTGTGACGTGGGTGAAAGCTATCAGCTCCCAAGATGGAATTAGCTGCTGTGTCTTTCCTGTATAGTTGGCTTTGTAAGGTGTTATCCTTGACATAGAGTAACGTCAAGGAAATTGACTTCCTTCTTGGAGAAGGTATGAGTCTGCTTTATCCCCCATGGGTTTTTGTCAAGTTTTTCCAGGAATCTTGTTAGAAGTGTTTCATCTCCTTGCCAGATGCACAAAATGTCATCAATATATCGTCGCCATAGTATTATGTGGGAGGTGAAATCAGCGAAGTCTTGGTCCCACAACCAGAATTTTTCTACATGGCTCATAAAGATGCATGCGTACGGCGGCGCGAATTTGGCTCCCATAGCGGTACCGCGTCTGTCTGTATATCTTCCCATTGAAACTAAAGACGTTGTTTTCCAAACAGAAGTTCAGCATTTCAAGAGTCATTTTATTGCATTCCAATAGGTTGGCTGATTGTGTCCCTAATGAGAGTTGTGCTGCAGTTAATCCATCGTGGTGTTCAATAGATGTATACAGGCTGACAATGTCAATGCAGACTAGTATAAAATCTGATTCCCAAGTTATATCTTGGAGTTTCTCAAGGACGTCTTTTGTGTCTTGGATGAAAGACGGTATTTCTTTCATAAGTCCTTGTAGTTTCCTGTCCACGTATTCCCCTATCCGTGAGCAAGGTGAGTTGATACCTGCTATGATAGGTCTTCCAGGTGGAGGGTAGATGCCTTTATGTATTTTGGGAAGGAGGTAGAGGGTGGGCATGGTGGGGTATGGAATGTATAGGAATGATTTTTCTGATTGGGATATAAGTCCCAGGGTGTACCACTTGTCAAGTCTGGTTTTGATAGATTTGAGGATATCTTTGGTGGGATCGCTGGTGAGGAGTTCATAGCAGGTGTTATCCCCAAGTTGTCGATTTGCTTCTAGTATGTAATCATCTATATGTATTGTCACCGGGTTTCCTCCCTTGTCTGCCTCTTTCACAATCAGGTCTTTTCTGTCTTTGAGTTGTTTTATTGCCCTCCTCTTCTAGTGTAGTGTTATGTGGGAGATATTTTTATACTAGTTTGACCCTTACTGCTCGACCAAGCTACCACTTGAGAGTAAGGTTATATCTAACTTTAGCCTCTGCCAAACCTCTGGGGGACTGTGGACTCTGTACACCCTGTACCTATTTGGGAACAGTATATACAGAGCCACTTTCTCACACACCTGCACTATCACTTAACTTGGAGGGTTGTAGAAAAGTGCCCCTTTTTGTATGGTTACCACCTACTTTTTGCCTGACATCTGATGCAACCTGACTGGATGTGCCCTGGGTCCCTGCCAATCAAGTTCCCAAGGCCTGTGTTCTTTCCCAAGACTGTACCTGTGTACCTATAATTGGCACATCTATGGCCACAGGTAAGCCCTAGTAAAAGGTACCATGGGTAAGAAGGGCACTGTAATCAGAGAAGGCCTCTAAGGGCAACAGCACCTATTGTCCCACCCTTAGGGGTCCTGTACATTAACACCCACTGTAGGAAGCTGGCTGTATATATACTACACCAAAATGAGGTATAGTGTGCACAGTCCAGTGGAACCCCAAAGGTAGGCAGCGGTAAAAGTAGATAGCACCTTACTCTCTATTTGTGGTTGTGTGGGCAAGCAGTAAGGCTTTATCAGAGGGTAGTGTTAAGCATTTCTTGTACACACTCAGGCAGCAAATGATGTCACACTCAAAGACTGAACTTCAGACCAATTTGTTTGTATAAAAAATATTAAGTTATTTTATTTCTAGAACCAAGCCAAGCCTGGTGCAGGTAAGTGAAATAAAAGCTTTACAAAATCGTATGCAATGTTTTACAATTGAATGCAGGTTCAAGTGCAGTTGAATGAATTACAGTTAAGTCAATGTTTCAAAATTACTTTTCAGTTACTTTTAAGATTACTATGTACGTTGCTTTTTAGATTACTTTTGCTAATCAGTATGATAGCACACAGACGTCTCCTAGACAAAAGGTAAGTAGCACAAGTTACTACTTGTGTAACGATATATCTGTAAGAAACATTAGTTAGTGAGATTCCTTACTTTAGAATATCCCCAGGCGTCAGACTGGATCCGGAAAGTTTTGCTAGCAGTACCCCTGCGCGTCAGTAGGTGGCGTCCTGCGGCTCCGCGACAGTCGCTGGCGTCGTAAGCGCCGATTTGACGTTACGGAGACTAATTACGCGCTACCCATGCGCGCTGACGTCAGTTCTGTACACGACTTTCCGCGCCAGGAACGCAGAGCCATGCAAGAAACTGACCACTGGTGCCAAGAAACTAGGGCCCTGAAAGGGATGACCTTAACCCTAGAAATCAGTTCGCAGAACGGGGAGGATGGGTGGGGCGGTAAGGAATCTATCACTAACTAATGTCTCTTACAGATATATCGTTACACAAGTAGTAACTTGTACATCTGAAAGAGACACGTTCGTGATAGATTGCTTACCTTAGAATAGATACCCCAGCAATACCAACCCCGGTGGTGGGTCTGCGAAAAGATTACACTAGAAAGTCACGGAGAACAGAACAGCCAAAGAAGCCGTCTCTCTGCACTGGACTGTCAAGGCAGTAATGCTTGGTAAACGTGTGCAGCAAAGCCCACGTAGCTGCCTGACAAATGTCCTGCAAGGGGACGCAGTGTCCCAAGGCAGTAGTGGCTGCAGTTGCCCTGGTCGATTGGGCACGCAGCCCCACAGGATGCTCCTTCTTAGCCAACGAGTAACAGGCCTTGATGGACAGAACGACCCACCGCGAGATGGTCCGCTTGTGCAGAGCCCGACCTCTTTTGGCGCCCACGTAGCCAACAAAGAGCTGGTCATCCACCTGGAACTGCTGCGTACGCTTCAGATAGAATGCGAGCACACGTTGTGAGTCCAGACGGTGGAGCCTCTCCTCCCTTAAAGGATGCAGAGGCGGAAAGAAGGTGGGCAAAGTGATGATCTGCCCGATGTGGAAGGGCGTGACAACCTTTGGCAAGAAAGAAGGACGGGTCCTTAAAACCACCTTGTCCGGATGAACAGAAAGGAAAGGAGACTTGGAAGAAAGAGCCTGGAGCTCACTCACTAGTCTGGCAGAGGTGATAGCTACCGGGAAAGCCATCTTGAGAGTGAGAAGACGCAAAGGAGAGTTATGACGGGGCTAGAAGGGAGCGCACGTCAGATATGTCAAGACAAGGTTTAAGTCCCATTGAGACATTATGAACGGCACGGGAGGAAACGTGTACGTAATGCCTTTCAGGAAACGGTTAACCGAAGACTTAAAAAGAGCAGGCTGATCTGGATGCCGTAAAAAGGCGGAGATAGCCGAAAGATAACCCATGATAGTGCCCAGAGCAGAGCTCTGCTGGGGCAAAGAAAGAAGGAACAGAAGGACTTCAGAAAGAGGGGCAGAAAGGGGATCCACAGCCTTCGATGTGCACCATGCCACAAACTTGTTCCACCTGCAGGCGTATACCGTTTTAGTGGAGGGACGCCTGGCTGCCAGAATGACATCAGACTTCAAGAGGAAGATCGAAATCTGTCAACTGTCGCCGCTCAATCTCCACGCATGGAGGTGGAGGCTGGATAGGTTCGGGTGGAGGACCATCCCCTGCTGCTGCGACAGAAGATCTTCCCGAAGAGGCAGACGGATCGGGGGATCGATCGTCATGCTGAGTAGCTCAGGATACCAGTATCTTCGTGCCCAATCGGGAGCCACAAGGATGACTTGGGCCTGGTCACGCCGAATCTTCTTCAGCACTCTGGGCAGATGTGGTATAGGCAGAAATGCGTACAATAGACCGCAACTCCACTCACAACGAAAAGCGCCGCCGAGCGAGTGCCGCCTTGAAAATTCCAACGCGCAGAACTGATGACCTTGCGCGTTCTCTTCGGTGGCGAATAGATCTAACCAAGGCTCTCCCCACCGCGGATGGAGACCTTGCAACACGTCAGAGTTCAGACGCCATTTGTGATCCATCAAGCACCGGCAGCTGAGTTCGTCCGCCCTGGTGTTCAACCACCAAGGTAATGCACTGATGTTCCAGCCATGTCCAGAGAAGCGGAGCCTCCTGACATAGGGTCCAGTACCCCACCCCGCCAGGTTTGTTGCAATACCAAATGGCGGTGGTAATGTCCGTGAACACCTGCACCACACTTCCCCAGACAGAGGGAAGGAATGCCTTCAGTTCAAGTCTGATCGCCCGAAGCTCCAACAGATTGATATGGAGCCGGGACACTGTCAGAGACCAGAGGCCTCTGATCTCCGCCTCTCCCAAGTGGCCTCCCCATCCCAGGAGAGACTCATCTGTCACCACTGCGTGCTCCGGTTGGGGAAGGGAGAGAGATCTGCCACTGACCCAATTGCGATTCGCGAGCCACCACCGCAATTGTCGTGCAGTGCCCTCCGAGATCTGGACATGATCAGACAGGTCCCCCTGATGCTGCGCCCACTGGAACTTCAGGTCCCACTGCAGAGCCCGCATATGCCATCTGGCATGTGTCACATGCAGGAGGCCATCAGGCCCAGAAGCTAGAGGGTCACCCTGACTGAAACCCGGGACAGAGGCTGAAAGATCGGAATCATAGCCTGAATATCCCGGACTCGCTGCTCGGGAGGATAAACCCGAAACAGCGTTGAATCCAGAACCGCTCCAATGAAGGGGAGCTTCTGAGAGGGACTCAGGTGCTACTTTGACACGTTGATGGAGAACCCCAGCAAACTCAGGTCGTCGGCCCTAGTCTGAAGGTGGTTGACGATTGCCTGGGGCGAGCCCGCCTTCAAAAACCAGTCTTTGAGGTAGGGGAAGACTGACACCCCCGACCTGCGCAGATGAGCTGCAACCACCGCTGGTAAGGCCGAAGGGGAGCACGGCAAACTGAAAATGCTCCTGGCCTACCGTGAACCGCAAGTAACGCCGGTGGGACGGCAGGACGGGAATGTGAAAATATGCCTCCTGCAAGTCCAACGCTACCATCCAGTCTCCAGGGTCGAGGGCAGCTACGACCTGAGCCAGAGTCAGTATTTTGAACTTCTCCTTCCAGAGGAAGCGGTTGACGTCCTGGAGGTCTAAGATGGGACGCAGACCCTCTTTGTCTTTCTTGGGGACCAGAAAGTAGTGGGAATAACAACCATTCCCTACTTCTGGCCCAGGGACGCACTTGATGGCCCCCTTGGCCAAGAGGGCCGCAACTTCCTGCTGGAGAGTCGCCAAGTGTTCCCCCGACATGTGGCGGTACCGAGGTGGCATGGCTGGAGGGGTGGACTGGAAGGGAAGAGAGTAACCCTTGTGGATGATCTGCAACACCCATTTGTCCGATGTGATAGCGTGCCATTAGGAAGGTTTGGAGGTAGAAGCAGCAGGAGCGGAGGTAGACAGTCCCCCACGCTGATTCCCAGAGTCAACCCTGCAGAAGCAGAGTCTGCGGCCGCGCTGAGGCTGGTTCTGCACAGGTTTGCTGTAGGAACGTGCCTGGGCGCCCCTGCCTTGGCCACGAAAGGAACGAAAACCAAGAGTAGCCGGGCTCTTCGTGAAAAGACCCAAGGACTTGGCCGTGGCCCGCGAGTCCTTAAAACGCTCCAGTTGCCTTATCGCCAAACAGGCGAGTGCCATCGAAGGGCATGTCCAAGAGCAAGCTCTGGACATCTGGTGAGAACCCAGTAGATCGCAACCAGGCGTGGCGATGCAGCGCCACAGTCGTAGAAATCGCCCTGCCAAACAAGACAGCGGTGTCCAAACCACACCGAATGGCGCACTTAGCCGCATCCTTACCCTCAGCAACCGCCTGGGAAAGCACAGTATGGACCTCCTCAGGACACTGAAGCAGCACCTGAGCAACCGTATCCCACACCTCATGGGAATAGCGGCCAAGCTGGTCGAAGAGAACAACCGCTTACCGAACTGTTCCAGCTTCTTAGAGTTCTTATCCGGCGGAGCCGTGGAAAAGGCACTCTGCGACGTCGAGGCCTCGATGACCAGACTCTCAGGCGTGGGATGAGTGGTCAGAAACGCGGGGTCACCAGGCACCGGGCGGTGACGCCTGCCGAAATTCTTATCCACAGGGGCCCCCGTGGCCGCCCGCAACCAAGTGCCCAACAGGACGTCGGTGATGGCGCCGTTGAAGGGAAGCAGTGTCTCTGACGAGGTAGACACCGTCTGGAGCACCTCAGTGAGGAGATTAGTTTTGAGGGCCACCGATAGAGGTTGATGACATCAGCAGCCCGACGGAACGCCATCTATAGGAAGCACCCTCCTCCATGGTAGGCGGGGGAGAGGCAAACCCCGGGTCAGAAGAGACATCGAGGTCGCCGGCGTCCTCCAAATCGTCCACCCAGTCCTGCTCGGAGTCACACTGATGGGTAAGAGGGTCCTTGGACCCTTCCCAGTCATCCTCCCCCTCCGCTGCAGGAGAAACCGGCCGCGGCGGTAGAGCCAGAGCCGGGGAAGGGACATACGGCATCGGTAACTGCGCCGGCAGGGATTGGGCCGGAGCAGTCTCCCAATGCGTGTCCTAGGCCGGAACGAAATGGTCCTGGAACCGGGGCAAGGGCGGAATTAACGGCACCCACTGTTGCGCCAGAGGCGGAGCAGAGGGCAGCACGGGGGCCAAAGCCGGCAGCACCGGACCGTGGCACCGGGGCCACAGCCAACGGCATAGGATTCTGTGGCGCTGAAGCTGGATCTGCCGGCGGCCCAACAGGATCTGGACACAGGACCGTGGGGCCCGAAGGCGCGCCGGCGGGAGCCCGCGCGCCTAAACAGGCGGTCCATGGTTGCAAGAAATTCTTGCACCTGTTCAGGAGTCGCAGACGGACCCGGGTAAGGCGGGTATGCCACGGGACTCCCATGCTCTAAAGGAGCCGCAAGGGCAGAACCCCTGTCCCCCTTGTCCGCATCCAAGACCGACGGGGGACATCGGAGAGCAAACGCTTCGACTTTTTGTGTCGTCGCTTACCAGAATCCGAGGGCGAAGACTTGGAGCCCGAGGAGCGACGACTGCAGCCCCGCGAGTGGTCACGGGAACTGGAACGGCGCTGGGACCTCCAGTCGTTTCCAGCGTCGCTCCCTCATGGCCAGACAGTCCCGGGAGTCGTGGTCGGTCTCCAGGCAGTAGAGGCAAACATCGTGGGATCCGCCACCGACATATTGCGATGGCAGGCCCCACAGGACTTAAATCCAGGCATCCCTACGTGCACCAGGAGAAAAAAGGGGAGACCAAAGACTGAAAAGAGTAGTCAAAAAGTGACTAAGGTACGTGCTCTATCAAAATCTGCGCATGCTGGCACGGAAAAAGAAAGAACTGACGCCAGCGCGCATGGGTGGCGCCTAAGTAGTCTCCGTGACGTCATCTCGGCACTTAAGACGCCAGCGACGGTCGTGGAGCTGCAGGACGCCACCTACTGACGCGAAGGTGTACTGCTAGCAAAACTTTCCGGATCCAGTCTGACGCCTGGGGATAGTCTAAGGCAAGGAATCTATCACTAACATGTCTCTTTCAGATATGTAGAACTGTGTCTGGTAACAAGAACGGAGCAGAGAGAACACCACTCCACCGCAAGAAGGTATGAAAAGACTGGCACTGCCCCTATAGTAATGGAGGTCTGAAACTGAGGTCAACAGATCCCCAAAGACGACGACTGTAGAGGAGACCAGAACCCTGAGCCAATGAAGAAGGCGGGAGAGAGGGAAGGCAGCAGGAGAAGAAAAGAAAATCAAGATTCTTCTCCTGATGAAGGTTAATCAAAAGGCATCATTTTTACAGGTAAGAAACCCTGGAGAGGGAGCCAGCTGTATTATGGTAACAGAAACCTCTGAGAGGGAGTCAGCTGTATTATGGTAACAGAACCCCCTGAGAGGGAGTCAGCCATATTATGGCAAATCTCAAAGTGACGCAACAATGTGAGCACCCATGAGAGAAAAACCAAAGCCAACTGTAAAAGGGGGGGATTGTGGAGAACCCAACTAGGCAAGGTCCTCGCATAACGGGGAGGCTGGGTGGGCGTTAAGGAATCTGCAGCTAGACAACGTCTCTACCAGATACATTGTTACCGAAGGTAAGTAACTCGTACATCTGGTAGAGACATCTAGCCACAGATATTCCTTACCTTAAAATAGATACCACAGCCATACCCCAAAGGGGAGGTGGGTCTGCAACAGAACAGAAAGCGCCAAGCACTTGAGAGGGCAACAGAGTGACTGAAAATGGGGAAGGCTGTGGCAGAACAGCCAGACAGCAACCCAAATAACTCGAAAGAGTAAAGGATGCAAGACCACCCAAAAATGCCATAATGGTGCTAAACCATACCCGTACAATCATGAGAGGTAGAAACAGCACCAGCCATATATCAAAACAAAAGAGAGGAAGAAGGACCCCTCTCATCGTAATGGTGCACTATGTGAACAACCAAAGGTTGAGAAGAAAAATGAAGAGAGGCAACCAGAGACTACCAGGCTAGCCCACAGAAGGAATGCAGCCAAGGATCAAAGGTCAAGAGGTAGAACTCAACAGTGTTTCTAGAAGTGCAGGCGGAAACAAGAAACACGATAAGTGCACACCCAGTCCCAAAAGGATGAACATGGGCGAACAATAATCTTAAGCACGCTGATGCAGGCCACCACAGAAGCATGCACATAGCAAACATCCACAAAGACCATAAGGTGGTGTAGCTATAAGAAGCATAAGGCTGCTTGACCAAGCAGCGATCAGAGCAAGGCAGGGTGTAGATCTAGGACGACTGAAATTAGAAGAGCCGTCCCGCACGCCCAGCTAATATAACGTAGGTGAGAACTTAAGGAAGAAAGCAAATCCGACAGCCGGAGAAAGGTGCAGCAAAGGCACCAGAGTACTAAGGCGTGTTAACGTAGGAATAATCGCAGAATTTCAGACCACACCCTCCTACTGGAAGGAAAGTAACCCTTGTCCAGAAGAGAAAATCGTTCAGTAACTGAACACGAAGGGAGCGGTGTAAAACCGGGGAACCACCCCAATAAGCGAAACGCAAAAAGGGCCTTATTGATAATGCCGCATGCAGTAGTCAAGAGCTCCCTTAACATGGAGACTTCGGACTATACCTTGCAGCTTCGAAGTTAGGAAGAAGAGTACCCATGGAACTTGTATATATACCTAATTATAGATATATATAGCAAAAACTGCTAAACCAGCCACAACCATGCAACATGGTTGTAGAGGAACATACCTGGCGCATTAATTGCAGACGGAGCTTCCTTTAAAGCATGAGGAATGCCCCAAAAGCCTCCGAAGGAGGAGAGTGAAGCAAATAAGCAAATTGACCAAAGACTTATAATAGATGACATTGAGCACCGTACAACGGCAGACAGGAGCACCAGAGGAAGCCTAGAGGCCAAGGGAAGTCTTAGGCCAGGTGATATAATCAGAGCTATTTAATAGCAAACTAGTACCCCACACAGAGTATGCACACCCCAACAACGGGGAACAAGTTTATTAGGGCAGCCACAGTCAGAGGAACAATCCATGGAACACTGCCACAGTAGGCTTATCTGCCAGTTAAAAAATGCTTAATGTATCCAAAGGATGCTAAATGAAAGGGTAATCACCTCCGATGCGAACGGAAGACTTGAGTCTTACATCAGCCTAAAACGCCTAACACATCCAAAGGCTATTAAATAAAAAGGGTTGTAGGAAGGTGGATATCTGACTATGGTTACCCCCAACTTTTTGCCTTGTGTCTAGCTGGTTTTTCAACTTAGTTGGCATGAGATCCTGCCATTCAGGGTCTCAGGCTGTCTGTTCTCTCTTTAAAATGGACTCCATGTACCCTAGGTACATTCCCAATTGGTAAGGATCACCTTATTGGACCCTGTACAGTGTACCCTAGGTACCCAGGGCATAGGTGTACCCTAGGCCTCCCAGGGGCTGCAGCATGTATTATGCCACCCCTGGTCTGGCCTTCCAATCAGACACAGCTGGCTGATCACTCAGCTGGGGCAAGGTCGTGTAATCACCCCTTGCTTAGATATAGTATGCCTATATCTACCCTTATATATAGACACATGTGTACCTATCAGTCACTCCTATGGCAGGCCTTAACAATCCTGGAGGCAGAGTGCTTGGTAACATGTGAGATTGTGCTCTAGCATGAGCTGAGCCTGTCTGCAGCTTTCGGAACCATGTCCTTATAGCTGTTCTATGATATAGCCTACCATATACTCTTAAAGTGCCTTATAATCTTAGACGGTTATGGTAACTATGGTTTGGCTTTATCAAAACATGTCATGTAAGGTGTCGAACACTTTGGAATAATACCCCCATACCATTTCTGGACATGAGGATATTATTCCCCCCTTCTAGAGGGAAAGACATGTTAAAATCATACTTTACTGTTAGCGTCTGACCAAAGCCTCAGCATCACAAAATGGATGCTGCTGCCACGACACAAGTCTGACCTCCTGCTGCTGGGAGTGATCCCAGCCAGGGAGGCCTGGACAATAGGTTTCCTGCTTGGGGAGGTGCTAGCACCTCCCCAGACAGCCTTTAGTGTATTGGGGCAGGGAGGGCTGAAAGGAATGAGACATGCCTGGGGCACACAAGGTGTCCCATGCATAGTCCAGTTCAAACCGGTGCTGGGGCACACCAGCCCCAGTCCTGGCGTGAAACTGGACAAAGGGAAGGGGGTGTAACCACCCCCCTCCCAGGTCCCACCCATAAGGCGTGACCTAGCAGGTATCCCAGCCCCCCAGATTAGTATAAGAGTGGGAGTTGGGCCTCAAGACTTTAGATTATCCTGAACCTGCAACTTGAACAGAAACTCTGGACCTTCGACATTCGACGAAAGAAGAAGACTGAAGAATCTTCCTTGTGGCCAAGGAGTGGCTACCCTGTGCAAACAGGCACCATCAAGAGACTACCCTTTGCTTTGCTAAAGTTCTACGAGGGACCGACTGCAGAGCCCGACCAGAGCCTTGACTTCCAGACTTCTCCAACCCTGATCCACATCCACAGCCGAGCGGAGATCCGTGGAGGCGACGAGAGACGTGGGACCGGCTACCTGGGAAAAGTGGCTAGTATCTTCAAGCGCAGCTTCTGAGGCACCCTCGAAGTTGTGCACCGGGGATTGAGAAGCCCCAACCCCAAGCACCATCTGCACCGAAGATCAGCCCCCCACACTCCACGAGTCCTGCGTGGGGCCCTTCTGCATTTTCCTGCTTGCCGCGTCTGTCCGGTTGCTTGCCCGCTGGCTAGTGGCCTTTGTGACGACGCATCCTGAAATCTTCACCGCTGGTTTGGCTCCTCCAGACTGGCTCCTGCTTCTTTGAAAAAGGAGAAGCACCCCAGACCTTCCTGGTCTGCACCAGAAGCAAGTCCTCCGTTCTTCGTGGGTTCCGCTTGCCAAGGCTTGATGAGTCCTAGTCCAACTTCGACGCCGCCGACAGCAAGAGCCTCCGTCGGACAGCTCGCCTCCTGGTCCTGGTCGTCCTCGACGTTCCCTGGTCCTCGTGGCTGCAGCGACAAGCTTCACCTTCACCTGCAATCTTCACGACATCGCCTGGTTCCTACCTGGTTCCACGTGGTCACTGGCTAGTGACCTTGACTCTGTCCCTTCTGCTTGCAGGTCTCCTCTTCTTGATCCCAGCCTTGGGATCCACCGGACACTCTTCACTGACTGCCTGTCAGCAACTTTCCTTCAGGCATCCATAGAAGTCCACGACGCAAGTTCACACCTATGCACCCGCAGCCTGTGGGCTAGGTAACTTGGGTACTTTGGTGCTCACAAGGGTAGTGACTATCCTAGGGTCTAGTTTCCGAGTCTAGACTCTCTAGCTGCTTCAGAAGTGTCCTTAAACTGTTAATTTCTAACAACTACTATTTCTATCGACTTTTACGCATTACGCGTGAGTGTTTCCACTCTGCACCTGAATCCCGTGGGCCTCCCACTTCCTAACTGTTGCTAGTGTAGTGTAGCCCCAGCGATTCCCTAGGCCTAGGCCTATCCTAATTCCGTGACAGTGGTCCTTATACCACTTACTTAGTATATGGTTTGCGTGGCCCCTAGGGCCTAACTGTATTACTTACCTGTGTGACTTAATGTATGCTTAAATAAGACTGTGTTGTACTTACCTCTAATCTCATAAAGAGTGCTGAGGGTTTGACTAGAATAAATACACTTTATTTTATATATATATCTGTTGTGGTGTCCTTTCATTTGGTATTCAAGGGATTATATATGGTATCACAGCAGGCTTCACATGCCATTCAGAGTTTAGCCTAAGACTGCTCTTGTCCATGCTACCACTAGGATAGCTGGTCTATAAGGTTGACTTTACAACCAATCACCATAAGGGTATTTGGACTGATATAAGGTGTACACTTTAACTAGTGACATTATACATCAGGCCAACTTCTCACAAGGGTACCACCTCAGAACAAATGCCTGAGGAACACAGCTCTAAGGGGGGTTGCGAAATATTAAAATCCCAAAGGGTAAATCAACAAGACTTTCCCGGATATTTTCACTATCTCGTAACCAAGCTTGACGCCGCAAGGCGACTGAACCAGCCATAGCCCGGCCTAAGGAATCAGCAGTATCCAAGACGGAGCGGATCGTAAACTCAGCAAGGTCACGGCCATCCCCGAGAAGATTAAGCAAGTCAACACGAGCACCTTCAGTGCTGGTGGAGATCAAAGACTCAGCACAGTCCCACAGGGTAGCCAGAACCAGGACACACTGTATTTAGTGACCTTAGTGCAGCACTAGTGGAGGCAAAGGTGTTCCGACACCATGAATCAAGCCATCTGGACTCCCGGGAGGGAGGAAGCAATAGCCAGGGCAAGGAAGGGAAGGCAGTTTGCAAGACAAACCCCTGCACATCGGGTTGCACAAATACGCCGACCGAGACATGTGGAGCAGGGCGGTGGCGGTGCAAAACTGAACGAGTACCCAAAAGGTCATCATAAAGAGAGGCTTCAAAGGGCAGAAGCGGCTCCACATTCCCTGATCCACGGTGAAGGACATCAAGTAAAGGGTCCACAGACAAGGGCGCCGAAGGTGGTTGCATGTTCAAAATCCGAGTGGCGACAGAGACCAGTGAAAAAAGCTGCACCAGCCTCGGTAGCCCGACGAGGAGGGTATAGCAGCTCATCAGTAGGAGAGAGCTGTAAGCTAACCCTCCCAAGACAGTGAGGGTGCAACCAATGCCCAACTGAAGGGAGTCCCATTAACAAATGGGGGTCCTGATGAGGCTCTTGAGGAGGTGAGGAGCCTGCCGGGTGCGAGTGCTCTTGAGGAGGTGGGGATCCTGCCGGATCCACATATTCTAAGCGAGGCACCGGCAAGAATACATAGGGCGTTGCTGGGCGTGAGGCCAATGCCAAACTCTCTCCTGATGCTTCTGGAGAAGAGTCAACCACCCGGCGTCTATGCGGCACCAAAACTACTTTAGTAGGCGCCGACCAAGCTTTGTCCGGCGCAGACAATTCAATCCGGCGTCGAGTCGGCTCCGTCCGGCGCCGAATCCACAATAATCTCCCCTTCAGAAGAAGAAGGCGCCGGGGATGCAAGCCACCGGCGGCGACTCAGCCTCAACCGGAACCAGCTCCGACTCCAAAGGAAGAAGCGGAGCCGGGGAAACCAACCTCCAGCGCCGCACCGGCGCAGCCTCAACCCGAACAGGCTCCGACTCCGGAGAAAGAAGCAGAGGTAGAGTCGGGAAGGCGAGTCTACGGCGCCGACCCCGGCTCCAGACAGGCGACCGCCTGCCCAGAAGGCTGAGGCGTGCACAAAGCAAGGCTTTGAGCACCAGCAACCACCTGCGATGCCACAGGGAGCCCCACAGGACTATGCGGAGCAGCAGGGGTACCATGGGTCGTACAGTGGGACCCAGCCGGGCCGCACCCTGACAATACCACATCTCCAACATCTCTGGAGGGCAAAGGCTCATTTGACGCCGGGGGCGAACCCACCGGTGAGTCCGTCGGGGACCCCACAGCTAGCGGAGGCCCCGAGGACCCCTCAAGGACGGGAGATGACCCAAGAGAGGCCCGTAAGGCCGTGGCATAAGCCTCCATTTGCACCAGTCACCCTCGCACCCAGATAGGGTGGATAGAGGGGGGGATGACTGTCGAGGGCGCATGTCCTGATTGTTCTGAGAGCCAGCGCCCCCGACAACAGATTAAGGTGAGGTTGAGGACCTCGGCAACAAGCGCCGCAACTTACCGAGAAGTGGCGAACAACGGCCCCGGGCCCCAGAGGGCGATCGACGACGGAAATGCACTGAGGAGGCCGTGGGACGAGACGACTCCGACCAGGACAGCCGTGCCGAAAGTAGCTTCATTCAGCGCTCCCGCTGGGAATTCGGCTAGAGGTGTTGGCAGGTGTCGCAGTCCGTGGAGTCGAGGTGCTCGCCCAGACACCAAATGCAGATAAGATGCGGATCCGCCGCGAACAGGAAGCACAAGATTTAAAGCCCAAGGGCATCGCACACTGTTCCATACGCGAATTGCTGAAAAAGGGCCTGAAAACAGGCCAGAGGAACCGCTCTCTCCGGATCCGCGTTGCACGCGGAAAAGGAAACTTATGTCAGCGTGCCGGGAGGGACTTATATGACCTCGATGACGTCACGTACGTGGACGTCAGGGCAGGGTCGTGTGGCGCCATCCCCCGGCACGCAGAGGTGCTGCTGCAAAAAGTTTTCCAGATCCAGTCTGACACCTGAGGATATTCTAAGTTAAGGAATCTGCGGCAAGATGTCTATCAGATCTGCAGCTTCTGGTGTCAGCCAGGAACTGCGAATCCAGCCCACTCTGCACCCTCCGAACCTGGCCCAAGCAAGAAAATACCACGAGGAGGTCCCTCCGGCGATCCTGACCCGAGATCCGGCGACCCCTGACCTGCCTCAAGCCTCCAGACGACGCCTGCAGCCTCAATCTAGAGGACCCCCCTACTAGAGCAGGTAAGAAGAATAGTTACTTACCTGTAATCTGTGGTTCTCCAGTATTGGTATCTTTCATAGATTCACATGCCTGAATCATTCCCCATTGTCGTAGTGGGATTCCCACGGTACATAAAAAAGCAATAATTATGCACATAATAACCATAACATAGGTAACCTAGACCCAGGAAGTAAAGTGGCCTTAAACTACAAGGAAAAAAACTTCCACATCTACGACTTGTCTAAGTCATTATATACAGTCCAAACTGCAGCCAATCAGGCGACAGCACCCTCTAGAATGCTCTCCTCCGAGGCTGAGGGTCTCAGATTTTCTCGCACAAGAGTGAACCAAGTGATAAGAGCATAAACCAGCCTCTGAGGGGAGGTGGGTGGGTTGCACGTGAATCTATGAAAGATACCAATACTGGAGAACCACAGATTACATAAGTAACTATTGTTCTTCTCCAGTATTGGGGTATCTTTCATAGATTCACATGCCTGAATCAGAGTAGAAAGCAGTACGCCAATAATGCTCGTAAGACGCTATTTGTAACATATGTACAAAGGACATTATGCAATAACATACCTAGAATGCTATACTATGCATAAATACATGTATATATGTACACACAGGGCAATGCTATGATATATAATAATCGTGTCTGAAATGCGTCTGAGAAACAGTACAGAGGAGGAGAGAAGAACAGAGGCTCACCTTATTTAAAAAGAGTACGGAGAACCTCTTGTCCCACTGATGCATCACTGGCAGCTTCCAAACAGTAGTGCTTGGTAAAAGTGTATCTGCTGGACCAAGTTGCAGCTCTGCAAATTTGATGAAGAGGCACACCCGCAAAGAGAGCAGTAGAAGAGGAGAAGCTCTTGTAGAATGTGCTCTCCGAGTTGTTTGCAATGGTCTTGCTGATGGCAAAGGCAAATTGCGGCAGAAATCAAACGAGCTATAGTCTGCTTGGATACTAAATGTCCCTGCCGCATCCTTCCGTAGGCCAAAAATAGCTGGTCAGATTTACGGATTAAAGAAGTCCGTTGTAAATAGAACTTGAGACATCTTCTAATGTCAAGGGAATGCAAAGTTCTTTCCGCATGTGATAGAGGATTAGGAAAGAACGTTTTTAAAATGATAGGCTCGTTGAGATGGAGGTCCGAAGGTACTTTAGGCAGAAAACTGGGGTTAGTGCGTAGCACTATTGAGTTCGAGGTGAATTGAAGAAAAGGTGGATTAACAGTAAAAGCTTGAATGTCACTGACTCTCCTGGCTGATGTGAAAGCCAATCGCAAAGACACTTTCCACAATAGAAATGTCAAATCCACTATATGAATAGGCTCAAAGGGGTGCCGCATGAGTTGTGCAAGCACCACATTAAGATGCCAGGAGGGAGGTGGGCGCCGGATAGGAGGAAACATCCGAAACAATCCTTTGAATAACTGCTGAATTATCCTAGCTGAATAGAGAGAATTGGAACAGTCTAGCCGAAACCTTGAAATAGCTGCCAAAAATACTTTCAGAGCAGAATGGGACAGGCCTGATCTTGCCAAGTGTAAAAAGAACGGTAAAATCTGTTCCGGTTTTGCATGAATTGGATGAATATTGGCAGGTTGACACCATATGCAAAATCTCTTCCATTTAAGCCTGTACGTTTTACCAGTGGCAGGCGCTCAAGTGTTGGCTAACACTTCCTTACAATCCGTAGGAGTGTTCAGATGTGCGAATTCAAGGTGTTCAGGCGCCAGGCTGCTAATTTCAGAGAGGCAGGGTCCGGGTGGCAGATCTGTCCGTTCTGGAAGGATAGGAGGTTCGTTATTGGTCGAAACTGAATGGGATCGCATTCTGAGAGAAGGAGAAGTTCGGTAAACAAGAACTAGCAAGGCCATCTGGGAGCGATGAGAATTAGGCTACAAGGTTCTCTCTTCATCTTCCGGAGAACTCTGGGAACCAACGGTATCAGAGGAAAGGCGTAAGCATATATCTGCGACCAATTCATCGAAAACGCATTCCCGGGTTACCCCTTGTGGGGAAGCCAACTTGCAAAGAATGGGCATTTACGGTTCGGATTGGTCGCAAACAGGTCCAGGTCGGGACGACAACACTCCTGAAAGACCCGATTTAACGTTGGTTGATGTAACTCCCATTCGTGATTGGACACTGTCGATCTGCTGAGGGAATCCGCTAGGACATTGGAGACTCCTGGAACATGGACCGCCGATAGGCTGATTCTGTGTCGTATCGCCAAGTCTCAGATTTCTTGGGCTTGAAGAGAGAGTAGGACAGACTTTGTTCCACCTTGTTTGTTCAAGTAGTGCATACTTGTAGTGTTGTCTGTCCGAATTAGTACTGAAGCTCCCAGGATGATGGTTCGAAAGGATTTTAGGGCTAAAAAGATGGCTCGTAATTCTAGACGGTTGATATGCCACGTCCTTTGCTGGACGTTCCACTTGCCGTTGACCGTCATCCCTTGAAGGTGTGCCCCCCATCCCCCGAGGGATGCATCTGCGGTGATGGTGAAATTTGGAACTTCTACCAGGAATGCACACCCTTTTTTCATGTTCTTTCTTAGAGTCCACCAGAGTAAGGCTTCTCGCATACGAGGAGTGATGCGAATGATATCGAACGACCCCGAAATCTGCAACCATTGGTGGTTGAGCTCCTCTTGCAGGGGCCTCATTCTGAGATGGTAGTTGGGTATCAAAGGGATGCAGGAAGAGATCATCCCTAAAAAAAGACTTGAACAGCCGGACTGAAACACACCTTTTTGATTGTAAAAGGCAGGCTAGCTTGCAGATTTTATGTTGTCTTTCGTTTGAGACAAATGCCTGGGTAAGCGGTGTCTCTAACGTGGCTCCCAAGAAGGTCTTTATTTGTGATGAAACAAGATGAGACTTGTCGAGGTTGATGGAGAGACCTAGAGATTGGATAAGTGACAGACATCTCTGAATGTGTGCGCTTGCGGTTGGAAAATAATTAGCCTTGATAAGGCAGTCGTCCAGGTATGGAAAGATTTGAATCCGTTTCAGACGAAGGTGTGCGGCCACTGGTGCCAGAACCTTGGTGAATACACTGGGTGCTGAACGTAGTCCGAAAGGAAGGACTTTGAACGGAAAGTCTCTGCCAGCCACTCTGAACCGCAAGAATTTTCTGTGTCTGGGTAGGATTGGCACATGGAAATAGGCGTCTTGGAGGTAGAGGGTGGCCATATGATCCCCCGCCGAGAGGAGCTGAAGGATTTCTTGAAGCGTTAACATCCGGAAGGATTATTTCTTCAGGTATTTTTTGAGGGAGCTAAGATCGAGGATGGGGCGCCATTCTCCCGACTTTTTCATTATCAGGAAAAATCTCGAATAAAATCCTGTTCCTCTTTGTAAATGAGGGACCCTTTCGAATCATCAAATTTATTTGGGAAAAAAGCTCCTTGAGATGAGCAGGAGGTGGGCCCTTGGGAGGAGAATTTGGAGGAATCTTTATGAACTCTAGAACATGGCCTCTGGCCACGATGTCCAGGACCCACTTGTCTGATGTGATAGCGGACCAATTAGAGTAATATTGGGAGATTCTTCCTCCAACTCTTAAAGGGGTGGGCGGTAGAAGTGGTGGCACGTGGCGGTTTTCATTGTTTTTTTGCTGAATCCCGTCCACGGTAGGAGGGCCTTCTTTTATTTTGCGAATATGAGGTATTTCGCTGTCCGTATGACTGTTGTCTTTGGGACTGACATCGTTGATTGCCTTGAAAGGACTGGTATGACCTTTGTTGGTTGTAGCCTCCTCTACTAGATAAGGATCCACGTCCCTTAGCACCCCGAAAGGGTGGCTTGCGAAATTGAAGAGTACCGAGAGATCTTGCGCTCTCGGTATCTTTAATGGCCTGAAGGGCCTTTTCGACATGCTGGCCAAATAGTGATTCCCCATCAAACGGCATGTCAATCTTTGCCTGAACCTCCTGGCGAAATGATGTCGATTTCAGCCAGCCTTGCCTTCGCAGTACTGCGGCACCCGCTAGCTGCCTAAATCCTGTGGATGCGACATCCACGGCCGAATCTATCATCTCAGCAGAGATACGCTCCCCTTCTTGTAAGATCTTTAAGGCCTCAGACTTAGATGGTTCCGGCAACATGTTGATGTACCACATCGGTTTATTGTATCGCCCCAATATGGCCAGTGAATTAGCAGCACAGACGGTTGTCGCCGCCATGGTGGAAACCTTCCCAATAGCATCCGGTCGTCTGCTGTCCCTGTCTGGAGGAGCTGTGTTCGGAGAGGAGGGATTTCTAGCTAGTCTTTGTGCCACTTGGGCAATAACAGTCAGCTTTCGGCTGGCCTATGAGGCATGCAGGTGAGTTATCTGGTGCCTTATACTTGTTGTCTAGTTGAGGCAAGACCGCAGGAATAGAAGAAGGCGCTGTCATGACCTTCAATCCTTCCTTCCAAATGAAAATCAATAATGGGAATGGTATCGGTTTCCTTGGCTGATCCTTAAAATCGTAGAGGAAGCACTCATCCTTCTTTGTTTCCATCGGTAGAAGGAAACTTCCTTTGTGTTGCCCTTTCCATAAGGAGATGAAAGCCTCCGATAATGACTGTAGGAGAGTCAATGGGAGCTGGAGTTGAAGGGGACGGAGTTTGAATTTGGTAGTCGTCCTGTAAGAAAGTGGGTTTCTGTTGCAGTAACCCCCCCCCTTTTTTGCCTAATAGCTGATGCACTTTTCCTTGTTGTGCCCTGGGCTCCTGCCAATCAGGTGCCAAGGGCCTGTGTTCCTTCCCTAAAAACTGCCTAACAGCTAAAACCCAAATTGGCAAACCCTGGCCACATGTCAGCCCCTGGTAAATGGTACCCTAGGTACCCAGGGCCTTGTGACCAGGGAAGGCCTCTAAGGGATGCAGCACTCATTGCGCCACCCTTAGAGGCCCTGTACCCTAACACACGCACACTGCTCTTGCAGGCTGAGTGTCAGGATACAAGACAAAACAGAGTCCACATGGCACACATCCCTGTGTGCCATGCCCACAACCTACACTGCCCTGGCATACAGCCACCCCTCTAGCTGGGTGCCCTAAGCCAGTGGTGTGCGCACAGAGGCAGGAGCCCTGTGCCCCTACAGTAACCAGGTCCATTCCTAGGTCCTGTAAGTGCAGTGCTGCCAGCTAAGAGTATATGGTGCTGGGAGCTTGTCAAACACGAACTCCACAGCACCATAATGGCAGCACTGAAGACTGAGAAGTTTGGTATCAAACTGCTCAGCACATTAAATCCACACTGATGCCAGTGTGGGATTTAATGTACAAAGCACCACAGAGGGCAGCTTAGAGAGGCCCCCTGAAACCTAAACCTACAATCCACGTCTGTTCTGAGGCTGCCACACAGCAGATATGTTGCTGGACCCCTGGGTAGGAGAGCCCCTGCTCTCCTGGGTCTGCAACAATGCACATCCTGGGCGAGGTGCTAAATCTCCTCCCCCAGGATGGGCAGGGGGAAGCTTCAAAGGCATTCCGCCTCTGTGAGCTTCCCCAGGCCACTGTAACCCCCCCACTCTGGCGGGAAGCTTGGTTGGAAACCCCAAATAAGGACAGGGGATGTGCCAGCCTGCCAACCGCACCCCTCAGGTGGGGGAGGCGAGGTGAAGCAAATCTCCGGGCTCTCGCCATCTTGAAGATGGGAAGCACTGCCCAATCAGGACTAGGCTCCTGCCCCCCTCCCACAGGAGAGAGGCAGGATAGGGGGTGTACCCACCCCAGGACAGGGACCCATTGGCCCCCGCCCTTCACCTACCTGTAACGCCCCTAAATCTAGTATTTAGGGGCACCCTGAACCTTCCTTTCCCAGATTCCAAACTACGAAGAGCAAGAAGAAAGAAGGCCTGCCCTGCAGCTGCGGAAAAGAGGAAGACACCAACTGCTTTGGCCCCAGCCCTACCAGCCTGTCGACCCTCGAACCTGCTCCTGCTCCAGCCCGGGAACTCTTGTGGCTAGCAACCTCACCAACCCCGGAGGACCTGGCTACCTTTTAGCTCTAAGCCCCTGGGACTCCCATGAGTAGAGGCTCTACTCGAAACCTACCTCTAAACCCTGGCAGCAGCCCGGAACCGCGAACCCAGCACACTCTGCACCAGCCGAGCCTGGCCAGTGCCTGAGTGAACAAAGACCCTGAGGACGACCCCACGGCGACTGTGACCCCGAGTCCGGCACCAAAGGACCTCCCTCGACATTCCTGAAGAAGCCTGCAGCCTCAGGTCCAGGTGCCCCACCAACCGCGATCAACAGAGGGTAATATTTCCCAACACCTAAAGGCACCCCTGCACGCGGCGCCCCACGGCCCCCTGTGCCCAATCCCGGGGTACCTACCTATCCTCCAACTACCCAACTTACCTCTCGAAGTGGTGGTGGCACCTGAAGAGTCCTCGTCCCTGAGCTTGCAGTCTTTTTCCTAACCGGAGATTTCCCATTGAAATCCATTGAGCGCCCGAAGGCTCAAAAGCACTCTGCACCCAGCTGCCCGAGTGACCCCGGCAGTGCAACCTCTACACCTACCTACTTCCCCACTTGCCCTGAGTAAGTGACCAGGAGCCCAGCTCCCACAGCCGCGTGGCTTGCCAGTCAGCAGCCACCAAACAAGGCCCCCCCTATCCCTCATAGGATAACATTGGGCCTAACTCTCTCTGCACCCGGCCGTCCTAGAGCCGCTGAGGGTGAACCAACTGTACCTACCTGACCCTGGGAGACCCCTGAGTCTGTGCCCAGAACCTCAACTCTGCCAGTCGAGTACTTACCCTTAAGCCGCTAACTCTATTTTCCTCATAGGGTAACATTGACTGGCTTTTTCCTGAAATTTCTTCTAAGTGTGGACTTTTCAAATCCTCAAATATTCAACAAAAATCAGCCGAGTGACAAAAACGAATTTACTCACCTGTTCTTAGGTGAGCTCCCAGTGCTGGATCTTGGTGGCACAGGGTCAGACTGATTTGCATATAGCCATGTCTGAACTGGGGTGGCAGAGTGGCCTAAAGAACGGTGATGGATCAAACCCAGATCTCTTGACTGGGTGTGAGTGTTTGATTGGTTCTGATGCTCCGTCCATCACCACCCCCTTTTGTACTGCTTTGTTCGCCATAAGTTGGCAGGGTATGCTCAGACGTGAGTCCCTTGCTCACTTTGCCACTGGATTCAAGCAAGCCTGGCTGAAGACGGCTGAAATGCCAGAAACCGGTCCTAGGAAGCTTGTTTCCGGTCCAGGGAAGCCATGGCTTGGCAGTTCGGGCTGGACTGTTCCCATGAGGCACAGGGTCAGACTAATTTGCATATGGCCATGTCTGAACTGGGGTGGCAGAGTGGGCTAAAGAATGGTTGTGGATCAAACCCAGATCTGTTGACTGGGTGTGAGTGTTTGATTGGTTCTGATGCTCCGTCCATCACCACCCCCTTTTGTACTGCTTGGTGCCCAGCACGGACTCTGAAAAATCTCTACAACTGTACTTACCCTTAACTCAATTTTCTTCCATAGGAAACCATTGACTGTTTTTCTGTGAAATTTCTTCTAAGTGTCGATATCTGCAATCTTTAAATATTCTTCAAAAATCGTATAATATCTGAAAACGTAATTGCTTACCTGTTTTGGATAAAGGTTCCAGTACTGAGTCTAGGCACCCAGTACTGGATTACAAAAGTAACGAGAACATACTGTACCTGTAACCTGCATTTTCTTCCATAGGGAATCATTGACCGTTTTCTCTGAAATATTTTCCAAGTGTCAACTTTTAAAATAGCTAAATATTGTTTAAAAATCATTACAGTAATTAAGTCGACTTTCATCACTTGATTCTGAGTACTGACCCAGGACTGAATCTAGGATCCAGTCCTGGAATTCCAAAAGTAATCCTAAAAGTAATCTGTGGCAAATAACATGAAACTTCCATTGAACTCAATGCATTACTGTGTTTAAAATAGTGTTGCCTATTGCAACCACTTGTAACTGTTTACAAAAGTCAATTACATCTTGCAAAAGTATTTATATAAAGCATCTCATTCTGAGAAAGTATATTTTAATTCCAATTGTTGGTTCTAAAATAAAACAAGCATATATTTTTTATATATAAACCATTGGCCTAGAAGTTCAGTTCTTGAGTGTGTGAGACCATTTGCTGACTGAGTGTGTACAACAAATGCTTTACACTGTCCTCTGATACTGCCTTACTGCTGGACCAAGCTACCACTTTAGAGAGTAAGGTTATAACTAACTTTAGCCTCTGTCAAACCCTTGGGGACTGTGGACTCTGTACACCCTGTACCTATTTGGGAACAGTATATACAGAGCCACTTTCTCACACGTCCCACTCCGTAAGAAGAGAGCTATCGTCCACTTCTTCTTCCCTATCATCGTCAGTGGTGTTAGCATCATGGGAATGATGAGACTGTACTGGAGAAAGTGGTCTGGGAGACCTTAAAGAAGAGCAAGAAGCTTGAGGAATAGGTGTTGATGGAATGGACTCTATAATAATCATCCAACATGTATTGCAGACTGTTTAGGAGAGCTAAAGGTATCTGTGCTGTCGGTATCGTGTCAGGAGCTGGAGCTACAGACTCTGGGAAAGGAATTTCCTCCTGATATTTAATAACCAATTCCGAAGGGCTCATCAGTGTGAAATCGGTCATCCTCTTCGGACTCCTCATCATACTCCCCAGAGTCCAGTAATTGCTCTGGTAACTCAAGAGGTACATTGGTAGGGGAGATCTGCAATGGAGAGGCCTCCAACGAAGAACCACGTCTCTGTAGTAAAGAAGATGTTGTCGTAGACAGTGCAGAGGAGGCCGTGGCCGTAGATGCAGACCAAACCTGCAACTCTGTGCAAGATGACAATTTAAGTGTCGACGAGGGGGCCGTCAACTGTATCGGCATTGATTGAGCTGGTGTCAAGGAAGTAACCACCCACGAGGCAGTTGTCGACGCGGTAATCTTCGCCGACGAGGCAATCTTTGTCGACGAGGTGGTTGACGACGAGGCAGTCTTCAACGACGAGGCGGCCGTCGATAAGGCAGTCTTCAACGACGAGGCGACCGTCAACGAGGCAATCGCCGACGAGATCTTTCTAACCTTCACCGTCGACAGGGTGTCGGCGGTAGATGTAATCTCCTTCGTCGACGAGATGGGCTTCACAGAGAGAGACTAGCGTCGAAAGAGATGAAGCTGATGACAAGATCATTTTTGGCCTCGGTAACAGTCGACGTTGAAGTCGCGTCGATGATCATTTTCGTCGACGAAGGAGCATTCGACTGGATTTTTCTCTGAGGTAAATCCTTCTCAGGAAGTTGTTTTGAAGCCAGAGACTTCACAGTCTTTCTAGGGGGCATAGTAGGCCGAGGCTTACTCTTTGAAGGTGGAGGAGCCTTTTTTGAGGTGGAAGGCAAATCAGAACCCTTAGAGGGGTGTGTTTTTCTGGACACCTTAGCCCCAGGAGAAGACAGATCCTCCTCAGCCATCCTCTTCCTAGAGGACATAGATGAGCCAGAGGTAATACTTTCCACCTCAGATAAGGGGTTGTCTTGATCCTTAATCGTCTGTAGCCACAGAAGTAGACACCCTTCTCTATCTCTGAGGGTTTTCTGAGGGAAGGTCCTGCATATCTTGCAATCTCTCACCTGGTGATCAGGATAAAGGCAAAAAATGCACTTCTTGTGGGGCTCTTCAGAAAACAGCCGGAGCTTCCCACAAGATCTAAAGAGAGATTTCTTTGAAGATGACATCCTGAAGAGAAGAAATTCCAGAAGAATAGAAGAGTACTGAGCAGAGCTGAGGGAGACTCCCTTCACACAACGTGCGGTAGAAAATCTGAGAGCCTCATCCTCTGAGGAGAGCATTCTAGAGGGTGCTGTCGCCTGATTGGCTGCAGTTTAGACTGTATATAATGACTTGGACAAGTCGTAGATGTGGAAGTTTTTCTCCTTGTAGTTTATGGCTACTTTATTTCCTGGTTCTAGGTTACCTATGTTATGGTTATTGAATATGCTATGGACATGAGAGAATTCTGGGCAATTGTTAGATCAGAATCAAAGGAAGGCTGCATAGTCGATGATCCCAATATTGCATCGAGTCAATGGGTTGACCATTTTCAGAGTTTGTATGCTCCCTCGGCCCCCAGCACTGAGGCCCCATCCCCCCCTGATGCGACTAATGAAGTTATTGATAGTATATCCTCCAGGGAGTTAGAAAAGGCTGTAAATAGACTTCCAGTAGGCAAGGCACCAGGCCTTGACAAGATTCCAGGGGACCTATACAGGCATAAACCAGAGGTCTGGATACCATATCTCTGTTTACTCTACAATGCCATCCTCCATGGTGCCCCCATTCCGAATACCTGGGCTGGTGCCGAGATAGTCCCGGTATTCAAAAAGGGCTCCCCTCTCTTGCCTAGTAACTACCGCCCAATTAGCCTAATCGACGTCAGTCAGAAGCTCTTTGCACGTATTATTCTAGATCGAGTGCAAGCCTGGATGGATGAAAAACGAATCCTAACTCCTTACCAGGCTGGCTTTAGAGAGAAGACATCGACGGTGGACCAACTTTTCCGACTACAACTTCTTTATTGGAAAACCGTGAGGGTAGAGGGTGGCAGCCTCTACCTTATCTTCGTCGATCTCAAAGCAGCTTTTGACTTAGTCCCTCGGCAAACTTTGTGGGCGGATCTGGCTGAGATGGGGATGCCCGCCTGCCTTTTGGGGATTATAAAACGGCTCCATAATGATAATTTTGCCCAAGTTAGGTGCGGTAAGTGGGGCAACCTGACCCCAAAGTTCCCTGTTAACCGTGGAGTTAGACAGGGATGTGTCCTGGCCCCAACCCTATTTTCTCTCTATACCAATGCATTAGTGTCTCACCTGAGGGGAGTCAAGGACATCGATGCCCCCAAACTTAATAACGAGCAGGTGGTCGCACTAATGTTTGCTGATGATACCCTTCTGGTGTCTAAATCCCCTATGGGGATTCAACGTGCCCTCGATAGTTTCTCTGAATTTTGTTCCCAGAGAGGCCTTGAGGTTAATTCCTCAAAAACAAAATTCATGATATGCAACCCGCCCAAAAAAAATGGTCCTAACCCTACTCTAAATGGTGTTACTCTGGATAGGGTTTCAGTCTTTGAATATCTCGGTGTCACCCTTTCGGATAGGATGGAATGGGGTCCCCAGCTAGCAAAAGCTAAATTACGACTCACGCAGACTTGCGGTGGGATCCTTAAACTATACAGAGCTTCCATCTCAAAACCGATAGCCCCCATCATTGAGATATATAAAGTACAAGCTCGGGCTGCATCTCTGTATGGGGTTGAACTATGGGGGCACTGTCTAACCAGAGACATTGGCAGATCTGAGAACCAGTTCCTAAGGTCGCTATTGTCCCTACCATCCAGCACTCCCCTTATACCACTCAGAATGGACCTGGGAGTGAGGTATATTCAAGACGAAATTGCTTTAAGGCCACTATTGTATTGGCGCAGGCTGTGGGCAACTCCAGAGTTAGAGGATTATCAAAATGACTTAAAATCGCTATTGACCCCCCGTGGTATAGACAATATACCATGGTTATTTTATATAAAGAGAGAGCTTTTTAGATTAGGGTTTCCTGCTCTATGGCACCATCCTGAAATAAACGCCCCTATACTCTCTAGAGCTGAATTGGCAAATGCCTTTTGGTTAAATAACAAAAACATGATGCTAACCAATAACAAGCTAGGCTCACTGACCATGGACTTCCTTAATATTAAAGAAGACTTCAAAATAGAGTCAGTTTTAGATCTGATGGAGCCTAACGCCTCTAGGAAATTATATATGCAATTCAGGTATGGAACATTGCCCCTGAGAGCATTCACAGGAAAATGGTTGATAAATAATCCTTCTGACTGCCCAACCTGTGGAGCTTCTAGTGAAAGTGACCTACATGTCCTCTTTTTTTGCCACACATATAAACTTATCAGAAAACGTTGGCTTCTTCAACTCTGTAGGAATTTGGGGACTACACATTGTAAAGTTGCCTACAGAATCCTGAAGACAGACACTGCATTACCTATAGTTTTTTCGGTATCACGTTTCTGGTATGCTGTGTGGCGCAGGAGAAGTTCCCTTTTATTGTCTAATCCTCTGGAATAAATTAACGCCCATCGATGCTATTTTTTACCGTTTTTATGACATTTTAATCTTTTAATCTCTTTTCTACTGTTTTAATGAATTAACTGCCAATTAATCTAATCTTTATTGTACTTACTTTTTATGAACTGCAATTCCCATTTCTTTTTTCTGTATAATTGTATGTTGTTGTGGATTGCTCATCTTTTATGGTCTACGACCGAAATAAAGATTATTTTGATTGATTGAATATGCTACTTACCAGTATGCATCTGTTCATGGCATGTAGGGCTGCTGACATTCATATCTGTGCATAGATCGCCGCCTAGTGTTGGGTCCGGATGTTTGCACGTTGTTGTCCTGGAAGAGTCTTCGAAGTATCCTGAGATAGGCGACTCCTCCCCTGGACCACAGTGCGCATGGGCATCCTCTCCATCCTCAGATTGTTTTTCGCCATTGTGACAGTGATGGAGTAGATACAGAAAGTGATGACCATGCTATACAGTAATTCTGAGAGCTGCAGCTGCTACAGGCGCCGGGGAGGAGGGTGGGCGATATGAATGTCAGCAGCCCTACATGCCAAGAACAGATGCATACTGGTAAGTAGCATATTCAGTTCGAGGCATGTGGGCTGCTGAATTCATATCTGTGCATAGAATACATAGCAGTACCTCCCATTAGCGGCGGCCACCAGTGCCAGCTGCAGCGGTCTGAAAAAGAGTTTTGAGAACAGCCTGTCCTACAGCTGCCTGCTGTTTTGAGCGTACATCTACACAATAGTGTTTGGTAAATGTATGTATAGTGGACCATGTGGCTGCTCTACATATATCATGTAAAGGAATGTTTCCCAGGAAAGCCATGGAGGCCCCTAACTTACGTGTTGAGTGGGCCCTTGGGGGAATCGTTAATGTGCGTTTAGCCTTTTGATAGCAAATTTGAATACATTTAATGATCCATCTGGCTATACCTGCTTTGGAGATTGCGTTGCCTTTGTGTTGTGGGGAAAAGGCGACGAAAAGTTGTTTTGTCTTCCTAAAGTTTTTAGTTCTGTCTATATAGTACATGAGGGCTCTTTTGACGTCTAGTGTATGGAGCATTCTTTCAGCGACATTTTGTGGATTCTGAAAGAAAACAGGCAGTTCAATGGTCTGATTCATGTGGAACTGCGATATTACTTTAGGCATGAATTTGGGGTTGGTACGTAGTACGACCCTGTTTGCGTGAACCTGTATGAATGGCTCTTGAATGGTTAGTGCCTGGAGTTCACTAACTCTTCTCAACGAAGTGATTGCTACTAGGAAAGCTACTTTCCAGGTGAGGAATTGAATCTCACATGAGTGGAGAGGTTCGAAGGGTGGACCCATCAGTCGGGTGAGGACCAAGTTGAGGTTCCACACTGGTGCTGGTGGGTGTCTTGGGGGAATTACTCGTTTAAGTCCCTCCAAGAAGGCTTTGATGGCAGGCACTCTGAATAAAGAGAGGTGCTGCCTGTTTTGGAGATAGGCTGCTATTGCGGTTAAATGGATACGTATTGAGGTGTATGCCAGATTGCATCGGTATAGGTGTAAGAGGTAACAGATTATGTTTTGAATGGATGCGCTAGCGGGTTAATGCCATTGTTATTGCAATAAATGACAAACCTTTTCCATTTGGCTGCATAGCAAGCTCTGGTAGTGGGTCTCCTAGCTTCCTTAATGATCTCCATACAGTCAGGTGGCAGGTTTAGGTAGCCAAACTCTAGGACTTCAGGAGCCAGATTGCCAGGTTCAGCTGTTGCGGATCTGGGTGCTGAATTTCTCCATGGTTCTGTGTCAAAAGCACAGGTTTGATCCGCAGCCTTTGATGCGGCACCACGGAAAGTTCCAGAAAGGTGGTGTACCATGGCTGGCGTGCCCATGTTGGAGCAACCAGGATGAGTGTCAGTGAGTGCTGTCGCAGTTTGCGTGCCACTAGCGGTATCAACGGCGCTGGGGGAAAAGCGTACACAAATCTGCCGGACCAGTTCATCCATATCGCATTGCCCTGCGACTGTGGATGTGGGAACCTGGCGGCAAAGCTTTGGCATTTTGCGTTTTCCCTTGTGGCGAATAGGTCTATCTCTGGATGACCCCACTGCTGGAAGTATGGTTGGAGTACTGATGGGTGTAACTCCCACTCGTGCATCTGGTGGCTGTGTCTGCTGAGCAGATCCGCCATCTGGTTGTCCTTGCCTGGGAGGTGTTCCGCCATGAGGAATATGTTCCTCTGAATGGCCCACTTCCACATGCTCTGAGCCAGATGAGAAAACTGTGGAGAGTGTGTTCCTCCCTGCTTTTGTATGTAGTACATGACAGTTATGTTGTCCGTCCGGATCAACACGACCTTGTTGCACAGGTGTACTTTGAATGCTTTCATAGCTAGGAAGATTGCCATCAGTTCCAGAAGGTTGATGTGCATCTTCTTTTGTTGTGTAGTCCATAGTCCCTGCACTGTGTAATTGAGTACATGGGCTCCCCATCCCTGGAGAGACGCGTCCGCTGTCAGTATTATTTGTGGGACAGGCTCTTGGAACGGTCGGCCCTTGCAAAGGTTTTGTGGATTCCACCAATGCAGAGAGTTTTATGCCCGACCGCTCACCAACACTAGGTCTTTTAATTGCCAGTGAGCCTGATTCCATTGACGTGCTAAGCACTCCTGAAGCGGGCGCATATGTAGTCTCGCGTGTGGGACTATGAAAATGCAGGAGGCCATCATGCCTATCAACTGCATGAACACTCGCGCAGGAAGGGAGTGTTGGGGTTTGAACTTGGAAATCAGCATTTGCATGCTGTTGATCCTCACTAAATTTGGCTGAGCTGTGGCTGCCAGAGTGTCTATGGTCGCACCTAGGTACTGTTGTACGTGTGCGGGTTGGAGATGTGACTTTGGGTAATTTAGTGAGAATCCCAGACTGTGAAGAAGGTGAATGGTGCGGGACATGTGGCTGGCACATTGCTGGGCTGACTTTGCCTGAACAAGCCAGTCGTCCAGGTAAGGGTAGACGTGAATGTGTTGCCTCCGTAGATGTGCAGCCACGGTAGCTAGGCACTTTGTGAAAACTCTGGGTGCTGTTGTCACTCCGAAGGGGAGGACTTTGAATTGATAGTGCTGCCCCTGAATGGTGAACCGGAGATATTTTCTGTGTGACGGGTGTATGGGTATGTGGAAATACGCATCTTTGAGGTCTAGTGTGGCTAGGAAATCTCCCTGTCTGAGGAGCGGGAGAACCTGCTGTAGGGTGAGCATGTGAAAATGCTCTGAGAGAATGTAGTGGTTGAGGGGTCTCAGGTCTAGGATAGGTCTGAGTGACCCGTCCTTTTTTGGTATTAAGAAGTACAGAGAGTACACCCCTGTTCCCTGCTGGTGTACGGGCACGACCTCTATTGCGCCTTTTTGCAGCATACTTAGCACCTCCTGCTGTAATAACGCTAAGTGCTCTGAGGACATAGGACGATGCCTTGGCGGTATGGTGGGTGGAGTGGAGGTTAATTCGAGACAGTAACCGTGTTGGATAACATCTTTGACCCACCTGTCCGTGGTGATGGAATCCCACGTGGACAGGAACCGCTGGAGCCTTCCCCCGACAGGTGTTATGTGGGCGGGGGGAAGGGAGAGGGCGTCACTGTTTGTTCTTGGGGGAGGACCTGGTATTGCCGTAACCACGTCCTCTGCCCTTGGTGCTGGAGCCACGATATCCACCTCGGGTGTTTTTATCGTAGGAACTCTGTGTGCCCCCTTTATTGTAGGTTTGCTGTGCCCCTTGTCCTCTACCTGCACCTCTATTTCCGGGGCGACGAAAGGAGCCACTACGAAATGTCTGCGTTTGCAGAGCCCCCATTGACTTTGCAGTGTCCGTGTCTTTTTTTTATCTTTTCTAAGGTGGTGTCAACCTCCGGTCCAAATAAGTAGTTGGGGTTGACCGGCTGATTGAGGATGTTATTTTGGACCTCAGGTTTGAATCCGGAGATTCGTAACCAGGCGTGTCGTCGCAGCATGACGCTGGTGTTTATTGCCCTTGCAGCAGTGTCTGCGGCATCCAGTGCACACTTGATGGATGCGTTTGTGAGTAGTTGTCCCTCCCTGATGAGGAGCTCGGCTGCCTCTTTGTACTCGTCTGGCAGGTGTTGGAGTAGGCTCTCTAACGTGTCATAGTGTGAGCGGTCGTAGCGAGCTAGGAGGGCCTGTGTATTGGCGATGCGCCATATGTTTGCTGCCCGGGCTGCAATCCGTTTGCCGGAGGTCTCTAGAACCTTGGACTCTTTGTCCGGGGGAGGAGCATCACCAGTTGTCTGAGAGTGTGTGCCCGTTTGCGAGCATTGGCAACTACAATGGAGTCCAGAGGCAACTGGCTTCTAATGTACGTGGGGTCCCCAGGTGCGGGTTTGTACTTTTTCTCGATCCTGGGGTTTATTACCCGTGCCCTGGTGGTTTCCTTGAAAATGTCCTTTGCTGGCTTGAGGACACCTTTTAACATGGGCAGAGTCTTTACAGTCCTCTCGGAGGATGCGAAAGTGTCCACCAAGAAATCATCCTCAATAGTGTCTGAGTGGAGTTGCACTCCATGATTGGCTGCGGCACGTTCAATGAGGGCGTTGAATGCAGCAGTGTCCTCTGTGGGGGACGTTTTAGCGCCATAAAGTTGCGTGTCCTGTGTATCCAGAGCGGCACCTGGGTCTACAGGGTCATCCCCGACTTGTATATGACAAAAGGTAGGGGAAGACAAGGATCAATTGTGATCCAGTAGGGCATTAATTACCATTCACAAGAGAATGGAAGGTCCGGCCACAGTCGTAGCCCCAGATATGAAAGCAACAAAAAGAGATGACTGGGCTGTTCCTTAGGGGGGCCCTACTTGAATACAAGACCCGGACGACACAGGAGTCAGATCTTCTTACTTGTGTCACCACCTTTTCGCCAGTTTCCAACGAAATCAAAAAGATAATCAAACGACACTGGCAAATTCTGAACACGGGCAATCTCAGTTTTACACCGCCCAGATTTGCCTTCAAAAGGTCAAGGAATATTAAGGATATTCTGGTGCATACCAGACCGAGGAAGGCAGAGCCACCTAAACAAACCACCCTGTGGCAATTACCGCCTGTACGTGGGCATTATCAGTGCGGCTCCTGCAGTGTGTGCCCCTTCACCAGCACATACAAAACTATCCCCCTGACGGACACTTTCCGCTGGGAACTGCGTGGCCATACCAATTGCAACACTTCTAACTGTATCTACTTGTTGAGATGCCCATGCGGTCTGCAGTACGTAGGTATGACCTCCCGCCCTGTGAAAATCCGCATCTCTGAACATAGAAGCAACTTCCGTTGTAAGAAAACAAACACCAAGATGTGCAGGCACTACCTAGAACAGAACCACACGGCTGACTCATTGTCCTGGTTAGTTCTTGAATCCTCCCAAGACAAATCCAAGCACAGTCTTTTTCTTAAGGAACAGAGGTGGATACATCGCTTATCCACCGACAGCCAGGGATTGAATGAGGATATACCGTGGAGTGCTCTGTGAACACATCTCTTCCAAAACATCCCTGATCCACCCAGCAAACTATGCTAAGTTCAGTGTATACCTGCTGTCTTGGTCGTACAACAGTTATCATGGCCATTACACATACCTTGGCGTATCACACTTTATAAGGCTAATCACTACCCACCTATCACTGAGCGACACCGCCATTTTAGTGACATTACCCTGAATGTGTTCACTAATTTTTATACACTACCCTCCACTCCATCATGGCCGCCCGATTCGCGAGGGAAACCACATGATCTACGGGCGGATCCTACTTCCTGTTTGGGATCAGTGTATACCTGCTGTCTTGGTCGTACAACAGTTATCATGGCCATTACACTTACCTTGGCGTACCACACTTTATAAGGCTAATCACTACCCACCTATCACTGAGCGACACCGCCATTTTAGTAACATTACCCTGAATGTGTTCACTAATTTTTATACACTACCCTCCACTCCATCATGGCCGCCCGATTCGTGAGGGAACCCACATGATCTACGGGCGGGTTCTACTTCCTGTTTGGGATCCTGTGGAACACACCCTGGGTGCTATTTAATGAGGAGGAACACGACCGGCTTTCCACTATCCGGACCCGGTGAGATGGGTAGGCTTGACTGGCCCTGACACGAGCAGTAGAAATTAAGTGTACCGCCTTCTAAACCAACAGAGATTTCCAACCCTTATGACTAAAACCTCTCTACCGCACTGCAGGGTCCTATTGCCTGACTATTTTCTAACTATTTTCCTGTTATTCTAATAGCGGCCCTGGGAGGAATAAACAGCAGTTTTGCATTGTGCGCTTTTACAGCTACCAGGAATTAATATCCGTTTTTGACCAGTTCTCACTGTGACGCTATCTTTGCAATATCTTTATAATACAACTACAATGGGAGCGTCTCCCCATTGTTAGATACCAACCCAGCCCAGTCCACTATCTACCAACTGGTTACCACTGGCTGGATAGAGGATATTTAGATTACTCTCACGTAGTGCCGTGTAGTGCCTCAAACACATACTACTTGGCCAGTTTTCCACCATTTGGCTTTCTACCCCTAGACAGAACGCCTGCACCGAGGCAGCAGGATACATATGCGCCCTACATTTGAGTTTACCTCTCAATACCATCCCACTTTTGTCCTTTTCTTCCCAGCCTGAAAGGTTATGGCTTCTCCCTTGATGTCAGTTCCACCGGGTACTGTTGACACCCTATAACTCTAACCCTTAGGTGAGTAACAGTATCACCGTTTCCATAGGTGCGTGTAGTAGTTCTAATGGATACTGATGCTACCAGCTTTTTAACTTGGTTTTAATCACATACTAGTCACTATTTGCACTAGTATGCCACTTCTTCACAGTGTGTTCACGGTCACTACAGGGTCACATGTTGTTACTTACCTGTGGTAATGTTCTCCTTTATCTTCACTTTTTAGGTAGGAGCAGTGTCATACAGGTAGTACAACTTATGTGCTGTATTTAAACTGATACTAATCATTAGGTCATGTTTTGTAGATTGTAGTTTTTTACTAGGTCCTGAAGAATCGCAGTCATTGTACTAGAAGCGAGAAACATGTTGACCACACCATTTGCACTCTAGCCCTGGTCCATTCCGGGAAACCATAGTCCCCGAGTACCGGCTATCCTTGATTTTATTTGTGGCAGAGGACCACCAGAATAAAAATTGCTTTCCGGTACCTTAGGCCACATTTTATCCTCACCCACACTATCTACTCTGTCCTGGCCCCTCACCCCCACTTCACTCATAGGCAGTTGGATAAAAGATCTCCGAAAAAGAGCCCCTCTTAGAGGTGAGCCCGTTGGGCATTGCACCGCCTGCCCGACGAGGAGCATTGCCGATGATGAAGCATGACACTGGCAAGGGTGTGTGAGGCCATTATATCCAACTAATTGGATACCCAGGGGTTGTCCTCCATTGAGCACTAACCCTTTTTCCCTAGTGATCTTTTCCTCTTTCCTGTCCTAAGGAACAGCCCAGTCATCTCTTTTTGTTGCTTTCATCCCAGACTTGACCAGGGTCTTGCTGTCCCTCAGGGTCTATGTCTTCGGGGTAGGTGGTGTCGTCACCCATGTAGTCCTCCACTGCATCCGTGTCGGAGTGCGTTGGAGAGAATGATGGATCTGTGTAAGCGGTGTGGATTTGTTCATAAAGAACTGGTTCAGATTCCGCTGGCATTTTTTGTTTTAGCGGGATCCTATAAGAGTCCAAAGCTTGCCCTGAAGTGATCTTCCGCTTTCGGAGCATGAGCCTGCCGGTGTCGGCGTCGATGAAGTGGGACGGCGATGTCCCAGTAGTCGAGTGTTCGGTAGATGGGGACCTTGTCTGGGTAACGCGGGTTCTGATTTCGAACATTTTTGGCGCCGTGGATGGCGGCATACAAAAGGTGATGTTGGCCGGTGCCGAAGGTGCCTTCTGTGCCCGTGTCGGTTCGGAGCCCGACGAGGTCTGGAGGGCTGCCTTTTCCCTGATGCGTTGCAAGGACGCTGCCACTTGTCGCACCTGGAACGCCGACGGTTCTTTGGCGCAGAGTGGTTCCGTAGAGGCAGGTGTGGACTTCTTCGAAGTGACCGGGTCATCGAGTCGAGGAGGGGTAGGAGCAGTCGACGGCGTCGATGAGTGTACCGTAGTCGCTGCCTTCGAGGTGGATAGCGATGCAGTAGCTATTTTCACCTTGGTGGCGGGTGCCGATTGCTTCGGTGCCGGGGGCCGAGGCGCTTTGATGGTACCGACGGCTTTTCTTTTTGGGTCGGCGCCGACATCGGCTGCAGCGAGTTCGGCACCGAAGTCCCTTTTGGTGCGGTCGGAGCAGACGGGTTTGGCTGGCGTCGAAGGTGTGGTGGTCCTCGAGCCGACCAGTGTCAGTTTCACTTTCGGTTTCTGTTTAACCGGTGCGATGATTGGTTTCGGTTTCGTGGTAGGGAAACCAGTCTTTTTAGGTAACAATGGCTCTTGCTGTATGTCCGTGGCTGGGCCAGAGGGCGGGGCCGAAGAACTGCGGGATTGGTCTTGGGTAAGGCCCGAAGGCGATCCCTCGACCGGAGCCGTCGACTGATACACTGGGGTATCCTCAATTTGGACGGGTAGGCCTTGCTCCTCACCGGAGCTACCTTCTTCGGCCCCTAAGGCCTCATCGTAGTCTCCTACCTCGTCGTCGGCTTCTTCCCTGTGAAAAAGCTCTTCATCGACATCTTCCGATCGGGAACCGTGTTCGGAAGTGGGGCTGGAGGGTATATTTTCCACGCTTTCCACATCTTCGTCCTCGGTGCTGAAGATGTTGGTCGGGGCCGGTGCCGCTTGCTGCGCTTCCAGTCGCGCGGCGCGTCGATTCCGGAGAGTCTTCTTAGATCTGAATCGGGCACAGGCCATGCTTTTCGATTCGTCATGATCCGGTGAGAGGCATTTGTTACACACCGGGTGGACGTCGATATGGGGGTATTTGGCGTGGGAAACAGGACACCGCTTGAATGGGGTCCTCGATTCCATCGTCGAAGTTCGGTCGATGGTCGGATTTAATGGATCCGAAAAGTTGTTAAAGCCGTGAAAACTAGCCTGTAAACTGTCGATACCGATCGGGAACAGTACCGTAGAAAACTAAAGGCCTTTTGGCCTGAAAACTAAATTTTCCTAACTTGAGTCAAGATAAGCACATCCGAACCCAATGGCGGAAAAAACCAATCTGAGGATGGAGAGGATGCCCATGCGCACTGTGGTCCAGGGGAGGAGTCACCTATCTCAGGATACTTCGAAGACTCTTCCAGGACAACAACGTGCAAACATCCGGACCCAACACTAGGCGGCGATCTATGCACAGATATGAATTCAGCAGCCCACATGCCTCGAACATTGTGCATAATTATTGCTTTTTTTATGTACCGTGGGACTCCCACTCCGACGACAGGAATGATTTAGGCATGTGAATCTATGATAGCTTACCCAATACTGGAGAAAATCTGACGTCCCAAAGCACCAGACACCCCACAGCCTTGTGTGCCCAACCCAGCAGTGCCTAACCAACCCTCTACATCCCAACTTAGCCCTCGAAGTGGTGGTCACTCCTGGAAGATCCTCGTCCCCGAGCCTTCAGTGTTTCTTTGTCCCGGAGAATCTCCATTGAAATCAACAGGGCACCCGACCTCAAAACAGCACCCTGCACCCAGCCGCCCTAGTGCCGCTGAGGGTGCCCCTTTGGTGCTAACTTGGTCCCCAACTTGCCCTGAGCTTAACCCTAGGAGCTTTGCTCCCACAACCCCGTGGCCCGCTTGCCAGCAGCCACCAACCGGAGTCCCCCTATCCTCCATAGGGAAACATTGGGCCTCAACACTTTGCACCCGGCTGCACTAGTGCCACTGAGGGTGCAACAACAGTGCATCTTTGACCCCCCCCCCCCCCCCCCCCAAGAGTCTAACCCCAGGACCCTAATTCCAAAGACCGATTACCTACCTGAAAACCAATAACATTTTTTTCCCCTCATAGAATAACATTGACACTTTTTCTCCCAAAAAGTTTCTAAGTGTTGACTTTTGAAAATTACAAACATTCCTTAAAAATCAGCCGAATAACCAAAACGCATTTACTCACCTGTTTTCAGGAAATGTCCCAACCCTGTGTTAGTAAAAGTAATCCGAAAAGTAATTAACTGCATTTTACTTAAAAAGCCCATTCAGTTAATTGTACTATACCTGCAATGTGTTGCAAACTGCTTAATTAAAACTGTAACCAAAACCAGTACAAGTTACACTGCAATTTTGAACTATGTTCATACAAGTAATATACTACTGAAAAATATTTTTTATGTTTACCTATATCAGGCTTGCTTGGTTCTAGAAATAAAACAGTATATTTTTCTATACAAAACAATTGGCCCAGCGTTCAGTTCTTGAGTGTGTGAATTCATTTGCTGACAGTGTGTACATCAAATGCTTAACACAGTCCTCTGATACTGCATTACTGCTCGACCAAGCTACCACTTTAGAGAGTAAGGTTCTATCTAACTTTAACCTCTGGCAAACCTTGGACTCCATACACACTGTACCTTACTTTGGTGCAGTATATATAGAGCCAGTTTCTTACAGGCTAGTTGCTGGAAGCAACAGAAGTCTTAGGGAAGCTCACAAACGCAGCAAGCTCTCGGGGGTCTGAAACAATTCACATCCTGGGATGTGTGAGAGAAAGTGCCATCTTTCTTGCATGGTATGCCCCCACTTTTTGCTGAATTGCTGATGTACTTTGAGTGTGTCCTGGGCTCCTGCCATTTAGGTACCCAGGACCTATATTCCTTCCCAAAAACTGCATGAAGCCTAAACCCAATTGGCATCTCTGGCTACATTTCAGCCCCTGGTAAATGGTACCCAGGGCATTGTGACCAGAGAAGGCCCCTAAGGGCTGCAGCACTTATTGTACCACCCTTAGAAGCCCTGTAGCCTGACACACACACACACACTGCCTTTGCAGGCTGAGTGTCTGGGTACAAGACAAAACAGAGTCGACATGGCACACATCCCTGTGTGCCATGCCCACAACACACTGCCCTGGCATACCTAAGTCACCCCTCTAGCTGGGTGCCCTATGCCAGTGGTGTGGGTATAGGTGCATGAGCCCTGTGTCCCTACAGTACCCAGGTCCATTCCTGGGCACTGTAAGTGCAGTGCTGCCATTTAAGAGTATATAGTGCTGGGAGGTCGTCAACACAAACTCCACAGCCCCATGATGGCTACACTGAAGTCTGAGAAGTTTGGTATCAAACTTCTCAGCACATTAAACCCGCACTGATGCCAGTGTGGGATTTAGTGCAAGATGCATGATAGAGGGCAACTTAGAGTTGCCCCCTGAACCTAACCCACAATCCACGTCCTGTCTGAGGGGCTTCCTAGGCTGCCACCCAGCAGACATGTTTCTGGACCCCTGGGTAGAGAGCCATCCCCCCCCCCTAACCCCCCCCGGCGACTGTGACCCCGAATCCAGCACCCAAGGACACTCCTCGACGCTCCCGACGATGCCTGCAGTCTCAACACCAGAGACCCCACCAACCGTGACAAGCTGAGTGTAAGATTACCCAACGCGACAAGAGACCCCTGCACCCGGCAGCCCCCTGTGCCCAGCTCCTGGGTACCTACCTATCCTACAGCTTCCCAACTTACCCCTCGAAGTGGTAGTCGCACCTGAAGAATCTCCGTCCCGAGCTTGCAGCCTTTGTTCGTCACTGAGCTTCTCCATTGAAATCCATTGAGCGCTCGACGGCTCAAAAGCACCCAGCCGCCCGAGTGCCCCTAGCAGTGCAACATCTATCCTAATCTGCTCCCCCCCCCCCCCTTGCCCTGAGAAAGTGACAAGGAGCCCAGCTCCCACAGCCGCGTGGCCTGCTTGCCAGCAGCCACCAACCAAAGGCCCCCTGCCTCCCATAGGATAACATTGGGCCTAACTCACTCTGCACCCGGCTGCCCCAGTGCCGCTGAGGGTATAACAACTGTACTTACCTGACCCTGGAAGACCCCTGAGTCTATGCCCAGAACTTTACCTCTGCCAGTCGAGTACTTAGACAAAAGCCGATAACTCACTTATCTTCCATAGGGTAACATTGACTGGTTTCTCTTGAAAGTGTGGAGTTTCTAAACTTTAAAATATTCACCTAACATCAACCAATCAAATTTCTTCTAAGTGTCGATTTTGCAAACTTATAAATATTCCTTAAATATCGCCTGTATATCTTAAACGCCGTTTCTCAGCTGCTTACAGGTGGTACACTAGTGCTGGATCCAGGATCCAACACTGACCTAGATAAAGTAACCCTAACCCCACTTACCTGCTAAGTGAAGTTCCTTCCATAGGATAACATTGGTAATTTGATCAGAAAAAGTTTCCAAGTGTCAACTTTTAAAATAGCAAAATATTGCTTAAAAAGCACAACAGTAACTAAAAAGTATTTACTCACTTGTTCCCAAGAACTGTCCCAGGGCTGAATCTAGGATCCAGTCCTGGAGTTAGAAAAGTAATTCTGAAAGTAATCAATTGCATACAACTTAAAATTCCCATTGAGCTCAATGTATTATTGTGTTTGAAATTGTGTTGCCTTTTGCAACAAACTAACTATTGCATTCAAAGTCAATTGTCCTCGGCAAAGTATTTAACTAAAGCATCTCATTCTGAGAAAGTATATTTTGACACCTCTTGTTGGTTCTAAAATAAAAACCATATATTTTTATATACAAACCATTGGCCTAGAAGTTCAGTTCTTGAGTGTGTGAGACCATTTGCTGACTGAGTGTGTACAACAAATGCTTTACACTGTCCGCTGATACTGCCTTACTGCTCGACCAAGCTACCACTTTAGAGAGTAAGGTTATATCTAACTTTAGCCTCTGCCAAACCTCTGGGGACTGTGGACCCTATACACACTGTACCTATTTGGGAACAGTATATATAGAGCCACTTTCCTACAACCTCTGAATGGCAGAATCCACATAGGCGTGGAACAAAAGAGCGCCATCAAAGGGAAGGTCAACCAGCCGTTCTCTAACGTTCTGAGGGAAAACACTATCCTGTAGCCAGGCATGGTGACGAAGGGCCACCGAAGTAGCCATGGTGCGACCAAGTACCTCCGAAACGTCCAGAGCCGAGCTTAGAATAAACGCCGCCAGCTCCCAGCCATCCAACACATGGTGCCGCAGATCAACGCAGGCACCTTCCTGAGAAGCAGAAGACATAAGGGACTCTGCCGAATCCCATAAGCAAGAAGTGGCTCTGGCCAATACACAGTGTTAAGGGCCCGCAAACCAGCACTGGAGGAGACGAAGATGTTGCGCCCCCAGGAATCTAACCAGCGAGCCTCCCGTGACAGGGGAGACCACACCAATGGCAAGGAGGGAAAGGCAGTCTGTAAAAGAGGGCCCCTGGTAGAAGGGTGGAGGGAAAGACAGACAGGATCATGCGGAGCAGGACGGTGCAGTAGTGGCTGGGGCACCTGGTCCCCCCGTGGCAGGACGCCCCCAGGCCCCCAAAAGAGAATTGTGGAGCGAAGCCTCAAAGGGAAGGAGCAGCTCGCGTCCACCAGAGCCCTGATGGAGAACCTCCAGCAGATGATCCGTGGGGAAATGGGCAGCTGGATCGCCCATGCGCATGATTCCTGCAGCCGTGGAAACAGCCCGAGCGAAGGTAGCACTCTCCTCCGTAGGGCCCCGCGGCAGGGAAAGCAGTTCCACCGTGGGCGACGGCAGCAAGCCAAGGTGGCCGCCCCCCAGCCCAACCGGAGGAAGGAAAGGCCAAGTCAGGAAATGGGAGGGTGGACCGATGAATGGGGAACCGGAGGCACCTCCGGCGAAGACTACAGGCACGGTGACGGCGAAGAGCCGTCCTTGGAAGACTCCGGGGAAAAAGCCAAGACGTGGCGACCCGTCTCCGGAGAAGATGAAACAAACAGCTGCCGATCCTCTGGAGAAGAGGGGGCGTCCGACGACGAATCAATGACCAGACCCCGGCACGGCGCCGTGGAGTCTGCCACCGGCGGCAGGTCAAGGTCGACCGGCGTCGATGGGGGATGCGGGAACGGCCTCCACCACAAAGCGTGGTGCAGGAGAACGGGGCTGGGTCGGCACCGGGGCGGCTAAGGAACGGCGCCAAAAAGGCGCTGATTCGACCTCCGACGAGGCAGCCGCCTGCGTGGAAGGATGAGGGGGGCCCGGGGACACGCCCGACCCCTAGCCGGCCCCTGCTGCGCTGCCAGGGCCAGCAGCCGCCGCCGCCTGAGCGGCGTCATCTCGACCTCGGACAATGCAGCCGCATGCCCAAGGGACCGAGGACACGCCCGAGCCCCATCAACCTCCCGCGACACCACAGGGACCCCCGCGGGGGTTTGCGGCGAGGCAGAGGCGCACCGTGGTCCGAAGGAGGGATCCCCGAAGGGCCGCACCCCGACGGCAACTCATCTTCAGAACCTGGAGCCGAACAGGTCGGCGCCGGAGAAGTCCCCACACGCGGCAAGAGATCCACAGACATCATAGGAAGAGGAAGAGAAGAAGGAAGAGCCAAAGAGGCCTGCAAGGCCACTGCATAGGCCCCCATCTGGGCTCTGGTCGCCCCAGCGCCGGGGAACGGCGGATACAGTGGCGAGGTGCGGGGCCACACCACCTGCGGAGAACCCATGCCCCCAACATATCGGGGACCGGGCCTCGGGGACAAACTGACTCTTACCAACAGGTGAGCGACGCCCTTGCGGCCTGGGAGAGGGACGATGTCGGAGACGGAAGAGGTGGTTCTTGAAGCCTTCTGCGGACGTGGCGCTGACGCCGACCTGGACAGGCGTGCCGAAAGGAGTCTCATCTGGCGCGCCCGCCGGGACTTCGGCTTTATTTGCTGACATGCCTCGCAGTCCGTGGAGTCGTGCTGCTCCCCCAAACACCACATACAGATTAGGTGAGGATCCGTTACGATCTGGCGCGCGCAAGACTAGCACGTCTTGAAGCCCGAAAGCATTCGCACACTGTTCTCAAGAAAACACTAAAGCGTAAAAAGAAGGCCTGAAACAGGCCAGGAACACGGTCCGGATCCGCGTTGCACACGGAAAAGAAAACTGCCGTCAGGGCGCAGTCGCATGGTGCCCCCACCCCCCCTCCCGGCGCGCAGAGATGCTGGGCAAGAAATTTTTGCGGGTCCAGTCTCATGCCTGGGGATAATTCTACGTTAAGGAATCTGCGGCTAGTAGTCTCTATCACAGATAAAATAAACAAAATGCACGGGGGATGTAATCTATTAAGTGCATTTTTGAGCTAGCAGCACTTGAATGTTGAAATTAATACATTTAACATAGAATTCACAGATAATGCAATACATTTAGAAGAGGTTTATGGTCATTATGACAAGGTTTTTTAAAGGTTATGAAGATAGGATTAATAAAAAGCTATTTCTACAGACTATGCAAGTTGTTTTAAGCTAGTAATTTATACTAAACAAAACGTAACTGATCAATGGATCTAAAATATGTACTCCTGATTGCAGTCCTTTTAAAACTATTAATCCAAGCCACCAACACCAATGTAGTTAGTCTCATGGGAAGCCAGTAGCTATTCACAGGAGATCATCACCTCTGATAACTCAAGTAAACTTAAGTGCATGTTTCAGCTGCTGAGAGTAGTGTACCAATAGATGCTGATGGTACACTAAAAAAAGGGGAGTGAGAATTATACAGAAGCCATATCAAAATCAAAGAGCAAGAATATGACAATTCAACTCCAAATACAGAGCGCAAATAAAAAAAATGCTCGGACAGGTCTTGAAGTACCTGCTATTTAAAATAGCTTTCAAAATTACAAATATATACACAGATTATAAGTAAACCACTGGTACAAGATTTTACTTTCTACTTACCTTCTGTTGAGGCGTATGTGCAAGCATTCTTGCAATGAATATCCGATGGGAGATGAGCTCCAGCCAAGCGTACACAAAACCAGGTGCTTTGGTAGGCCTCAAAATATGGAAGGTGTTGCTGGAAGGTAATTTAGGAGTCATTACAAAAAAGAAAATGATGGATGCTGTTTACATGTTAAATAAGGTACAGTAACAAGTGTTAGCAGGGAGGAGGGGGGCACAAAAGAACAATCTACTGACTTTCAGTAAAGCTCTACAAGGTGAATACTCTAACCACAGATTCCTCACCTTACCCAGGACACACACCTGGAATCTGTTTAGCATTGCTCCTGAGCACCGCTAAATGTCGTAATGCGGCTCCACATTGACTAATCTCCACACTAGAAGCGACGGGTGGAGTCACACAAGCACCACCCCTGTACGCAGACATTCTTTTCGTTGACTTACTCAGACAAGGAGCCCAGCCACAATTCGAGCTATCAGTGTACAGATCACTAGTTTGGGACATTTTCAAATGCTAAAGTGAGGCCACTTCATATTACGGAGAGGTGGGACAGCAGTGAGGAATCTGCGGTTAGATCAGAGTATCCACACATTTGTGGCATGTAGTTCTGAGGATTTAAATGCTTAGCATACTTCTGTTATCTTGTGTTGGGTCCAGATGTGTGCAAGTTGTTTTTCTTCGAAAAAGTGTTTCGAGTTAAGAGGTAAAGTGTCTCCTCTCGGTGATGATGCACATTGGAATGGGCTCCATTTGTAGATTGTTTTCACACTGATGGGTGAGAATGGAGTGAAAGTAAATGTCAGTAAAGAGACGTCCATGCAAGTAAGATAATGTATATTAAAGGCAAGCGCCAAAGGGTCCTGGGGAGGAAGGAGGGTAGGTGCATGTGACTCCACAGCACTACATGCCACAAACACATGCTTAAAGGGTAAGTAACAATCTGTTTGAAGCATATGTGACTATAGATACACATGCTTAGCATAGATTGTAAAGTAGTCCCTCCTAAATAGCGGCGGCTAACCTGTGGGTGTTGCAATTGTTTGAAAGAGTACCTAGCACTGCCAGACCTACATTGGCTTGTTGGGGTGCTAAAACATCCACACAATGTTTAGTGAAAGTGTGTGGTGTAGACTAGGTAGCTGCTTTGCAAATATAAGCTATTTAAATATTGCCCAGGAAAGCCATGGAAGCTCCTTATATTACGTGTGCTCCAGGTGGTGTGGGCAAAATTATTTTAGCTTTGCCATAACATTTTTGAATGCATTTAATTATCCATGTAGAAATGTCTAACTCTGATCTGGGCTTTTATTTGTGAGGGGGTGAAAAAGCAATACAAATCTGTTTAGTCTAAAGGAACTGTTTAGTTCTGTCAATATAAAACTTAACAGCTCTTCTCACATCCAGTGAATGATGGGCCCTTTCCGCAACTTAATCTTGCTGTGGAAACAAAGTAGGTAGTTCAACTGATTAAGGGGAAAATATGAAACCACCTTTGGAAGACATTTTGTTCTAAGAACCACCCTATCTTTATGTAGTTGGAAGAAAGGTTCCTCCAAGGTTAAAGCCTAGAGCTTACTGACCTGGCTAAGTGAGGTAATGGGCACTAGAGATGCAACCCTCCAAAATAAGAAATGTACGATGCGTTTGTGCAATGAATAAAATAGTGGAGCCATAAGTCTAGTAAGCACCTTATTGAGACTCCATGTGAGTGCAGATGGGACTTTAGGTGGAGTTACTCTTTGAAGACCTTCCATGCACACTTGAAAAAATTAGCACTTTGAATAAAGATAGTTGTTGCCTATTTTGCAAATGGGCAGAAATTGCAACTAAATGTAGACGTATGGATGTATGAGCAAGGTCGGAGTCTGTAAATGAAGACGGTAACAATGTTTTGTACAGTTGTGTCAAGTGGATTAGTTACTTACCTTTGGTAACAATATATCTGTAAGAGACATATTAGTTATGGATTCCTTACCTTAGAATTAGCCCCAGGCATCAGACTGGATCCGGAGAAGTTTTCTTCAGCAGTACCACAGCGCGCTTATAGGTGCCGTTGGTCGACTCTGCTTGCGTCATTGGTGTCGTAATCGCCGGAAAGATGTAGAGGTATCTACTTGGATGCCACCCCTGCGCGCCAACGCCATTTCTTTACATGACATTCCACGCCAGAAGCACAGAGCCAGGCAAGACACCGATCACTGGTGCATAAAACTAGGGCCCTGAAAGGGAGTCCCTTACCCTAGCAGTCAGTTCACAGAATGGGGAGGATGGGTGGGGCAGTGAGGAATCCATAACTAATATGTCTCGTACAGATGAACAAGCTACTTACCTTCGGTAATGCTTTTTCTGGTGGATACAGTATCTGCCTGTGGATTCCTCACCTTGTGAATATCCCCTGCGCCAGCATTCCACTGCACTCTTTTCCCCAGCTCTCTACGCCGACGTGGACGTCATAATACCTCGGCTCCGCTCGCGACTCCGTATGACGTCATAATACCTCGGCTCCGCTCGCGACTCCGTATGACGTCACCGGAGCCATAAGAGAGCCACGTCGGCGTGACGACGTCAGTTTCACCCATTTTTTCCGTGCCTCCGAGGCGAACAGGTGGACCGACAACAGATTCAAAGTATACACAGTATACAACATTCAAACAAATATATACAGTACATATACAAAAAGGAAATCTAAGGAACATAAGCCTTTCCTGTAAGTGTACCAGATAGAAAGAAGACAATGTAAAACACATGTCAAACAAGACAACCTTTAAGGTATACAAAGGTGGACAACGGGGAGGCGGGTGGGCCAGTGAGGAATCCACAGGCAGATACTGTATCCACCAGAAAAAGCGTTACCGAAGGTAAGTAACTTGTTCTTCTGATGGATACTTCTGCCAGTGGATTCCTCACCTTGTGAATAGATTCCCACAGCAGTCCCCACTCCCGGAGGAGGGTGTCCACATTTCTATACCAAAAAGTCCTGCAAGACAGAGCGCGCAAAGTGGCCCTCCCTCCTCATCTCAGAGTCTAAGCAATAATGCTTTGTGAAAGTATGGAGGGAGGCCCAAGTCGCGGCTTTACAATTGTCTGCCACAGGAACACCCCTGGCCAAAGCAGAAGTAGAAGATTTAGCTCTAGTTGAATGAGCTCTAATACCCTCAGGTGGAACCTTACCAGCAAGGGCGTAGCAGATCTTGATGGCTAGGATGATCCATCTGGACAGATTACGCTTGTGCACAGCTTTTCCTTTAGAATGTCCAACATAGCCCACGAAGAGCTGATCGTCCAAACGAAAGTCTTTCGTTCTGTCCAAGAAAAAGCTCACAGCTCTTTTCGGGCCCAGTCGGTGAAGTCTTTCCTCCTCCTTGGAAGGATGAGGAGGCAGATAAAACACAGGGAGAGTAACAGACTGCCCCAGATGAAAGGGAGTAACTTATTTAGGTAGGAAAGCAGCCCTGGTCCTAAGAACTATCCTTTCAGCATGTAAGGTTAAAAATGGGGGTTTAGAACTAAGATCTTGAAGCTCACTCACCCTCCTTGCCGAGGTTATGGCTACAAGAAAGACCGTCTTAAAGGACAATAGCCTCAAAGGACAGCTATGAAGGGGCTCAAAAGGGGACCCCATCAAGAAAGTTAGGACAAGATTAAGGTCCCACTGTGGCATTACAAAAGGAGTAGGTGGAAACCTGTTTGTAAGGCCTTTGATAAAGCTTAGTACAATAGGAGATTTAAATAAAGACGGCTGATCCGGAAGACACAGAAAAGCTGATAAGGCCGATAGATCGCCCTTGACCGTGGCCACAGCACAGCCCTGCTGAGCCAAGGAAAGAGCAAACTGAAGCACATTAGAAAGATGGGCTTTTAAAGGGTCAATGGATCTCTCTCCACACCATTTAACAAACTTAGACCACCTATATGAGTAAATTGATTTGGTGGAGTGTCGCCTGGCCGATAAAATAACATCCACCACATCAGGCGGGAGAGAGAAGGAACTCGGGTTGCCCCGTTCAATCTCCAGGCATGAAGGTGCAGGCTCTGGAGGTGGGGGTGAAGAACCTGCCCCTCCGACAGAGAGGAGGTCTGACCAGAGAGGGAGACGGAGCGGAGGGTGCGATGAGAGGTAACGCAGATCTGTGTACCACACATTTCTTGGCCAATCCGGAGCGACCAAAATAACTTGGGCCCAGTCTTGGCCAAACTTCCTCAGAACCCGAGGAATCAAGGGTATGGGAGGAAACGCGTAAAGGAGTCGTGAGCCCCAACTCAACTGAAACGCGTCCCCCAACGCCCCCTGCATCGGAAACTGGAGACTGCAGAATGACGGGCAATGCGCGTTCTCGCGGGTGGCAAATAGGTCTATCCGAGGAGACCCCCACGTCCGAAAGACATGACGAACCACCTCCGGATGAAGCCTCCACTCGTGGTCGGAGAACTGCAGACAGACTGTCCGCACGTACGTTCAGCACCCCGGCCAGATGATTCGCCACAAAGCAAATACGATGATCCTGAGCCCAGAGCCGTAACGCTTCCCTGCAAAGACGATACGACCCTACTCCTCCCTGCTTGTTGACATACCACATTGCGGTAGTGTTGTCCGTCAGGACTTGAACCGACTGACCGTGAAGGGAAGGGACAAAGGCCTTGAGCGCCAAACGAATCGCCCGCAATTCCAGAAGGTTGATGTGAAGCAACCTTTCCTCTGGAGACCAAAGACCCTTGATCTCCAGATCCCCCAGATGAGCACCCCACCCTAGGGTGGATGCATCCGTTATCACTGTTGCCACCGATGGCGGAAGATAAAAGGGCTTTCCTGGAGACAGATTGCCCCCCCACACTCCACCAAGACAGATCCGCTGCAGCTTCTCTGGAGATCCTGATCGACTCCCTGAGATTTCCGTTGTGCTGATACCACTGCCTGCGGATGCACCACTGGAGTGCCCTCATGCGCCAGCGTACATGGTTGACCAACAGAATGCAGGAGGCGAACAGACCGAGCAGACGAAGGGCCTTCAGAACTGGAACAACCGCTCCATTGTGGAATAAAGGGATCATCTCCTGAATGTCGAAAAGTCTTTGAGGAGGAAATGCTCGACACACAGTAGTGTCCAGTACCGCCCCTTTGAACAGGTTGCGTTGAGAGGGCAACAGGTGAGATTTGGGCACATTGATTGAAAAACCCAAGTCGAATAACAGCCGAGATGTTACCTGCAGATGATGTTGCACCATCTCTGGGGACTCTGCTTTTAGAAGGCAGTCGTCCAGGTAGGGGAACACCGGAATCCCCAACCTCCTGAGATGAGCAGCCACCACTGCCATCACCTTCGTGAAGACTCGAGGTGCGGTAGTAAGACCAAACGGAAGGACCGCAAACTGGTAGTGTTGCGACCCAACCGTAAAACGGAGATACTTCCTGTGCGACTTCAGGATTGGAATGTGGAAATACACGTCCTGCAAGTCGATCGACACCATCCAGTCTCATTGCTGCAACGCCTGAAGAACCTGTGCAAGGGACAGCATCTTGAATATCTCCTGCTTCAGGTAAAAATTCAAGACTCCGAGGTCCAGGATCGGACGCAATCTGCAGTCCTTTTTGGGAATCGGGAAATATCAGGAGTAGCATCCCTGACCCCTTTCCCGCTCTGGAACCACCTCTATCGCACCTTTTTGTAGCAATGCGAGAACCTCCTTTTGCAGAAGAAGCAGATGGTCCGCTGAGCAAAAACCTTGGCAAGGGGGAGGAAACTCCCGAAAGGGAAGGGCGTACCCATTCTCCACAAGGTTCAAAACCCAAAGGTCTGTCGTGACCAATTTCCAACCTCGCAGAAAGTGGGACACCCGACCCCCCACAGGTCTCACATGATCTAGGATGGGGGATCTAGGGCTGGTTCCCTGAAGCTTCATTGGGAGCAGAGGAGGCAGAAGATGAAGATGGGTTGCGGCCAGAACCTCTCCGTCCCGTTTGCCTACCTCTATACGACCTATTGAGGGGATTCTGCTGCTGCTGAGGTTGCCGGAAAGTACGAAATGAGGACCTCCCAAATCCTCTAAATTTTCTGAAACCAAATCCCTTAGCAGGAGTCTGTAAACCCAAAGACTTCGCAGTAACCCTGCTATCTTTAAACCTTTGAAAGGCGGAATCGGCCTTCTCCCCAGTTTCTCTCCATCAAAAGGCAAGTCAATTAACGTGGCCTGAACATCCGCAGAAAAGCCAGAAGAACGAAGCCAAGCTTGCCTCCTAGTGGCTATCGAAGACCCCATAATTCTAGCCACAGATTCAGCCGTGTCTAGGGCAGACTGAATAACCTGACTTGCAGCAGCTTGAGTATCCGTGACCACCTCCATAAAAGAGGCTTTCTCCTCTTCTGGCAGCTTAGGGGCTAATAACTTCATAGAGTCCATCAGTGCATGAACATAGCGCCCAATAAACAAGTGGCATTGGTCGATTTAAGAGTCATGCTTCCAGACGAAAAGACCTTTTTGACTGTTTGATCAGTCTTCTTAGAATTCCTATCCGCTGGTGTTTGAGGGAAGGCGCCCGACAATTGCTTCGAGCATGAAGCTTGCACCACAAGGCTCTCTGGAGAAGGGTGAGAAGAAAGAAAGCTTGGATCCCCTGGAGTCACCCTGTAACTCCTTGCCACTTGTCTGGATACTGCAGGTGAAGAAAGAGGCTTGCGCCAAACGTCCATCACTGGCTCTAATATAGTCTCTTTAAAAGGTAACAAAGGCTCTACAATTGACGAAGGTGAATGCAGAACTTCAGTCAAAAGGTTCGGTTTATATTCAGCAGAGGGTAACTAAGTCCAGCAACTCTGCAGCCTTTTTGATGACCGAATGATAAGGGGCCAATTCTTGGGTTGGTGAAGATCTAGCAGAAGAATGCTCCCACTCCGGAGTAGTATCAAGACCACTAGCATCCTGAATGACTTCAAAGTCATCAGAAGATCCATCAACCTCACCTTCTTCCACTTCCTCCCTATAACACTCCTCTTCCAAAACCCTCTAGGCCTCTCTTCGAGAACGGATCCGAGGACCCGGCGTCGGCGGCGCCGTACGCGGAGTCGGCGGAACTGAAAGTGGAGTCGGCAGCGCCGGGCGTGGTGCAGATGGAGTCGGCGTCGAGGGAAGCTCCGAAGAAGGCAAACGATCCAGACGAAGCCGGGATGGATCTCCAGACGGCGCCGGGAACTGCCATGAAGTAGCCATCGGCAAGAAGGGCATAAAAGGAGCTTGGGCATAATGCTGCGGCACTCCCAAAGTGTATGCCGTAGGACCCACGGGACCAGATGGTGCACCGGATGGGAAGGCAGCCCTTTGAAAAATCCCATACATCGCATTGAAGAAATGCGTTGAATCAGAACCCTGAGTCGGGAACTGCGGGTATGGGTTTGACCCTGGATCCGGTCGAGGAGTACCAGGAACCGGAGCCGAAGTGTCCTCAACTGGCGCCGCAGGTTCAGCTGGCACTGGAAAAGGCTCTTCCTCTTGATCCGGATCGGCGTCAGAAGCTGGAGACTCAACTGGCGTCGGTGACTGCGCCGGAGTAGGCTTCGATGTGAGAAAGTGCCCTCTTTCTTGCATGGTATGCCCCCACTTTTTGCTAAATTGCTGAATGTACTTTGACTGAGTGTACCCTGGACTGATGCCAATCAGGTGCCCAGGGCCTATGTTCCTTCCTTAAAACACACAAACTCCAAATTGGCAAACCCTGGCCACATGTCAGCCCCTAGTAAATGGTACCCTAGGTACCCAGGGCCTTGTGACCAGGGAAGGCCCCTAAGGGCTGCAGCACTCATTGTGCCACCCTTAGGGGCCCTGTACCCTTACACACACACACACACTGCCTTTGCAGGCTGAGTGTCTGGGTGCAGGACAAAATGAAGAGTCGACATGGCACACATCCCTGTGTGCCATGCCCAACACCCACACTGCCAAGGCATATGTCAGTCACCCCTCTGGCTGGGTGCCTTATGCCCATGGTGTGGGCACAGGAGCAGGAGCCCTGTGCCCCTACAGTACCCAGGTCCATTCCCGGGCACTGTAAGTGCAGTGCTGCCATTTAAGAGTACATGGTGCTGAGAGCTCGTCAAACACGAGCTCCACAGCACCATAATGGCAACACTAAAGACTGGGAAGTTTGGTATCAAACTTCTCAGCACATTAAACCCACACTGATGCCAGTGTGAGATTTAATGTACCAAGCACCCCAGAGGGCATCTTAGAGATGCCCCCTTACAACTAACCTACAATCCACGTCTGCTCTGAGGCTGCCCAGGCTGCCACACAGCAGACACGTTGCTGGACCCCTGGGTGGGAGAGCCCCTGCTCTCCCGGGCCTGCAACAATGCACATCCTGGGTGAGGCGATAGATCTCCTCCCCCAGGATGAGCAAAGGGAAGCTTCAAAGGCCTGCCGCCTCTAGGAGTTTCCCCAGGCCACTGCAACCCCCCACTCTGGCGGGAAGCTTGGCCGGAAACCCCATACAAGGACAGGGGATGTGCCAGCCTGCCCACCCCACCCCTCAGGTGGGGGAGGCGAGGTGAAGCACATCTCCGGGCTCTCGCCATCTTGAAGATGGGAGGCCCTACCCTATCAGGATTAGGCTACTGCCCCGCTCCCACAGGAGAGGGGCAGGATAGGGGGTGTACCCACCCCAGGACAAGGACCCATTGGTCCCTGGCCTTCACCTACCTGTAACGCCCCTAAATCTAGTATTTAGGGGCACCCTGAACCTTCCTTCCCCAGATTCCAGATTCGAAAAACTACAAGAAGAGCAAGAAGAACAAGGACCTGCCCTGCAGCTGCTAAAAAGGGAAGAAGACACCAACTGCTTTGGCCCCAGCCCTACCGGCCTGTCGACTCCCGGACCTGCACCAGCGCGGCATCTCCCGTGGTCAGCAACCTCACCAAACCCCGGAGGACCTGGCTACCTTTTGGCTCTAAGCCCCTGGGACTCCCATGAGTAGAGGCTCTACTCAGAAACCTATTTCTAACCCCTGGCAGCAGCCCGGAACCGCGAACCCAGCACACACTGCACCAGCCAAGCCTGGCCAGTGCCGGAGTGGACAAAGACCCTGAGGACGACCCCACGGCGACTGTGACCCCGAGTCCGGCACCCAAGGACCCCCCTCGACATTCCGGAAGAAGCCTGCAGCCTCGGAACAAGGTGCCCCCCCCCAACCGCGATCATCAGAGGGTAAGATTTCCCAACACCAAAAGGCACCCCTGCACGCGGCGCCCTGTGCCCAATCCCGGGGTACCCACCTAACCTACAACTACCCAACTTACCTCTCGAAGTGGTGGTGGCACCTGAAGCATCCTCGTCCCCGAGCTTGCAGCCTTTTTCCTACCCGGAACATTCCCATTGATTTCCATTGAGCGCCCGACGGCTCAAAAGCACCCTGCACCCAGCCGCCCGAGTGGCCCTGGCAGTGCAATCTCTACACTAGCCTACTTCCCCACTTGCCCTGAGTGAGTGACCAGGAGCCCAGCTCCCACAGCCGCGTGGCCTGCTAGTCATCAGCCACCAAACCAGGCCCCCCCATTCCTCATAGGCTAACATTGGGCCTAACTCTCTCTGCACCTGGCCGTCCTGAAACCGCTGAGGGTGAACTGACTGTACCTACCTGACACTGGGAGACCCCTGAGTCTATGCCCAGAACCTCAACTCTGCCAGTCGAGAACTTACCCTTAAACCGCGAACTTCATTTTCCTCATAGGGTAACATTGGCTGGCCTTTTCTTGGAAATTCTTCTAAGTGTGAACTTTTCAAAACTCAAAATATTCACCAAAAATCAGCCGAGTACCAAAAACGAATTTACTCACCTGCTCTTAGGTGAGCTCCCAGTGCTGGATCTTGGTGCCCAGCACTGACTCTGAAAAGTACCCACAACTATACTTACCGTTAACTAATTTTTCTTCCATAGGAAACCATTGATTGCTTTTCTGTGAAATGTCTTCTAAGTGTTGATTTCTGCAATCTTGAAATATTCTTTTAAAATCGTACAATTTCTGCAAACGTAATTACTTACCTGTTTCTGATAAAGACCCCAGTGCTGAGTCTAGGAACCAGACCTGGAATTCCAAAAGTAATCTGAAAAGTAATTTATTACAAATAACCTGAATTTGCCATTGAGCTCAATGCATTGTCATGTTTAGGAAATAGGATTGTTTATTGTAACCAACTGTGACTATTTACAAAAAGAACAAGTTACTTACCTTCGGTAACGATGTATCTGTAAGAAACATTAGTTAGTTAGATTCCTCACCTTAGAATATCCCCAGGCGTCAGACTGGATCCGGAAGATTTTTCGTCAGCAATAGCCCTTGCGCGTCGCTAGGCGTCGTCTGCGGCTCCGCGTCCGTCGTGCGCCGGAATGACGTCGGAGTACTTAGACGCCGCCCTCGCGCGCTGACGTCAGTTCTTGTACATAGCTTTCCGTGCCAGGAACGCAGAGCCATGCAAAGACCGACACTGGTGCCAAAAATAAAATCTAGGGGCCTGAAAAGGATAACCTTAACCCTAGATGTCAGTTCGCAGAACGGGGAGGATGGGTGGGTCGGTGAGGAATCTAACTAACTAATGTTTCTTACAGATACATCGTTACCGAAGGTAAGTAACTTGTTCATCTGAAAGAAACACGTTAGTTAGATTCCAGATTCCTCACCTTAGAATAGATACCCAAGCAATACCATCCCCGGTGGTGGGTCTGCGAACCAAGATCACACCAGAAAGTCCTGGAGGACAGAACGGCCAAAGAAGCCATCCCTCCGGACTTGGCTGTCAAGGCAATAATGCCTGGCAAACGTGTGTAGCGAAGCCCACGTCGCCGCCTGACAGATGTCCTGCAAAGGGACTCCCCGTCCCAAGGCAGTAGTAGCCGCTGTGGCCCGAGTAGAATGGGCGCGCAGCCCAACAGGAGGGTCCTTTTTTGCCAAGGAATAACAAATTTTGATGCACAAAACGACCCACCGAGAGATGGTCCGTTTGTGCACAGCTTTCCCCTTCTTAGCACCCACGTATCCAACAAAAAGTTGGTCATCCACCCGGAACTGCTTTGTGCGGTCCAGATAAAAGGAGAGCGCACGTTTTGGGTCCAGACGGTGGAGCCTCTCTTCCTCTTTGGAAGGATGCGGAGGCGGAAAGAAGGTGGGCAAGGTGACAGACTGCCCAAGATGAAAGGGAGTCACCACTATAGGTAGAAAGGAAGGACGAGGCCGAAGGACAACCTTGTCCGGATGAACAGAGAGAAAAGGAGGCTTTGATGATAAAGCCTGGAGCTCACTCACCCGTCTAGCCGAGGTGAAGGCTACCAGAAAAGCAGTCTTAAGCGTCAGCAGACGAAGAGGACAATTATGAAGAGGCTCAAAGGGAGCGCACATTAGAAATGTGAGAACAAGATTCAAGTCCCACTGAGGCATTACAAAAGGGACAGGAGGGAACGTGTGAGTAATGCCTTTTAGAAAGCGTTTAACTACAGGGGACTTGAAAAGAGAAGGCTGATCAGGAAGCCGCAAGAATGCAGAGATGGCAGCAAGATAACCTTTCAAGGTGCCCAGGGCAGAGCCCTGCCGGGCCAAAGAAAGAAGAAAGAGGAGAACCTCAGAAAGAGGGGCGGAAAGGGGATCCACAGCCTTTGCTGTGCACCATGCCACAAATTTGTTCCACCGGCAGGCGTATACCGTCTTTGTGGAGGGACGCCTGGCTGCCAGAATGATATCACAGACTTCAGGAGGCAAGTCAAATGGCATCAACTGCCGCCGCTCAATCTCCATGCATGGAGGTGGAGGCTGGACAGGTTCGGGTGGAGGACCGTCCCCTGCTGCGGCGGCTGAGTTCGTCTGCTCTGGCGTTCAGAGAGCCCGCCAGATGTTGAACCACTAGGGTGACGCCCTGGTGTTCCAGCCATGTCCAGAGGCGCAGAGCCTCCTGACAAAGGGTCCACGACCCCACCTCGCCTTGTTTGTTGCAATACCCCATGGCGGTGGTGTTGTCCGTGAACACCTGCACGACACTTCCCCTGACAGAGGGAAGGAAGGCTTTCAGTGCAAGTCGGATCGCTCTCAACTCCAACAGGTTGATGTGGAGAAGAGACTCCGCCGGAGACCAGAGGCCTCTGATCTCCGCCTCTCCCATATGGCCACCCCATCCCAGGAGGGACGCATCCGTCACTACGACATGCTCCGGTTGGGGAAGGGAGAGGCTCTTGCCCATAACCCAATCGCGGTCCGTGAGCCACCACTGACACTGCTGTGCAGTGCCCTCCGAGATCAAGACATGGTCGGACAGGTTGCCGTGATGCTGGGCCCACTGAAACTTCAGGTCCCACTGCAGAGCCCGCATGCGCCGCCTGGCGTGATGCACTAGTAGGATGCAGGAGGCCATCAGCCCCAGAAGCCGCAACACTAGCCTGACTGAAACCCAGGATAGAGGCCGAAAGATGGGAATATCCCTGACCCGCTGTTCCGGTGGATGTACCCGGAACTGCGCCGAATCGAGAACCGCTCCGATGAAGAGGAGCTTCTGAGAGGGACTCAGGTGTGACTTCGGCACGTTGATGGAAAATCCCAGCAAATGCAGGAGATCCGCCGTAGTCTGGAGGTGGGAGACGACTGCCTGGGGCGAGCCCGCCTTCAACAACCAGTCGTCGAGATAGGGGACGACTGGAACCCCTGATCTGCGCAGATGAGCTGCGACCACCGCCATCACTTTCGTGAACACCCGAGGGGCACTGGTGAGGCCGAAGGGGAGCACGGTAAACTGAAAGTGCTCTTGGCCCACCGTGAACCGCAGGCAACGCCGGTGGGCCGGCAGGACGGGGATGTGGAAATATGCGTCCTGCAAGTCCAACGCTACCATCCAGTCTCCCGGGTCTAGGGCAGCTAGAACCTGAGCCAAAGTTAACATCTTGAACCTTTCCTTCCGGAGGAAGGCATTGACGTTCCGGAGGTCCTAGATAGGGCGTAGTCCCCCTTTGCCCTTCTTGGGAACCAGAAAGTAGTGGGAATAACAACCACGACCTACTTCTGGGCTCGGAAGGCGCTCGACGGCCCCCTTGGCCAAGAGGGCCGAAACTTCCTCGTGGAGAAGATTCAAATGATCCCCCGAGATACGGTGGTGCTGCGGTGGCATGGCTGGAGGGGTCGTCTCGAAGGGGAGGGAGTAGCCCCTTCGGACGATTTGCAGCACCCACCTGTCCGATGTGATGGACCGCCAGTGGAGCAGGTGATGGCGAACTCTGCCGCCCACTGGCGTTGAATGGGCCTGAAAGCTCGGACTAGGAAGGCTTTGAGGCGGATGCTGCCGGGGTGGATGTGGGCTGACCGCGTCGTCCTCCAGAACCGCAACGGCGGAAACCACGTCCGCGACCGCGCGCAGGTTGGTTCTGCGGCTGGTGGCTAGGCGTACGTGAGGAGGCACCCCTTCCTTGGCCACGAAAGGGGCGAAAAGCGGAAGTTTGCGACCGCGGGGCCTAGAGGCCCAAGGACTTGGCCGTAGCCCGGGAGTCCTTAAAGCGATTCAGCGCACTGTCCGCTTTCTCACCAAAAAGGCGAGTGCCATCAAAAGGGCATGTCCATGAGAGTGCTCTGGACATCACCCGAAAAGGACGTGGACCGCAGCCAGGCGTGACGTCTAAGCGCCACCGTGGTAGAAACCGCCCTACCCAGCGAGTCCGTAGTGTCAAGCCCACATCGGATAGCATGTCGTGCCGCATCCCTCCCATCGGCCAGAGCATGGGTAAGTCGTGTCTAGACCTCCTCCGGACACAGGGGCAGCACGTCCTCCACCGTATCCCACAGAGAGTGGGAATAACGGTCCAAGAGACAGGCGGTGTTCAAAGACCGCAGGCCCAAACTAAGGGAGGAGAACAGCTTTTTGCCAAACTGTTCCAGTCTCTTGGAATCCCGGTCCGGCGGGGCGGTCGGGAAGGAGGATTGGGAGGTAGAGGCCTGGATAACCAGGCTCTCGGGGGTAGGGTGTTGGGACAGAAAACTGGGGTCGCCCGGAGCAGGGCGGTGGCGCCTGGCGACGTTCCTGTCCACAGGAGGGACTGTGGAGGGCTTGGACCAGGTGTCCTGCAGAACGTCAATGAGGGCCTCATTGAATTGCAGCAGAGGCTCAGTGGAGCTTGCTGCAGACTGAAGCACCTCAGTGAGGACGTTAGTCCTCACAGCCACGGCAGGTAGCTCGAGCCCAAGGGCTGCGGCCGCCTTGCGCAGCACCACAGAGAAAGCAGCACCCTCCTCCGAAGCCACAGTCGGAGGAGAGATGAATCCAGTGTCTGGAGAGGTATCCAGACCACTGGCCTCCCCCAGTTCATCTGCCCAGTCCTGTGACAGCTGAGCCTGAACGGCCATAGGATCCTCGGATCCCTCCCATTCGCCCCCGTCATCCGATTCCTGGTATGCAGGAGGAAGGATCGGAGCCGGGCGATAGACATAATGTGTCTCCAGCGGCGCCGTACGCGGCGTCCATCGACGCCGTAACGGCGCCGGGCCCGGACCGGGCTGAAATGGGGCTCGACGCCGAGCGGAGCCGGCGGTGGTACCGGTGTCGACACCGGCGGAGGAGGCGTGACGAGGTCGACCGGTGTGAGAAAGTGGGTTTCTGTTGCAGTAACCCCCCCCTTTTTCTGCCTAATAGCTGATGCACTTTTCCTTGTTGTGCCCTGGGCTCCTGCCAATCAGGTGCCCAGGGCCTATGTTCCTTCCTTAAAACACACAAACTCCCAATTGGCAAACCCTGGCCACATGTCAGCCCCTGGTAAATGGTACCCTAGGTACCCAGGGCCTTGTGACCAGGGAAGGCCTCTAAGGGCTGCAGCACTCCTTGTGCCACCCTTAGAGGCCCTGTACCCTTACACACACACACTGCCTTTGCAGGCTGAGTGTCTGGGTGCAGGACAAAACAAAGAGTCGACATGGCACACATCTCTGTGTGCCATGCCCATTACCTATACTGCCAAGGCATATGTCAGCCACCCCTCTGGCTGGGTGCCTTATGCCTATGGTGTGGGCACAGGAGCAGGAGCCCTGTGCCCCTACAGTACCCAGGTCCATTCCTGGGCACTGTAAGTACAGTGCTGCCTTTTACAAGTACATGGTGCTGAGAGCTCGTCAAACACGAACTCCACAGCACCATAATGGCAACACTGAAGACTGGGAAGTTTGGTATCAAACTTCTCAGCACATTAAACCCACACTGATGCCAGTGTGGGATTTAATGTACTAAGCACCCCAGAGGGCATCTTAGAGATGCCCCCTTACAGCTAACCTACAATCCACGTCTGCTCTGAGGCTGCCCAGGCTGCCACACAGCAGACACGTTGCTGGACCCCTGGGTGGGAGAGCCCCTGCTCTCCCGGGCCTGCAACAATGCACATCCTGGGTGAGGTGAGAAATCTCCTCCCCCAGGATGAGCAAAGGGAAGCTTCAAAGGCATGCCGTCAGTTGGAGTTTCCCCAGGCCACTGCAACCCCCCACTCTGGCAGGAAGCTTGGCCGGAAACCCCATACAAGGACAGGGGATGTGCCAGCCTGCCCACCCCACCCCTCAGGTGGGGGAGGCGAGGTGAAGCACATCTCCGGGCTCTCGCCATCTTAAAGATGGGAGGCCCTACCCTATCAGGATTAGGCTACTGCCCTCCTCCCACAGGAGAGAGGCAGGATAGGGGGTGTACCCACCCCAGGACAAGGACCCATTGGTCCCTGGCCTTCACCTACCTGTAACGCCCCTAAATCTAGTATTTAGGGGCCCCCTGAACCTTCCTTCCCGAGATTCCAGATAGAAACCTACAAGAAGAGCAAGAAGAAAAAAGACCTGCCCTGCAGCTGCTAAAAAGAGGAAGACACCAACTGCTTTGGCCCCAGCCCTACCGGCCTGTCGACCCTCGAACCTGCTCCTGCTCCAGCGCGGCATCTCTTGTGGCCAGCAACCTCAAAAACCCCGGAGGACCTGGCTACCTTTGACCTCTGATTCCCTGGGACTCCCATGAGTAGAGGCTCTACTCGAGAAACCTATTCCTAACTCCTGGCAGCAGCCCGGAACCGCGGACCCAACACACTCTGCACCAGCCAAGCCTGGCCAGTGCCGGAGTGGACAAAGACCCTGAGGACGACCCCACGGCGACTGTGACCCCGAGTCCGGCACCCAAGGACCCCCCTCGACATCCTGGACGAAGCCTGCAGCCTCAGAACCGAGTGCCACCCCAGCCGCGATCAACCAGAGGGTAAGATTCCCGACGTCAAAAGGCACCCCTGCACCCGGCGCCCTGCGGCCCCCTGTGCCCAATCCCGGGGTACCCACCTAACCTACAACTACCCAACTTACCCCTCGAAGTGGTGGTGGCACCGGAAACATCCTCGTCCCCGAGCCTGCAGCCTTTTTCCAAACCGGAACATTCCCATTGATTTCCATTGAGCGCCCGAAGGCTCAAAAGCACCCTGCACCCAGCCGCCCGAGTGGCCCTGGCAGTGCACTCTCTACACTAACTTACTTCCCCACTTGCCCTGAGTAAGTGACCAGGAGCCCAGCTCCCACAGACGCGTGGCTTGCCAGACAGCAGCCACCAACTAAGGCCCCCCTATCCCTCATAGGATAACATTGGGCCTAACTCACTCTGCACCCGGCCGTCCTGAAACCGCTGAGGGTGAACCAACTGTACCTACCTGACACTGGGGGACCCCTGAGTCTATGCCCGGAATTTCAACTCTGCCAGTCGAGTACTTACCCTTAAACCGCTAACTTCATTTTCCTCATAGGGTAACATTGACTGGCTTTTTCTTCAAAAATCTTCTAAGTGTGAACTTTTCAAAACTGTAAAAATTCACCAAAAATCAGCCAAGTGACAAAAACGAATTTACTCACCTGTTCCTGGGTGAGCTCCCAGTGCTGGATCTTGGTGCCCAGCCCTGACCCTGAAAAGTACTCACAACTATACTTACCTCTAACTCATTTTTCTCCCATAGGAAACCATTGTCTGCTTTTCTGTGAAATTTCTTCTAAGTGTCTATTTTTGCAAATTTGAAATATTCTTTTAAAATCGTACCATTTCTGCAAACAAAATTACTTACCTGTTTTTGATAAGGACCCCAGTCCTGGGTCTAGGCACCCAGTCCTGGATTACTAAAGTAACGATAAAGTACTCTACCTGCAATTTGAATTTCTTGCCATAGAGATCCATTGAATGTTTTCTGTGAAATATTTTCTAAGTGCTAACTTTTGAAATAGCTAAATATTATTTAAAAATCATTACAGTTATTAAGTCGACTTTCATCACTTGATTCTGAATACTGACCCCAGGCTGGTTCTAGGATCCAGACCTGGAATTCCAAAAGTAATCTGAAAAGTAATTTATTACAAATAACCTGAATTTACCATTGAGCTCAATGCATTGTTATGTTTAGGAAATAGGATTGTTTATTGCAACCAACTGTGACTGTTTACACAAATTTATTGCTTGAAACAAAAGTATTTATATTCAACCTCTCATTCTGAGAAAGTATATTTTTACCCCCTTTGTGGTTCTAAAAATAAAACAAGCATATATTTTATATATACAAACCATTGGCCTAGAGTTCAGTTATTGAGTGTGTGAAACCATTTGCTGACTGAGTGTGTACAATAAATGCTTTACACTGTCCTCTGGTACTGCCTTACTGCTCGACCAAGCTACCACTTTTGAGAGTAAGGTCATACCTAACTTTGACCTCTATCAGCCTCTGGGGGACTGTGGACTCTGTACACCCTGTACCTATTAGGGAACAGTATATACAGAGCCACTTTCTCACTTTGGTGGATCAGCGGTGGGATACAAACTTGCATTTGTTGGACTACTTGGTTACCATCTGATCACACGACAGAACTCTTAAAAATTGCCTTTAGAATTCTGATTGGTTTTTCCAAAATTACTAAAAGTCTTGCTAGGGCCTTGCTTAAGTCCCATTAGAATTTTAGAAAAATAAAAGTCACTATAGTCAGGGTAGAGGGTTAGAACTATCAGGTTAGAATGTCTCAAACAAACCCAGCTATTAGTGATAATAATAACATGGACCTGGTGGAGGAGCTCGACCTCACACCTTACTTACACTTGTCTTTCAAGGAATTGAGGTCCTTATGTAAACTCAAAAATTTACAAATGGGTCAGCATCCAACCAAACAAGGGCTCCAGGAGCTCCTGGCTGAGTATGCTAAAGACCACCCATCTGAACATGGTGATGGCCAGTCAGATGAGGAAAGGGAAACAGGGGAGGAGGACAGCAACCTCCCCATACTATTCCCTAGGGAGGAGATGGCACCCATACCCTCCAACTCAAGACATAGCATCTGGGCACCTAGAGACCACACAGGTGGCTCTGGTCCCAGAGACAACACTGGGGGTCCCCCCAGTGAAGAGGACAGCCTTATGAGGCTGGCCAAAAGAATAGATCTAGAGTCCAGGCTCCTGGCTCTAGAAAAGGAAAGGAGAGAGATGGGTTTAGCACCCATCAATGGTGGCAGCAATAATAAAAACAAGGATAGGGAGGAAACTTCTGACCTTAAAATCCCCAAAGGGATTGTCCCTAAATTTGAGGAAGGTGATGATATCACCAAATGGTTCACAGCCTTTGAGAGGGCTTGTGATATCAGGAAAGTAAAGAAACCTCTCTGGGGGGCACTCCTGTGGGAACTGTTCTCTGGTAACTGCAGGGACAGGCTTCTGACTCTCTCTGGGCCAGAAGCAGGATCCTATGACCTCATGAAGAAAGCTCTGATTGAGGGATTTGGATTCACCACTGAGGAGTATAGAATTAGATTCAGGGGGGCTCACAAAACCCAGACCCAGTCCTGGATTGATTTTGTAGATTTCTCAGTGAAGACACTGGATGGTTGGTTAGCTGGACATGGTGTGCAGGATTTTACTGGATTGTACAATTTATTCATGAAGGAACATATTTTGAGTAACTGCACAAATGAAAAGTTGCATCAGCATTTGGTAGACCTAGGTCTAAAATCCCCCCAAGAATTGGGAAAAAGAGCAGACCACTGGGTCAAGACTAGGGTGACTAGGACGTTCACTGGGAGGGACCAGAACCAAGGGGTCCCAAAACCTCCCCAGAAGAAAGAGAGTGAACCCCTTGTGGATAAAAGAAAGGAGTCCCAGGTAGCCCCCCAAAAACCTGACCAGGAGGGTGGGCCCAAAGACACCTCACAAACTAAACCAGGGTACCAAGGTAAGAATTGGGATCCCAACAGAATATGGTGTTTCAACTGTCAGAAGGCTGGACACCACACCCAGGACTCTAGCTGTCCTAAAAATAAGGTTCCTAGTACAGCTCCAGGGGTGACTAGTGTAGCCCCAGGGGTTGCCAGTGTAGCTTGGGAGGGAGGGTCCTCAGATGAGGAAGTCCTCCTAGCTTTCAACTGGGGAATGGGCCCAAGAAGCAAGCTGGAGATCCCAGAAGGAAGTAGACACTTCCACCACCTACTGGTGAATGGAATCCCAGCCACTGCCCTGAGAGATACCTGTGCCAGTCACACTGTGGTACATGACAGGTTGGTATTCCCACACCAATATGTCTCAGGGGAAACAAGAAGGGTAAGAACTGTCCCAGGGGGAGTCACTGTTAGGCCTGTGGCTATAGTGCCCCTAGCCACAGCTGGGTCCCTTAGATGGAGGAAAGTGATAGTCAGTAAAAACCTCCCCCTTGATTGTCTCTTGGGGAATGATCACTTAGATGTGGAACTGAGCCAAAGAGAGGTGCTGGCCCAATGCCAGGCCTCGCCCAAAGAACCTGTGGGGGCTCAACCTGCAGTCAGTGCAGCTGAGTCCCAAAAGAATGAGAAGAAACAGGGTAGGAAAGGTGGGCAACTGTTAGCCACAGTTCCAGAGAGCCAGGGAGATGCTATCCCAGTAAGGGAAAACTCCCACAATGGCACTGGTAAATCCCCCCCTAGCCAACAGCAAGACCTGACTAGTCAGGCAACTGTCCAGCCTGAATTAGTGGCTCCTCAGGTGGCAGGACAAGGGGTAGAGGAGGGGTGTTCCCTACCAAGAGTAGGGACCCCCTATCCTCAAACAGACCAACAGCCAGGACCCAAAGAGAACTATAAAATAGCCCCCTCACTTGCCAGTCAGGAGCTAAAGGTATGGTACTGGGCACTGACAGCTGTCAGCAGCCTCTGCTGGGTGTTAGCCTTCATGGCAGCCCTATCCTTGGCATGGTGGCCTAACCCCCTGCCAAATAGCAAGTCAGGCCCCCTGACCTTATTGGTCATGGTGGGGTTGCTCAAGCTGTGGGTAGCCTCTGTGGGTAAGCTGGGCCTAGCCCTGGCTAAGTTAGAAACTACCGAGGTATACACCTCTAAACCCAAAATAGAAAGATGGGACCAGGACAGTAAAAGACAAGGAGAGGAGCCTTGGGAGTTAGGTCCTGAAACTAACAAGACAGGCCAGCTCCCCAAAGGGATTGACCTAGGCAGAAGGATGTAAGGCAGAGTAGGCCCTGCAACTTTCAAACCACTTCCCCAACTCTTCCTCGCCTGAAAGACTAGGTAGACTCTCCCAGCTTTGGCAGAAGTCTCCTGGCCTTTGGGCTGGGGGGGGCTTGTGTGAGAAAGTGGGTTTCTGTTGCAGTAACCCCCCCCTTTTTCTGCCTAATAGCTGATGCACTTTTCCTTGTTGTGCCCTGGGCTCCTGCCAATCAGGTGCCCAGGGCCTATGTTCCTTCCTTAAAACACACAAACTCCCAATTGGCAAACCCTGGCCACATGTCAGCCCCTGGTAAATGGTACCCTAGGTACCCAGGGCCTTGTGACCAGGGAAGGCCTCTAAGGGCTGCAGCACTCCTTGTGCCACCCTTAGAGGCCCTGTACCCTTACACACACACACTGCCTTTGCAGGCTGAGTGTCTGGGTGCAGGACAAAACAAAGAGTCGACATGGCACACATCTCTGTGTGCCATGCCCATTACCTATACTGCCAAGGCATATGTCAGCCACCCCTCTGGCTGGGTGCCTTATGCCTATGGTGTGGGCACAGGAGCAGGAGCCCTGTGCCCCTACAGTACCCAGGTCCATTCCTGGGCACTGTAAGTACAGTGCTGCCTTTTACAAGTACATGGTGCTGAGAGCTCGTCAAACACGAACTCCACAGCACCATAATGGCAACACTGAAGACTGGGAAGTTTGGTATCAAACTTCTCAGCACATTAAACCCACACTGATGCCAGTGTGGGATTTAATGTACTAAGCACCCCAGAGGGCATCTTAGAGATGCCCCCTTACAGCTAACCTACAATCCACGTCTGCTCTGAGGCTGCCCAGGCTGCCACACAGCAGACACGTTGCTGGACCCCTGGGTGGGAGAGCCCCTGCTCTCCCGGGCCTGCAACAATGCACATCCTGGGTGAGGTGAGAAATCTCCTCCCCCAGGATGAGCAAAGGGAAGCTTCAAAGGCATGCCGTCAGTTGGAGTTTCCCCAGGCCACTGCAACCCCCCACTCTGGCAGGAAGCTTGGCCGGAAACCCCATACAAGGACAGGGGATGTGCCAGCCTGCCCACCCCACCCCTCAGGTGGGGGAGGCGAGGTGAAGCACATCTCCGGGCTCTCGCCATCTTAAAGATGGGAGGCCCTACCCTATCAGGATTAGGCTACTGCCCTCCTCCCACAGGAGAGAGGCAGGATAGGGGGTGTACCCACCCCAGGACAAGGACCCATTGGTCCCTGGCCTTCACCTACCTGTAACGCCCCTAAATCTAGTATTTAGGGGCCCCCTGAACCTTCCTTCCCGAGATTCCAGATAGAAACCTACAAGAAGAGCAAGAAGAAAAAAGACCTGCCCTGCAGCTGCTAAAAAGAGGAAGACACCAACTGCTTTGGCCCCAGCCCTACCGGCCTGTCGACCCTCGAACCTGCTCCTGCTCCAGCGCGGCATCTCTTGTGGCCAGCAACCTCAAAAACCCCGGAGGACCTGGCTACCTTTGACCTCTGATTCCCTGGGACTCCCATGAGTAGAGGCTCTACTCGAGAAACCTATTCCTAACTCCTGGCAGCAGCCCGGAACCGCGGACCCAACACACTCTGCACCAGCCAAGCCTGGCCAGTGCCGGAGTGGACAAAGACCCTGAGGACGACCCCACGGCGACTGTGACCCCGAGTCCGGCACCCAAGGACCCCCCTCGACATCCTGGACGAAGCCTGCAGCCTCAGAACCGAGTGCCACCCCAGCCGCGATCAACCAGAGGGTAAGATTCCCGACGTCAAAAGGCACCCCTGCACCCGGCGCCCTGCGGCCCCCTGTGCCCAATCCCGGGGTACCCACCTAACCTACAACTACCCAACTTACCCCTCGAAGTGGTGGTGGCACCGGAAACATCCTCGTCCCCGAGCCTGCAGCCTTTTTCCAAACCGGAACATTCCCATTGATTTCCATTGAGCGCCCGAAGGCTCAAAAGCACCCTGCACCCAGCCGCCCGAGTGGCCCTGGCAGTGCACTCTCTACACTAACTTACTTCCCCACTTGCCCTGAGTAAGTGACCAGGAGCCCAGCTCCCACAGACGCGTGGCTTGCCAGACAGCAGCCACCAACTAAGGCCCCCCTATCCCTCATAGGATAACATTGGGCCTAACTCACTCTGCACCCGGCCGTCCTGAAACCGCTGAGGGTGAACCAACTGTACCTACCTGACACTGGGGGACCCCTGAGTCTATGCCCGGAATTTCAACTCTGCCAGTCGAGTACTTACCCTTAAACCGCTAACTTCATTTTCCTCATAGGGTAACATTGACTGGCTTTTTCTTCAAAAATCTTCTAAGTGTGAACTTTTCAAAACTGTAAAAATTCACCAAAAATCAGCCAAGTGACAAAAACGAATTTACTCACCTGTTCCTGGGTGAGCTCCCAGTGCTGGATCTTGGTGCCCAGCCCTGACCCTGAAAAGTACTCACAACTATACTTACCTCTAACTCATTTTTCTCCCATAGGAAACCATTGTCTGCTTTTCTGTGAAATTTCTTCTAAGTGTCTATTTTTGCAAATTTGAAATATTCTTTTAAAATCGTACCATTTCTGCAAACAAAATTACTTACCTGTTTTTGATAAGGACCCCAGTCCTGGGTCTAGGCACCCAGTCCTGGATTACTAAAGTAACGATAAAGTACTCTACCTGCAATTTGAATTTCTTGCCATAGAGATCCATTGAATGTTTTCTGTGAAATATTTTCTAAGTGCTAACTTTTGAAATAGCTAAATATTATTTAAAAATCATTACAGTTATTAAGTCGACTTTCATCACTTGATTCTGAATACTGACCCCAGGCTGGTTCTAGGATCCAGACCTGGAATTCCAAAAGTAATCTGAAAAGTAATTTATTACAAATAACCTGAATTTACCATTGAGCTCAATGCATTGTTATGTTTAGGAAATAGGATTGTTTATTGCAACCAACTGTGACTGTTTACACAAATTTATTGCTTGAAACAAAAGTATTTATATTCAACCTCTCATTCTGAGAAAGTATATTTTTACCCCCTTTGTGGTTCTAAAAATAAAACAAGCATATATTTTATATATACAAACCATTGGCCTAGAGTTCAGTTATTGAGTGTGTGAAACCATTTGCTGACTGAGTGTGTACAATAAATGCTTTACACTGTCCTCTGGTACTGCCTTACTGCTCGACCAAGCTACCACTTTTGAGAGTAAGGTCATACCTAACTTTGACCTCTATCAGCCTCTGGGGGACTGTGGACTCTGTACACCCTGTACCTATTAGGGAACAGTATATACAGAGCCACTTTCTCACAACCGGCGTCGGCGGGGACTCGGGAACGGGTCCCTCGGGCACTTGCGGCGTCGAGGCCGGAGCCGTCGACAGGGCCGGAGCCGCCGGCAGGCAAGGTTGCCCAGTCGGGTCCGCGGGGCCCGAAGGCGCACCAGCGGGCGTCGACGGCAGAGCCAGGTTCCTCATGGCCGAGAGGAAGGCACTGACCTCCGCCGGCATCGCGTCAGTCCCAGGGACCGGCGGGTATGGGGACTTGCGCGGCGCCTGCGGCTCTGCTGGAGCCGCGGGGGTGGAACTACCCTGACCCTCGGCCGAGTCGCGCGACCGGCGAGGGGAGTCCGAAGAGCGGTGTCGCCTCTTGGACTTCTTGGAGTGCTTCGACTTACCAGAAGACTTGGAGCCAGACGACCGATGAGGACGTCGGCTGCGGCTCCGCGCCCCTCTCGATCCCGGTCCAGGAGGAGGTCCAAGGATCGGCCGCGGAGCCGAGTGGCGAAGCTCGAGAAGCTTACAGAACCGCTCACGTCTAGCCTTTGAGGTCAGGGCCTTGCAGTCCGAACACGACTCCGCGTCGTGGTCGAGGCCCAAGCAGTAAAGGCACTGGCGGTGATGGTCCGTAACCGACATCAAGCGGTTGCAGTCAGCACAGGCTTTAAAACCAGGCATCCTACCGGCACCGGAGTCGAGACAAGATCAAAAAGGATCAAAAAAGTTAGTCAAAAAAGACTAAAAGGGGTAGCTCTCCCGGATCTGCGCTTACTGGCGCGGAAAAAAGAAGAACTGACGTCAGCACGCGAGGGCGGCGTCTAAGTACTCCGACGACGTCATTCCGGCGCACGACGCCGACGACTGACGCGGTGCCGCAGACGACGCCTAGCGACGCGCAAGGGGTATTGCTGACGAAAAATCTTCCGGATCCAGTCTGACGCCTGGGGATATTCTAAGGTGAGGAATCTAACTAACGTGTTTCTTTCAGATTCTGAATGCATTTGACAATCCACCTACCGATGGAGATGTGGTTGCCCTTGAGTGGTGGAGAGAAAGAGACAAACAGTTTGGTCTTCCAGAAAGGTTGTGTTCTCTCGATGTAGTAGAGTAAGGCTTGTTTGACATCTAGTGTGTGGAGAGCTCTTTCTGCAACGGTCTGTGGTTGCGAGAAGAATACTGGTAGTTCTACAGATTGGTTTGGTGAAAGGGAGAAATGACTTTAGGGAGGAATTTTGGGTTGGTACGGAGAACAACTTTGTTATGGTGCATTTGTAGAAAAGGTTCTTGAATTATGCTTGCATCTCACTGACCCTTCGGAGGGAAGTGATGGCTACGAGAAAAGCGGTTTTCCACGTTAGAAATTGGAGTTCACATTTGTGCAGTGGTTCGAAGGGAGGCCCCATTAGTCTGGTGAGAACGATATTTAGGTTCCACACAGGCGAGGGTGGCACTCTGGGGGGGGAATTATTCTTTTAAGGCCTTCCATGAAGGCTTTAATGGCAGGTACTCTAAAGAGTGATAGATGTTGCCTGTTTTGTAGGTAAGCTGCTATGGCTGCGAGGTGCAGGCGAATTGTCGTATAGGCTAGATTACACCTTTGTAGGTGGAGTAAGTAGCCTATGATGTGTTGAATGGAGACGTCTAGGGGATTGATGGTGTTGTTGTGACAATAGACAACAAAACGTTTCCGCTCTAGTGGTGGGTTGCCTAGCTTCCCTGATGACTTTCATACAGTCAGGGGGAAGATTTAGATAACCGAATTCTAGGATTTCAGGAGCCAGATCGCAAGGTTGAGCTGAGCTGGGGCCGGGTGTCTGATCTCTCCAAGGTTCTGGGTTAAGAGGTGTGGAGAGAGGCGTAATTTTTGGTGCGGTACTACAGATAGTTCCAGCAGTGTGGTGTACCACGGTTGTCTGGCCCAAGTTGGAGCTACTAGGATTAGTGTGAGGGAGTGTTGCTGTAGTTTGCGCACCACTAGTGGAATGAGTGGGAGAGGCGGAAAAGCGTACGCAAATCTGCCTGACCAGTTCATCCATATCGCATTTCCTTTGGACAATGGGTGTGGATATCTGGCGGCGAAGCTTGGGCATTCGGTGTTTTCGTGGGTGGCGAAGAGGTCTCTGTGTGGATGCCCCCACATCTAAAAGTACGGGTGTAGAATTTGTGGGTGGAGTTCCCACTCGTGGATTTTTTGTGTTTGTCTGCTGAGCAGATCTGCCATAGTGTTTCGGACTCCTGGGACATGCTGAGCTAGGAGAAAGATTTTCTGGGGTATGGCCCATCTCCATATGCTCTGTGCTAGCTGAGAGAGCTGTGGATTGTGTGTGCCGCCTTGTTTTTGAATATAGTACATGGCTGTCATGTTGTCTGTGCGGATTAGGACTGCCTTGCCTGAAATCTGTGTTTGAAAAGATTTTAGGGCTAAGAAGATTGCTAGTAACTCCAGATGGTTGATATGGAGTAACTTTTGTTGAGGTGTCCATGTGCCCTGCACGGTGAGATGTGATAGATGAGCTCCCCAGCCGGAGAGCGATGCGTCTGTTAGTACTCTCTGGGGAACCGGGTCCAGGAACGGTCGACCTTTGGAAAGGTTTGTGGTGGTCCACCACTGCAGAGAGCGATGGGTGCGACCGTCTACCAACACCAGATCTGTTAATTGAGCATGGGCCTGGTTCCATTGGCGCGCTAAGCACGCTTGGAGAGGACGCATCTGGAGTCTTGCGTGAGGTACTATGAAGATGCAAGAGGCCATCATCCCTATTAGTTGCATAAACACTCGAGCTGGAAGGGAGTTATTTGCCATGAATTTTGCGTGCAGAGCCTGAATGCTTGTAATCCTGGCAGAATTGGGGTAGGCTAGCGCTTTTGAGGTGTCTATGGCGGCACCGAGGTATTGTTTTATGTGGGATGGTTGTAGATTGGACTTTGCGTGGTTTACTGTGAAGCCCAGTTGGTGAAGTAGCTGGATAGTGGCATGCGTGTGTTGTACACACTGGCTGTATGAACTGGCTTTTATTAGCCAGTCGTCTAGATATGGGAAGACATGGATGTGTTGTCTCCTGAGGTGTGCTGCAACTACTGCTAGGCACTTGGTGAATACTTGTGGTGCTGTTGTGACTCCGAACAGGAGTACTTTGAATTGGTAGTGTTGGCCGTCCACTACAAATCTGAGGAACTTCCTGTGAGCGTTGTGCACTGGGATGTGGACATAAGCGTCTTTTAGGTCTAAAGTGGTCAGGAAGTCGTTTTGGGAAAGCAGTGCAAGTACCTGCTGAAACGTTACCATGTGAAAATGTTCTGTGTGTATGAATTTGTTCAGGGACATGAGGTCTAGGATGGGCCGCAGAGTCTCGTCCCTTTTTGGTATGAGAAAATATAGGGAGTAAACCCCCATATTTCGTTGGTTGGTAGGAACGTGTTCTATCGCCCTTTTCTGTAGGAGGGAGATTACCTCCTGCTTTAGTAGTGTTAGATGTTCTTGTGTCATTGGGCATTGTCTGGGTGGAATGTTGGGGGGGGGGGGGGGGTAGATATTAGTTCTAGGCAGTAGCCTGACCGAATTATTTGTGTTACCCATTTGTCTGAGGGGATGGTAGCCCAGACAGGGAGGAAATTTTGGAGTCTGCCCCCGACCGGAGTGGGATGGTCTGGGGGGAGTGGAGGGAAGTCATTGGGTAGGTGCGGTGGCAGAGCGGGCGGTGTTTGTTTTGCCTCTGCCTTTGTTATTATTACCCCTGTAGCCGCTTCTTTGGTAGCCCCTTGTAAAGGTGGACTGGGTAGGGGCCTTATATGAAGTGGAAGCGGTGTCGGAGGAATAGCCTCTGGATGTGCTCCGAAAGGAAGAGCGGCGAAAGGAGCGCCTGGGAGGGTGTGATTGTAAAGCTCCCATGGATTGTGCCGTGTCTGTGTCCTTTTTCATCTTTTCTAGGGCCTCATCCACTTTTGGGCCAAACAGATGTTCCTGGTCAAAGGGATGGTTGAGGATGGAGGCCTGTACCTCCGGTTTAAAACCTGAGATCGTTAACCAGGCATGGCGACGGAGGAGGACACTAGTATTGATGGCCCTGGAGGCTGTGTCTGCTGCATCTAGGGCACAACGTATGGAGGTATTAGTAATGGTTTTGCCCTCCTGAATTAGCTCGTTGGCCCTAGGTTTGTATTTATCAGGGAGATGGTTGCATTATGGCTTCTAATTCGTCATAATGGGCCCTGTCATACCTGGCTAGTAGCGCTTGTGTATTAGCGATACGCCATATGTTGGCAACTTGGGATGCAGTACGCTTGCCTGATGCGTCCAAGAATTTAGACTCTTGGTCAGGTGGTGGTGCTTCGCCTGACGCTTCGGAGTGGGCCCTTTTACGTGCTGTGGACACTACCAGAGAATCTAGTGGTGCTGGCCCTCTGTTGTAGGAGGGATCTGTAGGGACTGATTTATATTTATTTTCAATGCGCGGGTTAATGACCCTGGCTCTAACTGGGTCTGTAAAGACCTCTGGCGCATGTTTTATAACTCCCTTGAGCATAGGCAATATGGAGGTAGTCCTATGTGTGGTGTCAAACGTATCGAGGAGGAAATCCTCCTCCACGGGGTCGGTATGGAGATCTACCCCGTGATAGTGTGCTGCCCTTTGTAGTAGATGGTTGAACCCCAGTGAGTCTTCTGGTGGGGAAGGTCTGGAAGGGTAGAGATCATCCTGTGGGACGTTAGGGATGTCAGGGATATTATAATCGTCCCATGGGTCTGGGGAGCCTGTGGGAGTGGGGTCCCCTGTAGGTAAATCTTGGGAACGTCTCCTATGTCATCATATGGGTCCCCCTGATCATCATTATCCGGAGAGGGTGATGGGGAATGATGAGTTGGTGACGGAGATGGTGGAGGAGGGGAAGGTGGAGGGGGCGGTGGAGGTGGGGAAGGTATTCTGAAAGGAGAGGTAGCAGAGTCCTTCCTCTTTGGAGGTGGAGGCGGAGCAGGTTTTTCCAGCTGTCTCTTTCTGATGGAGAGCATCAAATGTCCGGTTTTAGGATCCTTAGTTAGTGTTTTTTGTAATGGATCCGGTGTAAAGAGTTCTGGTGATGTTGGTTGGTCCGTCGGCGCCGAAGGAGTCGGGCCGTTGGTTTTTTGGCTTTATCCGCGCTGGTTCGTTGTTTGGAACTATGCTTGGAAAAGTCTGATTGTTTGGTCGGCACCGAGATGGATTTCGGCTTCGAAGTGTCAGTGGCCTTGTGTGCTTTTGTCGGTGCCAAAGATGGCGTCGGCACCGAGGAGCTGGAGCTGGTTCTTGACACCGAGTGTTTCGGTGCGGGGCTCGGTGTCGAAGCGGAGGCCATTTTCTTTTTCGGTGTCGAGGAGTGTTTATCGGCACCGACGATGGGCTGGCTCGAGCCCGAGCCACCGGAAAGCTTAATCGGCTTCTTTACCGGGCCGTGCGGTGTGGGAAGCAGTGTCTTTGGTGTTGCTTCGGCCCGGAGGCAAGGCGTGACCGAAGCCTTTTTCGGTGCCGGTGAGAGTGTGGGTAGATTAGTACTCACGACCCTCTGTCCTGGATTGATGTCCTCCACATCTAAATCATCGGCTTCAGAGGCGCTGACGAGTCCCTCGTCCGTGTGGTGTTCTTCTGGAGCGTCGACGCCTTCCCCGAAGATGTCGTACGGAATCGCCGTTGACTAGTGTGCCATGGTTCTTCTGGCCCTTCGGTCTCTAATGGTTTTCTTGGACCGGAAGGACTTACACCCCAGACAATCTCGAGCCTCATGTTCAGGGGAGAGGCAGAGATTGCATACTTCGTGGAGATTGGTGTGGGGGAACTTGGACCCACATCGAGGGCACTTCTTGAACGGAGTCCTTTCCATTAGCCAGGACCGGAGCTTGGGTAGGCCCGAAGGCCGTCGTAGACGACCGGAATCGAAGGTTCTTGCCGATGAGAGGCGAGTCGAGTGGGGAGACCGTGATCGAAAACAATACCGCGAGTTGGGGTGAGGATTGCTCGATCGTCTAACTGGAAGCTGTTCGGAACCGGAGCGCGAAGATCACATCCGAGCCCGATGGCGGAAAAAAAAAAAATCTGAGGATGGAGCCGAAGCCCATGCGCAATACGATCCAAAGGAGGAGTCACCGACCTCATGACTTCCAAAGACTTTCCAAAAGGAAAAACAACTGCAAACATCCGGGCCCAACACCAGATGGCGATCTATGCACGTGTGTAATCTGCAGCTCATATGCCTCGAACAGTGGGGTTACCATGTCAAAAAGTGGCTTTTCCTACACGTGGGGATAATTTTAAGGAAAGGAATATACGGCTAGAGGTTTCTAATAGATACAGGTATTTAATGAGATGTAAACACCCACTGCAACTACAAACCCCTCTGCAATCTGAATGCAAATTGAAGACCCCTCAATGAACAAGTTACTTTCCTTCGGTAACGATATATCTGTAAGAAACATTAGTTAGATTCCTTACCTTAGAATATCCCCAGGCGTCAGGCTAGATCCGGAAAATTCTCTCGTCAGCAATATCCCTGCGCGTTGGTAGGCGTCGTCTGCAGCTCCGCGTCCGTCGTCAGCATCGCCGGGATGACATAGTCGGAGTACTTAGACGCCGCCCTTGCGCGCCGACATCAGTTCTGTACATAGCTTTCCGCGCCAGGAACGCAGAGCCATGCAAGAAACCGACACTGGTGCCATGAAACTAGGGCCCTGAAAGGGATTTCCTTAACCCTAGATATCAGTTCGCAGAACAGGAAGGATGGGTGGGGCGGTAACGAATCTAATGTTTCTTACAGATATATTGTTACCGAAGGCAAGTAACTTGTGCAACTGAAAGAAACACGTTAGTGATAGATTCCTTACCTTAGAATAGATACCCCAGCAATACCAACCCCGGTGGTGAGTCTGCGAACCAAGATCACACCAGGGAGTCCTGGAGAACGGAACGGCCAAAGAAACCGTTTCACCGGACTTGGCTGTCCAGGCAGTAATGCTTGGCAAACGTGGGCAGCGAGGCCCACGTAGCTGCCTGACAAAAGTCCTGCAGAGAGACTCCCCGTCCCAAGGCAGTAGTAGCCGCTGTGGCCCGAGTGGAATGGGCCCTCAGCCCCACAGGAGGATCCTTCTTACCCAAGGAATAACAGACCTTAATGCACAAAATGTCCCACCGAGAGATGGTTCGCTTGTCCACTGTCCGCCCCTTCTAATCGCCCACGTAGCCAACGAAGAGTTGGTCGTCCACTCGGAACCGTTTTGTGCGATCCAGATAAAAGGAGAGTGCACGTTTTGGGTCCAGACGGTGGAGTCTCTCTTCCTCTTTCTAGGGATGCGGAAAGTAAGGCAACGGACTGCCCGATGTGAAAGGCAGTAACCACCTTAGTAAGAAACAAAGGGCGAGACCTCAGAACAACCTTGTCCTGATGGACTGAGAGGAAAGGAGGTTTAGAAGAAAGAGCCTGGAGTTCATTCACTCTCCTGGCAGAGCTGATGGCAAACAGGAAAGCAGTCTTGAGAGTCAGAAGACGAAGAGGACAGTTATGAAGTGGCTCAAAGGGAGCGCACATCAGATAGGTTAACACTAGATTCAAGTCCCACTGACGCATTACAAAGGGAACAGGAGGAAACATGTGAGCAATGCCTTTCAAGAATCAATCACAACAAGGGACTTGAAATGAGAAGGCTGAGCAGGAAGCCTCAAGATGGCTGAAACAGCTGAAAGATATCCCTTGAAGATGCCCAGAGCAGAGCCCTGCTTGGCCAGGGAAAGAAGAGGAGAACCTCAGAAAGCGGGGCGGAAAGGGGATTCACAGCCTTTGCTGTGCACCATGTGTGAGAAAGTGGCTCTGTATCTACTGTTCCCTAATGGGTACAGGGTGTACAGAGTCCACAGTCCCCCAGAGGCTGATAGAGGTCAAAGTTAGGTATGACCTTACTCTCAAAAGTGGTAGCTTGGTCGAGCAGTAAGGCAGTACCTGAGGACAGTGTAAAGCATTTATTGTACACACTCAGTCAGCAAATGGTTTCACACACTCAATAACTGAACTCTAGGCCAATGGTTTATATATATATAAAATATATGCTTGTTTTATTTTTAGAACCACAAAGGGAATAAAAATATACTTTTCTCAGAATGAGAGATTGAATATAAATACTTTTGCAATAAGCAATGGATTTTTGTAAACAGTCACAGTTGGTTGCAATAAACAATCCTATTTCCTAAACATAACAATGCATTGAGCTCAATGGTAAATTCAGGTTATCTTGTAATAAATTACTTTTCAGATTACTTTTGAAATTCCAGGTCTGGCTCCTAGATCCAGCTCTGGGTCAGTACTCAGAATCAAGTGATGAAAGTCGACTTAATAACTAATGATTTTTAAATAATATTTAGCTATTTCAAAAGTTAGCACTTAGAAAATATTTCAAAGAAAACATTCAATGGATCTCTATGGCAAGAAATTCAAATTGCAGGTAGAGTACTTTATCGTTACTTTAGTAATCCAGGACTGGGTACCTAGACCCAGGACTGGGGTCCTTATCAGAAACAGGTAAGTAATTTCGTTTGCAGAAATGGTACGATTTTAAAAGAAAATTTCAATTTTGCAAAAATAGACACTTAGAAGAAATTTCACAGAAAAGCAGACAATGGTTTCCTATGGAAGAAAAATGAGTTAGAGGTAAGTACAGTTGTGGACACTTTTCAGAGTCAGGGCTGGGCACCAAGATCCAGCACTGGGAGCTCACCTAAGAGCAGGTGAGTAAATTCGTTTTTGTCACTTGGCTGATTTTTAGTGAATATGTGCAGTTTTGAAAAGTTCACACTTAGAAGGTTTTTCAAGAAAAAGCCAGTCAATGTTACCCTATGAGGAAAATGAAGTTAGCGGTTTAAGGGTAAGTACTCGACTGGCAGAGTTGAAATTCCGGGCATAGACTCAGGGGTCCCCCAGTGTCAGATAGGTACAGTTGGTTCACCCTCAGCGGTTTCAGGACGGCCGGGTGCAGAGAGAGATAGGCCCAATGTTATCCTATGAGGGATAGGGGGGGCCTTGGTTGGTGGCTGCTGTCTGGCAAGCCACGCGGCTGTGGGAGCTGGGCTCCTGGTCACTTACTCAGGGCAAGTGGGGACGTAGTTTAGTGTAGAGAGTGCACTGCCAGGGCCACTCGGGCGGCTGGGTGCAGGGTGCTTCTGAGCCTTCGGGCGCTCAATGGAAGTCAATGGGAATGTTCCGGTTTGGAAAAAGGCTGCAAGCTCGGGACGAGGATGCTTCAGATGCCACCACCACTTCGAGAGGTAAGTTGGGTAGTTGTAGGTTAGGTGGGTACCCCGGGATTGGGCACAGGGGGCCGCAGGGCGCCGGGTGCAGGGGTGCCTTTTGATGTCGGGAATCTTACCCTCTTGTTGATCGCGGTTGGGGTGGCACTCTGTTCTGAGGCTGCAGACTTCTTCCGGAATGTCGAGGGGGGTCCTTGGGTGCCGGACTCGGGGTCACAGTCGCCGTGGGGTCGTCCTCAGGGTCTTTGTTCACTCCGGCACTGGCCAGGCTTGGCTGGTGCAGAGTGTGCTGGGTTCGCGGTTCCGGGCTGCTGCCAGGGGTTAGAGATAGGTTTCTGAGTAGAGCCTCTACTCATGGGAGTCCCAGGGGCTTTAGAGTTCAAAGGTAGCCAGGTCCTCCGGGGTTTTTGAGGTTGCTGGCCACAAGAGATGCCGCACTGGAGCAGGAGCAGGTTCGAGGGTCGACAGGCCGGTAGGGCTGGGGCCAAAGCAGTTGGTGTCTTCCTCTTTTTAGCAGCTGCAGGGCAGGTCTTTGTTCTTCTTGCTCTTCTTGTAGTTTCGAATCTGGGATCTGGGGAAGGAAGGTTCAGGGGGCCCCTAAATACTAGATTTAGGGGCGTTACAGGTAGGTGAAGGCCAGGGACCAATGGGTCCTTGTCCTGGGGTGGGTACACCCCCTATCCTGCCTCTCTCCTGTGGGAGGGGGGCAGTAGCCTAATCCTGATAGGGTAGAGCCTCCCATCTTCAAGATGGCGAGAGCCCGGAGATGTGCTTCACCTCGCCTCCCCCACCTGAGGGGTGGGGTGGGCAGGCTGGCACATCCCCTGTCCTTGTATGGGGTTTCCGGCCAAGCTTCCTGCCAGAGTGGGGGGTTGCAGTGGCCTGGGGAAACTCCAACTGGCGGCATGCCTTTGAAGCTTCCCTTTGTTCATCCTGGGGGAGGAGATTTCTCACCTCACCCAGGATGTGCATTGTTGCAGGCCCGGGAGAGCAGGGGCTCTCCCACCCAGGGGTCCAGCAACGTGTCTGCTGTGTGGCAGCCTGGGCAGCCTCAGAGCAGACGTGGATTGTAGGTTAGCTGTAAGGGGGCATCTCTAAGATGCCCTCTGGGGTGCTTAGTACATTAAATCCCACACTGGCATCAGTGTGGGTTTAATGTGCTGAGAAGTTTGATACCAAACTTCCCAGTCTTCAGTGTTGCCATTATGGTGCTGTGGAGTTCGTGTTTGACGAGCTCTCAGCACCATGTACTTGTAAAAGGCAGCACTGTACTTACAGTGCCCAGGAATGGACCTGGGTACTGTAGGGGCACAGGGCTCCTGCTCCTGTGCCCACACCATAGGCATAAGGCACCCAGCCAGAGGGGTGGCTGACATATGCCTTGGCAGTGTAGGTGATGGGCATGGCACACAGATGTGTGCCATGTCGACTCTTTGTTTTGTCCTGCACCCAGACACTCAGCCTGCAAAGGCAGTGTGTGTGTGTAAGGGTACAGGGCCTCTAAGGGTGGCACAATGAGTGCTGCAGCCCTTAGAGGCCTTCCCTGGTCACAAGGCCCTGGGTACCTAGGGTACCATTTACCAGGGGCTGACATGTGGCCAGGGTTTGCCAATTGGGAGTTTGTGTGTTTTACGGAAGGAACATAGGCCCTGGGCACCTGATTGGCAGGAGCCCAGGGCACAACAAGGAAAAGTGCATCAGCTATTAGGCAAAAAAAGGGGGGGTTACTGCAACAGAAACCCACTTTCTCACACCATGCCACAAATCTGTTCCACCTGCAGGCGTATACCTTTTTAGTGGAGGGATGCCTGGCTGCCAGAATGACATAACAGACTTCAGGAGGCAAGTCAAATGGCATCAACTGCCGCCGCTCAATCTCCACGCATGGAGGTGGAGGCTGGACAGGTTCGGGTGGAGGACCGTCCCCTGCTGTTGCGACACAAGGTCCTCCTGAAGAGGCAGTCGAATCGGGGGATCGATTGACAGACTGAGTAGCTCGGGATACCAGTATCTTCGTGCCCAATCCGGAGCCACAAGGATGACTTGGGCCCGGTCACGCCTGATCTTCAGCACTCTGGGCAGAAGTGGTATAGGCGGAAAGGCGTACAACAGACCGCAACTCCACTTGCGACGAAATGCGTCTCCGAGCGAGTGCTGCCTTGGAAATTCAAACGCGCAGAACTGATGACATTGCACGTTCTCTTCAGTGGCGAATAGATCTAGCCAAGGCTCTCCCCACTGCTGAAAGAGACCTTGCGCCACTTCGGAGTTCAGACGTCACTCGTGATCCATCATGCACCGACGGCTGAGTTCATCCGCCCTGGCGTTCAGAGAGCCCGACAGGTGTTGAACCACCAGGGTGATGCGGTGATGCCCTGATGTTCCAGCCATGTCCAGAGGCGCAGAGCCTCCTGACAAAGGGTCCACAACCCCACCCCGCCCTGTTTGTTGCAATACCACATGGCGGTGGTGTTGTCCGTGAACACCTGCACCACACTTCCCCGGACAGAGGAAAGGAAGGCCTTCAGTGCAAGTTGGATTGTCCGCAGCTCCAATAAGTTGATATAGAGCCGGGACGCCGGCGGAAACCAGAGGCCTCTGATCTCCGCCTCTCCCATGTGGCTCCCCACATCCCAGGAGGGACGCATCCGTCACCACTACATGCTCCGGTTGGGGTAGGGAGAGGGATCTGCCACTGACCCAATCTCAGTCCGTGAGCCACCACTGCAACTGTCTTGCAGTGCCCTCCGAGATCAGGACGTGGTCGGACAGGTTACCCTGATGTTGAGCCCACTGGAACTTCAGGTCCCACTGCAGAGCCCGTATCCAACACCTGGCGTGATGTACCAGCAGGATGCAGGAGGCCATCAAACCCAGCAGCCGTAGGGCCATCCTGACCGAAACTCGGGATAAAGGCTGAAAGATCGGAATCGGAGCCTGAATATTCCGAACCCGCTGTTCGGGAGGATAGACCCGAAACTGCGCCGAGTCCAGAACAGCTCCGATGAAGAGGAGCTTCTGGGAGGGACTCAGATGAGACTTCGGCACGTTGATGTAGAACCCCAGCGAATGCAGGAGGTCGGCCGTAGTCTGGAGGTGGGAGAGGAATGTTCAGGGCGAGCCCGCCTTCAACAACCAGTCGTCGAGATAGGGGAAGACTGGAACCCCTAATCTGCGCAGATGAGCTGCGACCACCACCATCACTTTCGTGAACACCCGAGGGGCACTGGTGAGGCCGAAGGGGAGCACGGTAAACAAAGTGCTCGTGGCCTACCGTGAACCGCAGGTAACGCCGGTGGGCCGGCAGGACAGGGATGTGGAAATATGCGTCCTGCAAGTCCAACGCTACCATCCAGTCTCCAGGGTCTAGGGCAGCCAGAAACGGGGCAAAGATGAGCATCTTGAAATTCTCCCTCCGGAGGAAGGCGTTGACGCGCCTGAGGTCCAAGATAGGGCGTAGGCCCCCTTTGCCCTTCTTGGGAACCAGAAAGTAGTGGGAGTAACAACCCCACCCTACTTCTGGGCCAGGAACGCGCTCGATGGCCCCCTTGGCGAAAAGGACCATAACTTCCTCCTGCAGAAGTTGCAAGTGATCCCCGACATGCAGTGGTACTGCGGTGGCATGGCTGGTGGGGGGGGGGTCGCCTCGAAGGGGAGTGAGTAGCCCCTTCGGACGATTTGCAGCACTTACCCGTCCGAAGTGATGGTATGCCAGTGGAGCAGGTGATGGAGAACTCTGCCTCCCACTGGCGTGGAATGGGCCTGAAAGCTCGGACGAGGAGGGCTTTGAGGCAGGTGATGCGGGAGCGGATGTGGACTGACCGGCTCTGTCCCCCTGCTCCGCCACGGCGGAATCCACGTCCGCGTTGGGGCTGGTTCTGTGGCCTGTGGCTGGACGAACGTGCGGGGCGCCCCTTCCTTGGCCACGAAAGGGGCGAAAAGCAGAAGTTTACTGGCGCTGGGCCGACAGACCCAAGGACTTGGCTGTAGCCCTGGAGTCCTTAAAGTACTCCATCGCGCTATCTGCTTTGCCGCCAATAAGGCGACGGCCATCAAAGGGCATGTCCATGAGAGTGTTCTGGACATCCCCTGAAAAGTTTGTGGACCTCAGCCAGGCGTGACGACGAATCGCCACCGTCGTTGCAATCGCTCTGCCCAGCGAGTCCGTGGTGTCAAGTCCACATCTAATGGAATACCGTGCTGCATCACGCCGCTCAGCAAGAGCCTGGGCGAGCTGTGTCCTGGCCTACTCTGAACACTGGGGCAGCACATTCGCCATCGTATCCCACAGAGAGTGGGTGTAACGGTCCAAAAGGCATGCGGTATTAATAGACCGCAACCCAAGACTGACTGAGGAAAACAGTTTCTTGCCAAACTGTTCCATCCTTTTGGATTCCCGGTCTGGAGGTGCGGACGGGAAGGCGGTTTAGAACGTGGAGGCCTGGATAACCAGACTCTCAGGGGTGGGGTATACAGACAGAAAGCAGGGGTCGCCCGGAGCTGGGCGGTGGCGCCGGGTCACGTTCCGATCCACAGGAGAGACTGTGGAGGGCTTGGACCAAGTGCCCATCAGAACGTCGGTGAGGGCCTCATTACACTGCAGCAGAGGCTCCAAAGAGCTTACTGGCGGTTGAAGCACCTCAGTGACGAGGTTATTCCTCACGGCCGCTGCAAGAAGCTCCAGGCGCAAGGCCTTGGCTGCCTTTCGCAGCACCACAGCATAAGTAGCGCCCTCCTCCGTAGCCACGGAAGGAGGAGAGACGAAACCAGTGTCAGGCGAAGTGTCTAGACCACTGGCCTCCCTCAGCTCATTTACCCAGCCTGACTTAACGGGCACTGCTGTGCCAGAGGGTCCTCAGACCCCTCCCAGTCCTCCCCTTCATCCGATACCTGGTAATCAGGCAGAAATGACAGAGCCGGGTCATAGGCGAAAGGCTCACCCATCGACACCGGAGACGGCGCCGCTCTGACGCCGGGCCCAGACTGAAACCAGGGATGGCGCCGGGAGCGACACCATGGGGCTTGGCGCCAGCGGAGGAGTTGTGAGGTCAACTGGCGTCGACCGGGATCCAGACCTGGATCCCACAGGGGCCTGCGGTGTCTGGACCGAAGTCGACGACTGCGCCGGGGCCGAAGCCGCCGGCTCGCAAGGACCCCCAGTCGGACCTGCGGGGCCCGGAGGCGTGCTGGCAGGCCTCGACGGCGGGAAGAGAGTCCTCATTGCCACAAGGAAGTCTCGAATCTCGCCCGGAGTTGCATGAAGTCCAGGGACCCGAGGGTGTGGGGCCGGATGAGACTCCTGTGGAGCTGCGCGGGTGGTGCCACTCGAAACCTCGGCCGAGTTGCGCGACCGGCGAGGTGAGTCAGAAAAGCGATGTCACTTGGACTTCTTTTTGCCATGCCTCGACTTACCTGAGTGCGAGGACTTGGATTCCGACGAGCGGTGAACACTGCGGCTCCGCGACCTGTGCTTCGGCTTCCTCCTCAAACAGGACCTCAAGCGGCGCGGAGCCGACTGCCGGATCTCGAGGAGCTTGCAGGACCGCTCCCGCCTAGCTTTCAACGTCAAGGCCCTGCATTCGGGGCACGACTTGTCAGCCCCAAGACAGTAGAGACACCGATGGTGGGGGTCGGTAACTGACATCAGTCAGTGACAGACGTCACACGGCTTGAACCCGGGCATCCCTACCGGCACCAGGAGTCGAAGTAGACTCGAAAAAGATAGACAAAATGTCCAAAAAGTTAGTCAAAAAATGATTAAGGGTACGCTCTACCCGGATCTGCGCTTGCTGGCGCGGAAAAAAGAACCGACGTCAACGCGCGAGGGCGGCGTCTAAGTACTCAGACGTCATCCCGGCGATCACGACGCCGAACGCAGAGTCACAGACGCCGCCTAGCGATGCTCAGGGGTACTGCTGACGAAAAATGTTTCCGGTTCCAGCCCGACGCCTGGGGATATTCTAAGGTAAGGAATCTAACGTGTTTCTTTCAGATTTCAAGTTATAGGGTGAACTGCCCCTCAATTTCAATCCCAGGAAAATTTCTACCCCAATGCCCCACTTCGCTAAACCTACCGATACATTCCCCTTGACAAAGGAAAGGATTAAGAAGGATCACTCCACTGCCTAACATTTTTCTCCACTAACACTTAAGGAGTAATGTGAACATTTTTGTTTAGTTAATTAAAACCAAAACAATATTCTAAAACACCAGATTCATTGTACCGTTAAAAGCACACAAATATATACATAATAAAAATCATAGTATCAATTTATTGAGTCGGGGATACATCTCCTTATACATTGCATTCAAATTAATTTCTTTTTCACAGTACTGTCAATGTTAAAAGAGACAATGACCACTATAGCGACTCCATGACCAATTTCAATATGTCGAGACTTTCTTACAGCTGATTACAAATGTTAAGTGGCGACTAAGTTGCGGGGCATTCGAGTCAAGGCATTTTAATATGGTACTTCTGCAGGAGCGGATGCCTCTTTCATTGGACTGTATCTTCAGCAATTTACGGTGTTGCGGACCCAAGGCTGGGCAGATGCATATTAGGTGAATAAAGTCCTTACTGAGGTGTAATATTTTCTTTTACTTTGCTCTAAATAATAAATCAGTTTTGACCCAACAGCAGTGCTGCACAGCTATACAGTCAGAGAATGTCAGAGATAAGACACCTAAACTGGAGTGAAAATTCTAGGGGGGGCGGGTGTATATATTATATATATATATACATACATACACACACACATACATATATACACAGCAAAAAAAAAAAAAACATTTACAAATACTCACCAAAAAGCAGTCAAGGTCTGGAAGTTGATTGTCTCTAGCACATGCTCTGGGGCGTTCAGTTCCAACAGCAGCATGATGAATATTCGATGGTAAGGGAGTTGTTGGAACTCAGTTTGTCTTGCATCATGATCTTGGAGGAGAACCCCAACCACAATACCAAGAACCTAAAATAGAAGGTAATTGTGCTATTTTAAAGAGACCAATTTTAAACATCCAGTTAGTCACAACAAGGCCAATCATAACCTATAGGAAAATATCAATATGTGAAGAACAAGCATTTGCAATGCAATTGGTCTCGCCTTTGGGACCTTACAAGTATTTTGCTATGCAGCACATTATGGTGGGTACAGCAACATTTACTGTTGTACTGTGCAGGAAGCAGTGAAAAGGTGCAGTACCACAAGCCACATGTATAATTAAACGCCACCGAAAGAGATTAACAAAATCTTCCTAAAACAACTACCAGAGGAAAGCTGTAAAGTTGCCAGGACCTGAGCCACTGACAAAAGAAGAGGCAATGAATAAAGTATGACAACGAGTCCAAAAATGATACAACAGGAGGGACAAATAAATTAATTCACAACTTAGAGGGAGAGAAGGGCAGAGGCATATCCCACCAATGAGTTAAATTAAATCCAAAGAAACGTGGCCAGCCAGAGCCCTACAAGTAAGGGAAGATGAGAGCAGTTATGGCCACAGGAAAAACAGTGTGTGGGGCAGTGTTACGACTCACATAGTGCCTAGTGGGTTAGCGCAAGCTAGTAGCAGATGGGCAAAGAAACTACTCTGAATTATTGAGCTATAGATGGTCTAGGGGTTGGGGGTAGTTTGTAAGAAGCCAGATCATGGCGAAAAACATGTCCCGTTCCACAAGTAGTAGATGCATAACTACCTATCCGTTGCTGCAACACCTCCACTTCCAACGCAAATCAAACTACGTCAGCAGTTACAACAAAATACACTATCCTTTCCTTTGCTGTTTAACAATACACGCACCCTTTACAATGCTGTAAAGCAGTACAAAGTGGAGAGTGGGTGGGGCTTCTATTCCATACTCCAGTACGGCAGAGGCTGATTGTCCTGGAGCTTGAGGCAGTCCCCTGAGGGGGTGTTCAATCCCAGCACCGCACGAGGCTCCTATAGACCCGCTTCAGGCGAGAGACTCCCAATTTTAAGCCACAAATAGTGTTCTGTTGGCTGTCCCCCCGCCTGAACGTGCCTCTGGCTCAACAGAGGTGAATGGGGCAAAAACATTCTTGCAATGGTTTATTCAAAGTCTCCCATTTTACTCTTCTAGCATTGTGAAGGAAGGACTCGCCCACAGCAGGCGAGAATATCCTTGCAAAGATTAATTCAACTAAGTCAAAGTTCCTTGTTCACAGAGAGACGCCAGCAAGCAGCGACCCAGCTGATGCCCAGGCGGGAACCCACACACGGAGGTGTCCCTGCCAGCCTTTACCAAGCTCCACCCAAACTCGAACGGACAGGGTGGCATGCATGGTATTGTGCCTTACCCGCAAGCAATGCCAGGAATTCCCCCCATTCAGCTCTTAGAAACCCGTGCCAGGGTCACCATCCACAAGGAGCGCTTTGTGACGTGCAGCGCTCCATGAGGCTTTAAAATCCGATTTTGCTGTCAGAGTTAGTCTTTTTGAAAGAAAAAAAAAACATTGACAACTCCATTGCATTATTCCGCCCATGCTGTTTTGATGTTTTCTAACCTGTTTTGGAAAGAATGGAAAGCACATTTGTTTATTCAACATGCGGACGACAACTGTGTTCATTGCTGTCTTTCTGGATTTACAAGCCAGACCGAAAGAGTTAGCAGATGAAACATGCCCCGTCAAGGGAGCAGTCCCACCCCAGAGCTCTAAGACAGGAGTGTGGTTTATTGACACAGCCCAGCCCTCCAGGCCCTAACATGGGGACACTCCCACAGAGCTTATGGCTGCTCACTCTTAGGGCTGGCTTGAGGCCGCAGCCCTTTTTTCAGTTTTATCTAGCACAATCTCAGGACGAAGGTATCAGAGCGCTTTACAGGAACAGCAGCTGCATTAGAGACTGACACTTTCAATTTCAGGCACGGGGAGATGAAGTGATTTGCCAAGAATCACAGGGTGTTTGAGCGTCTCTGCCGAGACTCGAGCCTGCTTCCCCAGCTCCGAAGTCTGCCGCTCAGAGAGGATTGTATGCCCCCTCACTTCCATTCTAGAAGCCAGCCTGTATTTCACCCCACACAATAAACCTAAGGGGTTATGGCAAAGCATGGCTCCAGAAATACTGCATCAGATGCCATCGAGCTGATGTGAGTAGTAGGAAAGAAAGTTAATACAAAGGCAGTGGGCCGGACGTATTTATGGTGCAAAGCATGTTAAAGCTCACAGCCATTTACCCTTGGATCAGGCTTGGAGAGAGAAGAATATGCTGTTTCAGAGGGAGAGGTTGTGATTCAGGGGTGGGAGCTGGGGACCAGTGTTCGAACCACGTCAGCTCAACGTACGAGTTACTTACCTTCGGTAACGATGTATCTGATAGAGACGATTCTAGCCGCAGATTCCTTCAAGTAGAATTATCCCCAGGCGTGAGACTGGATCCGGAAACTTTTTGACACAGCATCCTTGCGCGCCGGGGGCGGGGCGACACCACGCGACTCCGCCCAGGTGTCGTCCGCGTACGTGACGTCAGCAAGGTCATATAAGACCCGCCCCGGCACGCCCACGTCAGTTTTCTTCAGAGAACTTTTCCGCACCACAACGCGGAACCACCAGATAAAAACATGTGGGAGCATGGAAACAGTGTGCGAAGAGCAGAAAAATTGGAAAGACACGCTAACACCACCACCAGGGTAGTGACAACACCGCAGACCCCAAGGGCAGGGAAAGAAGAAGAACAAGCAGCAGAAACCTGCGCAGCCACCCTGCACGCACATAGACAACCTCCCATCCTTGCGTCCCGAAGGGAAGAACAGGCATAAAAGTCATGGCACACGTAGGAAGCCCACCCCCCTCATCCTGAGCAAGGAATGGGACCAGTCCCAAGACAGACAGGGACAACAAGCCACCCCAACCTAGAGGGCAACCACCCACAAGGACAAGACATGGCCAGAGGACCCTCAAACCTGACGATGGCAAAGGAAGGAAGGGAGGGGAGGACAAGGATAGAGGCAATGCCCCCCCCCCCCCTCAAACCTGGAGTGGCGAGAGCAGCAGGGCACCGGCGCACCAAAACCCCATCCCCCAAAGAACCAAGGGAGGAATGAACCGCCCCCAGACGGAGCCACCCGTCAAGAACAAGAGATGCACTCACAGGAGAGACAGCTCCCCACCGGGAGGCAAGTACCGAAGACCAACCCAAGGGTCCTCGCAGATTAGGGGAGGAAGGGCGGGCCGTGAAGGAACCTGCGGCTAGAATAGTCTCTACCAGGTACATCTGTTGCAGTAACCCCCCCCCCCCCCTTTTTTTTTTGCATAATAGCTGATACACTTTGCCTTGTTGTGCCCTGGGCTCCTGCCAATCAGGTGCCCAGGGCCTGTGTTCCTTCCCTAAAAACTGCCTAACAGCCAAAACCCAAATTGACAAACCCTGGCCACATGTCATCCCCTGGTAAACGGTACCCAGGGCCTTGTGACCAGGGAAGGCCTTTAAGGGCTGCAGCACTCATTGTGCCACCCTTAGAGGCCCTGTACCCTAACACACACTGCTCTTGCAGGCCGAGTGTCTGGATACAAGACAAAACAGAGTCGACATGGCACACATCCCTGTGTGCCATGCCCACTACCTACACTGCACTGGCATACATCAGCCACCTGTGAGAAAGTGCCCTCTTTCTTGCATGGTATGCCCCCACTTTTTGCTAAATTGCTGAATGTACCCTGGACTCCTGCCAATCAGGTGCCCAGGGCCTATGTTCCTTCCTTAAAACACACAAACTCCAAATTGGCAAACCCTAGCCACATGTCAGCCCCTAGTAAATGGTACCCTAGGTACCCAGGGCCTTGTGACCAGGGAAGACCCCTAAGGGCTGCAGCACTCATTGTGCCACCCTTAGGGGCCCTGTACCCTTAACACACACACACTGCCTTTGCAGGCTGAGTGTCTGGGTACAGGACAAAATGAAGAGTCGACATGGCACACATCTGTGTGGCATGCCCAACACCCACACTGCCAAGGCATATGTCAGTCACCCCTCTGGCTGGGTGCCTTATGCCCATGGTGTGGGCACAAGAGCAGGAGCCCTGTGCCCCTACAATACCCAGGTCCATTCCCGGGCACTGTAAGTGCAGTGCTGCCATTTAAGATTACATGGTGCTGAGAGCTCGTCAAACACGAGCTCCACAGCACCATAATGGCAACACTAAAGACTGGGAAGTTTGGTATCAAACTTCTCAGCACATTAAACCCACACTGATGCCAGTGTGAGATTTAATGTACCAAGCACCCCAGAGGGCATCTTAGAGATGCCCTCCTACAACTAACCTACAATCCACGTCTGCTCTGAGGCTGCCACACAGCCGACACGTTGCTGGACCCCTGGGTGGGAGAGCCCCTGCTCTCCCGGGCCTGCAACAATGCACATCCTGGGTGAGGTGATAGATCTCCTCCCCCAGGATGAGCAAAGGGAAGCTTCAAAGGCCTGCCGCCTCTAGGAGTTTCCCCAGGCCACTGCAACCCCCCACTCTGGCGGGAAGCTTGGCCGGAAACCCCATACAAGGACAGGGGATGTGCCAGCCTGCCCACCCCACCCCTCTGGTGGGGGAGGCGAGGTGAAGCACATCTCCGGGCTCTCGCCATCTTGAAGATGGGAGGCCCTACCCTATCAGGATTAGGCTACTGCCCCCCTCCCACAGGAGAGAGGCAGGATAGGGGGTGTACCCACCCCAGGACAAGGACCCATTGGTCCCTGGCATTCACCTACCTGTAACGCCCCTAAATCTAGTATTTAGGGGCACCCTGAACCTTCCTTCCCTAGATTCCAGATTCCGAAACTACAAGAAGAGCGAGAAGAAAAGAAGACCTGCCCTGCAGCTGCAAAGGAGAGGGAGACACCAACTGCTTTGGCCCCAGCCCTACCGGCCTGTCGACCTCGGATTTGCTCCTGCTGCAAACCCGGCATCTCTTGTGGCCAGCAACCTCAGAAACCCCGGAGGACCTGGCTACCTTTTAACTCTGATCCCCTGGGACTTCCATGAGTAGAGGCTCTACTCAGAACCTACCTTTCACCCCTGGCAGCAGCCCGGAACCGCGATCCCAGCCCACTCTGCACCCGCCAAGCCTGGCCAGTGCCGGAGTGAACTAAACCCACGAGGACGACCCCATGGCGACTGTGACCCCGAGTCCAGCACCCAAGGACCCCCCTCGACTATCCTGAAGAAGCTTGCAGCCTCAGAACAGAGTGCCACCCCAACCGCGATCAACAAGAGGGTAAGATTTCCGACATCAAAAGGCACCCCTGCACCCGGCGCCCCACGGCCCTCGGTGCCCAATCCCGGGGTACCTACCTATCCTCCAACTACCCAACTTACCCCTCGAAGTGGTGGTGGCACCTGAAGAGTCCTCGTCCCCGAGCCTGCAGTCTTTGTTCAAACCGGAGATTTCCCATAGAAATCAATTGAGCGCCCGACGGCTCAAAAGCACCCTGCACCCAGCCGCCCGAGTGGCCCTGGCAGTGAAAACTATACTCTAACCTACTTCCCCACTTGCCCTGAGTAAGTGACCAGGAGCCCAGCTCCCACAGCCGCGTGGCTTGCCCGACCGCAGCCACTAACCCAGGCCCCCCTATCCCTCATAGGATAACATTGGGTCTAACTCTCTCTGCACCCGGCCGTCCTGAAACCGCTGAGGGTGAACTGACTACCTACCTGACACTGGGGGACCCCTGAGTCTATGCCCAGAACTTTAACTCTGCCAGTCGAGTACTTACCCTTAAACCGCTAACTTCATTTTCCTCATAGGGTAACATTGACTGGCTTTTTCTTGGAAATTCTTCTAAGTGTGGACTTTTCAAAACTCAAAATATTCACCAAAAATCAGCCGAGTACCAAAAACGAATTTACTCACCTGCTCTTAGGTGAGCTCCCAGTGCTGGATCTTGGTGCCCAGCACTGACTCTGAAAAGTACCCACAACTATACTTACCTTTAACTCATTTTTCTTCCATAGGAAACCATTGACTGTTTTTCTGTGAAATTTCTTCTAAGTGTTGATTTCTGCAATTTCTAAATATTCATCAAAAATCATCTGAAAACGTAATTACTTACCTGTTTTGGATAAATGTTCCAGTACTGAGTCTAGACACCCAGTACTGGATTACAAAAGTAACGATAACCTACTGTACCTGTAACCTACATTTCCTTCCATAGGGAACTATTGATTGTTTGCTCTGAAATATTTTCTAAGTGCTAACTTTTGAAATAGCTAAATATTAGTTAAAAATCATTACAGTACCAAAGTCGACTTTCAATAGCTGATTCTGAGAACTGACCCAGGACTGGATCTAGGATCCAAGCCTGGAATTACAAAAGTAATCTAAAAAGTAATCTGTTGCATATAATTTGAATTTATCATTGAGCTCAATGTATTGTGTTTAGAAATAGAGTTGCCTACTGCAGTTACTTGTAACTGTTTACTAAAAAGTCTATTGCATATACAAAAGTATTTTTATGAAACATCTCCTGTCGAGAAAGTATATTTTAATTCCAAGTGTTGGTTCTAAAATAAAACAAGCATATATTTTTTATACACAAACCATTGGCCTAGAGTTCAGTTATTGAGTGTGTGGAACTATTTGCTGACTGAGTGTGTACAACAAATGCTTTACACGTCCTCTGATACTGCCTTACTGCTCGACCAGGCTACCACTTTGGAGAGTAAGGTTATATCTAACTTTAACCTCTGTTAAACCCTTGGGGTCTGTGGACTCTGTACACCCTGTACCTATTAAGGAACAGTATATACAGAGCCACTTTCTCACACCACCCCTCTAGCTGGGTGCCCTATGCCAGTGGTGTGGGCACAGAGGTAGGAGCCCTGTGCCCCTACAGTACCCAGGTCCATTCCTGGGTCCTGTAAGTGCAGTGCTGCAATCTAAGAGTATATGGTGCTGGGAGCTTGTCAAACACTAACTCCACAGCACCATAATGGCAACACTGAAGACTGGGAAGTTTGGTATCAAACTGCTCAGCACATTAAATCCACACTGATGACAGTGTGGGATTTAATGTACCAAGCACCACAGAGGGCATCTTAGAGAGGCCCCCTGAAACCTAAACCTACAATCCACGTCTGGTCTGAGGCTGCCTAGGCTGCCACCCAGCAGACATGTTGCTGGACCCCTGGGTAGGAGAGCCCCAGCTCTCCTGGGTCTGCAACAATGCACATCCTGGGCGAGGTGCTAAATCTCCTCTCCCAGGATGGGCAGGGGGAAGCTTCAAAGGCATGCCGCCTCTGTGAGCTTCCCCAGGCCCCTGCAACCCCCCACTCTGGCGGGAAGCTAGGCTGGAAACCCCAAATAAGGACAGGGGATGTGCCTGACTGCCAACCCCACCCCTCAGGTGGGGGAGGCGAGGTGAAGCACATCTAAGGGCTCTCGCCATCTTGAAGATGGAATCCCTGCCCAATCAGGACTAGGCTCCTGCCCCCCTCCCACAGGAGAGAGGCAGGATAGGGGGTGTACCCACCCCAGGGCAGGGACCCATTGGCCCCTGCCCTTCACCTACCTGTAACACCACTAAATCTAGTATTTAGGGGCACCCTGAACCTTCCTTCCCCAGATTCCGAAATACAAAGAAGAGCAAGAAGAAAGAAAAGCCCTGCAGCTGCTAAGAAGAGGAAGACACCAACTGCTTTGGCCCCAGCCCTACCGGCCTGTCTACCCTCGAACCTGCTCCTGCTCCAACCCGGCATATATTGTGGCCAGCAACCTCACATACCCCGGAGGACCTGGCTACCTTTTGGCTCTAAGCCCCTGGGACTCCCATGAGTAGAGGCTCTACTCAAAACCTACTTCTAATCCCTGGCAGCAGCCCGGAACCGCGAACCCAGCACACACTGCACCAGCCAAGACTGGCCAGTGCCGGAGTGAACAAAGACCACGAGCACGACCCCACGGCGACTGTGACCCAGAGTCCGGCACCCAAGGACCTCCCTCGACACTCCTGAAGAAGCCTGCAGCCTCAGAACAAGGCGCCCCCCCTACCGCGATCAACAGAGGGTAAGATTTCCCGACACCAAAAGGCACCCTTGCACGCGGCGCCCCGCGGCCCCCTGTGCCCAATCCCGGGGTACCTACCTATCCTCCAACTACCCAACTTACCTCTCGAAGTGGTGGTGGCACCTGAAGAATTCTCGTCCCCGAGCTTGCAGTCATTCTAAACCGGAGATTTCCCATTGAAATCAATTGAGCGCCCGAAGGCTCAAAAGCACCCTGCACCCAGCCGCCCGAGTGGCCCTGGCAGTGCAACCTCTACACCTACCTACTTCCCCACTTGCCCTGAGTAAGCGACCAGTGTGAGAAAGTGGCTCTGTATTGAATATGCTACTTACCAGTATGCATCTGTTCTTGGCATGTAGGGCTGCTGACATTCATATCTGTGCATAGATCGCCGCCTAGTGTTGGGTCCGGATGTTTGCACGTTGTTGTCCTGGAAGAGTCTTCGAAGTATCCTGAGATAGGCGACTCCTCCCCTGGACCACAGTGCGCATGGGCATCCTCTCCATCCTCAGATTGTTTTTCGCCATTGTGGCAGTGATGGAGTAGATACAGAAAGTGATGACCATTCTTACAGTAATTCTGAGAGCTGCAGCTGCTACAGGCGCCGGGGATGAGGGAGGGCGATATGAATGTCAGCAGCCCTACATGCCATGAACAGATGCATACTGGTAAGTAGCATATTCAGTTCGAGGCATGTGGGCTGCTGAATTCATATCTGTGTATAGAATACATAGCAGTACCTCCTATTAGCGAGCGGTGGCTACCAGTGCCAGTTGCAGCGGTCTGAAAAAGAGTTTTGAGAACAGCCTGTCCTACAGCTGCCTGCTGTTTTGATTGCACATCTACACAATAGTGTTTGCTAAATGTGTGTGTAGTGGACCAGGTGGCTGCTCTACATATATACTGCAAAGGGATGTTTCCCAGGAAAGCCATGGAGGCCCCTAACTTGCGTGTTGAGTGGGCTCGTGGGGGAATCGTTAATGTGCGTTTAGCCTTTTGATAGCAAATTTGAATACATTTAACGATCCATCTGGCTATACCTGCTTTGGAGATTGCGTTGCCTTTGTGTTGTGGGGAAAAGGCAACGAAAAGTTGTTTAGTCTTCCTAAAGATCTTAGTCCTGTCGATATAGTACATGAGGGCTCTCTTCACATCTAGTGTATGGAGTGCTCTTTCTGCGACAGTTTGTGGGTTTTGAAAGAAAACGGGCAGTTCAATAGTTTGATTCATGTGGAACTGCGATATCACCTTGGGCATGAAATTGGGGTTGGTACATAGTACGACCCTATTGGCGTGAACCTGTATAAATGGCTCTTGAATGGTTAGTGCCTGGAGTTCACTAACTCTTCTTGCCTTTGATGCGGCACCACGGAAAGTTCGAGAAAAGTGGTGTACCATGGCTGGCGTGCCCACGTTGGAGCAACCAGGACGAGTGTCAGTGAGTGTTGTCTGAGTTTGCGAGCCACCAGCGGTATCAACGGTGCTGGGGGAAAAGCGTACGCAAATCTGCCGGACCAGTTCATCCATATCGCATTGCCCTGCGACTGTGGATGTGGGAACCTGGCGGCAAAGCTTTGGCATTTTGCGTTTTCGCTTGTGGCGAATAGGTCTATCTCTGGATGACCCCATTGCTGGAAGTACGGTTGGAGTACTGATGGGTGTAACTCCCACTCGTGCATCTGGTGGCTGTGTCTGCTGAGCAGATCCGCCATCTGGTTGTCCTTGCCGGGGAGGTGTTCCGCCATGAGGAACATGTTCCTCTGAATGGCCCACTTCCACATGCTCTGAGCCAGATGAGACAACTGTGGAGAGTGTGTTCCTCCCTGCTTCTGTATGTAGTACATGGCGGTCATGTTGTCCGTCCGGATCAACACGACTTTGTTGCACAAGTGTACTTTGAATGCTTTCATAGCCAGGAAGATTGCCATCAGTTCTAGGAGGTTGATGTGCATCTTCTTTTGTTGTGTTGTCCATAGTCCCTGCACTGTGTAGTTGAGTACATGAGCTCCCCATCCCTGGAGAGACGCGTCCGCTGTCAGTATTATCTGTGGAACAGGCTCTTGGAACGGTCGGCCCTTGCAAAGGTTTTGTGGATTCCACCAATGCAGAGAGTTGTATGCCCGACCGCTCACCAACACTAGGTCTTTTAGTTGTCCGTGAGCCTGGTTCCATTGACGTGCTAAGCACTCCTGAAGCGGGCGCATATGTAGTCTCGCGTGTGGGACTATGAAGATGCAGGAGGCCATCATGCCTATCAACTGCATGAACACTCGCGCGGGAAGGGAGTGTTGTGGTTTGAACTTGGAAATCAGCATTTGCATGCTGTTGATTCTCACTAAATTTGGCTGAGCTGTGGCCGCCAGAGTGTCTATGGTCGCACCTAGGTACTGTTGTACGTGTGCGGGTTGGAGATGTGATTTTGGGTAATTTAGTGAGAACCCCAGACTGTGAAGGAGGTGAATGGTGCGGGACATGTGGCTGGCACATTGCTGGGCTGACTTTGCTCGAACAAGCCAGTCGTCCAGGTAAGGGTAGACGTGTATGTGCTGCCTCCGTAGATGTGCCTCCACAGTAGCTAGGCACTTTGTGAAAACTCTGGGTGCTGTTGTGACGCCGAAGGGAAGAACCTTGAATTGGTAGTGCTGCCCTTGAATAGTGAACCTGAGATATTTCCTGTGTGATGGGTGAATGGGTATGTGGAAATACGCATCTTTGAGGTCTAGTGTGGCCAGGAAGTCTCCCTGTTTCAGCAGTGGGAGGACTTGTTGCAGGGTGAGCATGTGGAAATGCTCCGAAAGAATATAGCGGTTGAGGGGTCTCAGGTCTAGTATAGGTCTGAGTGACCCGTCCTTTTTTGGTATTAAAAAGTACAGGGAGTACACCCCTGTACCTTGCTCGTGGACGGGTACGACCCCTATTGCGCCTTTTTGCATCATGCTTAGCACTTCCTGCTGTAATCGCGCTAAGTGCTCTGAGGACATAGGACGGTGTTTTGGGGGTATTGTGGGTGGAGTAGAGGTTAATTCTAGGCAGTAACCGTGTTTGATAATATCTTTGACCCATCTGTCCGTGGTGATGGAGTTCCACGTGTCCATGAACTTTTGCAACCTTCCCCCGACAGGTGTTGTGTGGTCGGGAGGAAGGGAGAGGGCGTCACTGTTTGTTCTTGGGAGAGGATTTGGTATTGCCGTATCCGCGTCCTCTGCCCTTTGTGCTTGAACCACGATATCCACCCCTGTTGTTTTTATCGTAGGTACTTTGGGTGTTGCCCTCTTGTAGGTTTGCTGTGACCCCTGTCCTCTACCTGCTCCTCTATTACCGGGGCGACGAAAGGAGCCACTCCGAAAGGTTTGCGTTTGGAGAGCCCCCATGGACTTTGCAGTGTCTGTGTCCTTTTTTATTTTTTCTAGTGTCAACCTCTGGCCCGAATAAGTAGTCTGGGTTGACCGGCTGGTTGAGGATGTTATTTTGCATCTCAGGTTTGAATCCGGAGATTCGTAACCAGGCGTGTCGTCGTAACATGACGCTAGTGTTTATGGCTCTGGCAGCTGTATCTGCGGCATCCAGTGCACACTTGATGGATGCGTTTTTGAGGAGTTGTCCCTCTCTGATGAGGATCTCTGCTCCCTCTTTGTATTGGTCAGGGAGATGTTGTAGTAATGTTTCTAGTGTGTCATAATGCGCTCGTTCGTAGCGAGCCAGGAGCGCTTGAGTATTGGCAATACGCCATAGGTTAGCTGCTTGGGCCGCAACCCGTTTGCCGGAGGTCTCTAACACCTTGGACTCTTTGTCCGGGGGAGGGGCATCCCCAGTCGTCTGCGAGTGCGCCCGTTTACGAGCATTCGCGACTACTATGGAATCTAGAGGCAATTGTCCTCTAATATAGGTAGGATCCCCAGGCGCTGACCTATATTTTTTGTCGATTCTGGGGTTGAAAACTTTGGCCCTGGTGGGTTCTTTGAAAATGTCCTTTGCTGGTTTGAGGACACCTTTCAACATGGGTAGAGTTTTAACATGTTTTTCTGAGGATGCGAAAGTGTCCATGAGAAAATCGTCCTCGATGGTGTCAGAGTGGAGTTGAACACCATGATTGGCCGCAGCACGTTCAATGAGGGCGTTGAATGCGGCAGTGTCCTCTGTGGGAGACGTTTTTGCTCCATAGAGTTGCGGGTCCTGTGTATCCATAGGTGCACCCGAGTCTACAGGGTCATCCCAAGCTTGGTCAGGGTCCTGTTAGCCTTGAGGGTCCATCTCTCCGGGGTAGGGGACTTGGTCACCCATGTAGTCCTCCAAAACGTCTGTGTCGGAGTGTGTCGGAGAGAAGGACTTTGGATCTTAGTAAGAGGCATTGAGAGGCTCGTAAAGAAGTGGTTCTGAATCCACTGGCAGCTTTTTCTTTAGTGGGATCCGGTAGGAGTCCAAAGTTGGCTCAGAAGTTATCCTCCTTTTGTGAAGCATCATTCTGCCTGTTGCGGCATCGATGATGTGTGAAGGCGACGTCTCCGTAGGAGAGTGTTCTGCAGGTGTTATCCTGGTGTGGGTGACACGTGTTCTGATTTCGAACAGTTTTGGCGCCGTGGATGGTGGCAGGCCAAAAGTGATGTTGGCCAGTGCCGGAGAAGCTTTTTGAGCCTTTTTCGGCTCGGAGCTTGATGTGTCCTGGAGGGCCGCCTTATCTTTGATGCGTTGCAAGGATGCTGAAACTTGCCGCACCTGGAACGCCGACGGTTCTTTGGCGCCGACCGGTTCCGTTGAGGCAGGCGTGGACGTCTTCGGTGACACGGGGTCATCGAGGAGAGGTAGTAGCTGTCGACGGCGTCGATGATTGTGCCTTTGGTGCTGTTTTGGAAGTGGTGTGAGATCCAGCAGCCATTTTGACCTTTTTGGTCGGAGCCGATTGTTTCGGTGCCGGGAGCCGAGGCGGCTTGGCGGTACCGATGGTCTTTTTCCGTGCGTCGGCGCTAACGTCGGCTGCTGCAAGCTCGGCACCGAAGTCCCGTTTCGTGCGGTCGGTGCCGACGGGTTTGGCTGGCGTCTAAGGCGTGGTGGGCTTCGATCCGACCAGTGTGACTTTCAGTTTCGGTTTCTGCTGAACCGAGACGGCTTTCGGTTTCGATGAAGGGAAACCAGCAGTTTTGGGTAGTATAGGTTGCCGCTTAATGTCCGAGGCCGGGCCAGAGGGCGGGGCCGAATGGATGCGGGATAGGTCTTGGGTAAGGCCCGAAGGCGATCCCTCGACCGGAGCCACAGACTGACGCACTGGGATATCCAAAGTCTGTTCGGGTAGGCCTTGCTCGTCACCGGAGCTACTCTCTTCGGCCCCTAAGGCCTCATTGTAGTCTCCTTGCTCGGTGTCGGCTTCGTCTCTGTGGAAGAGTTGTTCTTCGACGTCTTCCGATCCGGAGTCGTGTTCGGAAGCGGGGCTGGAGGGTAGGTTCTCCACGTCTTGCACATCTTCGTCCTCGGCGTTGAAGATGTCAGTCGGGGCCGGTGCCGCTTGCTGCGCTTCGAGCCTCGCTGCTCGACGATTCCTGAGAGTCTTCTTGGATCGGAATCGGGCACAGGCCATACATGTGGACTCGTCGTGATACAGTGAAAGGCATTTGTTGCACACCGGGTGGACGTCGACATGGGGATATTTCGCATTGCATACAGGGCACCGCTTGAAGGGCGTCCTCGATTCCATCGTCGATGTCGGGTCGATGGTCAGGTATGATGCGAAAAAGTTGGTTTCTGGAAGTTAGTGAACTAACAAATAACTATCGATACCGATCGGGAACAGTACCGACGCGAACTAAAGGCCTTTTGGCCTGTAAAAAGTTTTTCCTAATTTGAGTCAAGATAAGCACATCCGAACCCAATGGCGGAAAAAAACAATCTGAGGATGGAGAGGATGCCCATGCGCACTGTAGTCCAGGGGAGGAGTCACCTATCCCAGGATACTTCGAAGACTCTTCCAGGACAACAACGTGCAAACATCCGGACCCAACACTAGGCGGCGATCTATGCACAGATATGAATTCAGCAGCCCACATGCCTCGCACATACTGTTCCTTAATAGGTACAGGGTGTACAGACCCCAAGGGTTTAACAGAGGTTAAAGTTAGATATAACCTTACTCTTCAAAGTGGCTCGACCAGGCTACCACTTTGGAGAGTAAGGTTATATCTAACTTTAACCTCTGTTAAACCCTTGGGGTCTGTGGACTCTGTACACCCTGTACCTATTAAGGAACAGTATATACAGAGCCACTTTCTCACATTGGTGGATCAGTGGTGGGATTCAAACTTGCATTTGTTGGACTACTTGGTTACCATCTGACCACACGACAGAACTCCTAAAAATTGCCTTTAGAATTCTGATTGGTCTTTCCAAAATTACTAAAAGTCTTGCTAGGGCCTTGCTTAAGTCCCATTAGAATTTTAGAAAAATGAAAGTCACTATAGTCAGGGTAGAGGGTTAGAACTGTCAGGTTAGAATGTCTCAAACAAACCCAGCTATTAGTGATAATAATAAAATGGACCTGGTGGAGGAGCTCGACCTCACACCTTACTTACACTTGTCTTTCAAGGAATTGAGGTCCTTATGCAAACTTAAAAATTTACTCATGTGGGAACTGTTCTCTGGTAACTGCAGAGACAGACTTCTGACCCTTTCTGGGCCCCAGAGGCAGGATCCTATGACCTCATGAAGAAAGCTCTGATTGAGGGATTTGGATTCACCACTGAGAAGTATAGAATTAGATTCAGGGGGGCTCACAAAACCCAGACCCAGTCCTGGATTGATTTTGTAGATTTCTCAGTGAAGACACTGGATGGTTGGTTAGCTGGACATGGTGTGCAGGATTTTAATGGATTGTACAATTTATTCATGAAGCAACATATTTTGAGTAACTGCACAAATGAAAAGATGCATCAGCATTTGGTAGACCTAGGTCTAATTTCTCCCCAAGAATTGGGAAAGAAGGCAGACCACTGGGTCAAGACTAGGGTGACTAAGACAACCACTGGGGGTGACCAAAAGAAAGTGGTCCCAAAACCTCCCCAGGGGAAAGGTGGTGAGAATCCCCAAGATAAAAAGTTTGAGTCTTCCAAAGGGCCCCAAAAACCTGTTCAGGTGGGTGGGACCCAAACTACTCCCTATGTGCCCCAACCATATAGGGGGAAGAACTTTGATCCCTTAAAGGCCTGGTGTAATACCTGCAAGAAGCAAGGACACTTAACTGTAGCTTGCCCCCAAAACAAAGCCCCTAAGGCACCCAGTACAGCTACTCCTGGGGCAGCAAGCATACAAATGGGATCAGAGGTGTACCCTGAGCAAATCTGGAAACACACTGAAGCCAGTCTAGTCTCCTTGGGAGAAGTGGTGTTTGCCACTGTAGCTGTGTGGCCCCCCAACTTAAAGAAATACTTGCAGTACCCCAGGGTGAATGGAACTAGGGTAGAAGCTCTGAGGGATACAGGTGCCAGTGTCACTATGGTGAATGACACACTGGTTTCCCCTGAGCAATACTTGATTGGGAAGTCTTACCCAGTCACCAACGCTGACAGTGTCACCACTAGTCATCCCATGGCAACATTAGGCTGGGGGGGGGGGGGGGGGGGGGGTTTACTGGCCTGAAACAGGTAGTGGTCTCTCCAAAGTTGCCAGCGGCCTGTCTGCTTGGAAATGATCTGGTTGAACTAAAGGCCCATGCAGCCATGCTGGGCATTCCTGAATTGGTGTGTGTGCAAACCAGAGCACAGAGCAAGAGGAAGGGTGAAAAAGTAGGTCTGGAGCCTGGAATAATGGCCCAGCCAACCAAGAGAAAAGGAAAGAAGACTGGGAAACCAGCTTCTACACAGCAAACCATTCAGGACCCCTCTCCACAGGGAGAGGATTTGGATACCCCTGAGGGAACTGAGTCCATGGAGCTTGACCCTTACCAGGTTGAACTCTTGGGCCCAGGGGGAGCCTCTAGGGAAGAGCTGTGCCAGGGTCAGCGAGACTGTCCCACTCTTGAAAGCCTGAGGCAGCAAGCTGTTTCAGAAGCAAGGGGAGATGTCAGTGGTACTCACAGAGCTTATTGGGAAGAGGGATTACTGTATGCTGAGGCAAGAAACCCCACTCCTGGAGCCACCAGCAGGGTGGTAGTGCCACAGAAGTACAGGGAGTTCCTCCTAACTTTGGCTCATGACATCCCCCTAGCTGGACATCTGGGGCAATCCAAAACTTGGGAAAGGCTAGTGAGTCACTTCTACTGGCCCCAGATGCACCAAAAGGTGAAGGAGTTTGTCAGCTCCTGTGTCACCTGTCAGGCCAGTGGCAAGACAGGTGGCCACCCAAAGGCCTCCCTCATTCCACTACCAGTGGTGGGGGTCCCCTTTGAAAGGGTAGGAGTGGACATTGTGGGTCCACTTGAGCCACCCACAGCCTCAAGGAACACATTTATTCTAGTGGTAGTGGATCATGCCACTAGGTACCCTGAAGCAATTCCCCTTAGGACTACTACAGCTCCTGCAGTAGCCAAGGCCCTTACAGAGAAGTGCCACAGAAGGGAGTAGGTTTCTCACCCTTTGAACTTCTGTTTGTTCATCCTGTAAGGGGACCACTTTGTCTTGTAAAAGAGGGCTGGGAGAGGCCTCTTCAAGAACCCAAACAAGACATAGTGGACTATGTGCTTGGCCTAAGGTCCAGAATGGCTGAGTACATGGAAAAAGCATCCAAGAACCTTGAGGCCAGCCAGGAGCTCCAGAAGCATTGGTATGACCAAAAAGCTGCACTGGTTGAATTTCAACCTGGGCAACAGGTGTGGGTTTTGGAGCCAGTGGCACCAAGGGCTCTCCAAGATAAATGGAGTGGCCCTTACCCTATCCTAGAAAGAAAGAGTGAGGTCACCTATCTAGTTGACCTGGGCACTAGCAGGACACCCAAGAGGGTCATCCATGTGAACCGCCTCAAGCTCTACAATGACAGGGCTGACATCACCATGCTGATGGTGACTGATGAGGAGCAGGAAGCAGAGAGTGAACCTCTCCCTGACCTCCTCTCTTACAGCCCAAAGGATGGGTCAGTGGATGGTGTGATCTTATCAGACACAGCCCAACAGCAAACTGACTGCAAGCAAGTCTTGCAGCAGTATGCTAGCCTCTTCTCCCTGACCCCTGGTCTGACAAACTGGTGTACCCATGATGTGGACACTGGTGACAATGCACCTGTCAAAAACAAAATCTATTGACAGTCAGACCAAGTCAAGGAGAGCATCAAAGCTGAGGTCAGCAAGATGCTGGAGTTAGGGGTCAACTCTATCACCAAAACAGATGCTCACCCTATCCCAAGAGCAGATGAACTGATAGATAAATTTGGGGCTGCCCAATTGCTCAGTACCTTGGACTTAACTGCAGGGTACTGGCAGATTGGCATGGCCCCAGGAGCAAAAGAGAAGACAGCATTCTCCACCCCTGATGGACATTATCAGTTTACTGTGATGCCCTTTGGGTTAAAGAATGCCCCTGCCACTTTCCAGAGGCTGGTGAACCATGTCCTGGCTGGGCTGGAGTCCTTTAGTGCAGCTTATCTTGATGATATTGCTGTCTTTAGCTCCACCTGGCAGGATAACCTGATCCACCTTGGAAAAGTTTTAGAGGCCCTGCACAATGCAGGCCTCACTATCAAGGCATCCAAATGCCAGATAGGACAGGGCACTGTGGTGTACTTGGGCCACCTTGTGGGTGGAGGCCAGGTACAGCCCTTACAACCTAAGATCCAGGCCATCATGGACTGGATAGCTCCAACGACCCAGACCCAAATCAGGGCATTCCTTGGCTTGACTGGATACTACAGGAGGTTTGTGAAGGGGTATGGGTCCATTGTGACCCCCCTCACAGAACTCACCTCCAAGAAAATGCCCAAGAAAGTGAACTGGACAGTTAGTTGCCAAAAGGCTTTTGACACCCTGAAAGAAGCAATGTGCTCAGCACCAATTCTAAAAGCTCCAGATTATGCCAAGCAGTTCATAGTGCAGACTGATGCCTCTGAGCTAGGGATAGGAGCGGTCCTATCCCAGACCAATAATGAAGGCCAAGACCAACCTGTTGCTTTTATAAGCAGGAGGCTACTCCCCAGAGAGCAGCGTTGGAGTGCCATTGAGAGGGAGGCCTTTGCTGTGGTTTGGTCACTGAAGAAGTTGAGGCCATACCGGTTTGGTACTCACTTCCTGGTTCAAACTGACCACAGACCTCTCAGATGGCTAATGCAAATGAAAGGGGGAAATCCAAAGCTATTAAGGTGGTCCATCTCCCTACAGGGAAAGGACTTTGAAGTGGAACACAGACCAGGGACTGCCCATGCCAATGCAGATGGACTTTCCAGGTTCTTCCACTCAGACAATGAAGACTCCATAGGACAAGGTTAGTCTCATCACCTTTCGTGGGGGGGGGGGGGGGGGGGGGGGGTGTGAGAAAGTGCCCTCTTTCTTGCATGGTATGCCCCCACTTTTTGCTAAATTGCTGAATGTACTTTGACTGAGTGTACCCTGGACTGATGCCAATCAGGTGCCCAGGGTCTATGTTCCTTCCTTAAAACACACAAACTCCAAATTGGCAAACCCTGGCCACATGTCAGCCCCTAGTAAATGGTACCCTAGGTACCCAGGGCCTTGTGACCAGGGAAGACCCCTAAGGGCTGCAGCACTCATTGTGCCACCCTTAGGGGCCCTGTACCCTTAACACACACACACACACACACACACACACACACACACACACACACACACACACACACACACTGCCTTTGCAGGCTGAGTGTCTGGGTGCAGGACAAAATGAAGAGTCGACATGGCACACATCTCTGTGTGCCATGCCCAACACCCACACTGCCAAAGCATATGTCAGTCACCCCTCTGGCTGGGTGCCTTATGCCCATGGAGTGGGCACAGGAGCAGGAGCCCTGTGCCCCTACAGTACCCAGGTCCATTCCCGGGCACTGTAAGTTCAGTGCTGCCATTTAAGAGTACATGGTGCTGAGAGCTCGTCAAACACGAGCTCCACAGCACCATAATAGCAAAACTAAAGACTGGGAAGTTTGGTATCAAACTTCTCAGCACATTAAACCCACACTGATGCCAGTGTGAGATTTAATGTACCAAGCACCCCAGAGGGCATCTTAGAGATGCCCCCTTACAACTAACCTACAATCCACGTCTGCTCTGAGGCTGCCCAGGCTGCCACACAGCAGACACGTTGCTGGACCTCTGGGTGGGAGAACCCCTGCTCTCCCGGGCCAGCAACAATGCACATCCTGGGTGAGGTGATAGATCTCCTCCCCCAGGATGAGCAAAGGGAAGCTTCAAAGGCCTGCTGCCTCTAGGAGTTTCCCCAGGCCACTGCAAAGCATCTCCGGGCTCTCGCCATCTTGAAGATGGGAGGCCCTACCCTATCAGGATTAGGCTACTGCCCCCCTCCCACAGGAGAGGGGCAGGATAGGGGGTGTACCCACCCCAGGACAAGGACCCATTGGTCCCTGGCCTTCACCTACCTGTAACGCCCCTAAATCTAGTATTTAGGGGCACCCTGAACCTTCCTTCCCCAGATTCCAGATTCCGAAACTACAAGAAGAGCGAGAAAAAAAGAAGACCTGCCCTGCAGCTGCGAAGGTGAAGGAGACACCAACTGCTTTGGCCCCAGCCCTACCGGCCTGTCGACCTCGAACCTGCTCCTGCTCCAAACCCGGCATCTCTTGTGGCCAGCAACCTCAGAAACCCCGGAGGACCTGGCTACCTTTGAACTCTGATCCCCTGGGACTCCCATGAGTAGAGGCTCTACTCAGAACCTACCTTTCACCCCTGGCAGCAGCCCGGAACCGCGATCCCAGCCCACTCTGCACCCGCCAAGCCTGGCCGGTGCCGGAGTGAACTAAACCCACGAGGACGACCCCACGGCGACTGTGACCCCGAGTCCGGCACCCAAGGACCCCCCTCGACAATCCTGACGATGCCTGCAGCCTTAGAACAGAGTGCCACCCCAACCGCGATCAACAGAGGGTAAGATTTCCCGCCACAAAAAAGGCACCCCTGCACCCGGCGCCCCACGGCCCTCTGTGTCCAATCCCGGGGTACCTACCTATCCTCCAACTACCCAACTTATCTCTCGAAGTGGTGGTGGCACCTGAAGAGTCCTCGTCCCCGAGCCTGCAGTCTTTGTTCATACCGGAGATTTCTCATAGAAATCAATTGAGTGCCCGACGGCTCAAAAGTACCCTGCACCCAGCCGCCCGAGTGGCCCTGGCAGTGAAAACTATACTCTAACCTACTTCCCCACTTGCCCTGAGTAAGTGACCAGGAGCCCAGCTCCCACAGCCGCGTGGCTTGCCCGACAGCAGCCACCAACCCAGGCCCCCCTATCCCTCATAGGATAACATCGGGCCTAACTCTCTCTGCACCCGGCCGTCCTGAAACCGCTGAGGGTGAACTGATTGTACCTACCCGACACTGGGGGACCCCTGAGTCTATGCCCAGAACTTCAACTCTGCCAGTCGAGTACTTACCCTTAAACCGCTAACTTCATTTCTCCCATAGGGTAACATTGACTGGCTTTTTCTTGGAAATTCTTCTAAGAGTGGACTTTTCAAAACTCAAAATATTCACCAAAAATCAGCCGAGTATCAAAAACGAATTTACTCACCTGCTCTTAGGTGAGCTCCCAGTGCTGGATCTTGGTGCCCAGCACTGACTCTGAAAAATACTTACAACTGTACTTACCCGTAACCCAATTTTCTTCCATAGGAAATCATTGACTGTTTTTCTGTGAAATTTCTTCTAAGTGTCAATTTCTGCAATCTTTAAATATTCTTTAAAAATCGTATAATATCTGAAAACGTAATTACTTACCTGTTTTGGATAAAGGTCCCAGTACTGAGTCTAGGCACCCAGTACTGGATTACAAAAGTAACGAGAACATACTATACCTGTAACTTGAATTTTCTGCCATAGGGAATCATTGACTTTTCTATGAAATATTTTCTGTCAACTTTTAAAATAGCAAAATATTGCTTAAATATCACAACAGTAACTAAAACGAATTTACTCGTTTCCAAGAACTGTCCCAGGACTGAATCTAGGATACAGTCCTGGAGTTAGAAAAGTAATCCTGAAAGTAATCAATTGCACCCAACTTAAAATTCCCATTGAGCTCAATGTATTATTGTGTTTGAAATTGCGTTGCCTATTGCAACAAAACTATTATCTGCAAAACTCAATTGCCTATTGCAAAGTATTTAACTAAAGCATCTAATTCTGGAGAAAGTAGATTTTGATACCCATTGTTGGTTTTAAAATAAAACAACCATATATTTTGTATATAAACCATTGGCCTAGGGTTCAGTTCTTGAGTGTTTGAGACCATTTGCTGACAGTGTGTACAACAAATGCTTTACACTGTCCTCTGATACAGCCTTACTGCTCGACCAAGCTACCACTTTAGAGTGAAAGGTTATATCTAACTTTAGGCTCTGCCAAGCCTCTGGGGACTGTGAACTCTGTAAACCTGTACCTATTGGGGAACAGTATATACAGAGCCACTTTCTCACAGTAACACCATGGAGAACAGGTACCCGAAGGCGACCAGAACCCTTCAGCAGAGCGCAAGCCATGTGACAGCTACCAAAACCCCACATAGGGCACGTGAAGTCCCAATATATGGGAACCCTCTTTGGAAGAACTTCCGCAGCAGATGAAGAAACAAAAGAACGACGGGGGAAAAAAAGCACCCCAGCTACAGGCTTGACAGCAGCCCAAGCAAAGCAGAAGGCCCAATATCAAAGACCAAGTCTGCGCAACGACTCCTGCAGAACGCACACACAACAAAGGGGGCCGTTGTAAGAAAGTGGCTCTGTACATACTGTTCCCAAATAGGTACAGTGTGTACAGAGTCCACAGTTCCCAGAGGTTTGGTAGAGGTTAAAGTTGGATATAAGCTTACTCTCTAAAGTGGTAGCTTGGTCAAACAGTAAGGCAGTATCAGAGGACAGTGTAAAGCATTTGTTGTACACACTCAGCCAGCAAATGGTCTCACACACTCAATAACTGAACTCTAGGCCAATGGTTTGTATACAAAATATATGGTTTTATTTTATAACCAACAATAGGTATCAAAATATACTTTCTCAGAATGAGATGCTTTAGTTAAATACTTTGCAATAGGCAATTGACATTTGCAGGTAATAGTTACAGTTTTGTTGCAACAGGCAACACAATTTCAAACACAATAATACATTGAGCTCAATGCGAATTTTAAGTTCTCGGTACTTTTGTAATCCAGTGCTGGACTCCTAGGCTCAGTATTGGGCCATCGATCTAAAAGAACAAGTTACTTAACTTCGGTAACTATGTATCTGTAAGAAACATTAAGATTCTTCACCTTAGAATATCCCCTGGCGTCAGGCTGGATCCGGAAAGATTTTTGTAGCAATACCCCTTGCTCGTCGCTAGGCGTAGTCTGCGGCTCCGCGTCAGTCGTTGGCGTCGTGCGCCGGAATGACGTTGGAGTACTTAGACGCCACCCTCGCGCGCAGTCATCAGTTCTTGTACATAGCTTTCCACGCCAGGAACGCAGAGCCATGCAAGAGACCGACACTGGTGCCAAAAAGTCTAAGGCCCTCAACAGGATGGCCTTAACCCTAGATGTCGGTTTGCAGAACGGGGAGGATGGGTGGGTCGGTAAGGAATCTAACTAACTAATGTTTCTTACAGATACATAGTTACCAAAGGTAAGTAACTTGTTCATCTGAAAGATACACGTTAGTTAGATTCCTCACCTTAGAATAGATACCCCAGCAATACCAACCCCGGTGGTGGGTCTGCAAACCAAGATCACACCAGAAAGTCCTGGAGAACAGAAGAAGCCATCTCTCCGTACTTGGCTGTCCAGGCAATAGTGCTTGGCAAACGTGTGCAGTGAGTCCCATGTCGCCGCCTGACAGATGTCCTGCAAGGGAACTCCCCGTCCCAGGGCAGTAGTCGCCGCTGTGGCCCGGATGGAATGGACTCTCAGCCCAACAGGAGGGTCCTTTTTCGCCAAGCAGTAACAAACCTTTATATACAATACGACCCACCGTGAAATGGTCCACTTGTGTACAGCCCTCCCCTTCTTGGCACCTACGTATCCAACAAAAAGTTGGTCGTCCACCCGGAACTGTCTGGTGCGGTCCAAATAAAAGGACAGCGCACGTTTGGGGTCCAGACGGTGGAGCCTCTCTTCCTCTTTCGAAGGATGCGGAGGCGGAAAGAAGGTGGGCAATCTGACAGATTGCCCGATGTGAAAAGGGGTCACCACTTTTGGAAGAAAAGAAGGACGAGTCCGGAGGACAACCTTGTCCGGATGAACAGAAAGAGGCTTAGATGACCGAGCCTGGAGCTCACTCACCCGTCTAGCCGAGGTGATAGCTACCAGGAAAGCAGTCTTAAGAGTCAGAAGACGAAGGGGACAATTGTGAAGAGGCTCAAAGGGAGCGCACATCAGAAAGGTCAAGACTAGATTCAAATCCCACTGAGGCATTACGAAGGGGACAGGAGGGAACATGTGAGTAATGCCTTTAAGAAAACGCGAAACCGGGGATTTGAAAAGAGAAGGCTGATCAGGAAGCCATAAGAAAGCAGAGATCGCAGAAAGATAACCTTTCAAGGTGCCCAGAGCAGAGCCCTGCTGGGCCAAAGAAAGAAGAACTTCAGAAAGAGGGGCAGAAAGGGGATCCACAGCCTTTGCTGAGCACCATGCCACAAATTTGTTCCACCTGCAGGCGTATACCGATTTTGTGGAGGGACGCCTGGCTGCCAGAATGACGTCACAGACTTCAGGAGGCAAGTCAAACGGCATCAACTGTCGCCGCTCAATCTCCATGCATGGATGTGGAGACTGGACAGGTTAGGGTGGAGGACCGTCCCCTGCTGCTGCGACAGAAGGTCCTCCTGAAGAGGCAGTCGTACCGGAGGATTGATTGACATACTGAGTAGCTGGGATACCAGTACCTAAGTGCCAAATCCAGAGCCACTAAGATGACTTGGGCCCGGTCGCGCCTGATCTTCAGCACTCTGGGCATAAGTGGTATAGGCGGAAAGGCGTACAACAGACCGCAACTCCACTCGCGACGAAAAGCGTCTCCGAGTGAGTGCCGCCTTGGAAATTCCAACGCGCAGAACTGCTGACATTGCGCGTTCTGTTCGGTGGCGAATAGATCTAACCAAGGCTCTCCCCACTGCAGAAAGAGTCCCTTGCGCCACGTCCGAGTTCAGACGCCATTTGTGATCCATCATGCACCGGCGGCTGAGTTCGTCTGCTCTGGCGTTCAGAGAGCCCGCCAGATGTTGAACCACCAGGATGATGCCCTGGTGTTCCAGCCATATTCAGAGGCGCAGAGCCTCCTGACAAAGGGTCTACGACCCCACCCCGCCTTGTTTGTTGCAATACCACATGGCGGTGGTGTTGTCAGTGAACACCTGCACGACACTTCCCCGGACAGAGGGAAGGAAGGCTTTCAGTGCAAGCCGGATCGCTCTCAGCTCCAACAAGTTGATATGGAGCCGGGACTCCGCTGGAGACCAGAGGCCTCTGATCTCCGCCTCTCCCATATGGCCCCCCCATCCCAGGAGGGACGCATCCGTCACTACTACGTGCTCCGGTTGGGGTAGGACGAGGGATCGGCCGCTGACCCAATCGCGGTCCGTGGGCCACCACTGCAACTGTTTCGCAGTGCCCTTGGAGATCAAGACATGGTTGGACAGGTTGCCTCGATGCTGGGCCCACTGAAACTTAAGGTCCCACTGCAGAGCCCGCATTCGCCACCTGGCGTAATGCACCAACAGGATGCAGAAGGCCATCAGCCCCAGAAGCCGCAGCACCAACCTGACCGAAACCCAGGATAGAGGCCGAAAGATGGGAATCAGAGCCTGAATATCCCGGACCAGCTGTCCTGGAGGATAGGCCCGGAACTGCACCGAATCTAGAACCGCTCCGATGAAGAGGAGCATCTGGGAGGGTCTCAGGTGTGACTTCGGCACGTTGATGGAGAACCCCAGCAAATGCAGGAGGTCGGCCGTAGTCTGGAGGTGGGAGACGACTCCCTGGGGCGAGCCCGCCTTCAACAGCCAGTCGTCGAGATAGGGGAAGACTGGAACCCCCGATCTGCGCAGATGAACTGCTACCACCGCCATCACTTTCGTGAACACCCAAGGGGCACTGGTGAGGCCGAAGGGGAGCACAGTAAACTGAAAGTGCTCCTGACCCACCGTGAACCGCAGGTATCGCCGGCAGGATGGGGATGTGAAAATAGGCGTCCTGCAAGTCCAACGCTACCATCCAGTCTCCAGGGTCGAGGGCAGCCAGAACCTGAGCTAAAGTGAGCATCTTGAACCGTTCCTTCCGGAGGAAGGCGTTGACGCTCCTGAGGTCCAAGATAGGGCGTAGGCTCCCTTTGCCCTTCTTGGGAACCAGAAAGTAGTGGGAATAGCAACCTTCTGGACCAGGAGCGCGCTCGACGGCCTCTTTGGTCAAGAGGGCCGTAACTTCCTCCCGCAGAAGATTAAATTGATCCCCCGACATAAGGTGGCACTACGGTGGCATGGCTGGAGGGGTCGTCTCGAAGGGGAAAGAGTAGCCCCTTCGGACGATTGGCAGCACCCACCTTTCCGATGTGATGGATCGCCAGTGGAGCAGGTGATGGTGAACTCTGCCGCCCACTGGCGTGGAATGGGCCTGAAAGCTCGGACTAGGAGGGATTTGAGGCCGATGCTGCCGGGGTGGATGTGGACTGACCGGCACGTTGTCCTCCAGTACCGCCTCGGCGAAATCTACATCCGCGACCGCGTGCAGGTTGGTTCTGTGGCCGGTGGCTAGGCGGACGTGAGGAGGCGCTCCTTCCTTGGCCACGAAAGGGACGAAAGGCGGAAGTTTGCAGCCGCGGGGCGGAGAGACCCAAGGACTTGGCCGTAGCCCAGGAGTCCTTGAAACGAGCCAGCGCACTATCCGCCTTCTCACCAAAAAGGCGAGTGCCATCAAAGGGCATATCCATGAGGGTACTCTGGACATCCCCAGAGAAAGACGTGGACCGCAGCCAGGTGTGGCGCCAGAGCGCCACCGTGGTGGAAATCGCCCTACCCAGCGAATCCGTGGTGTCTAGTCCACACCGTATGGCATGTCGTGCTGCATCTCGCCCGTCAGCAAGCGCCTGGGTGAGTCGTGTCCGGTCCTCCTCCGGGCACAGGGGCAGCATGTCCTCTAGCGCATCCCACAGAGAGTGGGAGAAACGGTTTAAGAGGCAAGTGGTGTTCAAAGAGCGCCGGCCCAAACTCAGGGAAGAGAACAGCTTCTTTCCTAACTGCTCCAACCTCTTGGATTCCTGATCCGGAGGAGCGGACGGGAAGGAGGATTGGGAAGTTGAGGCCTGGATAACCAGACTCTCGGGAGTGGGGTGTTGGGACAGGGAGGTGTCCAGACCACTGGCATCCCCCAGTTCATCTGCCCAGTCCCGTGAAAGGTGGGCCTGTCTGGCCATAGGGTCCTCAGACCCCTCCCAGTTGCCCCCCCGTCATCCGATTCCTGATAAATAGGAGGAATGATCGGAGCCGGGCGGTAGATGAAATGCTCATCCATCGGCGTCGGGTGGCGTCTGGACCAGACCGGGGAACGGCATCGTCCGGGGACGGCGCCGGAGGCGGAGCCGGTGTCGTGAGGTCGACCAGCGCCGGCAGAGATCCAGGACTGGATCCCTCGGGGATCTGTGGCGTCGGGACCGAAGTCGTCGACGGCGCCGGAACGCAAGGTCGCCCGGTGGAACCCACGGGGCCCGAAGGCGGGCCGGCAGGCGTCGACGGCGGAGCCAGGCCCCTCATGGCCGAGAGGAAAGCACTGACCTCCGCCGGAGTCGTGTCAGTCCCAGGGACCGGCGGGTAAGGAGACGGACGCAGCCCCTGCGGCTCCAACGGAGCCGCAGGGGTGGGACCACCCTGACCCTCGGCCAAGTCGCGCGACCGGCGAGGGGAGTCCGAAGAGCGGTGTCGCCTCTTGAACTTCTTTGATCGCTTCGACTTACCCGAAGACTTCGAGCCCGACGAGCGATTATTGCGGCTCCGCGACCGGTCCTTGGACCTCCTCCTGGACCAGGACCGTGAACGGCGAGGAGCAGAGTGCCGAAGCTCGAGAAGCTTACGGGACCGCTCCCGCCTAGCTTTCGAGGTCAAGGCCTGACAATCGAGGCACGACTCTGCGTCGTGGTCGGCCCCCAGGCAGTAAAGGTACCGGCGATGGTGGTCCGTCACCGACATCAGTCGATGACGGGAGTCACAGGTTTTAAACCCAGGCATCCTACCGGCACCAGAGTCGAGTCGACAGAAGATCAAGAGTCAAAAAAGTTTAGTCAAAAAGTGACTAAGGGGTAAGGTCTTCCCAGATCGGCGCTGTCTGGCGTGAAAAAAAGAAGAACTGACGTCCGCGCGCGAGGGCGGCGTCTAAGTACTCCGACGACGTCATTCTGGCGCACAACGCCAACAACGGACACGGAGCCGCAGACAACGCTTAGCGACGCGCAAGGGGTATTGCTACAAAAATCTTTCCGGATCCAGCCTGACGCCTGGGGATATTCTAAGGTGAGGAATCTAACTAATGTGTTTCTTTCAGATCAGGTAAGTAATTACGTTTTCACAGTTGGTACGATTTTTAAGGAATTTGTAGTTTTCAAAAATCGACACTTAGAAGAAATTTCACAAAAAAACAGTCAATGGTTTCCTACTGGAGAAAATTGAGTTAGTGGTAAGTACGTTTGGGAGTACTTTGCAGGGTCAGTGCTGGGCACCAAGATCCAGCACTGGGATCTCTCCTAATAGCAGGTGAGTATTTCCGTTACTCGGTTGATTTTAGATGAATATGTTTAAGTTTAGAAACTCCACACTTGGAAGAAATTTCAAGAGAAACCAGTCAATGTTACTCTATGGAAGAAAAGTGAGTTATCGGCTTTTGGGTAAGTACTCGACTGGCAGAGTTAAGGTTCTGGGCATAGACTCAGGGGTCTCCCAGGGTCAGGTAAGTACAGTTGTTACACCCTCAGCGGCACATGGGCGGCCGGGTGCAGAGTGAGTTAGGCCCAATGTTATCCTATGGGGGGAGGCAGGGGCCCATTGGTTGGTGGCTGCTGACTAGCAGGCCAAGCGGCTGTGGGAGCTGGGCTCCTGGTCACTTGCTCAGGGCAAATGGGGAAGTAGGTAGGAGTAGAAGTTGCACTGCCAGGGCCACTCGGGCAGCTGGGTGCAGGGTGCTTTTGAGCCTTCGGGCGCTCAATGGATTGCTATGGAAAAGCTCAAGGACGAACAAAGGCTGCAAGCTAGGAGACGAAGATTCTTCAGGTGCCACCAACACTTCTAGAGGTAAGTTGGGTAGTTGGAGGATAGGTAGGTACCTAGGAGTCGGGCACAGGGGGCCGCAGGACACCGGGGTGCCTTTTGGTGTCGGGAAATCTTACCCTCTGTTGATCGCCGTTGGGGGGGGGGGGGGGCACCTTGTTCCGAGGCTGCAGGCTTCTTCCGGAATGTCGAGGGGGGTCCTTGGGTGCCAGACTCGGGGTCACAGTCGCCGTGGGGTCGTCCTCAGGGTCTTTGTCCACTCCGGCACTGGCCAGGCTTGGCTGGTGCAGAGTGTGCTGGGTTCGCAGTTCCGGGCTGCTGCCAGGGGTTAGAAATAGGTTTCTGAGTAGAGCCTCTACTCATGGGAGTCCCAGGGGCTTAGAGCCAAAAGGTAGCCAGGTCCTCCGGGGTTGGTGAGGTTGCTGGCCACGAGAGATGCTGCGCTGGTGCAGGTTCGGGAGTCGACAGGCCGGTAGGGCTGGGGCCAAAGCAGTTGGTGTCTTCTTCCCTTTTTAGCAGCTGCAGGGCAGGTCTTTGTTCTTCTTGCTCTTCTTGTAGTCTTTTGAATCTGGAATCTGGGGAAGAAAGGTTCAGGGTGCCCCTAAATACTAGATTTAGGGGCGTTACAGGTAGGTGAAGGTCAGGGACCAATGGGTCCTTGTTCTGGGGTGGGTACACCCCCTATCCTGCCCCTCTCCTGTGGGAGGGGGGCAGTAGCCTAATCCTGATAGGGTAGGGCCTCCCATCTTCAAGATGGCGAGAGCCCGGAGATGTGCTTCACCTCGCCTCCCCCACCTGAGGGGTGGGGTGGGCAGGCTGGCACATCCCCTGTCCTTGTATGGGGTTTCCGGCCAAGCTTCCCGCCAGAGTGGGGGGTTTGCAGTGGCCTGGGGAAACTCCTAGAGGCGGCAGGCCTTTGAAGCTTCCCTTTGCTCATCCTGGGGGAGGAGATTTCTCACCTCACCCAGGATGTGCATTGTTGCAGGCCCGGGAGAGCAGGGGCTCTCCCACCCAGGAGTCCAGCAACCTGTCTGCTGTGTGGCAGCCTGGGCAGCCTCAGAGCAGACGTGGATTGTAGGTTAGTTGCAAGGGGGCATCTCTAAGATGCCCTCTGGGGTGCTTGGTACATTAAATCTCACACTGGCATCAGTGTGGGTTTAATGTGCCGAGAAGTTTGATACCAAACTTCCCAGTCTTTAGTGGTGCCATTATGGTGCTGTGGAGCTCGTGTTTGACGAGCTCTCAGCACCATGTACTCTTAAATGGCAGCACTGCACTTACAGTGCCCGGGAATGTACCTGGGTACTGTAGGGGCACAGGGCTCCTGCTCCTCTGCCCACACCATGGGCATAAGGCACCCAGCCAGAGGGGTGACTGACATATGCCTTGGCAGTGTGGGTGTTGGGCATGGCACACAGAGATGTGTGCCATGTCGACTCTTTGTTTTGTCCTGCACCCAGACACTCAGCCTGCAAAGGCAGTGTGTATGTGTGTAAGGGTACAGGGCCCCTAAGGGTGACACAATGAGTGCTGCAGCCCTGAGGTGCCTTCCCTGGTCACAAGGCCCTGGGTACCTAGGGTACCATTTACTAGGGGCTGACATGTGGCCAGGGTTTGCCAATTTGGAGTTTGTGTGTTTAAGGAAGGAACATAGGCCCTGGGCACCTGATTGGCAGGAGTCCAGGGTACACTCAGTCAAAGTACATTCAGCAATTTAGCAAAACGTGGGGGGCATACCATGCAAGAAAGAGGGCACTTTCTCACAGGTACAATAAAAGGAAGCGTCTGAGGAGGAGTCAGGTGTGACTTCGGCATGTTTATAGAGAACCCCTGCAAATGCAGGAGGTCTGCCGTAGTCTGAAGGTGGGAGATGACTGCCTGGGGCGAGGACGCCATAAACAGCCAGTCGTCTAGGTAGGGGAAGACTGAAACCCCTAACCTGCGCAGATGATCTGCAACCACCATCACCTTGGTGAACACCCGTTGGGCACTGGTAAGACCGAAGGGGCGCATGGTGAACTTTAGTGCTCGTGGCCTACCTTGAACAGCAGGAAACTTCTGTGGCCTGGCAGGATGGGAATGTGAAAATATGCATCCTGCAGGTCCAACGACACCATCCAGTCTCCTTAGTCTAGGGCAGACAAGACCTGAGCCAATGTTAGCATTTTGAATTTCTCCTTTTTGAGGAAGAGATTGACGGTCAGAAGATCTAAAATGGGCCGAAGTCCCTTCTTCTTCAGAATCAGAAAGTAGAGGGAATAACAGCCACCACCTACTTCTGAAGCTGGGACCCTTTCTATAGCTCCTTTTGCCAAAAGAGCTGTAACTTCCTCTTGGAGCAGCTTCAAATGATCCTCCGCCAGCCGTTCCCGAGTTTCCTGAGTTGGCGGAATAGGAGGAGGAAAATTAAGGAATGGAAGAGAATCGCTCTCCTGGACGATCTGGAAGACCCACTTGTCTTTTGTAATAGATCTCCAGCGGGGCAGATGACGACGAATTATCCCACCCACTGGAGTAGTGTGGTCCTGCAGAATCAGCCTAGGAGTGATTAGAGGCTGCGGCTGCTGGGGCAGTGTGGCAGACTACTTCTGGCCTCCCTCCGAGTGCGGAATGTACCACGTCCGGCTTGGGTAGTCTGAGCGGGACGGTGGACAAGTTAGGGCTTAAGCGGCTGGAAACCCCTTCCACTGCCACGAACGGGGCAAAAGGAAGACTGGCCACGAGAAGTGTAGGAGAAGCCTAAGGATCTGGCCGTAGCGAGAGTCCTTGAACCTGACCAGGGCAGAGTCTGATTTTTCCCCAAAAAGGCTAGTTCCAACAAAGGGCATGCCCATTAAATTGGCCTGGACATCCCCTGAGAAGCGAGTTGTGTGAAGCCAGGCGTGGTGCCTCAAGGCCACCGTCGTTGAAATTGACCTGTCCAGCTAATTGGTCGTATCCAAACCACACCATATGGTAAATTTTGCTGCAGCTCTCCGGTCCTTTAAAGCTTGGGAGAGCACAGCCCGGGCCTCCTACGGAACTTGTGGCAGCACCTGCGCAACCGTCTCCCAAAGAGAGTGGGAGATACGGCCCAACAAGCATGCACTATTTACTGACCACAATGCCAGACTGGAGGAAGAAAACATATGCCTCGAACCATCTTATTCCCCAATGAGTCCAGTCTCTTGGACTCCCTATCCGGAAGGGGCAGAAGGGAATGCTCCCTAGGAAGTAGAGGCCTGCACCACCAAACTTTCTGGGGTGGGGTTTCGGCTGAGGAACTTTGGGTTGCACGGAGCTGGGCGAGGGCGGTGTGCAATCGTCCAATTCACAGGGGACCCTGTGCTAGGCTTGGACCATATTCCTAGAAGCACGTCTGTATGTGCCTCATTAAAGGGCAATAGGGGTTCAGAGGTGGAAGCCCCAGGCTGAAGCACTTCGGGCAGGAGATTAGTCCTCACCTGAACTGAGGGCAGCTCCAGGTCGAGGACCTCAGCTGCCCTCTTAAACACCATGGCATAGGACGCCCCCCTCCTCCTTAGCCACTGTAGGCAGAGTGCGCATGCTAGTGTCTGGGGAAGTATCCAGACCACTGGCTTCCCCAAGTTCTCCATACCAGTTCATAGTCTCCTCAGAGACATCCTGGTTCTCTAATGGGTCTCCAGACTCTTACCATTCCTCTCCCGAGCCCCGCACGTGGACAAAGTGCTCAGGTGACAACAAAGAAACCCTGGGTTCTGCCGACGTTGGAATCTGCGTCACTTGATGCAGTTCCGGCTCAGTATCGTCAGGGATGAGGATGGGACTTACGCCGCCGACTGGTACCGGCGATGTCGCAGGCACCGGGTTCGACGCCAGGGGACCTTGTGTTGGCACGATCGGCGCCAACCTGAAATCAGATCGTTGAGGCCCCACCGGCATCGTGGTCGAAGCAGACTGGGTCAAACCAGATGAAGGCCAGAGATTCCAGTTATAGGGAGTGGACCAAGCTCTTACTGCAAAGGACATGTAACCAGATTATCCCCTTGGAAAGAGCTAAATAAAAGCAAGAGCCATCAGATTATCATAATGTTACCACAACTGCCACAAACTGCATAGCTCATATTTAGAGCTAGTACACACACTTAATTCAGAATATAGGTACAAGTTGGGTATCCTCCAGCCATCTGGTAAACAAAAGGACATCAACAGAAAAACACAGATGAAGAGGGCTTGAACAACTGTCCACTTCTGTGGAGTCAATATATCAAAAAGGCTATCCAGAAAGTACAAGGTTAGGACGGCACAGCTTTCCAAAAATAGACTTGCCTATCAAAAAGAGGGCTAAAAATAGTGCTGTAATTTGAAAAGCTACCGTAGCGTTAACTTTCCAGTGCCTAATTACATCTTACTTCCAAGTGTTGTGACAAAGGGGGAAGAAGTATAATGATGCATACCAACACCCAACTGCCCATGTACAACAGAGTCATCATTTGGTATGTGAACCCATGCAGTTACCTTTTTCACACAATATTTTAGTGCAACATCAATTACCCAGCAAGAATTACTTTACTCATTGGAAAGAACTTACCTTGTTAAGCAAGTTGATCTTTGTGACTGTATTGGTGGCCTCTCCAGAGTGCTTTACAAGTAGAGCAATAAGACGTACAAAGGCATCTAGGTTGTGGTAACACTTGGCTCGGATCATGGTAGGGTTGGCTGCTGGGTTGTGTTGCTGCTCTGCCTGAGCACGGTAGCTTATTTCCACACACATTTCAGTACAGAGACGAAAGAACCTTGTGATGAGATCATCAGTCTTTAAAATTCCTTGCTGGTGCATCTGTGAGAAATGATGAATGCACGGAGTTAAGATATCACTGTATTAAAAAAGAACAAGATACTTACCTTTGGAAGCACCTTTCCAGTTACAGACTAACTGCAAATTCCTCACTGAGAATTTCCCCAGGCCTCAGAATGCATCAGGAAACATTTTGCTATCAATTCCATTGCGAGTCAGCAGGTGGCACCATGCAACCAAATGTCAGATCCACCCCGCCAGGAAGTGATGTACAAGTTACTTACCTCCGGTAACGATTTATCTGGTGGAGAAGATTCTAGCCGCAGATTCCTTATCGTAGAATTATACCCAGGCGTGAGACTGGACCCGGAAAAATTCTTTGTCCCAGCATTTCTGCACGCCGGAGGGCGGCACCACGCGACTCCGCCCCGCCGTCTTCCACGGGCGTGACGTCAGCGAGGTCACATAAGCCCCACCCCGGCACGCAGATGTCAGTTTGCTTCGGGGAACTTTTCCGCGCCACAACGCGGAGCCATCACAACAAAACTGAGGAGAGCATGGGAACAGTGTGCGAAAAGCAGAGAAACAAAACAGAGAGAAACAAAGGGTGAGGAACAGCACCAGGGTACCAGAAAGCCATAGCAGGGAAAGAGCAAAGCACCGCTGTGAGAAAAGACTGTGCAAGCCAAGGCGATAGCATCCTGGAGGAACAAGGATATGAAAGCGCCGGAGGAAAGAGAAAGATGCAACCACAAACCACACAGTGAAGGGCCACAAGCCCGGAACAGAGGAGCAACAGCAATCCACCCCCAGACTACACAGTTAAGGAGGGCCAGGGGCCCTGAAAAGAGCAGGAGGCCAAAGGACAGGTAAAGAATCCCTAACACAGAAGACCTCAAGGGGATCAGAAACTCCAAACAACAGAGGGGGAAATAAAAGCAAAAGGAGACCCTTACACTGGAGAGAACCCAGCTGGAGGGAAGCAAAGGTACGCAGCATCTAACCATCCCTGTATCAAAAAGAAAGAAGGGGGGATGGAACCATACAGCAGAACCGGACAGCCTGACCGCAGACAAGCCACCCAGAGGGAGGTGGATGCAGAAACCCAAGCAGAGGGTCCTCGCAGAACGGGGAGGAAGGGTGGGTCGTGAAGGAATCTGCGGCTAGAATCATCTCTACCAGATACGTCGTTACCGGAGGTAAGTAACTTGTACATCTGATAGACCACTAGCCGCAGATTCCTCAACGTAGAATAGATACCCTAGCCATACCCAGAAGGGATTAGGGCCTGCGAGAGAGCCTCCCCAGCAGAAGAGACAGGGCCCCAGCAGGGGACATGTCACAGGAACAAGGGAAGGCAAGGAGATCCCATGCCCAATTAGGGGAGGACCGCCCAACACCCCACAGGGGCAGACAGCGCCCTTAGGGCCGCAAGGAACAAAAGAAGCACCTCAAACCCCAGGGAGAAGAGGCAGAACCGGAGGCAGGGCCCAACGTAAGAAGCACACACAGTGATGGTAAACACCCCAACACACCTCGGCCGCAAGCAGCGGACAAGGCAGGAACGGCCCAACCGCCAATAGCGCAGGTGTAAGAGACCCGGACCGTCAACCAGAACACAGAAAGCCAGTCCCTCTGGAACACCAGATAGAGGACCAGGCCAAATGGGCGGAATCACCGGAATACCACGCTGCAGACCAGAATGGTCGAGCGACTTAGCGAACCGGGAGAAGGTCAGACCTGGGCGCAACGCAAGCTGCGCCAAGACCATCGCAAAGAGACCGCACCAGCGATATACCATCACGCCAAGGAGAGCAAGGAACCCGAAAAGGGTGACCACACCCCACAGCACATGACAGAGCTATGTAATAGCTACAAGTACCCCACATAGGGTATGCTACGTCCCAAGAAAACATGGGAACACCTCTTAGGAAAACATTCCGCAGCAGAGGACAAACAAAGGCATGCAGGGAAAACCGCAGACGGCTTGACAATAAAGAAGACACAAAAGGCCCAATACCAGGACCTACACTGGCTTACCAACAGCCAAAAAAAGGGGGCTGAACCAGCAGCACCGAAGGACCCTGAATGCACACCAACCACACAGAACACACAACCGGGGCTACCAAACACTAGACCCCAGAAAACAATGAGAGAACACCTCCCAGAACACAGCAGAGGACAGACATCCAGGAGGAGGAGGAGAGGGGGGAGAGGGAGGAGGAGAAGAGGGAGGAGGAGAAGAGGGAGGAGGAGAAGAGGAAGGAGGAGAAGAGGGAGGAGGAGGAGAAGGAGAAGGAGGAGAAGCTCCGCAAGGAACCGCTGAATGGCAGAATCCGCAGGGGCGTGAAACAAAAGAGTGCCATCGAAAGGGAGGTCAACCAGACGCTCCCTAACAATCTCAGGGAAAACACTAACCCTCAGCCAAGCATGGTGACGGAGGGCCACTGAAGAAGCCATGGTGTGATCAAGCGCCTCAGACATCCAGAGCAGAGCGAAGAATAAACGCCGCCAGCTCCCGGCCATCCAACACATGGTGCCGCAGTTCAGCGCAGACACCCTCCTGAGAAGCGCAAGACAGAAGGGACTCCGTGGAATCTCACAAGCAAGAAGTGTCTCGGGCCAACACACAAAGCGTGTTGAGCGCCCGCAAGGCAGCACTGGAGGAAGCGAAGATGTTGCGCCCCCATGAATCTAACCACCGGGCCTCCCGTGACGGAGGAGACAACACCGATGGCAAGGAGGGAAAGGCAGTCTGCAGAAGAGGGCCCCTGGTAGAAGGGTGGAAGGAAAGGCAGACCGGATCATGCAGAGCAGGAGCGGCTGGGGCACCGGGTCCCCCGTGGCAGGATGCCCCAGGCCCCCAAGAGAGAATTATGGAGCGTAGCTTCGAAGGGAAGAAGCAGCTCCTGTCCACCAGAGCCCTGATGGAGAACCCCAAGCAAATGATCCACGGGGAAATGGGCCGCAGGGTCGCCCATGCCAAAAATCCCCGCGGCCGTGGAGACAGCCCGGGCGAAGGCAGCACTCTCCTCCGTAGGGCAATGCGGTGGGGATAACAATTCCTCCGTGGGCGACGGCAGTAAGCTAAGCAGGCCGCCCCCCAGCCCAACTGGAGGAAGTAAAGGCCAAGCTTGGAATGGGGGGGGGGGGGGGGGGGGGGGGGGGGTTGTTAGGTTGACCGACGAGTGGGGAACCTGAGGCACCTCTGGGGAAGACTGTGGGCGCGGGGACGGCGAATAGCTCTCCTTGGAAGACGCCAGGGAAAAGGCCACGACGCAGTGTCCCATCTCCGGGGAAGAAGAGACAAACAGTTGCCGAACCACTGGAGAAGAGGGGGCCTCCGAAGACGAATCAACGACCCGACGCCGGCACGGCACAGTGGAGTCTGCCACTGGCGTCAGCGCAACAACCGGCGCCGAAGGGGACGCCGAGACGACCTCTGCCACGAATTGCGCAGCAGGAGAACAGGGCGGGGTTGGAGCGGCCAAAGAACGGCACCGAAAAGGCGCAGACTCCACCTCCAACGTGGCAGCCTCCTGCGTGGAGACACAATTGGCCCCGGCCCCTAGCCAGCCCCTGCGGCGCCGCCAGGGCCAGCAGCCGTGGGTGCCTGAGCAGCATCAGCTCGACCTTAGACAAGGCCGCCGCCTGCCCAGAGTACAGAGGGGGACTCTAGGACAACCTCTCGCGATACCACAGGGATCCCCACGGGGGTTTGCAGCGAGGCAGAGGCGCCGTGGTCCGAACCCCGTAGTGCCGCACCCTCACGACACCACATCTCCAAGACCTGAAGCTGAACTTGTCGGCGCCAGGGCCGGAGCTACCGGAGACTCCGCAGAAGGCCCCGCACATGGCAAGGGATCCGCAGAAGTCCCAGGAAGAGGAGGAGGAGGAGCCAAGGAAGCCTGCAGGGCCGCAGCATAGGCCTCCATTTGGGCTCTGGTCGCACCCATGCCGGTAAACGGCGGGTAGGGTGGCGACGTGTGAGGCCGCACGACTCGTGGAGAACCCCGCACCCCCCACAGGGCAGGGACCGTGCCTCGGGGACAAGCTGTGACACTTACCCACAGGCGAGCGATGCCCTTGTGGCCTCGGAGAGGGCCGATGTCAAAGACGGATACGGCGGTTCTTGAACCCTTCCGAGGGGGACGAACGCGGTGGCGATGCCGACCTGGACATGCAGGCCGAGAGGAGTTTCATCCGGTGCTCCCGCTGGGACTTCGGCTTCAGCTGCTGACAAGCCTCGCAGTCCGTAAAGTCATGGTGCTCCCCCAAACACCACATACAAATGGGGTGAGGGTCCGCCACCGACATCTGGCGCGCGCAAGACTAGCACGTCTTGAAGCCCGAAGGCATTCTCACACTGTTCCCAAAAAAAACCGCAAAGCATGAAAAGAAGGCCTGAAAACAGGCCAGGAACACGATCCGGATCCACGTTCCACGCGGAAAAGGAGGAAACAGACGTCAGCACGCCAGGGAGGGGCTTATGTGACCTCGCTGATGTCACGCCCGCGGAAGACGGCAGGGAGGAGTTGCGTGGTGCCGCCCCTCTGCGCGCAGAGATCCTGGGACAAGAACATTTTCCGGGTCCAGTCTCATGCCTGGGGATAATTCTACGTTAAGGAATCTGCAGCTAGTAGTCTATCAGATATTAGAGACCTCATATGTACCACCTCCTCACGCTGACGTCCATTTTCTTTCCGATCTGTCTACGCCGCTGGATGCAGAGCCACTGAATTGAGTAAATGACAGAGTGCAGACTTTTGAATTTGGTTATCTTATTAATGGAGTGCACAAGACCATTCCATAGAATAAGGAAGAAGGTAGGGTTCGTGAGGAATCTGTGGTTAGATAGACTGTACCAGAAAAGGCATTACCGAAGGTAAGAAAGTTGTTCTGTTAGCCTTCTTCCATCAGATTTTAAACCTTCAGAATAGAAAACTAAAGCAGCATCTTCCAGGTGGAGGGAATGTGGAATGGCTCAGACAAAGAAACCCTGCAAGATAGATCAGGTAAAAAGCTGCTGAACGTGGCTGCCCCGACAGCGATTCGTAAATGTGTGGCAAGACTCCGTCGCTGCCTGGGAAATGTCAAGACACTGGTACACTAAGCACTAGAGCAGTAGTAGCAGGAGCCTTTGCTCTGTTGGAATTAACTTGCAGTCCTACTGGGGGTTGCTTTTTAACTAGCCCATAGCAGATTGTGATACATAGTTACTTATCAGTGATTGGTTACTTTTGCACCACTTTGGCCTTTATCGCTTTACAGAAACAGACCCAAAAGTAATCTGGATGGTAAAGTCTGGTTTGGTCAATGAAGAAACTCTGGGCCCTCTTGGGGTCTAGTCAGTAGAGTCGTTTTTCCTCCCTGGACGTATGGGGCTGAGCACAAAAGATTAGCAAGGTGATTGCCCTATGTGGAAGTGGATCAATACTCTTGACAGGAATGCAGCATTTGTGTAGAGGACCAGCTTTCCTGGGAAAACCGAGTATGGCTATACCACAGTCAGTGCTTGCAGTTCACAGACACTCGCAGATGTTATGGCGATGAGAAATGCCACTTTGATGGGGAGAAGACAGATGTGCATCAGCTTGAAGGGATTGCAAGTCAGGTAAATGAGGACCAAATTAAGGTCCCGCTGGGGTGTGATCAATAGTGTTGGCAGAAACATATGGATCAGCCCCTTCAAACACCACCCATCACAACTGTTAATTTGAGGGATGGCTGATCAGGCAAAAGTAAAAAGTCTGAAAGGTAACCATTACCTATTGTCACTGCAAGGCCTTGATGGACTGAATAAAGACAGAACATTACAACATCAGGCTACTGTGCATTTAAGGGTTGAAGGTTACAGGAGTAACAAACTTCCCCCAGCATCCTACATATACAGATTTGGTGAATGGACGGCTGGCTGCAAGATTGACCCCAACCACTTTGGGAGGAAAGATTAAAGCCCTTAACTGTTGCAGCTTTATCTCTGTGCATGGAGTTGTAGACTGTGCAGGATTGGGTTCAGGAACCAGCTTTGCTACTGCGACAGGAGATTTTCTGAAAGAGGCAGCTGGAACAAACAGCGTGTGCTCAGTGGAAGAAGTTCTGAGTAGTAGAGTTTGGAGCCACTAAGATGACTTGGGGCCAGTCTATCTTGATCATTTCCAGCTCTCTTGGCAGGAGAAGCAAGGGTGGAAAAGTATATAGGAGTCCCGATCCACAATGGAGGCTGAAGGCATATCCGAGGGAGAACTGCCTTGAGAACACCAACGTGCTAAAGCTTTGACTAGGACCCTTCTCTGCAGTGGCTAAGAGATTGAACCTGGGTTCTCCCTAGTGCTAGAAGATGACCTGTGCCACCTCACAGTATAACTGCCATTTATGATCCACTAGGTAATGTCAGCAGGGATCATCCACCCTGGTGTTTTAATATGCTGCCGGATATTGGATAATCATGGATATGACCTAAAGTTTCAGCCACTTCCAGAAATGTAGTCTCTTGGCACAGGGTCCACCACCCCATGCTGCTAGTTTTATTGCAATACCACATGGCGATCATGTGGTCCATAATGAATATGCTACTTACCAGTATGCATCTGTTCTTGGCATGTAGGGCTGCTGACATTCATATCTGTGCATAGATCGCCGCCTAGTGTTGGGTCCGGATGTTTGCACGTTGTTGTCCTGGAAGAGTCTTCGAAGTATCCTGAGATAGGTGACTCCTCCCCTGGACCACAGTGCGCATGGGCATCCTCTCCATCCTCAGATTGTTTTTCGCCATTGTGGCAGTGATGGAGTAGATACAGAAAGTGATGACCATGCTATACAGTAATTCTGAGAGCTGCAGCTGCTACAGGCGCCGGGGAGGAGGGTGGGCGATATGAATGTCAGCAGCCCTACATGCCAAGAACAGATGCATACTGGTAAGTAGCATATTCAGTTCGAGGCATGTGGGCTGCTGAATTCATATCGGTGCATAGAATACATAGCAGTGCCCTCTATTAGCGGCGGCTACCCGTGCCAGCTGCAGCAGTCTGAAAAAGAGTTTTGAGAACAGCCTGTCCTACAGCTGCCTGCTGTTTTGAGTGTACATCTACACAATAGTGTTTGGTAAATGTATGTATAGTGGACCATGTGGCTGCTCTACATATATCATGTAAAGGAATGTTTCCTAGGAAAGCCATGGAGGCCCCTAACTTACGTGTTGAGTGGGCCCGTGGGGGAATCGTTAATGATCGTTTAGCCTTTTGATAGCAAATTTGAATACATTTAACGATCCATCTGGCTATACCTGCTTTGGAGATTGCGTTGCCTTTGTGTTGTGGGGAAAAGGCGACGAAAAGTTGTTTTGTTTTCCTAAAGTTTTTAGTTCTGTCTATATAGTACATGAGGGCTCTTTTGACGTCTAGTGTATGGAGCATTCTTTCAGCGACATTTTGTGGATTCTGAAAGAAAACAGGCAGTTCAATGGTTTGATTCATGTGGAACTGCGATATTACTTTAGGCATGAATTTGGGGTTGGTACGTAGTACGACCCTGTTTGCGTGAACCTGTATGAATGGCTCTTGAATGGTTAGTGCCTGGAGTTCACTAACTCTTCTCAACGAAGTGATTGCTACTAGGAAAGCTACTTTCCAGGTGAGGAATTGAATCTCACATGAGTGGAGAGGTTCGAAGGGTGGACCCATCAGCCGGGTGAGGACCAAGTTGAGGTTCCACACTGGTGCTGGTGGGTGTCTTGGGGGAATTACTCGTTTAAGTCCCTCCAAGAAGGCTTTGATGGCAGGCACTCTGAATAAAGAGAGGTGCTGCCTGTTTTGGAGATAGGCTGCTATTGCGGTTAAATGGATACGTATTGAGGTGTATGCCAGATTGCATCGGTATAGGTGTAAGAGGTAACAGATTATGTTTTGAATGGATGCGTCTAGCGGGTTAATGTCATTGTTATTGCAATAAATGACAAACCTCTTCCATTTGGCTGCATAGCAAGCTCTGGTAGTGGGTCTCCTAGCTTCCTCAATGATCTCTATACAGTCAGGTGGCAGGTTTAGGTAGCCAAACTCTAGGACTTCAGGAGCCATATTGCCAGGTTCAGCTGTTGCGGATCTGGGTGCTGAATTTCTCCATGGTTCTGCGTCAAAAGCGCAGGTTTGATCCGCAGCCTTTGATGCGGCACCACGGAAAGTTTCAGAAAGGTGGTGTACCATGGCTGGCGTGCCCATGTTGGAGCAACCAGGATGAGTGTCAGTGAGTGTTGTCGCAGTTTGCGTGCCACTAGCGGTATCAACGGCGCCGGGGGAAAAGCGTACGCAAATCTGCCGGACCAGTTCATCCATATCGCATTGCCCTGCGACTGTGGATGTGGGAACCTGGCGGAAAAGCTTTGGCATTTTGCGTTTTCCCTTGTGGCGAATAGGTCTATCTCTGGATGACCCCACTGCTGGAAGTATGGTTGGAGTACTGATGGGTGTAACTCCCATTCGTGCATCTGGTGGCTGTGTCTGCTGAGCAGATCCGCCATCTGGTTGTCCTTGCCTGGGAGGTGTTCCGCCATGAGGAATATGTTCCTCTGAATGGCCCACTTCCACATGCTCTGAGCCAGATGAGACAATTGTGGAGAGTGTGTTCCTCCCTGCTTCTGTATGTAGTACATGGCAGTCATGTTGTCCGTCCGGATCAACACGACCTTGTTGCACAGGTGTACTTTGAATGCCTTCATAGCCAGGAAGATTGCCATCAGTTCCAGAAGGTTGATGTGCATATTTTTTTTGTTGTGTAGTCCATAGTCCCTGCACTGTGTAATTGAGTACATGGGCTCCCCATCCCTGGAGAGACGCGTCCGCTGTCAGTATTATTTGTGGGACAGGCTCTTGGAACGGTCGGCCCTTGCAAAGATTTTGTGGATTCCACCAATGCAGAGAGTTGTATGCCCGACCGCTCACCAACACTAGGTCTTTTAATTGCCCGTGAGCCTGATTCCATTGACGTGCTAAGCACTCCTGAAGCGGGCGCATATGTAGTCTCGCGTGTGGGACTATGAAAATGCAGGAGGCCATCATGCCTATCAACTGCATGAACACTCGCGCAGGAAGGGCGTGTTGGGGTTTGAACTTGGAAATCAGCATTTGCATGCTGTTGATCCTCAATAAATTTGGCTGAGCTGTGGCTGCCAGAGTGTCTATGGTCGCACCTAGGTACTGTTGTACGTGTGCGGGTTGGAGATGTGACTTTGGGTAATTTAGTGAGAATCCCAGACTGTGAAGGTGAATGGTGCGGGACATGTGGCTGGCACATTGCTGGGCTGACTTTGCCTGAACAAGCCAGTCGTCCAGGTAAGGGTAGACGTGAATGTGTTGCCTCCGTAGATGTGCAGCCACGGTAGCTAGGCACTTTGTGAAAACTCTGGGTGCTGTTGTCACTCCGAAGGGGAGGACTTTGAATTGATAGTGCTGCCCCTGAATGGTGAACCGGAGATATTTTCTGTGTGACGGGTGTATGGGTATGTGGAAATACGCATCTTTGAGGTCTAGTGTGGCTAGGAAATCTCCCTGTCTGAGGAGCGGGAGAACCTGCTGTAGGGTGAGCATGTGAAAATGCTCTGAGAGAATGTAGTGGTTGAGGGGTCTCAGGTCTAGGATAGGTCTGAGTGACCCGTCCTTTTTGGGTATTAAGAAGTACAGAGAGTACACCCCTGTTCCCTGCTGGTGTACTGGCACGACCTCTATTGCGCCTTTTTGCAGCATACTTAGCACCTCCTGCTGTAATAACGCTAAGTGCTCTGAGGACATAGGACGGTGCCTTGGCAGTATGGTGGGTGGAGTGGAGGTTAATTCGAGACAGTAACCGTGTTGGATAACCTCTTTGACCCACCTGTCCGTGGTGATGGAATCCCACGTGGACAGGAACCGCGGGAGCCTTCCCCCGACAGGTGTTATGTGGGCGGGGGGAAGGGAGAGGGCGTCACTGTTTGTTCTTGGGGGAGGACCTGGTATTGCCGTAACCACGTCCTCTGCCCTTGGTGCTGGAGCCACGATATCCACCTCGGGTGTTTTTATCGTAGGAACTCTGTGTGCCCCCTTTATTGTAGGTTTGCTGTGCCCCCTGTCCTCTACCTGCCCCTCTATTTCCGGGGCGACGAAAGGAGCCACTACGAAATGTCTGCGTTTGCAGAGCCCCCATTGACTTCGCAGTGTCCGTGTCTTTTTTTATCTTTTCTAAGGTGGTGTCAACCTCCGGTCCAAATAAGTAGTCGGGGTTGACCGGCTGATTGAGGATGTTATTTTGGACCTCAGGTTTGAATCCGGAGATTCGTAACCAGGCGTGTCGTCGTAGCATGACGCTGGTGTTTATTGCCCTTGCAGCAGTGTCTGCGGCATCCAGCGCACACTTGATGGATGCGTTTGTGAGTAGTTGTCCCTCCCTGACGAGGAGCTCCGCTGCCTCTTTGTACTCGTCTGGCAGGTGTTGGAGTAGGGTCTCTAACGTGTCATAGTGTGAGCGGTCGTAGCGAGCTAGGAGGGCCTGTGTATTGGCGATGCGCCATATGTTTGCTGCCTGGGCTGCAATTCGTTTGCCGGAGGTCTCTAGAACCTTGGACTCTTTGTCCGGGGGAGGAGCATCACCAGTTGTCTGCGAGTGTGCCCGTTTGCGAGCATTGGCAACTACAATGGAGTCCAGAGGCAACTGGCTTCTAATGTACGTGGGGTCCCCAGGTGCGGGTTTGTACTTTTTCTCGATCCTGGGGTTTATTACCCGTGCCCTGGTGGTTTCCTTGAAAATGTCCTTTGCTGGCTTGAGGACACCTTTTAACATGGGCAGAGTCTTTACAGTCCTCTCGGAGGATGCGAAAGTGTCCACCAAGAAATCATCCTCAATAGTGTCTGAGTGGAGTTGCACTCCATGATTGGCTGCGGCATGTTCAATGAGGGCGTTGAATGCAGCAGTGTCCTCTGTGGGGGACGTTTTTGCGCCATAAAGGTGCGTGTCCTGTGTATCCAGAGCGTCACTCGGGTCTACAGGGTCATCCCAGACTTGACCAGGGTCTTGCTGTCCCTCAGGGTCTATGTCTTCGGGGTAGGTGGTGTTGTCACCCATGTAGTCCTCCACTGCATCCGTGTCGGAGTGCGTTGGGGAGAATGATGGATCCGTGTAAGAGGTGTGGATGCGTTCATAGAGAACTGGTTCCGATTCCGCCGGCATTTGTTGTTTTAGCGGGATCCTATAAGAGTCCAAAGCTTGCCCTGAAGTGATCTTTCGCTTTCGGAGCATGAGCCTGCCGGTGTCGGCGTCGATGAAGTGGGACGGCGATGTCCCAGTAGTCGAGTGTTCGGTAGATGGGGACCTTGTCTGGGTAACGCGGGTTCTGATTTCGAACATTTTCGGCGCCGTGGATGGCGGCAAACCAAAGGTGATGTTGGCCGGTGCCGAAGGTGCCTTCTGTGCCCGTTTCGGTTCAGAGCCCGACGAGGTCTGGAGGGCTGCCTTTTCCCTGATGCGTTGCAAGGACGCTGCCACTTGTCGCACCTGGAACGCTGACGGTTCTTTGGCGCCGAGTGGTTCCGTAGATGCAGGTGTGGACTTCTTCGAAGTCACCGGGTCATTGAGCCGAGGAGGGGTAGTAGCCGTCGATGGCGTCGATGAGTGTACCGTAGTCGCTGCCTTCGAGGTGGATAGCGATGCAGTGGCCATTTTCACCTTAGTGGCCGGTGCCGATTGTTTCGGTGCCGGGGGCCGAGGCGCTTTGACGGTACCGACTGCTTTTCTTTTTGGGTCGGCGCCGACATCGGCTGCAGCGAGTTCGGCACCGAAGTCCCTTTTGGTGCGGTCGGAGCCAACGGGTTTGGCTGGCGTCGAAGGTGTGGTGGTCCTCGAGCCGACCAGTGTCAGTTTCACTTTCGGTTTCTGTTTAACCGGTGCGATGATTGGTTTTGGTGTCGTGGTAGGGAAACCAGTCTTTTTAGGTAACAATGGCTCTTGCTGTATGTCCGTGGCCGGGCCAGAGGGCGGGGCCGAAGAACTGCGGGATTGGTCTTGGGTAAGGCCCGAAGGCGATCCCTCGACCGGAGCCGTCGACTGATACACTGGGGTATCCTCAATTTGGACGGGTAGGCCTTGCTCCTCACCGGAGCTACCTTCTTCAGCCCCTAAGGCCTCATCGTAGTCTCCTACCTCATCGACGGCTTCTTCCCTGTGAAAAAGCTCTTCATCGACATCTTCCGATCGGGAACCGTGTTCGGAAGTGGGGCTGGAGGGTATATTTTCCACGCTTTCGACATCTTCGTCCTCGGTGCTGAAGATGTTGGTTGGGGCCGGTGCCGCTCGCTGCGCTTCCAGTCGCGCGGCTCGTCGATTCCGGAGAGTCTTCTTGGATCTGAATCGGGCACAGGCCATGCATTTCGATTCGTCATGATCCGGTGAGAGGCATTTGTTACACACCGGGTGGACGTCGATATGGGGGTATTTGGCGTGGCAAACAGGACACCGCTTGAATGGGGTTCTCGATTCCATCGTCGAAGTTCGGTCGATGGTCGGATTTAATGGATCCGAAAAGTTGTTAAAGTCGCGAAACTAGCCTGTAAACTGTCGATACCGATCGGGAACAGTACCGTCGAAAACTAAAGGCCTTTTGGCCTGAAAACTAAATTTTCCTAACTTGAGTCAAGATAAGTACATCCGAACCCAATGGCGGAAAAAAACAATCTGAGGATGGAGAGGATGCCCATGCGCACTGTGGTCCAGGGGAGGAGTCACCTATCTCAGGATACTTCGAAGACTCTTCCAGGACAACAACGTGCAAACATCCGGACCCAACACTAGGCGGCGATCTATGCACAGATATGAATTCAGCAGCCCACATGCCTCGAACCAACCCGTACCTATTCCCCACTGATGGGCAGAAGGAATGCCTTTATTGTCAAGTGAGCACCCTAATCTCTATATCTCCCAGTTGGCCGCCCCACCTAGCAACGATGCACCTGTCAAGACCTTAACATTAGCTTGTATAGGAAGAGGGGTCTGTAGCTGGTCCAACAACAGTCCAGCAGTCATCATGGCAGGTCTTTCAGTGTGGCCTCAAGGTGTTGCATAAGAGTCATATAGGACTTTGGCATGTTGATGGAAAAAGTCCAACAATGTCAACAAGCAAGTCATCGTCTGGAGGTAGCATAAGGCTGCTTGATGCAAGCCCGCCTTCAGTGGCCTATCGAGTTATGGGAAGACTGGTATTTCCAATCTCCACAGATAACATGCAACAACAACCATCACCTTTGTGGTCAACCGAGGTACATTGGTAATGCCAAAAAGGAATATAGTGAACTGAAAATACTAGTGACCTACAAGAAATCCCATGTAATGTTTGTGAGACTGTAGGATGGGAATGTGGAAATGGACATCCAGCAACGCTACTATCCAGTCTTCTGGATACAGGACAGACATAACTTAAGGAGAGAATGTTTAACTTATCCTAGGATGGGGAAAAGAACACAGTCTAATTTTGGCACCAAAAATAACCGGAACAGCCAGTGACTATCTCTTATATCGACACTCATAGGCAACAGAGCACGCAGAAGTCTGGGAGGCCAGTTGCAGTGCGTACTAACACTGCCTCCGTTGATATCCCCTGCCAAAGCTTCGGAATGGGAAGGGCTGTTGTGAGGTCTGCCAAAGAGATGGTGTTAGGCCTAGAGAGCAAGCAGTAGCTTTGCTCGCTTTAAAAACCTTCCAGGGCAGAGACAGCCTTGACTCTGAACGGCCTAGAGCCACTGAAGGGCATGTCTACGAGGGACTAGTGGTCGTCTGATGAAAAAACACTTGACGCGCATAAAGTCATGGAGCCACAGCACCACACTGGTCCAAACTGCCCTACCCAGTCATCTGGGAGGGATGGCAAAATGTCCGTCGCCCTGTGCCGTAACTGGTGCAAGTATCTCAGCAGGATACAAGAAGTGTTCACGGACCTGAAGGCAAAGCTGGTAGAGGAGACTACCTTTTTAGTGAATGTTTCCATTCATTTAAATTACCAGTCAGGTGAAATGATGGTGTTCAGGCAACTGGTAGATGATTGTACCACTATGTTCTCTGGTGTGGGTGTGCTGAAGTAGGAAGTCAGGATCCCCGGTTTCTATGCAGCCTTGCCACTGCTGACTGGCAGGCAAGATCCTGGCTTTGCCCAGGTGCCCACAAGCACATCAGCACTTCACTGAAGAGCATCAGAGGTTCATGGTTGGTTTCCCTAAGTGTTGGAAGGATTATGCTACTTACCCTGTAAGCATCTGTTCTTCGCAAGATGTTTTTGCTCCAAGAAGTTTTCTTTGAGTCACTAGGCTGTGACACGACTCTTCTTGGTAATACTGCACATGGTCATCGACGCCATCTTAAATTTTCTTTCTTCCGCCAACTGTTTTGGATGTACAATCTCACGCTCCGGTTCGAGTCTCCTTCGGTTCGTTAGATCTCTCAACGGTAATGTCTCGATCGGTATTGAATTAACGACCAAGTTACTTATCTTCAGTAACGTATTATCTGGTAGAGATTCCAACTAGCTGTAGACTCCTTACCAGGCACTCGGCTGGATCCTGAAACAACTTCTGAGCAAGAACCCTTGCGCGCGTCGTCAGGCGGCTCCATTCGGCTCCGCGTGACACTGTTGGCGGCCGTAGCGTCTGTTATGGCATCACGGTACCTCTATAGGCGCCACCCAGGCACGCCAACATCAGTACTTTTTTTCGTTTTTTCCACACCAGAAGCGCAGAGACACGAAGTAACTGACATAGTTGTGTGCAAAACTCGGGCCCTGAAAAGGGGTGAGTAACCCCAGCTCTGCAATCTTAGTCTGCAAAGTGGGGAGGCATGGGTGGGGCTGTAAGGAATCTGCAGCTAGATAGTCTATACCAGATAATGCGTTACCAAAGGTAAGTAACTTGTTCATCTGATAGACTTCTAGCTGCAAATTTCTTACCTTTGAACTCGATACCCAAGCCCTACCATCCCGGCGGAGGCCTGCGGACCAATATCCTATACTAGGAAGCCCTGCAGGACTGAGCAGGCAAAAGGCCCATCCCTGCAGACCTGACTGTCCAGGCAGTAGTGTATTGTGAACATGTGCAAAGATGCCCACGTAGCCGCCTGACATATGTCTTGGACTGGGACACCCCAAGCAGACGCCTTAGTCACAGCCTTTCCCCTGATGGAATGGGCCCTTAATCCCTCAGGGGGCTGCTTCTTTGTCAGGGCCTAGCAGATCTTAATGCAGAGAATAACCCAGCCAGAGATGGTACTTTTCAGCACTTCCCTTGCCTTCTTAGCTTCCAAGTACCCCACAAAGAGTTGTTGTCCACTCGGAACTCGTGTGGTCAAGGTAGAACGACAATGATAATTTTGGGTCCAGTCGGTGGAGACGCTCCTCTTCTTTAGAGGGATGCGGGGGAGCAAAGAAGGTAGGCAATATGACAGATTGACCCAGATGGAATGGGGTCATAACTTTTGACAAAAAAGGAAACCCTTGTGCGAAGCACCACTTTGTCCGGAAAGGATATTAGCTAGGGAGGCAAGCAAAATAACTCCTGCGATTAGAATCCATTGGCTAAAGTGCGTGAATGGCTGTTTCCCGCTCCTTTACCCTCCACAAGGGGACGAGGCATGGGCGCCCTCTTTCCCCTGTCCTGTTCGCACTGGCGTTGGAGCCGCTCGCCGCATGGGTGAGAGGGGACCCAGTGGTGTCCGGAATAGCTGGGGGCGGACAGTGGGAAGAACGAATATTGTATGCAGACAAAATCCTCCTGTACGCGACAAGACCCCGCTTTACAATAAGCAGGTTCCTACAAAATTTTCAGCTATTTGGAGGGTGCTAAGGATATCAATTCAATTGGGACAAGTCCCTTCTGTTTATGCTCTCAGACAGTCCCGCACCTGCACTCAGTGGGGAGATATAGCTCTAGGTTGATGATAGCAATAATGATACCTAGGTATTTAAAACTAAGGCAGAAAAGGGATTCATGGAAGGAAGCCTGCAGCCTCAAATGGAACGACTAAGGCGAGAAGTCGCCCACTGGAGGACATTACAGATCTCCCTGATGGGGAGAGCAGTCTTATTCAAGAGGACACTAAAGCGAATGTTATATGTCCTCCAAAACACCTCATATCAAGTACCTGAAAGATTCCTCAGGGAAGTGGATAGTGAACTGCGGAAACTACTGTGAGATAGGGGTGGCGCAAGAATTGCGTTAACCAAACTTCAGAGAGGGGTGTACGAGGGTGGTCTTGCTAGAACAGATCTCCAAAAGTACTATTGGGCGTCACAACTAATGACGATTAATTACTGGATCTTTGCAGACAGAAAGACCCCGCATACCAGGTAGATCACTGGGTGATTGGGCCTAGAGGATACCCAGAAGCATTATATCAGAGTGCAGTGAGGAAAAGCATGCACCCACACAGGAAGACTGTGCTGGAGGTGTGGACAAGGACTAACAAATTCCTAGGGTGGGATAATGGACTGACCGAACAAAACCCACCATGGGACAGTGATGTTAAGGGAGGTGGGTAAACTGCAGGGCTTCGGCAAGTGGAAGTTGCTAGATATAGCACACTTGATGTATGGAGGAGCCAGGCAATAGTTTTGTTCGAAGATCTACAAAAGGAATAGCAGTTAGTGGATACAGAAAGATACAGGTATATACAGCTGGGACATGCACTTCGTAGGCATGTGAGAGAAGGGTAACAAATCCCTCAAAACAGTCCACTAGAGGACCGACTCGTTGGACCCAATCCCAGAAAAAGCACTATCCTGCACATATAGAAAGATTATCACCAACTCCCCCGACTCGCTAAAGACCATGCGGGAGGCCTGGGAGACAGAGGTTGGCATGCTAGAGGATGGTGACTGGGCAGAGGTCATACAGAGCCCAAGAGGTAGCAAGGGCGAGATTTAGGCTAATACAATTAAGAATTCTCCATAGGTACCTTTTCCACATTATTTGGGAGTGTCCTATTATACAAACATTTTGGGGAAGGGTGGTACGGGTAATGTCGGAGGTGACTGGACAGACCGTTCCTATGGAGGCCAGATGGTACCAGACTTGGCCGAAATATCAGATAATCTGGCTATTAGTGGCGGCAATGGTGGCCAAAAGAAATGATTGCCAGGGTGTGAGGGACTGCCCTTGATTGGTGTTGTGCAGCAGTGGGAACAGTTACTTGCCTTCGGTAAGAAAACAAGTTACTTACCTGTAACTACAGTTATCCAGTATTGGTATCTTTCATAGATTCACATGCCTGAATCATTCCCCGTCGCCGAGGCGGGAGTCCCCGGTAAATAAAAAAGTAGTGCCAAAATGCTAGTAGCAGTAGTAGGCCCAAAGAAAAGGCCCAAAGCCTGTACCTTAGCAGCCTATCTACCTCATTATGCAAAAAGAACCAAGAATTTGGTAACAACCAATCAGACACCAGCACCCTTCTAGAACCCTCTCAGCAGAGCCAGTTCTCCTCAGATTTTTGTAGCACAAGTGGGAAGTGAACGTCCCAAATTATATAGAACTGACTCTACGGGGAGGAGGGTGGGTGCATGTGAATCTATGAAAGATACCAATACTGGATAACTGTAGTTACAGGTAAGTAACTTGTTTTCTTATCCAGTATTGGGGTATCTTTCATAGATTCACATGCCTGAATCAGAATAGCGAGCAGTATACCAAGTATACAGTCGTTTGCGGATGGCGGGAGACTAGTGCTGATACTCCCTAATTGCATCCACAGCTTGTAACAAGAGGTATAAGAAAAGATCTTAAAATTCAAAATATGCCATCTATAAAGAGAAAAGCATGTTAACATGAAAGCAAATCATCATTGTAACACATTGCATTGTTATATTAAAGATATCAACATCTTACATATTAAAATATGAAAAAAGGGTACCTGAAGGTATCTCAAAGAAACAGATGTCGTAGTACAGCTTGTCCAACTGCTGCATCATCACGATGCGTAGATTGGAGGCAGTAATGTCTGGTAAACGTGTGGACATTTTTCCATGTCGCAGCACGGCAGATATTTTCTAGAGTCACACCAGCAAACAATGCTGTAGACGCTGCTACTGTCCTCGTGGAATGGGCCTTGGGTTTCCTCAACAGAGGCCTGTGAGCCTTGTCATGGCAGAAAAGTATTGTAGATGCTATCCATCTGGCGATGGTGGATTTTGTAACCGCCTTTCCCAGAGTAGTTTGGCCATAAGCCACGAATAATTGATCAGACTTTCTGAGGTTCTTTGTTTTCAGAAGATAGAATTTAAGACATCTCTTGATATCGAGAGAATGTAAGGCTCGTTCCACTGGGGTGTATGGATTAGGAAAGAAAGTCTTTAACGTCACTGGTTCATTAAGATGAAATTGTGAAGGCACCTTAGGTATAAACGTTGGATTAGTTCGGAGGTGCACGTAGTCTTGAGTGAAGCGTAGAAAAGGTTCCTTTACAGTAAACGCCTGAATCTCACTCACTCTTCGAGCTGATGTTAAAGCCAGAAGTAAAGCAACCTTCCATGTAAGGAATTTTAGGTCAGCCTTGTGGATGGGCTCGAATGGATGCTTCATTAACTGTAATAGGACTGTGTTGAGCTCCCATTCCGGTGGCGGAAGTCTGACCGGAGGAAACTCTCGGAATAGTCCTTTCATAAACTGTTTAATTAAAGAGGATGAACAAAGAGAAGGGCCATGAGCACCCCTTCTGAAGCTTGAAAGTGCAGCTAAGTGGACCTTGACTGAAGGGAAAGAAAGCCCAGATCTTGCCAGGTGTAACAAGTAAGGAAGGATCTTTTCTGCAGGGTCATCCACCGGGTGCACCTGGTTTGCTTCACACCAGCAGCAAAACCGTTTCCATTTTAGACGGTAAGTTTTTATCGTGCTCTGAGCTCGTGATTTTGTTAATATATCCCTACAGTCCTGAGGGATATCCAGGTCCTTAAACTCTAAGAAGTCAGGAGCCATGCGTGTAAATGTAGGGACTGAGGGTCCGGGTGGAGAACCTGACCCTTGTTCCTTGACAGCATTGTGGGCGTCGGGCGAAGACTGATCGGCTGGTCCTGTGATAGCAATAGGAGCTCCTGAAACCAGTATTGGCGTGGCCATCTGGGTGCAATCAAGATGAGACGACAGCCCTCCAACTTCATCTTGCGTATGACCCTCGGTATCAGGGGTATCGGGGGAAAAGCGTAAGCACAAATCCCTGACCATCGCATGGACAGGGCATTCCCCCTTGAGCCCTCTTGAGGGTATCTGCTGGCATAGAAGCGGCATTTCTTGTTCTCCTTCGTGGCGAACAAATCCAGCGGTGGTGTTCCCCAAGCTCTGAATATTCTGAGCACCTGAGCTTGCTCTAGCTCCCATTCGTGGCAATCTGATTGGGATCTGCTGAGCGTGTCCGCTAATGTATTGCAGAGACCTCTGACATGTTCTGCTCTGAGGGTTATGTTGTGGAGTGTGACCCATTCCCACAACTCCTGAGCTTCCGTGGACAAAGTTGCTGATCTTGTTCCTCCCTGTTTGTTCACGTAGAACATGCTGGTAGTATTGTCGGTTCGAATCAGAACCGAAGAACCTGCAATCCTTGGAAGGAAAGCCTGCAGAGACAGAAAAATTGCTCGCAATTCCAGACTGTTGATGTGTCTGTTTTTGTACTCTGGGGACCACTTCCCCTGTATCTGTAAATCTTGGAGATGACCTCCCCATCCTTCCATGGAAGCATCGGTAGTGAGGACAAAGTCTGGAATTTTCTGAATGAAAGTAAGTCCTTCTGATAAGTTGGGAACATGGGACCACCAACATAGAGCGCTCTTCATGCCTGAAGTGACTCTGATGATGTCGTCGAAGGTGCCCTTCACCTGCTGCCACTGAAGGTGTAACTCCTCCTGCAAGGGTCGCATGCGGAGCCGCGCCAGAGGAACGAGGTGTATTGCAGAGGAGCACATCCCTAGCAGCGACGCGAACATCCGGACAGAAACTGACTTTCTTTTGGAAATTCGGATTGCTAAGTTTTGAAGACGAACCTGCCGTTCGTGAGACAAGAATGCCTTGCAGCGGACGGTATCTAACAGCGCGCCCAAAAAAGGAAGGATCTGCCTTGGTTGTAATTGAGATTTGCTCCTGTTGATCGTAAGCCCCAGAGAATGGAACAGACGAAGAGATGTTGTCACAGCAGTCTTGACTGATCTTTCCGAAGGACCCTTTATTAGCCAGTCGTCTAAATACGGAAAGACTTGGATTCCTTGGGAGCGCAACACTGCTGCCACTGGAGCTAGGCACTTCGTAAAGATCCTTGGGGCAGATTTTAACCCAAACGGGAGCACCTTGAACTGGTAATGGGCGCCAGCCACTGTGAAGCGAAGATACTTGCGATGCTTCGGATGTATTGGGATGTGAAAGTAAGCGTCTTCCATATCTAAGGAAGCTAGAAAATCTCCCTCGTTGAGGCAACCTAGAATTTCCGCCAGAGTGACCATGCGAAATCCCTGCTTCTTGAGGAATCTGTTCAGATTGCGAAGGTCTAAGATTGGGCGCCACTCCCCTGATTTCTTCTTGATGAGAAAAAAGCGGGAATAGAAACCTGTCCCCTTTTGAAGCGCAGGAACTTTCTCGATTGCGTTCTTGAGGAGCATTGTTAAAGCTTCCTTGAATAGTAAGTGAAGACGAGGGGGAGGGGGTCCCTTGGGTGGTTTGTTGGGTGGTTTGGTGACAAACTCTAAGGTATGACCGTTGTGAACCAGGTCCAGAACCCACTGGTCCGACGTAATTTCTTGCCACCTGGTCGCAAAAGTTGAAATTTTTGCACCCACAGGGAGGGGAAAAGGAGTGAAAGGCGCCCTGCAGAAATCATTGCTTCCGTGAGGTGTCTCTTCCCTGATTCTGCGATCTTTTTCGTCCGCCTTGACGAGAGAAACCAGATGTATTGGTCTGTCTGTAGGAAGACTGATATGATTGCCGATACTGAGGCTGGTACCTATTTTGTTGGGTATGATAACTTCCTCTGGAAGAGAATCCACGGCCCCTTGCTCCTCTGAAGGTACCTCTTTTGTATTGTAAGGAGCCCAACGATCTTGCAGTATCGGTATCCGTTTTAATTGCTTGGAGCGCATCATCTATGTGCTTTCCAAACAATGATTCGCCATCATAGGCCATGTCCAATATTTTTGTCTGGACCTCTGGTCTGAACGTGGTAGCTTTCAGCCAACCCTGGCGCCTAAGAACCGCAGCCCCAGCCAACTGGCGAAAGTTAGTATTCGCAATATCCAGTGCGCAGTCGATAGTCTCTGAGGCTGCACGCTCACCCTCCAACAAAATCTTTCGAGCGTCTTGCCTGTTATCCTCTGGGATGAGGTCGATAAAGCTTGCCATTTCTGACCACATCTGGCGGTCATAACGCCCAATTATCGCTAGGGAATTGGCTGCCCTGATGGAAGCAGCTGCCATAGTTGAACATTTTTTCCCAATTAGATCCAGTCTGCGTCCTTCCCTATCCGGTGGTGTAGTGACCGGTGCTGCCGGATTCTTAGACTTTTGTTGGGCTGCCTGAGATATAACAGAGTCTGGACGCGGTTGACCAGTGAGACAAGAGGGACTGTCGGCTGGAGCACGGTATTTTTTGTCAATCCGTGGAAGCACCGCTGGTACTGATGCCGGGTTTTTCATGATTTTAACCCCTTCTTTCCAAATATAGTCAATGATAGGGATAGCTCTCGTAACCTTCCTTGACTCCTCCTTAAAATCATGCAGAAAACAGTCAGACTGCTCAATGGTAACCGGCAAGTTGAACCTGGTCGCAGCTCGCTGCATAAGGTTATGGAACCCCCCTATATCTTCTGGAGGCGAATCAGATGGTAGAGGGGTAGGTGGCGAAGGCATAGGGATTATATATGAATCCCAAGGGTCTGCTGGGTCTGGCAACTCGCCCTCTTCGTATTCCTCCTCCGAGGTTGTATCCTGATGCGGGTCCTGTGGAGGATCAGGCAGTTGAGGCATTGGGGCTGGAACCTCAGGCAGAGGCAATGGGTCCGGCTGCGGCGCAGTCTGTGGAACCTGTGGAACATTTGGCTGCGGTGGAAAACGCTGCTTATAATCTGCAAGCATGGCCTGTAGGTCTTGTATCAACGTAGGGGGCAGATGTGACATCTCATTCCTACGAGTTTGTGTGTAGCAGGGTCTATGGTGCGGAACGATTATGTCTTCCTGATAGTAATGCCCTTGATAATCCTCATCCTCATCGTCCTCCTGACATTTAATGTGCAGTTCCGAAGGGTGGCGAGCAACCCCAAAGGGCCCTTCGTCCTCGTCATCCACATAATCATCATCTTCAACATAAGTTTCCAGGAGATGCGAGGGAGTAAGCGGTGAAATGTCCTGCCTTTGAAAAGACTTTAGTTGAAAAGTCCTGGTGGAAACTGGAGTAGAAATCATCGTCGACTAGGTCGTCGTCGACGGGGCTGTGGTAGACGGGATCGTCGACGGGATCGTCGACGGTATCGTCGACGGTATCGTAGATGGTGCGCTCGTCGTCGACTGGCTCGTCGTCGACGGGCTTGACGTCGATGGTATCTTCGTCGACGAGCCCTTCGTCGACGGGCTCGACGTCGACGGGGTCTTCGTCGATGGAATCTTCGTCGACGAGCTCTTCGTCGACGGGCTCGACGTCAACGAGCTCTTCGTCGACGGGATCTTCGTCGACGATGGAATCTTCGTCGACGAGCTCTTCGTCGACGAGCTCGACGTCGACAGGCTTTTTAATGGCGGAATCGTCGACGGCGGTACTGCTGACTTCGTCGACGAGGACTTCGTCGACGACCCCTCGACGGTGGGCTTCTTTGAGAGGATAGTAACCTTCGTAGACATAATAGGTGAGGTAAGCGCAGTCGTCGTGAATGTTTGCGTCAATGAAGAAGCAGACGAGGTGACAGAAACTGAAGATTGAGAGTAAGCCAAAGATTTTGAAAGGCTTTTACTCACAGTTTGCTTGACTGTAGATTCCTGAGGAGAGTGCGCATCAGAAGTAGAATGATGCGATTTCTGACGCTTCTTCCCATCGCTGGAAGAGCTGTCCTGCGATCTAGCTCTCTTGCTAGAAGTAGAGGCTTTGTCATCCTCCTCAGCCGAAGAGGATTTAAGCCACAAAAGCACTCTCGCCTCCCTATCCCTGAGAGTTTTTGTAGGGAAGGTGCGGCAAATCTTGCAATCTTTTGCCTCATGTTTAGGGTAGAGGCAGTAGATGCAGTCTACATGTTGATCATCAACATGGACTCTCTTCTTGGTGCAGGTCCTGCAGGACTTAAATAAAGCCTTCTTGTCTGACATGCTGAAGCAAGTTGAAAGAAAACTGAGAGGCACTAAGGGAAACTCCCTTCCACACGACGTGCGGTGAAAATCTGAGGAGAACTGGCTCTGCTGAGAGGGTTCTAGAAGGGTGCTGGTGTCTGATTGGTTGTTACCAAATTCTTGGTTCTTTTTGCATAATGAGGTAGATAGGCTGCTAAGGTACAGGCTTTGGGCCTTTTCTTTGGGCCTACTACTGCTACTAGCATTTTGGCACTACTTTTTTATTTACCGGGGACTCCCGCCTCGGCGACGGGGAATGATTCAGGCATGTGAATCTATGAAAGATACCCCAATACTGGATAACAATATATCTGTAAGATTAGTTAATAGATTCCTTACCTGTAGAATTACCCCCAGGCGTCAGACTGGATCCGGAGAATATTTTCGTACCCCTGCGCGTCGAAAGCTGGCGTCGGTCCACTCCTCGTTCGTCGTCACTGGGATGATGTCGCAGTAACTACTTAGACGCCACCCTCGCGCGCTGAGGTCAGTTCTTTTACACGACATTCCACACCAGAGGCGCAGAGTCATGCAAGACACTGACCACAGGTGCACAAAACTAGGGCCCTAAAATGATTCCCTGACCCTAAAAGTCAGTTTGCAGAACAGGGAGAATGGGTGGGGTGGTAAGCAATCTATAACTAATCTATGTCTCTTACAGATGTATCGTTACCAAAAGTAACTTCTTCATCTGAAAGAGAAAATTAGTTATAGGTTTCTTACCTGTAGAATAGATGCCCCCAGCAATACTAACAGGTGGGTCTCCGAACCAAGTTCTCTGCGGACTTGGCTGTCCAGGCAGTAGTGTTTTGTGAAAGTGTGCAGAGATGCCCACGTAGCTGCCTGACCAATCTCATTGAGGGGGACTCCCCGTCCAAAAGCAGTGGCAGCAGCCGTCGCCCGGGTGAAATGGAAAGGAAGAAGAGGGGGAAAGAAGGTGGGCAAAGTGATGGTTTGACCAATGGTGAAAGAAGTATCCACTTTGGAAAGAAAAGAGGATCGAGTTCGAAGGACAACCTTGTCCAGACGAACCGCCAGAAAAAAAAGGCTTTGAAGAAAGAGCTTGGAGCTCAGTCACCCTGCGCGCAGAGGTGATGGCAACCAGAAAGGCAGTCTTTAAAGTGAGAAGTCTGAGAGGACAGTAATGTAGCAGCTCAAAGGGAGCGCACATAAGAAAAATAAGAACCAAGTTCATGTCAAACTGAGGCATTACTAAGGGAGCAGGAGGGAAAAGAGGAGTAATGCCCTTAAGAAAGTGATTTACAACAGGGGACTTGAAGTATGAGTTACTTCCCTTCGGTAACAATGTATCTGGTAGAGACCATTCTAGACGCATATTCCTTAATGTAGAATTATCCCCAGGCGTGAGACTGGATCCGGAAACTCTAGCCACAGCATCCCTGTGCGCTGGGGCGACATCACGCAACTTCGCCCAGGCGTCGTCCACGTACGTGACGTCAGTGAGGTCACACAAGACCAGCCCCGACGTGCCTACGTCAGTTTTCTTCTGAGAACTTTTCCGCACCACAACGCGGAAACACCAGATAAACTGTGGGAGCATGGGAACAGTGTGCGAAGAGCAGAAAAGTTGGAAAGAAACGGTGACTAACAACACTACCAGGGTAGTGCCAACACTGCAGACCCCAAGGGCAGAGAAAGAAGAAGAACAAGCAGAAACCTGAGCAGCCACCCTGCCCACACAGACAACCTCCTAGCACTGTGCGCCGAAGGGAAGAATAGGCCTAAGTCATGCACATGGAGAAAGCCCACCCCCCTCATCCTGAGCAAGGAAGGGGACCAATCCCAAGACGGATAGGAACAACAACCACCAAGCCACCCTCAACCTAGAGGGCAACCACCCACAAGGACAAGGGCAAGACATGGCCAGAGGACCCTCAAACCAGAGGACAGCAATGGAAGGGAGGGAGGAGAAGGATAGAAGCAAACCCTCCCCCCTCCCCAACCCCCACCCCCACCTGGAGTAGCCAAAGCAGCAGGGTACCAGCGCACTGAAACCCCATCCTCCAAAGAATCAAGGGAGGAAGGAACCGCCCCCAGACGGAGCCAGCTGTCAAGAGCAAGGAAGGCACTCACATGAGACACAGCCCCCACCGGGAGGCGAGTACCAAAGACCAACACAAGTGTCCTCGCAGAATAGGGGAGGAAGGGCAGGCCGTGAAGGAATCTGCGGCTAGAATTGTCTCTACCAGATACATCGTTACCGAAGGTAAGTAACTCGTACATCTGATAGAGACTACTAGCTGCAGATTCCTTCACGTAGAATAGATACCCTAGCAATACCCCCTTGGAAGGAGAGTCTGCGAAAGGGCCCCACAGGGGACCAGATCTGTGGACTAGGTAGAACCTCGCCCCTGCCAGGCCAAGTGAACCCCACAAGCAGAACCCCACCGACCCCAAGCTGACGTAGGAGGGAAAGAAGGCTGAAGAGGCTCGTACACCCACAGCAGAGGAACCAAGGGCAAGGGCCGAGAGGCCGAAGCACCGCACTCCCCTCAAGGCAGCACAGCTTCCGTCGAATGCCAAGACAGGAAGAAGCCTAGAGAGCCCAAGGAAACTAGGGGGAAGAAGGTGAGCCCACTCAAGATGGAGAGCAGCCTGTCAGCCAGAACAATACTGGCAGTCAAGGCCAGAAGCAAGAAGAACAGCTCGAGGTCCCAGGAAGACCAAGTAGGCAACACCTAGTAAGGGACATCCCAGACCGCAGAACGGAAGCAGGGAGGAAAGGAGAGGCCTGGACCACCACCACGAGTTGCCGCGCACACGACATCAGGGAGCAAAGCAACCAACGGAACAACAAGGAGAACAGGTACCCGAAGGTGACCAGAACCCTCCAGCAGAGCATAAGCCATATGACAGCTACCATAGCCCCACATAGGGCACGTGAAGTCCCAATATAGGGGAACCCTCTTTGGAAGACGTTTTGCAGCAGAGGAAGAAACAAAAGAACCATGGGGAAAAAAAAAAAAAAACCATCCCCGCAACAGGCTTGACAGCAGCCCAAGCAAACCAGAAGGCCCAATCTCAGGGCCAAGTCTGCGCAACAACTCCTGCAGAACTCACACACAACAGCAGCAACAAGGGGCCGTCCAGCAGCCAACAATACCAAAGTCCCAAGAAAGGACGTGATCAGCCAGAAAAACACACTCCACAACCATAACCGGCAGCCTAAGAAGACCTAAAGGCAACCCTAACTCAGAAGTCACTGAGGAGGAGGACGGAGCCCTGCCAAGAGCCTCTGGATGGCGGAGTCGGCCGGGGCATGACACAACAGACTGCCATCAAATGGGAGATCAATGAGTCTCTCCCGAATATTTTCGGGGAAGACGCCGTCCCTAAGCCAAGCATGGCGGCGGAGAGCGGCTGAGGAAGCCATGGCCTGGCCCAGCGCCTCAGACGTCTAGAGCGGAGCGGAGAATAAACGCCGCCAGCTCCCGGCCATCCAACGCATGGTGCCGCAAATCCACCTGAGCAGACTCATGGGACGCTGCAGACCCCAGAGACTCAGACTCTCACAAACAAGAGGAGGCCCTAGCCAGCACACACAAGTTTTAAGGGCCCGCAGGGCTGCGCTGGTCGAGGCGAAAACGTTGCGTCCAATTGTTCAGCCAGCAGGCCTCCCTGGACGGCGGAGCAAACAGGGGCGGTAGGGAGGGAAAAGCAGTCCGCAGAAGGAGACTGGTGGCTGAGGGGTGAACGGACAGGCACGCCAGGTCACGCGGCGTCAGAAGGTGCTGATGCAGAAGATGCAGAGACACAAGGTCCCCGGAGGCAGGATGCCTCCAAGCCCCTGTCAAGGCAGAAAGGAGCGAACCTTCAAAGGGAAGCAAGATTTCCCTCCCACCAGAGCCCTGGTGAAGGACCTCCAACAGATGGTCCGCCGAAAAGTGAGTCACCGGGTCGCCCATGAGTAGGATGCCCACAGCCGTGGACACCGCATGAGTGAAGGCCGCACCCGCATCCATAAGGCCCCGCCGTGGAGAAAGCAATTCCTCTGTGGGAGACTGCTGCAAACTAAGGCGGCCGTCCCCGAGGCCAAGCGGAGCGGGCAAGGGACAGACCTGGAAGTCAGGAGGTGCCGAAGAATGAGGGACCTGTCGCTCCTACGACGGACACCCCTGCCGCAGAAAGGGCGGAGAGCCACCCTTCGACCAGTCTCCGGGAAGGACGACACCAAAATGCAGCCTGCCTCCAGAGAAGGAGTGTCCGAAGACAAATCCATGGTACGACCCCTCTTCGGAGCCATGGAGTCCGCCGCATGAGGCAGGACACCAGCACCATCCGGCGTCGACAGGCAAGGGACCCCAAGTCACCTCGCACCGGAGAAGAGCTGGAGCCGCACTGACCCCGGGGCAGCACAGGCCAGACCCCCGCTGAGGCAACCACCTGCGTGGGGGAACGGGATGGGCCCGGGGAGGGGTCCGAAGTCCTCTGCCGGACGCGGCCCAGAAGGAGCCAAAGGTCGCCCGGCAACCCCTTTGGCGGTGCCAGGGACGATACAACCTCCGACTCGCCCTCCAACGAGGCAGCTGCCTGTGAGGAGGTACGAGAGGGGCCCAGAGAAGGACGAGGGGTCTGCCCTCGACCCAGAGCAGGATGAGGAGGGGCCACTGACCCCCTGTGGCTCCGCACGGTCCAGCTGCTGTCTGCGCCGTAGCGGCGTCACCTCGACCTTAGACAGGACCACCCTGCCAAGGGACCGAGGGGGGCTCGGGGATGCGATCCGAGCCCCGGCGACCTCCCGCGACACCACATGGACCCCCGCGGGGGTTCGCGGCGAGGCAGAGATGCCATGGACTGAAGGAGGTGCCCCAGAGGAGCCGCACCCCAACAGCACCGCAACCTCCAAGCCTGGATCCGACCCAGTCTGCGCCGGAGCCACCGGCGGCGCCACAGAGGGCCCTGCGCGAGGCGAGGGATCCGCCGACGCCCAGGAGGGGAAGGAGGAGGAGACGCCAGTGAGGCCTGCAAAGCAGCCGCGTAAGTCTCCATCTGGACTCTCGATGCCCCAACACCGGGAAACGGTGGATAGGACGATACGCGGGGCTGCATCACCCGCGGAGAGTCCAGGCCCCGGTAGGCCGAGAACCAGCCCCCGGGAACGAACTGCGACACTTACCCACCGGGGAGCGACTCTCACGTGACATCGGAGAAAGGCGAGGACGACGACCACAGCCGGACCTGAAGCCGTCCGCCGAAGCAGACAGAGGGGAGGACGTCGACCTGGAGATGCACTGAGAGAAGTTTCATGCGGGGCTCCCGCCTCGACTTCGGCTTCAAATTTTGGCACGCCGCACAATCCGAGGTGCCATGATCCTCCCCCAAACACCACATGCAAATGAGGGGAGGGTCTGTCGCCGACATAAGATGCCCACAAAACGTGCAAGTTTTAAATCCCGAAGGCATTCGCACACTGCTCCCACCAAAAAAGAATGGAAGAAAGGGGGGCCTGAAACAGGCCCGCAGCAAGGAACAGATCCGCGCTGCATGCGGAAAAGGAAAAAACAGACGTAGGCGTGCCGGGGCGGGTCTTATGTGACCTCGCTGACGTCACGTACGCGGACGCCTGGGCGGAGTCGCGCGATGTCACCCGACGCGCAGGGATGCTGTGGCAAGTTTCAGGATCCAGTCTCACGCCTGGGGATAATTCTACGTGAAGGAATCTGCGGCTAGTAGTCTCTATCAGATGGTAGAGAATACCTTACTATCTATTTGTGGTAGAGTGGGCGAGCAGTAAGGCTTTATCAGAGGGTAGTGTTTAGCATTTATCGTACACTCAGGCAAGAAATTAAGTCACACACTCAAAGACCAATTGTTTGTATCAAAAATATTTGTTGTATTTTATTTATAGAACCAACCAGTACATGGTACAGGTAAAAATGATAGTACTTTTCAAAATCAGATTGTTAAAAAGCTAGCTGGATGAAACATAACTTTTCTTACAGGTTTGTACAAATACAGTTGTAATTACTTTTGGATTGCATGTCAGGATATTTTTTTTCTACTCAGTGTGATATGCCTAGATCTCACACAGACATTTCCAAGATAAAAGCTAAGAAAATCAGTTCTTAGGATACAGTTTTAGATTCTCATACAAACTTCAACTCCAAAAACGGAACTCTTTTCACAGAAAAGCAGTCAATGTAGTCCTAAGGGAGAAAATCAGGTTATCTGTTTTAAGGCGAGTAATGGTTCTTGGGAGTTTAATTTCTGGGATTAGAACCAGGGTTCCCCCAGGGTCAAGGATGCACTCAGAGCATCCGCAGCGACACTAGGGTGGCAGGGTGCAGAGTGCGGAGGCCCAATGTTATCCAATGGGGGCCTCCGGTTGGTGGCTGCTCATGGGCACACCACACCAGGAGCTTTGCTCCCACAACCTTGTGGCCTGCTCGTGAGCAGCCACCAACCGGAGGCCCCCCTTTCCCCCCATTGGATAACATTGGACCTCAGCACTCTGCACCTGGCCGCCCTTGTACTGCTGAGGGTTATTTGAGTGTGTATCCTTGACCCTGAGGGAACCGTGGTTCCAACCCCAGAATACCAACTCCCACAACCAAGTACTTACCTGTTAACCAAACACCACATTTTCCTCCATAGGAATACATAGACGTTTTTTCCTAGAAAATTGTGTGTAGTTGATTTTGTATGAGAACTTGAAAAAACTGCAAATAACTAAAAACTTCTTTACGCTAGGAAATGCCCCAGTGTGATATCTAGGTATATCACACTGAGTACAAAAAGTAATCCATAAAGTAATCTGATAAGTAATCCAACAGTACTTTCCACTGTATTGAAAAATATTTACAAACCTGTAACAAAGACATTTTCATTCAGCTTGCTTGTATTGTTCAACCTGCCTTGAGCAGGATTAGTTACTTACCTGTAATCCTAGTGCTCATCCAGGGGTATACTCATCAAAGTCAATCTATGAATAATCCCCGCCCATGTGCGGGATCCTGGAGCATATAGAAAATACATATATATACTTATATATATGCATATGTGAAAACATACATGCAGCCTAAAATGTTTCAAGCATGGCAAAAATGCTGAAATAACATAGGTTTGCATTGTTGTACCCCTAACCCATAAGGAAAAAAGGAAGCACTTAACAATTGTCATACAATAATGCTCTATTGCCATAAAGCAAACAATTGCAGGCATTTGCCTGTAGGCTGCAGCAGAGTACTAAGAAACTTGACACCTTGCCTTTAAGGCATTAGAGTAGGGGTACCGTGCCTTTAAGACCTGCAGGAGACCCCTTGCTCCCATGATGCACCACAGGTGGCAGTTAGGTCAGTTCTTTTTGACAGTGCAAGTGGAAGGGTTTTATTTAGGTAAAACTTCAATACCCTGAGGAGGTCTAGAGAATGTAAAGTTCTCTTCGGGGGAGTGGTTGGCTGAGGAAAGCAAGTGGGCAACGTGATTATCTGATTGATGTGAAAATCCGAGACCACCTTGAGCAGGAAACTCGGATGAGTCCGCAGCACCACTCTATTGGCGTGGAAAACAGTGTAAGGCTCCTTGCAGCACAGGGCCTGAATCTCACTTACCCTGCAGGCTGAAGTTATGGATACTAAGAAAGCAGCCTTCCAGGTCAAATGCTGCAAAGATGCCTTATGAATAGGCTCGAAAGGAGCACCCATCAATTTGGTGAGGACAATGTTAAGCTCCCAGGGAGGCGAAGGGGACCTCACTGGTGGAAACACTTTCTTAAGCCCCTCTAGGAAAGCTTTAACCACAGGCAGTTGAAAGAATGATGTCTGGGTAGGAGACTTTCTATAAGCTGTGATAGAAGCTAAGTGGACCCTGATGGAGGGGTACTTCAGGCCTGACCTTGCCAAGTGCAGTAAGTAGGGAAGAATCCCTTGCTCTTGACCTTGAGTCGGATCAAGAGCGTTATCCCTACACCAAAGGTAAAATCTCTTCCACTTTTAAGCATAAGACTTTCTGGTGGAGGACCTCTTTGCTTCTCTAAGAATGTCCATACAGTCAGCCGAAAGGTCTAGATGTCCGTAGTGGATGACATCAGGAGCCATGCAGTCAACCGAAGGGAGGGGAGGTTGGGATGAAACACTCTTCTCCCCCGTTCTTGGTCAGTAAGTCCGGGCAGCAGGGCAGCCTCTGGTGTGGAACCTCTGACAGTTGGAGGAGATCCGGGTACCACCACTGGCGTGGCCACTCCGGCGCTATCAGGATCATTCTGGTGTTGGTCCTGTAGAACTTCTGTATGACCACCGGGATTAGAGGGAGCGGAGGAAAAGCATACAGCAATGTCTGCGACCAGCTGATCAAAAGTGCATTCCCTGGTGATCCCTGCTGGGGGAATCTGGATGCGAAGACCGGGCATTCCGTGTTTGCCGCGTCTGCGAACAGATCGATGTCCGGCACTCCCCATTGCCAGAAGACCTCTTGAGCGAAGTCTTCGTTGAGCACCCAGTCGTGTGCTTCTACGAAGTCTCTGCTGAGGCGGTCTGCCTGCACGTTCTGGGTTCCTGGAAGGTGGATTGCGACGATTGAGAGACCTCTCGCCAGCAGCCACTGTCAAATGGATTGGGCTTCCAGAGACAGGACTCGTGACCTGGTGCCTCCTTGCTTGTTCAGATAGAACATAGTTGTTGTGTTGTCTGTCTGAATCTGAATGTGGCTGGATTGAAGAGACGGATACAGGGATTTGAGCGCCAGATGGACCGCCCGTAGATCCAAGAAGATGTGATAACTTCTTTCTGTCTCGGACCAGAGACCTTGTACCTGAAGCTGGCCCATATGAGCTCCCCAGCCTTGCATTGAGGCATCTGTGACCACTGTCTGTGTTGGAGGCGTCTGATGAAAAGGGACCCCTTGCAGCAGGTGAGAACGTTTCATCCACCATCTGATTGAGTCCCTGGCAGCTTGGTGGAGAGAGATACGATCTTCCCAGCGACCTGACCTCTGAGACCATTTATCTTCGAGTGCCTGTTGTAGAGGCCGCATGTCAAGGCGTGCATTGAGCACAATGTAGATGCACGAGGCCATCGATCCCAGTAGTGAAGACACTTGCCTGGCTGTGGGAAGTGCAGTGTCGAGAAGAGTTTGGCACTTGAGAAGCATTGATGACAACCTCTTCTCCGAAGGACACACGCTTGCCTCTGCGGAGTCCAGGGAGGCACCCAGATAGTGTATCCGTTGAGTGGGGTTGAGGACCGACTTCTTGTAGTTGACTTGCAACCCCAAGGAATGTAGCAGGTTGAGGCAGTATGAGAGATGGCTCTGGAGTAGCACAGGTGTGGAGCTTTTCAGGAGCCAGTCGTCTAGGTATGGATAGACTAAGGTCTTCCGCCTGCGGAGGAAGGCATACACCACCACCATGCACTTGGAGAATGTCCGTGGGGCGGATTTGAGGCCGAACGGAAGCACTTGATACTGGTAGTGGTGATGAGAGACCTGAAACCTGAGAAATTTGAGATGTTTCACTGAGACAGGAATGTGGAAGTAGGCGTCCTGCAGGTCGATGGCACACATCCAGTCTCCCTGGTGAAGGTGCGGAAAGATTTGGTGCAGGGCTAGAATTCGTAATTTTCCCTTTCTGATAAACCTGGAGTACATGTCAGGTTATTTTTTTTCTACTCAATGTGATATGCCTAGATCTCACAGACATTTCTTAGATAAAAGCTAAGAATAGGCGCAGGTCGAGGATCGGTCTGTACTCTTTGGCTACTCCTCGCTTTTGGACTAGGAAGTAGCGGGAGTATATCCCCTGGTTTCTTTGGAGAGGTGGGACCTCCTCTATGGCCCTCTTGGAGATGAGGATAGATACTTCGTCCTGTAAAAGCCAACTTGGAAGTTGAGGAAGGCGCTTCAATTGCGGGGGCACTTGGGGAGGGGGGAGACTTGAACCGTAGCAAGTAACCATGCTGGACAATATTCAGCACCCATTTGTCTCTTATGGTTTCCCACTCTTCCAGGTGAAAAACGAGAACGGGTGTGGAGGAAGCAATGCCTCACTGTTTGGGAGGCTGCTTAGTGGTGGACTGTTGCTGCTTGGTGTTCCCTCTTCCTCTGCCACAACCCCTCTGCTGGAATTGGGGCCTCTGCTGGTTCTGTGAGGACCATTGAGGGGTTTGAACCCTCTGCTGGAAGGAATGTTTGTCGCCCTGACGAAAGCGCTTCCGGTATTCTTTGCGATTCTCCAGACCTACAGCCTTGACAGTATCCATCTCTCTCTTAATTTTATTAATTTACTCATCGGCGTGAGCCCCGAACAAGGAGGAGCCGTTAAATGGAAGATTTAGAATCCTTTTCTGTGCATCAGGCCTCTGAGGCGCAGCCAAGCTGAGCGCCGTGAACAGACGCCATGGGAGTAACCATGAGCGGCGAGATCTGAAGCGTCCGCTGCTGCACTTATAACTTGATTGGCTACTAGCGTACCTTCTAGTAGAATTTCGCTGAAGTCCTGCTGGTCTGCTTATGGACCTTCTCTGGGGGGACAGAAGAGGACACAGACGCTGAGTGAGACCTCATGGCTGACGCCACAATGACGGAGTCCGCTGGTGGATCAGCTCTGAGAAATAAGGGATCCTCGGCTGGGGCCTTATACTTTTTGGCAATCCTGGATGGTACGGAGCCCACCGCAGCAGGGGTGAGGAATGTGGCCATAGCTGGTTCCAAGAGTCTTGGCACCAAAGGAAGCAGCAGTCTAGGAGGTGTGCGATGGTGTAAGGTGTCGAAGATGATCGATGTAGGAACTACAGGGGTATGCAAAGTGATGTTCAGTTTCTGCGCACCCCTACCCAGGACATCTGAGAAGGTCGCGATGTCATCGATGGGAGACACCCGTGATGGAGCAGTCGAGAAGGTAGGAGAATAGTCCCGGACCGAGGACCTCGTGGAGGAAGACCATGTGGGCGATCTTGTGCGTCTTCGCTTATGGGGACGGTCGTGATGAGAGCTGTGACGACCCCTGGACCTTGATCGGTGTGTAGAAGGAGGTGATCTTGATCTTCTTGGAAGGGGGGGGGGGGGGGGGGGGCTTCTGCAGTCACCTGTCCCAGCACCTTCCAGCCAGCGAGGCAACAGACCGTACTTCTCTCTAGCTTTAGGAGATTTCTCCGGAGAAATTTGAACAATATGCAGTCCTGGGGATGATGACTGGTCCCCAGATGACATTTCCTCTGTGGCCGCTACACTTTTGTTCCTAGACGTCGAGTGCCTCGACGTCGATGAAGTATGCGTCACCATCGGTATCGATCGAGGGGATCTGCTATGGGAACGCCGTCCTGCTCTCGACGGTGATCGCCTACAGCGATGTGGAGACGTCAACTTTCGCCGTCGGCGTGGTGATCTCAACGTCGATCTCCCATGGCACCGAATTGGTGATCTTCTTGACGTCGAGTGATGGGACTTCGATGAAGCTCTCGACGTCGACAAGCCCACTTGCGGCGAGATGTTCGCCGTCGTGACTCTCGACGCGACCCCCTCGAGGGTGGCGGAGAGTGTCTCAACGTCGACGGAAGCCTCGACGGAGACTTTTCAGGCCTGTCAGGACCCACAGCCTTCGAGCCCGAAGTGCTGTGCCTCAACGCCGACTTACTTACATGCGGCGGAGAATCTCGATGTCGAGATGGTGATTCGTACCTCAACGCTGAAGTGTCTGGGTCTCTTCGACGGCGAATCCACTGTTACCTTCTTCTTTCTGGACTCAGGAGAGGTGTTTTCGGTGTTTCCTTGAAGAAGGTGGTTTGAAGACTCCATGGTCACCTCCATGATGGCTTCTGTCCTTCTCCAGCTGGGCATGAAGGTTTATGCGCTCTCTGTCACGCAGAGTCCGCCTGGAAAATTTCTGGCAGTGGGGACACTGGTCAGGATTGTATGAGGATGGAAGACACACAATACCCACAGAGTGTGGATCTGCCAGTGCCATCTTATTGCCACAGGAAGGGCATTTCCTGAATAAGGCAGGCATTCTGACTGGAAAAAATTAGTGGCAAGACCAAAAAACCAATAGAATAAGCCTTAAGGAGTCAGAAAATGTCGACTTTTCTGAGAAAATATCAAATAAATCACTTTCAGTCAAAAAACTGAAGAGCTCAAGCTCCAGGATCCTCATAGGAGCCGGAAAAAAGAACTGACCTAACTGTCACCTGTGGTGCATCATGGGAGCAAGGGGTCTCCTGCAGGTCTTAAAGGCACGGTATACCCTACTCTAATGCCTTAAACGCAAGGTGTCCGCTTTCTTTGTTTCTTAGTACTCTGTTGCAGCCTACAGGTAAATGCCTGCAATTACAAGTTTGCTTTATGGCAATAAACCATTATTGTATGACAATTGTTTAGTGCTTCCTTTTTTAGGTCTCGCCTGACCCAGCGCATGCGCTGGTCTGGCGAGACTTTGAGAGGGCTCCAAAAAGTGCTACCAGACCAGCCTAGAGCTACAGTGCAAGTGTGCGGGCGCGCGCTTGACCGCGATTACTTTCACTTTCGCGGCCGCACGGCTGCTTGGCATAGCCAATAGGTTTAGCTTTTGGAACCTTATAAGTATTTAGTTATGCAACTGTTGCATTGCTAAACACTTATAAGGTCCCAAAGGCGAGACCTATTGGCTATGCCAATGCTTGTTCCTTATGGGTTAGGGGTACTACAATGTAAACCTATGTAATTTCAGCCTTTTATGCCATGTTTGAAACATTTTAAGCTGCATGTATATGAGAGAAATATATATACACATATATATATATATATATATATATATATATATATACACACACACACACAAACACATATATACACATACATATACACATACATATATGTATTTCCTATATGCGCCGGGATCCCGCACATGGGCGGGGATTATTCATAGATTATGACTATTGATGAGTATCCCCTGGATGAGAAGTCCCATTTACACTTACCTGTACCAGGCTTGCTTGGTTAAAGAAAATAAATATAACAATGTTTTTTATACAAATAAATTGGTCTGACTTCAGTCTTTGACTGACATTTACTGCCTGAGTGTGTACAACAAATGCTTAACACTACCCTCAGATAAAGCCTTACTGCTCGCGCACACTACCACAAATAGAGAGTAAGGTGATAACTACTTTTAAATCTGCCTGCCTAAGTTTGGAGGTCCACCTTTATCTGTGGACAATATATATCTCATTTTGGTATAGAATATACAGAGTCAGCGTCCTACAGTGACTACAATAAATGCTTAACACTACCCTCCGATAAAGCCTTACTGCTCACCCACACTATCACAAAGAGAGAGTAAGGCATTATCAACGTATCCCTCTGCCTACCTTTGGGGATCCACTGGAGTCTGTGCACACTATACCTTACTTTGGTGTAGTATATACAGAGCCAGCTTCCTACAAGGGACGATTTCGTTATTGTTCTACACAACAGTATTTTTAGATATTTAGGATTCACTTGTTGCAGGGAATTGTCTTACCCTCCTGGAGGAAGCCTCAAATCTTGCCTTCTACTAGCGTGTGTATGGGGTGAGGCTCCACTCAAGCCGCTTGCTGGGCCTGACTGACGCAGCTCTACATCCTTGGACCTTCCTTTGAGAGCATTCGCACCGGGCGGGTACTGCCATAGTCACGTAGCACTCTGTGCCAATCAGTGTTGTGTTGGTGGCATGAGAGGTGGTGGGCTGTGACACCCCGTGTTGTAGACTGCAGTTTCCTTTGCAAAGGAGGTGGAAGAGGAGTAGCAACTACCTCTTCCTTGGGGGAATCAGTCTCCATACCTTCTCACCCGTGTCAGTTGCTTTCACTTCATGGAGTGGCGCCTGTGCTAACTGGCACTCTTCTGTTTTCCCGTTCTATTCAAAGATTTCCTCCTCCTCTTGCTCTGTTGTAGTTGGAATTCTCCTATCTGGCCTTTTCCCTTTACGGCTTCACATTCATAATGATTAAATAGTCAAACTTACCCTTCCTCTTCATGACTGCCTCAATTTCGGCCTATGGTCGTCATTTATTTTGACGCCGAGGGCATTTTGATCAGCATCAAAAGCCCTCTTTTCAATGTTGAATCCTTCCCATGAGAGTACCTGCCCCAACCACACTGTCAATAGCCTTTCAGAGTGAAGGCCAGTTCCGTCTCTTTTGACCTTGACCAGCGTAGTTCTCAGTTTGTCCTTCTCCTCGATAGCGCGTGTTTTCAGCATCAGAGTAGCCTTCGAGGCCTATAGTCCAAGGACTTCAGGTTGGACCCACTATGGATATGCAGCTTTACCTGGTGCTTTCTTGTGCCGCTGTCCTTCAACGAACTCTCCAGCGTGTTCTAATTTTTTGTTTTTAGATGAGCTGGCATCAGAGTCTTCACTTGCACTAGCTCCTTTACTTCATTTTTCCTCGTCACAACAGTCCCAGTTCTTTGAACAAAACGTGCTTGTTCAGACTTGTGCCATGGCATAGGGTACCCATCTATACTTTTACCTTGTAATCAGAGTATTGGGGACCATTCCAACCCAGGATTCCCACCACTGTGAACCTTTGGCAGACAAAGACAGCACACCTCATGTTTGCCATTTGTGTAAACCTGTTGTGGCAGTATCTAAAGTGGCATTCTACATGTCAGTTCATTCTCTGTCCCATGAAGTAGAGATCATCATGATACAAAAACATTTAAATCTGGATAGCGCAAAAACAAGGGGTTGAATGTATAAAAAAATATAGATACCCATTACAGAGAAAGAAAACTAAACACCAAGCATTATAAATTGCATATTTGAATGTCCAGGAGCTGCTATTTCACTTTAAAACAACAGATACACAGTATGTCAGTATTGACTGTGTCTGCCTACTTATGACAAATAAAAAAAATTAAAAAAACACCTTTCGTTCCAAAAGCTCTACCTGTCCAACAAACGCAGAGAAAGCTTTGGTGCTGTCACGGCCAGCTGCAGCTGAATGGTAAAGATTAACCCACTCCCGCAAGAGGTACTCTGCTTTTTCTCGGAGTCCTGGAGGATCATCGTATTCGGACGCCTGTGAAATCCCAGAATGCATCATGAAATTAGGGCCACCATGCGCACGGTCAATCATTGCTTCATAGTTCGATCGGAGGAGGTCCATGAGCTGTGGAAGTCTGAGGTAGAGTAAAAATACAATCAAGAATTTGAGGCCACAGTAATGTCTTTCAATGAAAGACAAAATGTCTTTATTTAAAGAACTAATATTTCCTTTGCAACTGTACATAGACCATCATTCAAAGGTTAGAAGCATTTCAACTGATGATTTTCCATGCCAGTCAATTACTTCCAGGACTTGATTACCCACACCTGTTAAATACATTAAATAGTGCACAAATCATTGTGAGAAAGTGGCTCTGTATATCCTGTTCCTTAATAGGTACAGGGTGTACAGAGTCCACAGTGCCCCAGGGTTTGACAGAGGCTAAAGTTAGATATAACCTTACTCTCTAAAGTGGTAGCTTGGTCGAGCAGTAAGGCAGTATCAGAGGACAGTGTAAAGCATTTGTTGTGTACAGTCAGCAAATGGTCTCATACACTCAACTGAACTCTAGGCCAATGGTTTGTGTATAAAAAATATATGCTTGTTTTATTTTAGAACCAACACTTGGATTTAAAATATACTTTCTCAACAAGAGATGTTTCATATAAATACTTTTGCAATATGCAATTGACTTTTGAAAACAGTTACAAGTGGTTGCAATAGGCAACTCTATCTTAAACACAACAATGCATTGAGCTCAATGGAAAATTCCAGTTATTTGCAACAGATAACTTTTTAGATTACCTTTTGAATTCCAGGACTGGATCCTAGATTCAGTCCTGGGTCAGTACTCAGAATCAAGTGATGAAAGTCGACTTAATTACTGTAATGATTTTTAAACAATATTTAGCTATTTTAAAAGTTGACACAATATTTCAAAGAAAACAGTCAATGATTCCCTATGGAAAAAATTCAAGTTGCAGGTACAGTATGTTATCGTTACTTTTGTAATCCAGTACTGGGTGCCTAGACTCAGTACTGGGACCTTTATCCAAAACAGGTAAGTAATTACGTTTTCAGATATTATACGATTTTTGAAGAATATTTAAAGATTCGAAAAGTCCACACTCAGAAGAAAATTCAGGAAAAAGCCAGTCAATGTTACCCTATGAGAAAAATAGAGTTATCGGTTAAAGGGTAAGCACTCGACTGGCAGAGTGGAGGTTCTGGGCATAGACTCAGGGGTCCCCCAAGGTCAGGTAGGTACAGTTGGTTCACCCTCAGCGACTCTAGGGCGGCCGGGTGCAGAGTGAGTTAGGCCCAATGTTATCCTATGAGGGATAGGGGGGCCTTGGTTGGTGGCTGCTGACTGGCAAGCCACGCGGCTGTGGGAGCTGGGCTCCTGGTCACTTACTCAGGGCAAGTGGGGAAGTAGGTTAGAGTAGAGTTTTCACGGCCAGGGCCACACGGGCGGCTGGGTGCAGGGTACTTTTGAGCCGTCCGGCGCTCAATTGATTTCTATGGGAAATCTCCGGTTTGGAAAAAGGCTGCAAGCTCGGGGACGAGGATTCTTCAGGTGCCACCACCACTTCGAGAGGTAAGTTGGGTAGTTGGAGGATAGGTAGGTACCCCGGGATTGGGCACAGGGGTGCCTTTTGGTGTCGGGAAATCTTACCCTCTGTTGATCGCGGTGGGGGGGGCACCTGGTTCTGAGGCTGCAGGCTCATTCAGGAGTGTCGAGGGAGGTCCTTGGGTGCCGGACTCGGGGTCACAGTCGCCGTGGGGTCGTCCTCGTGGTCTTTGTCCACTCCGGCACCGTGAGAAAGTGGCTCTGTATATACTGTTCCTTAATAGGTATAGGGTGTACAGAGTCCACAGACCAAGGGTTTAACAGAGGTTAAAGTTAGATATAACCTTACTCTCCAAAGTGGTAGCCTGGTCGAGCAGTAAGGCAGTATCAGAGGACGTGTAAAGCATTTGTTGTACACACTCAGTCAGCAAATGGTTTCACACACTCAATAACTGAACTCTAGGCCAATGGTTTGTATATAAAAAATATATGCTTGTTTTATTTTAGAACCAACACTTGGAATTAAAATATACTTTCTCGATAGGAGATGTTTCATAAAAATACTTTTGTATATGCAATAGACTTTTTAGTTAACAGTTAAAATAGTTGCAGTAAGCAACTCTATTTCTTAACACAATACATTGAGCTCAATGATAAATTCAAATTATATGCAACAGATTACTTTTTAGATTACTTTTGTAATTCCAGGCCTGGATCCTAGATCCAGTCCTGGGTCAGTTCTCAGCATCAGTTGTACAAAGTCGACTTTGGTACTGTAATGATTTTTAACTAATATTTAGCTATTCTCAAAGTCAGCACTTTGAAAATATTTCAGAGGAAACAATCAATGATTCCCTATGGAAGAAAATTTAGGTTACAGGTACAGTAGGTTATTGTTACTTTTGTAATCCAGTACTGGGTGCCTAGACTCAGTACTGGGACTTTTATCCAAAACAGGTAAGTAATTACGTTTTCAGATGCTATACGATTTTTGAAGAATATTTAGAAATTGCAGAAATCAACACTTAGAAGAAATTTCACAGAAAAACAGTAAATGATTTCCTATGGAAGAAAAATGAGTTAAAGGTAAGTATAGTTGTGGGTACTTTTCAGAGTCAGTGCTGGGCACCAAGATCCAGCACTGGGAGCTCACCTAAGAGCAGGTGAGTAAATTAGTTTTTGTCACTCGGCTGATTTTTGGTGATTTGAAGATTTGAAAAGTCCACACTTAGAAGAATTTCAGGAAAAAGCCAGTCAATGTTACCCTATGAGGAAAATAGAGTTTGCCGTTTAAGGGTAAGTACTCGACTGGCAGAGTTGAGGTTCTGGGCACAGACTCGGGGGTCTCCCAGGGTCAGGTAGGTACAGTTGTTTCACCCTCAGCGACTCTAGGGCGGCCGGGTGCAGAGAGAGTTAGGCCCGATGTTATCCTATGAGGGATGGGGGGACCTTGTTTGGTGGCTGCTGTCTGGCAAGCTACGCGGCTGTGGGAGCTGGGCTCCTGGTCACTTACTCAGGGCAAGTGGGGAAGTAGGTTAGAGTAGAGTTTTCACGGCCAGGGCCACACGGGCGGCTGGGTGCAGGGTACTTTTGAGCCGTCCGGCGCTCAATTGATTTCTATGGGAAATCTCCGGTTTGGAAAAAGACTGCAGGCTCGGGGACGAAGACTCTTCAGGTGCCGCCGCCACCACCACCACCACCACCACTTCGAGAGGTAAGTTGGGTAGTTGGAGGATAGGTAGGTACCCCGGGATTGGACACAGCGGGCCGTGGGGCGCCGGGTGCAGGGGTGCCTTTTGGTGTCAGGAATTTCTTACCCTCTGTTGATCGCGGTTGGGGTGGCACTCTGTTCTGAGGCGGCAGGCTTCTTCAGGATTGTCGAGGGGGGTCCTTGGGTACCGGACTCGGGGTCACAGTCGCCGTGGGGTCGTCCTCGTGGGTTTAGTTCACTCCGGCACCGGCCAGGCTGGGCGGGTGCAGAGTGGGCTGGGATCGCGGTTCCGGGCTGCTGCCAGGGGTGAAAGGTAGGTTCTGAGTAGAGCCTCTACTCATGGGAGTCCCAGGGGATCAGAGTTCAAAGGTAGCCTGGTCCTCCGGGGTTTCTGAGGATGCCGGGTTTGGAGCAGGAGCAGGTTCGATGTCGACAGTCCGGTAGGGCTGGGGCCAAAGCAGTTGGTGTCTCCCTCTCCTTCACAGCTGCAGGGCAGGTCTTCGTTTCTTCTCGCTCTTCTTGTAGTTTCGAAATCTGGAATCTGGGGAAGGAAGGTTCAGGGTGACCCTAAACACTAGATTTAGGGGCGTTACAGGTAGGTGAAGGCCAGGGACCAATAGCCTAATCCTGATAGGGTAGAGCCTCCCATCTTCAAGATGGCTAGAGCCCGGAGATGTGCTTCACCTCGCCTCCCCCACCTGAGGGGTGGGGTGGGCAGGCTGGCACATCCCCTGTCCTTGTATGGGGTTTCCGGCCAAGCTTCCCGCCAGAGTGGGGGGTTGCAGTGGCCTGGGGAAACTCCTAGAGGCGGCAGGCCTTTGAAGCTTCCCTTTGCTCATCCTGGGGGAGGAGATCTATCACCTCACCCAGGATGTGCATTGTTGCAGGCCCGGGTGAGCAGGGGCTCTCCCACCCAGGGGTCCAGCAACGTGTCTGCTGTGTGGCAGCCTGGGCAGCCTCAGAGCAGACGTGGATTGTAGGTTAGTTGTAAGGGGGCATCTCTAAGATGCCCACTGGTGTGCTTGGTACATTAAAGCCCACACTGGCATCAGTGTGGGTTTAATGTGCTGAGAAGTTTGATACCAAACTTCCCAGTCTTCAGTGTTGCCATTATGGTGCTGTGGAGCTCGTGTTTGACGAGCTCCCAGCACCATGTACTCTAAAATGGCAGCACTGCACTTACAGTGCCCGGGAATGGACCCGGGTACTGTAGGGGCACAGGGCTCCTGCTCCTGTGCCCACACCATGGGCATAAGGCACCCAGCCAGAGTGGTGGGTGACATATCCCTTGGCAGTGTAGGTGATGGGCATGGCACACAGATGTGTGCCATGTCAACTCTTCATTTTGTCCTGCACCCAGACACTCAGCCTGCAAAGGCAGTGTGTGTGTGTGTAAGGGTACAGGGCCTCTAAGGGTGGCACAATGAGTGCTGCAGCCCTTATGGGCCTTCCCTGGTCACAAGGCCCTGGGTGCCTAGGGTACCATTTACCAGGGGCTGACATGTGGCCACGGTTTGCCAATTTGGAGTTTGTGCGTTTTAAGGAAGGAACATAGGCCCTGGGCACCTGATTGGCAGGAACCCAGGGTACACTCAATCGAAGTACATTCAGCAATTTAGCAAAAAGTGGGGGCATACCATGCAAGAAAGATGGCACTTCCTCACACAAACCTCTCAGTCTTTAGTGTTGCCATTATGGTGCTGTGGAGCTCGTGTTTGACGAGCTCTCAGCACCATGTACTCTTAAATGGCAGCACTGCACTTACAGTGCTGAGGAATGGACCTGGGCACTGTAGGGGCACAGGGCTTCTGCTCCTGTGCCCACACCATTGGCATAAGGCACCCAGCTAGAGGAGTGGCTGATGTATGCCATGGCAGTGTAGGTGATGGGCATGGCACACAGGGATTTGTGTCATGTCGACTTTGTTTCTGTCTTGCACCAAACACTCAGCCTGCAAAGGAAGTAAGTGTGTGTAAGGGTACAGGGCCTCTAAGGGTGGCACAATGAGTGATGCAGCCCTTAGAGGCCTCCCCTGGTCACAAGGCCCTGGGTACCTAGGGTACCACTTACCAGGGGCTGACATGTGGCCAGGGTTTGCCGTTTTAGGGAAGGAACATAGGCCCTGGGCACCTGATTGGCAGGAGTCCAGGGCACACTCAGTCAAAGTACATTCAGCAATTCAGCAAACAGTGGGGGCATACCACGCAAGAAAGATGGCACTTTCTCACAATCATCCCCTAAATTATTCGAATGTAACTGATCTAGTGCTCTCTCATGAAATCATCTATCATCTAAAAAGCAATTTCTCCAAAACAAAATTAGGTGCAGTACTAAGTTGCCTCGTATGTGAACATATTTACTTTGCTGGTCTAAGGCGTGTTAACCCTCCTTATGTGGAGACTGATCTCTGTAAGACTAATTTTAGATAGTAACTTCAAATTAGAAGTTCCGCCAACTTATGTATCTCCACACCAGATTGTGCTCATTGAATACACCTAGTTACATCGCATTTACCTCTGAGCTGCCCCATTAGGAGCGTAATCATCTTAGACTTCTTCCCAACATAAAGAACAAGTTACTTACCTCAAGTAACGCTTTTTCTTTAGGATACAGTATCTCCCTGTGGATTCCTCACCTATGGAACTAGCCCTTGCGCATCATTCCACAGAAACTTTTCTCATAGGTCTCCCACGTCGACGTCACAATGGCACTGCTCCGCACGCGACTCCACACGACATCATCAGAACCACAAGAAGGCCTAGTCAGTGTGTTGGTCAGTTTCACCCTTTTTTCCGTGCCTTTGAGGCGAATGGGTGAACCGACAACATTTACACAAGTATACAACTTTCAAGTATACATAAAACTTACAAATAGTGAAAGGAGAACACTTGAAATTCTATAGAATAGACATTTCCTAGCAAAAAACATAACATGAATGATAAAGAAATATAAGAACTTCATAAATCTTTTTAGTGTCAGTAGAAAAGCAATGGGGAGGCGGATGGGTCAGTGAGGAATCCACAGGCAGATACTGTTTCCACCAGAAAAAGCGTTACTGAAGGTAAGTAACTTGTTCCTCTGATGGATACATCTGCCTGTGGATTCCTCACCTTTCAACTTGAAGAACAAGTTACTTACCTTCGGTAACGATATCTGTAAGAAACATTAGTTAGTTAGATTTCTCACCTTAGAATATTCCCAGGCGTCAGGCTGGATCCGGAAAGATTTTTCGTCAGCAATACCCTTTGCGCGTCGCTAGGCGTCGTCTGCGGCTCCGCGTCAGTCGTCGGCATGCGCCGGAATGACGTTGGAGTACTTAGATGCCACCCTCGCGCGCTGTCAGTTCTTGTACATAGCTTTCCGCGCCAGGAACGCAGAGCCATGCAAGAGACCGACACTGGTGCCAAAAAAGTCTAGGGCCCAGAATGAATATGCTACTTACCAGTATGCATCTGTTCTTGGCATGTAGGGCTGCTGACATTCATATCTGTGCATAGATCGCCGCCTAGTGTTGGGTCCGGATGATTGCACATTGTTGTCCTGGAAGAGTCTTCGAAGTATCCTGAGATTGGTGACTCCTCCCCTGGACCACAGTGTGCATGGGCATCCTCTCCATCCCCAGATTGTTTTTCGCCATTGTGGCAGTGATGGAGTAGATACAGGAAGTGATGACCATGCTATACAGTAATTCTGAGAGCTGCAGCTGCTACAGGCGCCGGGGAGGAGGGTGGGCGATATGAATGTCAGCAGCCCTACATGCCAAGAACAGATGCATACTGGTAAGTAGCATATTCAGTTTGAGGCATGTGGGCTGCTGAATTCATATCTGTGCATAGAATACACAGCAGTACCTCCTATTAGCGGCGGCTACCCGTGCCAGCTGCAGCAGTCTGAAAAAGAGTTTTGAGAACAGCCTGTCCTACAGCTGCCTGCTGTTTTGAGTGTACATCTACACAGTAGTGTTTGGTAAATGTATGTATAGTGGACCATGTGGCTGCTCTACATATTTCCTGTAAAGGAATGTTTCCCAGGAAAGCCATGGACGCCCCTAACTTTCGTGTTGAGTGGGCTCGTGGGGGAATCGTTAATGTGCGTTTAGCTTTTTGATAACAAATTTGGATACATTTAACGATCCATCTGGCTAGACCTGCTTTGGAAATGGCGTTGCCCTTGTGTTGTGGAGAGAAGGCAACGAAGAGTTGTTTAGTCTTCCTAAAGTTTTTAGTTCTGTCAATATAGTACATGAGGGCCCTCTTTACATCTAGTGTGTGGAGCATTCTCTCTGCGACATTTTGTGGGTTTTGAAAGAAAACAGGCAGTTCAATGGTTTGGTTCATGTGGAACTGCGATATTACTTTAGGCATGAATTTGGGGTTGGTACGTAGTACGACCCGGTTTGCGTGAACCTGTATAAATGGCTCCTGAATGGTTAGTGCCTGGAGTTCACTAACTCTCCTTAAGGAAGTGATGGCAACCAGGAAAGCCACTTTCCAGGTGAGGAATTGAATCTCACATGAATGGAGAGGTTCAAAGGGCGGACCCATTAATCTGGTGAGGACCAAGTTGAGGTTCCACACCGGTGCTGGTGGGTGCCTTGGGGGAATCAATCGTTTAAGTCCTTCCAAGAAGGCTTTGATGGCAGGCACTCTGAATAAAGAGAGGTGCTGGCTGTTTTGGAGATAGGCTGCTATTGCGGTTAAATGGATACGTATTTAGGTGTACGCCAGATTGCATCGGTATAGGTGCAATAGATAGCAGATTATGTTCTGAATAGATGCGTCTAGCGGGTTAATGTCATTGTTGTTGCAATAAATGACAAACCTCTTCCATTTGGCTGCATAGCAAGCTCTGGTAGTGGGTCTCCTGGCCTCCTTAATGATCTCCATACAGTCAGGTGGCAGGTTTAGGTAGCCAAACTCTAGGACTTGAGGAGCCAGATTGCCAGGTTCAGCTGTTGCGGATCTGGGTGCTGAATTTCTCCATGGTTCTGCGTCAAAAGCGCGGGTTTGATCCGCAGCCTTTGATGCGGCACCACGGAAAGTTCCAGAAAGGTGGTGTACCATGGCTGGCGCGCCCATGTTGGAGCAACCAGGATGAGTGTCAGTGAGTGCTGTCGCAGTTTGCGTGCCACCAGCGGTATCAACGGCGCTGGGGGAAAAGCGTACGCAAATCTGCCGGACCAGTTCATCCATATCGCATTGCCCTGCGACTGTGGATGTGGGAACCTGGCGGCAAAGCTTTGGCATTTTGCGTTTTCCCTTGTGGCGAATAGGTCTATCTCTGGATGACCCCACTGCTGGAAGTACGGTTGGAGTACTGATGGGTGTAACTCCCACTCGTGCATCTGGTGGCTGTGTCTGCTGAGCAGATCCGCCATCTGGTTGTCCTTGCCTGGGAGGTGTTCCGCCATGAGGAATATGTTCCTCTGAATGGCCCACTTCCACATGCTCTGAGCCAGATGAGACAACTGTGGAGAGTGTGTTCCTCCCTGCTTCTGTATGTAGTACATGGCAGTCATGTTGTCCGTCCGGATCAACACGACTTTGTTGCACAAGTGTACTTTGAATGCCTTCATGGCTAGGAAGATTGCCATCAGTTCAAGAATGTTGATGTGCATCTTCTTTTGTTGTGTAGTCCATAGTCCCTGCACTGTGTAATTGAGTACATCAGCTCCCCATCCCTGGAGAGACGCGTCCGCTGTCAGTAGAATTTGTGGAACAGGCTCTTGGAACGGTCGGCCCTTGCAAAGGTTTTGTGGATTCCACCAATGCAGAGAGTTGTATGCCCGACCGCTCACCAACACTAGGTCTTTTAGTTGCCCGTGAGCCTGATTCCATTGACGTGCTAAGCACTCCTGAAGCGGGCGCATATGTAGTCTCGCGTGTGGGACTATGAAAATGCAGGAGGCCATCATGCCTATCAACTGCATGAACACTCGCGCAGGAAGGGAGTGTTGAGGTTTGAATTTTGAGATCAGCAGTTGCATGCTGTTGATTCTCACTAAAGTCGGCTGAGCTGTGGCAGCCAGAGTGTTGATTGTCGCGCCTAAGTACTGTTGTACGTGCGCAGGTTGGAGACTTGATTTCGGGTAATTTAGTGAGAATCCCAGATCGTGAAGAAGGTGAATGGTGTGGGACATGTGGGTGGCACATTGTTGTGCTGACTTGGCCTGAACTAGCCAGTCGTCCAAATAAGGGAAGACGTGAATGTTTTGTCTTCGCAGATGCGCGGCCACTGTCGCCAGGCACTTGGTAAAGACCCTGGGTGCTGTTATTACTCCGAAGGGGAGAACTTTGAACTGATAGTGATTCCCTTGAATAGTGAATCTGAGGTATTTCCTGTGTGAAGGGTGTATTGGTATGTGGAAGTTTGCATCCTTCAGGTCTAGCGTAGCTAGGAAATCCCCTTGACTGAGTAGTGTGAGAACCTTTTGGAGGGTGAGCATATGGAAATGCTCCGATAGTATATATAGGTTTAGGGGTCGCAGGTCTAGGATAGGCCTGAGCGAGCCGTCCTTTTTTGGGATCAAGAAGTACAGAGAGTACACCCCTTTGCCCTGCTGGGCGATGGGCACTACTTCTATTGCCCCTTTTGTGAGCATAGCAAGCACTTCTTGCTGGAGTAAATCTAAGTGTTCGGCTGACATAGGACGGTGCTTTGGTGGTATGTTGGGTGGAGTGGAAGTTAGTTCCAGACAGTACCCATGTTGGATGATGTCCCTGACCCACCTGTCCGTGGTGATGTTCTTCCATGCGGACAGGAACAGCTGGAGTCGTCCCCCGACAGGTGTTATGTGGTTGGGGGCTAAGGAGAGGGCGGCACTGTTTGTTCTTTGGGGAGGACTTGGTGTTGCCATATCCATGTCCCCTGCCCTTGGTGCTGGATCCACGATATCCACCCCTGTTTTTGTCGTAGGTGCTTTGTGTGCCACCTTTAGCATACTGTTGTTGTGACCCCTGACCCCTTGACGTTCCCCTATTTCCTGTGCGACGAAAGGAGCCACTACGAAATTGTTGCGTTTGTAGCGCCCCCATAGATTTGGCAGTGTCTGTGTCTTTTTTTATTTTCTCTAGGGTAGTGTCAACGTCTGGGCCAAATAAAAATTCTGTGTTAACCGGTAAGTTCAGGATATTGTTTTGGATCTCGGGTTTGAAGCCTGAGATGCGTAACCAGGCATGGCGTCGCAGCATGACACTTGTGTTAATTGCCCTGGCCGCTGTGTCAGCTGCGTCTAGGGCGCATTTTATAGATGCATTAGTGAGGAGTTGTCCTTCTCTAATGAGGAGTTCCGCTGACTCTTTATACTCCTCTGGTAGATGTTGGAGCAGTGACTCCAGCGTGTCATCATGTGACCTGTCATAACGTGCCAGGAGTGCCTGTGTATTGGCAATGCGCAGGATATTCGCTGCTTGAGCTGCAATGCGTTTGCCCGATGTTTCAAGGACTTTTGACTCTTTGTCTGGGGGAGGAGCATCACCAGTCGTCTGTGAGTGGGCTCTTTTGCGAGCGTTGGCAACCACCAGAGAGTCTAATGGCAACTGACCTCTAATGAATTTAGGGTCACCGGGTGCAGGCTTATATTTCTTTTCAATCCTGGGGTTTAACACCCGGGCTCTTGTGGTGTCCTTGAAAATGTCTTTGGCAGGTTTCAGAACCCCTTTAAGCATGGGCAGAGTCTTGACAGTCCTTTCTGAAGATGCGAAAGTGTCAAGCAGGAAGTCCTCCTCAATGGCGTCAGAATGTAGCTCCACCCCATGATGAGCAGCAGCCCGTTCGATAAGGGCATTAAATGCGGCCGTGTCCTCTGTAGGAGATGTTTTAATGTTGTAGAGTTGCGCATCCTGAGTATGTGGCGCGATACTTTGGTCTGTGGGGTCATCCCACGCCTGATCAGGGTGTTGTAGTGGTTCATCGGGATCTGCGTCCCCGGGGTAGATGGTATTGTCCCCACCATATTCCTGCATCGGGTCCGATTCAGAAGGGGTAGGAGAAAAGGACTGCGGATCTAAGTGGAGGGGATGGAAGTGTTCTTGTAGCACTGGTTCCTGCTCCGCCGGTAGCTTGCGTTTAAGAGGAATTTTGTATGGCACCTCTTCCCTGACTGGCGTTATTTTGCGCTTGTGGAGCATTAACCTGCCAGTGTCGGCGTCGATAAATTGTGGCCCCGAAGAATCTTGTTCTGTTAGGCCAGTGGTGGTGGACTGTGTGTGTAGGACACGTGTCCGAATCTGAAATAGTTTCGGTGCCGATGTCGGTGGCAGCCCAAATGTAATGTTGGTGGGCTCCGAGTGCACTGTACAGGGTGAGGTAGTGTCGGGACCCGAGGTAGAGTGGAGGGCTACCCGGTCAAGGATGCATTATAGAGATGCAGAGACCTGCTGCACAGCAAACTGAGCTGGTGGTTTGGTGGGCATCTTGGTAGTAGGTGTCGAGGCCGACCCCGACTTTTTTGTGGGAAGGGGGTCACTGGTCTGAAGGGATGCATCGACAGTCGACGTAGTCGAGGACTTATTCGGCATTGGTGCTTTAGGCGTCGAGGTAGCCGAGGTGGCCATCTTGACTGCGGAGGTTACGGGCTTCGGTGTCGGCGCCGAAGGTGTCGGTGCCTTGTGGTGCCCGAGGGCGCGCTTCTTCTGTGCGTCGACCGCGTCTGCTGCGGTGAGCTCGGCGCCGAAGTCTCTCTGTACGCGGTCGGAGCCGACTACTTTTTTCGGCGCCGGGGCAGTGGACTGTTTCGACGCCTTTGATCCGACCACCTCCAGTTTCACTTTCGATTTTGAAGGGACTGGAGCGATGGATGTGTTTGGGTTTAACAACCCGGTCGTCTTTGGTAATAGTGGCTCTTGCAGAGTGTTCGATGCCGGGCCGGAAGGCGGGGCCGAGGAACCATGTATTAGGTCTTGGGTAAGGCCCGAAGGCGATCCCTCGACCGGAGCCTGCCGACGATGTACAGTTTCGGCCTCCGTTTCGACGGATTGGCCTAGCTCCTTGGGAGAGCTGTCTTCTTCGGCCCCATAGGCTTCGTCGAAGTCCCCTACCTCGTCGACGGCTTCTTCACGTCGAAAGAGCACTTCGTCATAGTCGTCCGATTGGGAACCATGCTCTGAAGCGGGGCTAGAGACTATTTCTTCCACGCTCTCGGCGTCCCCGTCCTCGGTGCTGAATATATTGGTGGGTGCGGGCGCTGCCTGCTGCGCCTCGAGCCTCGCTGCCCGTCGGTTCCGCAGAGTCTTCTTGGATCGGAACCGTGCGCAGGCCATGCATTTCGATTCGTCGTGATCCGGCGAGAGACATTACAGACTGGGTGGACGTCGATATAAGGGTACTTGGCGTGGCACAACGGACACCTCTTGAACGGAGTCCTCGATTCCATCGTCGATCGAGCGTCGAAGTTTGGACCAATTCGGTCCGAAAGTTGGAAGAGGGTGTGGAGCACTAGAACTAGTAGTCGACACCGAACGGTAACTGTACCGACGAAAACTATAGGCCTTTTGGCCTAAAACTAAGAATTCCGAAGTTGAGCTAAGATAGTTGCATCCGAACCCAATGGCGGAAAAAAACAATCTGGGGATGGAGAGGATGCCCATGCGCACTGTGGTCCAGGGGAGGAGTCACCCATCTCAAGATACTTCGAAGACTCTTCCAGGACAACAATGTGCAATCATCCAGACCCAACACTAGGCGGCGATCTATGCACAGATATGAATTCAGCAGCCCACATGCCTCGAACAAGGGTAACCTTAACCCTAGATGTCGGTTTGCAGAACGCGGAGGAATCTAACTAACTAATGTTTCTTACAGATATTTCGTTACCGAAGGCAACTAACTTGTTCATCTGAAAGAAACACGTTAGTTAGATTCCTCACCTTAGAATAAATACCCCAGCAATACCAACCCCGGTGGTGGGTCTGCGAACCAACATCACACCAGAAAGTCCTGGAGAACAGAACGGCCAAAGAAGAAGTCTCTCCGGACTTTGCTGTCCAGGCAATAATGCTTGGCAAACATGTGCAGCGAGGCCCACGTTGCTGTTTGACAGATGTCCCCGACCCAGGGCAGTTGTCGCCGCCGTGGACCGAGTGGAATGGGACCTCAGCCCTACAGGAGGTTCCTTTTTAGCCAAGGCATAACAAGCTTTGATACACAATACGACCCACCGAGAGATGGTTCGCTTGTGTACCGCCCTCCCTTTCTTAGCGCCCACGTAGCCCACAAAGAGCTGGTCATCCACCGGAACTGCTTGGTGCGGTCCAAATAAAAGGACAGCACCCGTTTTGGGTCCAGACGGTGGAGCCTCTCTTCTTCTTTCAAAGGATGCGGAAAGAAGGTGGGCAACGTGACAGACTGCCCGATGTGGAAGGTAGTCACCACCTTAGGAAGAAAGGAAGGACGAGTCCGGAGAACAACTTTGTCTGGATGGACAGAAAGAAAAGGAGGCTTAGATGACAGAGCCTGGAGCTCACTCACCCGTCTAGCCGAGGTGATGGCTACCAGGAAAGCAGTCTTAAGAGTCAGAAGAAGAAGGGGACAATTGTGAAGATGCTAAAAGGGAGCGCACATCAGAAAGGTCAAGACAAGATTCAAATCCCACTGAGAAATTACGAAGGGGACAGGAGGGAACATGCGAGTAATGCCTTTAAGAAAAAGCGAAACAGGGGATTTGAAAAGAGAAGGCTGATCAGGAAGCCGTAAGAAAGCAGAGATCGCAGAAAGATAACCTTTCAAGGTGCCCAGAGCAGAGCTCTGCTGGGCCAAAGAAAGAAGAAAGAGGAGAACCTCAGAAAGAGGGGCGGAAAGGGGATTCACAGCCTTTGCTGTGCACCATGCCACAAATTTGTTCCACCTGCAGGCGTATACCGATTGTGGAGGGACGCCTGGCTGCCAGAATGATATCACAGACTTCAGGAGGCAAGTCAAATGGCATCAACTGTCGCTGCTCAATCTCCACGCATGGAGGGGGAGACTGGACAGGTTCAGGTGGAGGACCGTCCCCTGCTGCTACGACAGAAGTTCCTCCTGAAGAGGCAGTCGTACCGGAGGATCGATTGACCTACTGAGTAGCTTGGGATACCAGTACCTTCGTGCCCAATCCGGAGCCACTAAGATGACTTGGGCCCGGTCGAGCCTGATCTTCAGCACTCTGGGCAGAAGTGGTATAGGCGGAAAGGCGTACAACAGACCGCAACTCCACTCGTGACGAAAAGCGTCTCCGAGCGAGTGCCGCCTTTGAAATTCCAACGTGCAGAACTGCTGACATTGCGCGTTATCTTCGGTGGCGAATAGATCTAACCAAGGCTCTCCCCACTGCAGAAAGAGACATTGCGCCACGTCCGAGTTCAGACGCCATTCGTGATCCATCATGCACCGGCGGCTGAGTTTGTCTGCTCTGGCGTTCAGAGAGCCAGCCAGATCTTGAACCACCAGGATGATGCCCGACAATGGGTCCAAGACCCCACCCCGCCTTGTTTGTTGCAATACCACATGGCGGTGGTGTTGTCCATGAACAGCTGCACGACACTTCCCCGGACAGAGGGAAGGAAGGCTTTCAGTGCAAGCTGATCACTCTCAGCTTCAACAAGTTGATATGGAGTTGAGACTCCGCCGGAGACCAGAGGCCTCTGATCTCCGCCTCTCCCATATGTCCCCACCCCCATCCCAGGAGGGACGCATCCGTCACTACTACATGCTCCGGTTGGGGTAGGGAGAGGCATCTGCCCCTGACCCAATCGCGGTCCGTGAGCCACCACTGCAACTGTTTCGCAGTGCCCTCCGAGATCAGGTTGCCTCGATGCTGGGCCCACTGAAACTTCAGGTCCCACTGCAGAGTCCGCATTCGCCACCTGGCGTGATGCACTAACAGGATGCAGGAGGCCATCAGCCCCAGAAGCCGCAGCACCAACCTGACCGAAACCCAGGATATAGGCCGAAAGATGGGAATCAGAGCCGGAATATCCCGGACCCGTTGTTCCGGAGGATAGGCCCGGAACTGCGCCGAATCTAGAACCGCTCCAATGAAGAGGAGCTTCTGGGAGGGACTCGTGTGACTTCGGCACATTGATGGAGAACCCCAGCAAATGCAGGAGGTCGGCCGTAGTCTGGAGACGACTGCCTGGGGCGAGCCCGCCTTCAACAGCCAGTCGTCGAGATAGGGGAAGACTGGAACCCCCGATCTGCGCAGATGAGCTGCGACCACCGCCATCACTTTTGTGAACACCCGAGGGGCACTGGTGAGTGTGAGAAAGTGGCTCTGTATATACTGTTCCCTAATAGGTACAGGGTGTACAGAGTCCACAGTCCCCCAGAGGCTGATAGAGGTCAAAGTTAGGTATGACCTTACTCTCAAAAGTGGTAGCTTGGTCGAGCAGTAAGGCAGTACCAAAGGACAGTGTAAAGCATTTATTGTACACACTCAGTCAGCAAATGGTTTCACACACTCAATAACTGAACTCTAGGCCAATGGTTTATATATATAAAATATATGCTTGTTTTATTTTTAGAACCACAAAGGGGATAAAAATATACTTTCTCAGAATGAGAGGTTGAATATAAATACTTTTGCCTTAAGCAATACATTTTTGTAAACAGGCACAGTTGGTTGCAATAAACAATCCTATTTCCTAAACATAACAATGCATTGAGCTCAATGGTAAATTCAGGTTATTTGTAATAAATTACTTTTCAGATTACTTTTGGAATTCCAGGTCTGGCTCCTACATCCAGCCCTGGGTTAGTATTCAGAATCAAGTGATGAAAGTCGACTTAATAACTGTGATGATTTTTAAATAATATTTAGCTATTTCAAAAGTTAGCACTTAGAAAATATTTCAAAGAAAACATTCAATGGATCTCTATGGCAAGAAATTCAAATTGCAGGTAGAGTACTTTATCGTTACTTTAGTAATCCAGGACTGGGTACCTTATCAAAAACAGGTAAGTAATTTCGTTTGCAGAAATGGTACGATTTTAGAAGAATATTTCAAATTTGCAAAAGTAGACACTTAAAAGAAATTTCATAGAAAAGCAGACAATGGTTTCCTATGGGAGAAAAATGGGTTAGAGGTAAGTATAGTTGTGGACACTTTTCAGAGTCAGGGCTGGGCACCAAGATCCAGCACTGGGAGCTCACCTAGGAGCAGGTGAGTAAATTCGTTTTTGTCACTTGGCTGATTTTTAGTGAATATTTGCAGTTTTGAAAAGTTCACACTTAGAAGATTTTTCAAGAAAAAGCCAGCCAATGTTACCCTATGAGGAAAATGAAGTTAGCGGTTTAAGGGTAAGTACTCGACTGGCAGAGTTGAAATTCCAGGCATAGACTCAGGGGTCCCCCAGTGTCAGGTAGGTACAGTTGGTTCACCCTCAGCGGTTTCAGGACGGCCGGGTGCAGAGAGAGTTAGGCCCAATGTTATCCTATGAGGGATAGGGGGGCCTTGGTTGGTGGCTGCTGTCTGGCAAGCCACGCGGCTGTGGGAACTGGGCTCCTGGTCACTTACTCAGGGCAAGTGGGGACGTAGGTTAGTGTAGAAAGTGCACTGCCAGGGCCACTCGGGCGGCTGGGTGCAGGGTGCTTTTGAGCCTTCGGGCGCTCAATGGAAGTCAGTGGGAATGTTCCGGTTTGGAAAAAGGCTGCAAGCTCGGGGACGAGGATGCTTCAGATGCCACCACCACTTCGAGAGGTAAGTTGGGTAGTTGTAGGTTAGGTGGGTACCCCGGGATTGGGCACAGGGGGCCGCAGGGCGCCGGGTGCAGGGGTGCCTTTTGATGTCGGGAATCTTACCCTCTTGTTGATCGCGGTTGGGGTGGCACTCTGTTCTGAGGCTGCAGGCTTCTTCCGGAATGTCGAGGGGGGTGCTTGGGTGCCGGACTCGGGGTCACAGTCGCCGTGGGGTCGTCCTCAGGGTCTTCGTTCACTCCGGCACTGGCCAGGCTTGGCTGGTGCAGAGTGTGCTGGGTTCGCGGTTCCGGGCTGCTGCCAGGGGTTAGAGATAGGTTTCTGAGTAGAGCCTCTACTCATGGGAGTCCCAGGGGCTTAGAGCCAAAAGGTAGCCAGGTCCTCCGGGGTTGGTGAGGTTGCTGGCCACGAGAGATGCCGCGCTGGTGCAGGTTCGAGAGTTGACAGGCCGGTAGGGCTGGGGCCAAAGCAGTTGGTGTCTTCTTCTCTTTTTAGCAGCTGCAGGGCAGGTCCTTGTTCTTCTTGCTCTTCTTGTAGTTTTCTGTCTGGAATCTAAGGGAGGAAGGTTCAGGGTGCCCCTAAATACTAAATTTAGGGGCGTTACAGGTAGGTGAAGGCCAGGGACCAATGGGTCCCTGTCCTGGGGTGGGTACACCCCCTATCCTGCCTCTCTCCTGTGGGAGGGGGGCAGTAGCCTAATCCTGATAGGGTAGGGCCTCCCATCTTCAAGATGGCGAGAGCCCGGAGATGTGTTTCACCTCGCCTCCCCCACCTGAGGGGTGGGGTGGGCAGGCTGGCACATCCCCTGTCCTTGTATGGGGTTTCCGGCCAAACTTCCCGCCAGAGTGGGGGGTTGCAGTGGCCTGGGGAAACTCCAAATGGCGGTATGCCTTTGAAGCTTCCCTTTGCTCATCCTGGGGGAGGAGATTTCTCACCTCACCCAGGATGTGCATTGTTGCAGGCCCGGGAGAGCAGGGGCTCTCCCACCCAGGGGTCCAGCAACGTGTCTGCTGTGTGGCAGCCTGGGCAGCCTCGGAGCAGACGTGGATTGTAGGTTAGCTGTGAGGGGGCATCTCTAAGATGCCCTCTGGGGTGCTTAGTACATTAAATCCCACACTGGCATCAGTGTGGGTTTAATGTGCTGAGAAGTTTGATACCAAACTTCCCAGTCTTCAATGTTGCCATTATGGTGCTGTGGAGCTCGTGTTTGACGAGCTCTCAGCACCATGTACTCTTAAATGGCAGCACTGCACTTACAGTGCCCAGGAATGGACCCGGGTACTGTAGGGGCACAGGGCTCCTGCTCCTGTGCCCACACCATAGGCGTAAGGCACCCAGCCAGAGGGGTGACTGACATATGCCTTGGCAGTGTAGGTGATGGGCATGGCACACAGATGTGTGCCATGTCGACTCTTTGTTTTGTCCTGCACCCAGACACTCAGCCTGCAAGGCAGTGTGTGTGTGTGTGTAAGGGTACAGGGCCTCTGAGGGTGGCACAATGAGTGCTGCAGCCCTTAGAGGCCTTCCCTGGCCACAAGGCCTTGGGTACCTAGGATACCATTTACCAGGGGCTGACATGTGGCTAGGGTTTGCCAATTTGGAGTTTGTGTGGTTTAAGGAAGGAACATAGGCCCTGGGCACCTGATTGGCAGGAACCCAGGGTACACTCAAAGTACATTCAGCAATTTAGCAAAAAGTGGGGGCATACCATGCAAGAAAGATGGCACTTTCTCACAGTGAGGCCGAAGGGGAGCACGGTGAACTGAAAGTGCTCCTGAACCACCGTGAACCGCAGGTAACGCCGGTGGGCCGGCAGGACGGGGATGTGAAAATAGGCGTCCTGCAAGTCCAACGCTACCATCCAGTCTCCAGGGTCGAGGTCAGCCAGAACCTGAGCTAAAGTGAGCATCTTGAACCGTTCCTTCCGGAGAAAGGCGTTGACGCTCCTGAGGTCCAAGATAGGGCGTAGGCCCCCTTTGCCCTTCTTGGGAACCAGAAAGTAGTGGGAATAGCAACCACGACCTACTTCTGGACCAGGAACGCGCTCGACGGCCTCTTTGGCCAAGAGGGCCGTAACTTCCTCCCGCAGAAGATTCAAATTATCCCCCGATATACGGTGGCACTGCGGTGGCATGGCTGGAGGGGTCGTCTTGAAGGGGAGGGAGTAGCCCCTTCGGACGATTTGCAGCACCCACCTGCCCAATGTGATGGATCGCCAGTGGAGCAGGTGATGGCGAACTCTGACGCCCACTGGCGTGGGATGGGCCTGAAAGCTCGGACTAGGAGGGCTTTGAGGTGGATGCTGCCGGGGTGGATGTGGACTGACCGGCACGTTGTCCTCCAGTACCGCCACGGCGGAATCCACGTCCGCGACCGCGTGCAGGTTGGTTCTGCAGCCGGTGGCTAGGCGGACGTGAGGAGGCGCCCCTTCCTTGGCCACGAAAGGCGGAAGTTTGCGGCCGCGGGGCAGAGAGACCCAAGGACTTGACCGTAGCCCGGGAGTCCTTGAAACGAGCCAGCGCACTTGCACCTTCTCACCAAAAAGGGTACTCCGGACATCCCCCGAGAAAGACGTGGACCGCAGCCTGGCGTGGCGCCGGAGCGCCACCGTGGTGGAAATCGCCGTACCCAGCGAGTCCGTGGTGTCTAGTCCACACTGTATGGCATGTCGTGTTGCATCTCGCCCATCAGCAAGCGCCTGGGTGAGTCGTGTCCGGGTCTCCTCCGGGCACAGGGGCAGCATGTCCTCCACCGCATCCCACAGAGAGTGGGAGAAACGGTCCAAGAGGCAAGCGGTGTTCAAAGACCGCAGGCCCAAACTCAGGGAAGAGAACAGCTTCTTTCCGAACTGCTCCAACCTCTTGGATTCCCGATCCGGAGGAGCGGATGGGAAGGAGGATTGGGAAGTTGAGGCCTGGATAGCCAGACTCTCGGGGGTGGGGTGTTGAGACAGGAAAGTGGGGTCGCCCGGGCCACGTTCTGATCCACAGGAGGAACTGTGGAGGGCTTGAACCAAGTGCCCTGCAGAACGTCTATGAGGGCCTCATTGAACTGCAGTAGAGGCTCTGTGGAGCTTGCTAACTGTTGAAGCACCTCTGTGAGGATGTTAGCCCTCGCGGCCACAGCAGGCAACTCGAGCCCCAGGGCTTCGGCCGCCTTGCGCAGCACCACTGAGAATGCTGCACCTTCCTCCGAGGCCACAGTCGGAGGAGAGATGAAACCAGCGTCCGGGGAGGTGTCCAGACCACTGGCATCCCCCAGTTCGTCTGCCCAGTCCCGTGAAAGTTGGGCCTGTCTGGCCATAGGGTCCTCAGACCCCTCCCAGTCGCCCCCGTCATCAGATTCCTGATAAACAGGAGGAACGATCGGAGCCGGGCGGTAGATGAAATGCTCGTCCATCGGCGTCTGGTGCGGCGTCGAGCGGCGCCGGGCCCGGGGAACCACGTCGTCCGGGGACGGCGCCGGAGGCAGAACCGGTGTCGGCGGAGGCGTCGTGAGGTCGACCGGCGCAGGCAGAGATCTAAGCCTGGATCCCATGGGGACCTGCGGCGCCGGGGCCGAAGTCAGACGGCGCCGGAGCCACCGGCACGCGAGGTCGCCCAGTCGAGCCCGCTGACCCGAAAGCGCGCCGGCAGGCGTCGACGGCGGAGCCAGGCCCCTCATGGCAGAGAGGAATGCACTGACCTCCGCCAGAGTCGCGTCATTCCCAGGAACCAGCGGGTATGGAGACGGACGCGGCTCCTGTGGCTCCGATGGAGCCGCGGGTGTGGGACCACCCTGACCCTCGGCCAAGTCGCACGACCGGCGAGGGGAGTCCGAAGAGCGGTGTCGCCTCTTGGACTTCTTTGATCGCTTAGACTTACCCGGAGACTGAGCCCGACGAGCGATGATGGTGGCTGCGGCTCCGCGACCGGTCCTTGGACCTCCTCCTGGACCGGGACCGTGAACGGAGCAGAGTGCCGAAGCTCGAGAAGCTTACGGGACCGCTCCCGCCTAGCTTTCGCGATCAAGGCCTGACAATCAAGGCACGACTCTGCGTCGTGGTCAGTAAAGGCACCGGCGATGGTGGTCAGTCACGGACATCCGTCGATGACAGGAGTCACAGGCTTTAAACCCAGGCATCCTACCGGCACCAGAGTCGAGTCGACAGAAAACTAAAAAGAGTCAAAAAAGTTTCGTCAAAAAGTGACTAAGGGGTAAGCTCTTCCCGGATCGGCGCTGTCTGGCGCGGAAAAAAGAAGAACTGATGTCAGCGCGCAAGGTCGGCGTCTAAGTACTCCGACGACATCATTCCGGCACATGACGCCAACGACAGACGCGGAGCCGCAGACAACGTCTAGCGACACGCAAGGGGTATTGCTACAAAAATCTTTCTGGATCCAGCCTGACACCTGGGGATATTCTAAGGTGAGGAATCTAACTAACGTGCTTCTTTCAAATCTAACTGATAAGTGTTCCCCAACGCTCCCTGCATCGGATACTGGAGACTGCAGAACAACAAGCAGTACACATTCTCTTGAGTGGTAAACAGGTCCAACCGAGGAAACCCCCACACACTGAAAATGTGAAGAATCCGCTCCGGATGAAGTCTCCCATCGTGATTGACCGAGAATTGCCGACAGACTGTCAGCACACACATTCAACACTCAGCCTAGATGATTCGTAATCATACAAATCTGATGCCCCTGAGCCCAGGACCAGAGTGGCAGAGCCTCTCTGCAGAAACAATACATTGCTACTCCTCCTGGTTTACGTAACACATTGCACTAGTGTTATCCGTTTGGACCTGAAACAACTGACTGCGAAAGGAGGGAAGAAAGGTCTTGAGAGCCCTCAAGTGCCCGTGTGCATGGTTGACCAACAGTATGCAGGAAGCGAACAGGCGTAAGACCTTCAGGACGGGAACAGCAGCTTCATCTTCAAAAATTATAGACTGATGTCTAGAAGCCTCTGAGGTGGTGGTAAAGCACGACTCGCAGTATTATCCAGTACTGCATCAATGAACAGGTTGCGCTGAGAGGGCACCAGCTGAGATTTCGGTAAATTTATTGAAAAACCAAAGTCGAACAACAGCTGTGTTACTTGCAGAGATGCAGGACCATCTCCAGTCATCCAGAAAGGGAAAGACCGGAATCCCCAACCTTCTCAGATGTGCTGCTGCCACCACCATCACCTTTTTGAAGACCCGTGGTGCGGATGTAAGACTGAACAGAAGGACCGCAAACTGGTAGTGTTGAGATCCTACCATAAAACAGATACTTCTAATGAGACTTCAGGATGGGGATGTGACAATACGCATCCTGCAAATCGATTAACACCATCCAGTCTTCCTGCTGCAGCACCAGAAGAATCTGAGCCAGGGTCAACGTCTTGAACTTCTCCAGCCTGAGGTAAAAATTAAAGATCCTGAGGTCTAGGACCTCAGGATCTTGAACAACCACGACCTACTTCTGGCGTTGGAAAAGAGGGACGTAACTTCCTGCTGGAGAAGTGACAAGTGATCCCCCAACATGTGGTGGTACTGAGGTGGCATGGCTGGAGGGGTAGACTCGAAGGGGAGGGAGTAGCCCCTTCGGACTATCTGCAGAACCCACCTGTCCGAAGTGATGGTGCGCCAGTGGGGGAGGTGATGGCAAATCCTGCCACCCACTGGCGTCTGGTGGGCCTGAATCACTGGACTAGGAAGGTTTGAGGTGGTGGTGGCAGGTACAGTGGTGGATTGACCCTCCCGCTGGCCTCGGGACCCACCACGGCAGGACTCAAAACCACAGCTGCGCAGGCCGGCGGTTCTGAAAGGAACTCACTTGGGCACCTCAAACCGGACCTCGAAAGGAGCGAAAAACAGACCCTGAGGGGGTGCGCGTGCTGGCAAGACCTAAGGACTGGGCCGCAGCCTGAGAGTCCTTAAAGTATTCATGGGTGCTATCCGCCTTGTCACCTAAGAGGCGTGTGCCATCAAAGGGCATGTCCAACAAAATGTTCTGGACATCCCTGGAGAATCCAGTAGTTCTGAGCAAAGCGTAAGAGCGTAGCGCCACCGTTGTGGAAAGGGGCCTGCCGAGGGAAATCGGCCGTGTCAAGTCCACAACGGATAGTGAATTTAGCAGCATCACTCCCTTCGGTAATGGCACCGCCCGAGCTTCCACAGGGCACTGAGGCAGCACCTGTGCCACAGTGTCCCACACAGAATGTGAATAGCGGCCCAACAGACACGCAGTATTCACCACCCGCAACTGGCAGAAGTGAAAATCTTTCCCCCCAAACTTTTCCAGTTTCTTAGATTTCTGGGCCAGAGGAGCAGAAGGGAATGCGCTCGGCGAGGCAGAAGCCTGGACAACCAGACTCTAAGGCGTCGGGTGTTGTGTGAGAAAGCTGGGGTCGCCCGGCGCCGGTGGTGTGCCACACCCTTATCTACAGGAACCCCTATGTTAGGTTTGTTCCAGGCGCTCAACAGGATGTCGGTAAGTGTGTCGTTGAAGGGCAGCAGCGGCGGATGCTGGCTGCAGCACCTCAGTCAAGAGATTAGTCCTGATAGGCACAGAAGGGAGCTCGAGGTTAAGAGCCTCAGCCGCCCTACGCAATATCACAGAAAAAGTCCCAACCTCCTCCATAGCCATGGAAGAAGGGGACAGTGTACCATGGTGTGGAGAGAAATCCAGATCGCCTGGAACTTCCATATCAACCTCCTACCCTGGCTCATCTTTGCATTGAGCTGCAAGAGGGTCCTCAGACCCCCTCCAAGTACTCCCCTTTGTCCACCGGCTGTTGAAGAGGCCGGTAAGGAAGAGGTGCCCAGGGAAATGGGATAAACTCCCCACCTGGAATGGGAATCGGGGGGTAATAGACCAATCCAGGTCTGACGCAGTCCGGCGCCGGATTGGCAACGGAGGTGGTGCTGAGACCGGAGCCGGCGCCGCCGCAGGGTATCGTGCCGGGGTCAAAGGAGGCGGCACTGGGGCAGAACCACTCCAAGGGTCCACGGGCCCCAAAGGCGCTCCGGAGGGATCCGACGTGGGAAACAAACAGCGCATGGCCAACAGAACTACCTGTATATCCTCCTGCGTCGCGTGCGGACCTGGGAATGGTGGGTAGGCCGCAGGCAACGATGGAAGCTCCACCGGAGCCGCGGGGAGACACCACCCGCCCCCTCCACCACGCCCCGCGAGGGGTAGACTAAGAGCGGCGTCACTTTTTTTTACTTCATGGTACCTTGACTTACCTGTCCCCGAGTACGACGAGCGATGGTGTCGGCTCCGCAACCGGTCCCTCGACCTCCCACGGGAGCAGTACCTTGATTGGCGCGGAACCGATTGACGGGCCTCCAACAACTTGCAGGAACGCTCCCGCAAAGCTTTCGGCGCCATGGCCCGACAATCGGGGCACGCCTCGGGGGTCATGGGCGTGCCCCAAGCAGAAGAGAGACACGTCATGCGGGTCTGCCACTGACATGTTCCGACGGCAGGCCCTACAGGACTTCAACCCTGGCATCCCTACTGCACCAGGAGTCGAGTACTCGAGAAAACAAGAGAAACAAGTTCTCAAAAACCAAGTTAAAGTAATAACTAGGAGTACCGCTCTCTTGTATCTGCGCTTGCTGGTGCTGAAAAAGAAAGAACGGACGTCAGCGCGCGTGGGCGCGTCTTAGTAGCTCCGATGACGTCATCTCGGCGGCTATGACGCCTGCGACGTACGCGGAGCCGCACGACGATGCCTACCGACGCACAGGGGTACTGCTGACGAAAACTTTCCGGATCCAGTCTGACACCTGGGGATAGTCTAAGGTGAGGAATTTATCACCAACATGTCTCTTTCAGATGAGAGCCTGTAGAAAGCTTTGTAGACCATGACGCCTGAAGTACGAGTTACTTACCTTCGGTAACGATGTAACTGGTAGAGACGCTGTCTAGCCGCAGATTCCTCAACTTAGAATTATCCCCAGGCATCAGGCTGGATCCGGAATTTTTTTTTGCAGCAGCAGCACCTCTGCACACGGCACCACATGACCCCGCCCTGACGCCGTCCACCGACGTGACGTCAGCGAGGTCATAAGTCCCTCCCGGCGCGCGGACATCCGTTTTCTACGGAGATACTTTTCGGCGACAACGCGGCGCCACCAACAAAACTGTGAAAGTATGAGAACAGTGTGCGAAGAAGGAAAGATCCGTAAAACAATGATCAGATGATGCATAAAATCACCATAAAGGACAGTGTCAGACACTGTATACCAATAGACCAAGAAGTAAAGGCAGACCATCGCTCTGAGAAACAACCCAGCAAAGCAAAGCGGAGACCTTCCTGAGATGCTAAGCAACAAGGGAAGACTATCCCGACAGACAACAGAAAGACTGCCATAACGTAGAAGTGTGCCGCCCAACAAGGGTTAAGCACAGGAAGAACAATCCACTGCGATACGACATTAAAGGAATGGCGTTGCTGTCCCCAAATAGGTACAGTGTGCACAGAGTCCACAGAGGTTTGGCAGAGGCTAAAGTTAGATATTACCTTACTCTCTAAAGTGGTAGCTTGGTCGAGCAGTAAGGCAGTATCAGAGGACAGTGTAAAGCATTTGTTGCACACACTCAGCCAGCAAATGGTCTCTCACACTCAATAACTGAACTCTAGGCCAATGGTTTATATAAAGAAAATATGGTTGTTTTATTTTAGAACCAACAATAGGTATCAAAATATACTTTTGTAGGTAATAGTTACAGGTTGTTGCAATAGGCAACACAATTTCAAACACAATAATATATTGAGCTCAATGGGAATTGTAAGTTATATGCAATTAATTACTTTCAGGATTACTTTTCTAACTCCAGGACTGGATCCTAGATTCGGAGTAAATTCGGTTAAGTTGTGATTTTTAAACAATATTTTGCTATTTTAAAAGTTGACACTTAGAAACTTTTTCTGATCAAATTACCAATGTTATCCTATGGAAGGAAATTCACTTAGGAGGTAAGAAACTTTTTCTGATCAAATTACAAATGTTATCCTATGGAAGGAAATTCACTTAGGAGGTAAGGTATGTTCTCGTTGCTTTTGTAATCCAGGGCTGGGCTCCTAGGCTCAGTACTGGGACCTCTATCTAAAACAGGTAAGTAATTACGTTTTCACAGTTAGTTTGATTTTTAAAGAATATTTGTAGTTTGTAAAAATCGACACTTATAAGAAATTTCATAGAAAAACAGTCAATGTTTCCCTATGGAAGAAAATTGGGTTAGTGTTAAGTACGGGGGTGCGAGTACTTTTCAGGGTCAGTGCTGGGCACCAAGATCCAGCACTGGGATCTCTCCTAATAGCAGGTGAGTATTTCCGTTTTCATTACTCGGTTGACTTTAGGTGAATATTTTAAGTTTTAGAAACGCCACATTTAGAAGAAACCAGTCAATGTTACCCTATGGAAGAAAAGTGAGTTATCGGCTTTTGAGTAAGTACTCGACTGGCAGAGTTAAGGTTCTGGGCACAGACTCAGGGGTATCCGAGGGTCAGGTTGGTACAGTTGTCACACCCTCAGCGGCACTGGGGCAGCCGGGTGCAGAGTGAGTTAGGCCCAATGTTATCCTATGGGAGGCAGGGGGGCCTTGGTTGGTGGCTGCTAATTAGCAGGCCACACGGCTGTGGGAGTTGGGCTCCTGGTCACTTGCTCAGGGGAAAATGGGGAAGTAGGTAGGAGTAGAAGTTGCACTGCCAGGGCCACTCGGGCGGCTGGGTGCAGGGTGCTTTCGTGCCTTCCGGCGCTCAATGGATTTCAATGGGAAAGCTCAAGGACGAACAAAGGATGCAAGCTCGGGGACGAAGATTCTTCGGGTGCCACCACCACTTCGAGAGGTAAGTTGGGTAGTTGGAGGATAGGTAGGTACCCAGGAGTCGGGCACAGGGGGCCGCAGGGCGCCTTTTGATGTCGGGAAATCTTACCCTTTGTTGATCGCAGTTGGGGGGGTCCCTGGTTCTGAGGCTGCAGGCATCGTCAGGAGCGTAGAGGTGGGTCCTTGGGTGCTGGATTCGGGGTCACAGTCGCCGAGGGGACGTCCTCGGGGTCTTTGTCCACTCCGGCACAGGCCAGGCTTGACGGGTACAGAGTGTGCAGGGTTCATGGTTCCGGGCTGATGCCAGGGGTTAGAAACTTGCTTTGAGCAGAGCCACTGCTCATGGGAGTCCCAGATGCTCAGAGTCACAAGGTAGCCAGGTCCTCCGGGGTTTGTGAGGTTGCTGGCCACAGGAGGTGTTGGGATTTAGCAGGAGCAGGTTCGAGGGTCGACAGGCCGGTAGGGCTGCGCCAAAGCAGTTGGTGTCTTCCTCTTCTTAGCAGCTGCACGGCAGGTCTTCTTTGCTTTTTCGGAATCTGGAATCTGAGGAAGGAAGGTTCAGGGTGCCCCTAAATACTAGATTTAGGGGCGTTACACGTAAGTAAAGGGCAGGTACCAATGGGTCCCTGCCCCCCCTATCCTGCCACTCTCCTGTGGGAGGGGGGCGGTAGCCTAGTCCTGATTGGGCAGGGCTTCCCATCTTCAAGATGGCGAGAGCCTGGAGATGTGCTTCACCTCGCCTCCCCCACCTGAGGGGAGGCTTGGCAGAGGCTGGCCCATCCCCTGTCCTTACTTGGGGTTTCCGGCCAATTTTCCCGCCAGAGTGGGGGTCAGAACCGGTGGGGGCCAGTTGCTGGGTACAAGTGGCCTGGAGTAGCTCAAAGGCGGCATGCCTTTGAAGCTTCCACCTGCCCATCCTGGGGGAGGAGACCTAGCACCTCGCCCAGGATGTGCATTGTTGCAGGCCCAGGAGAGCGGGGGCTCTCCACCCAGGGGTCCAACAACATGTCTGCTGTGTGGCAGCCTAGGCAGCCTCTCAGACAAGACGTGGATTGTAGGTTAGGTTTCAGGGGGCATCTCTCAGATGCCCTCTGTAGTGCTTTGTACTTTAAATCCCACACTGGCTTCAGTGCGGATTTACTGTGCTGAGAAGTTTGATACCAAACTTCTCAGTCTTCAGTGTTGCCATTATGGTGCTGTGGAGTTTGTGTTTGACGAGCTCTCAGCGCCATATACTCTTAAATGGCAGCGCTGCACTTACAGTGCCCAGGAATGGACCTAGGTACTGTAGGGGCATAGGGCTCATGCTCCTGTGCCCACACCACTGGCATAGGGAACCCAGCTAGAGGGGTGGCTGATGTATGCCAGGGCAGTGTAGGTTGTGGGCATGGCACACAGGGATGTGGGCCATGTCGACTGTTTTGTCTTGTACCCAGACACTCATCCTGCAAGGGCAGTGTGTGTGTGTGTGTGTGTGTGTGTGTGTGTGTGTGTGTGTGTGTGTGTGTGTGTGTGTGTGTGTGTGTGTGTGTGTGTTAGGGTACAGGGCCTCTAAGGGCGGCACAATAAGTGCTGCAGCCCTTAGAGGCCTTCCATGGTCACAAGGCCCTGGGTACCTAGGGTACCATTTACCAGGGGCTGACATGTGGCCAGGGTTTGCCAATTTGGGTTTTAGGGAAGGAACATAGGCCCAAGGCCACTGATTGGCAGGAGTCCAGGGTACACTTAATCAAAGTACATTCAGCAATTCATCAAAAAGTGGGGGCATACCATGCAAGAAAGATAGCACTTTCTCACAGTTGCCCCCTGTAGAGTTCAAAGGGCCGAGGCACAGCCCAACAGAGACCAAGGAAGGCAACTGCAGAGGAGACAAGAACCCCAAGACTAAGAGGAGGCGGGAGGGAGGGAAAGAATAGGACAAGACCCCACACTGGAAGAACCAGAGTGGAGGAATACAGAGAAAGGGTAAATAAATTCCCTGTGAAGGCGAAGCGAAAAGCACCGCTCCACCGGAAGAGAAGCCACCCAGAGGGAGGCGGCTGCAGAAGGCAAAGTCTGTGAGGCTTGCACCAACTTGAGCACCCTGGATGGACACCAGCGCCAACTGAAGAGAGGCAAGTTGGAGAACCCCACCTGGAAAGGTCCGCGTGGAACGGGGAGAATGGGTGTGCGTTAAGGAATCTGCAGCTAAACGTCTTTACCAGATACAGTGTTACCAAAAGTATTTAACTGGTACATCTGATAGAGACATCTAGTCACAGATTCCTTAACTTAGAATAGATACCACAGCCAAACCCCAAGGGGGATGGTGGGTCTGTGACAGAACAACAGAAAGCATCCGAGAGCACTGAGCCGGCAACAGGGTGACTGACTATAAAGAAAGCTGTGGTGGAGCAGTCAATCAGCAGACCTTGCAGCTCAATAGAGCAAAAGACAATGGGAGCCAAAGGCACCACAAGAGGACGCGAAGGGCGCAAGACCTCACCCGTGTGGAAACGGGATGGAATAACAGCCCTAGACCATATCCCAGAAAGGAAGATAGTTCATAATGAATGAAGGAAGAAGAACCACTCCCAGAGCTCAATGGGGCGCTAAACTGGCACCAACCAAAATCTATATGACGACCTGGAGTGACATAACTAGAGTCTATCCGGCGGGCCTACGCAAGGGCGTCCGGACAGGCAGCAGCCAGGAGGCGAAGGGCCAAAGACAGGAAGGAGTAGTTTCTTACCTGTAACTCCAGTTCTGTAGTAGAGGTATCTCTGTTATAGTCAATCTATGAATAGTCCCGCCCATGTGCGGGGACTCCAGAGCAATCAAAATATCTCTTAAGCTGTCCTGCATTTGCAAACCTGCAAAGACACTTAAGAGACAGACAAAATAATACAGCCTAATAACAATATGGCTGTACTGGCCAGCCCTTCCTCTGAAGTGAACACAAAAGCCAAAATAAAGTTTAAATGTCATTTTTATTCACATCTGACATGTTCCTTTATTGTATCACACTCCCTTCACCAAAATCCCTTTAAACAATAGAGAGGAAGGGGTGGACAGACAAGCCCTATAGGCTGTCATGTGTCTGCTAAAGGGATACCGTGCCTTTAAGGAACTCTCCAGAGACCCCCGGTATCCCAGGATGCACAGCCAAAGCAAGTTACTTTCAGTTCTTTTTGAATGTGTATAACAGGCCTGATACTGCCAGTTTTACTCCACCGGGGAGGAGGGAGGGTCACTTATGACTATAACAGAGATACCCCTACTACAGAACTGGAGTTACAGGTAAAAAACGACTCCTTCTGTAGTAGGGGATCTCTGTGTATAGTCAATCTATGAATAGAATGGCAAGCCCATCCCAACCAACAAACAGCGGTGGAGTAAAAACCAAACACCCACAAATTACTGTGCAAACAAATTCCTCAGCGAAGCTTGTCCAACCTGCGCATCTGCCCTAGCATCAGAATCCAGGCAGTAATGCTTTGTAAACGTATGGACCGACTTCCAGGTGGCAGCCTTACAAATGTCAGCAATTGGAACATTCCTAAGCAAAGCTGTAGTCGCTGCTTTGCCCCTAGTCGAATGCGCTGTAGGCTTACCCCCTAACGTCTTATTAGCTTTCTGATAAAGCTGAATACAGGACACAATCCATCTGGAGATGGACTGTTTTGAGGTAGCTAGACCAGTTCTTACTGAACCATAATTCATAAACAGTTGATCCGACCTGCGGATGTCTTTTGTCTTATCTAGATAGAATTTCAACACCCTACGCACATCTAGTGAATGCAGAGACCTCTCCGCCGGAGAGGAGGGATGCTGAAAAAATGTAGGCAAAGTTATCATTTGATTTACATGGAAATCAGATATCACTTTAGGTAAAAACTTGGGATGAGTACGCATTACCACTTTAGAAGCATGGAATACAGTATACGGCTCTTGACAACACAGAGCCTGAATCTCACTTACTCTCCTGGCTGATGTAATGGCCACAAGGAAGGCGGCCTTCCAGGACAAATGCTGCAGAGAAGCCTTATGAATAGGCTCAAAAGGCTCCCTCATTAATCTGGACAACACCACGTTCAATTCCCATGGCGGACAAGGTCGTCTAACAGGGGGAAACACCTTACGCAAACCCTCCAAAAAATCTTTAATCACAGGGATTTGAAAAAATGAGGTTTGGGAAGGGCCCTTTCTATACGCAGTCAAAGCTGCGAGATGAACTTTAATAGACTGAAAATTAAGCCCAGATTGAGCTAACTGCAGCAGATAAGGCAAAATAACATCTTTACAGGATGTAGGGTCAATGTCCTTTGCCTTGCACCATAAGCAGAATCTCTTCCACTTATAGGCGTAAGTAGTCCTCGTAGACGGTCTCTTCGCCGCTTTCAAGATCTCCATGCAGTCCTGAGGTAGGTTCAAGTGTCCATACTGTACTAGCTCAGGAGCCATGCTGCCAAACTCAAGGACGAGAGATTGGGGTGAACCATCTGTCCTCCGAACTTCGTGAGAAGGTCCGGCCGACACGGCAGGCGCCGGTGTGGCAGAACAGACCGCTGAAGGTCGGTGAACCACCATTGCCTCGGCCACTCCAGAGCAATCAGGATCATCCGGGCTCTGGATTGCGACAGCTTTACCAGCACCGCCGGAATCAGGGGAATGGGTGGAAAGGCGTAGAGAAAGCTGTTGGACCAGCTGATCCATAGGGCATTCCCCAGTGTCCCTGGTTGGTAGTACCTGGACGCGAAGTCGCGGCATTTGCTGTTTTCTGCCGTAGCGAACAGATCGATGTCTGGAGCGCCCCACTCTGCGAAGACGTCTTAGCACGTCGTCGTTTAGCACCCACTTGTGATTTTCTTGAACGAGCCTGCTGAGCGCATCGGCTTGGGCATTCTGCACTCCCAGCAGATGGGTTGCCGTGATCGTTAGGTTCCTGGCCACCAGCCAATTCCAGATCGTCTGTGCCTCCCAAGACAGCGTGCGTGAACTGGAGCCCCCCTGCTTGTTGAGGTAATACATGGTAGTAGTATTGTCCGTCTGAACTAGCAGGGAGTTTGTCGTGAAGGAGGGATAGAACGCCTTCAGGGCCAAGTGTACTACTCTGAGTTCCAAAAGGTTGATGTGGTAAGTCATCTCAGTCTGTGACCATATCCCCTGAATCTGAAGAGGGCCAGAATGCGCTCCCCAGCCCTGGAAAGATGCATCGGTCACTATGGTCTGGACCGGAATATCCTTGTGAAAGGCAGTCCCCTTGCAAACATTCTCTGAGGAGCACCACCATTTCAGAGATTGGAGTGCGTGTTGGGACAGATGAATCGCGTCCTCCCAACGCCCCCTGCCTCTGGTCCCATTGATCCTCCAGACACTCCTGCAGGGGCCGCATATGCAGACGTGCATTGGGGGTGAGAAGGATGCAGGAAGCCATCGACCCCAGTAAGGAGGACACCGTCCTCACTGTAGGAGAGTGGGCTGAGAGGAGGTGCAGGGCCTTCCCATGGATCGATAAGCGCCTCTCCTCCGAAGGACACACGCTTGCGTTCAAGGTATTGACTGAGGCCCCCCAAGTACTGGAGACACTGCACAGGGATCGGCACTGACTTCGATATGTTGATGTGCAGCCCCAGGCGATGAAGCAAGGCAGCTGTCCTGTTGAAGTGACACTGGGCTTCCCGGAATGTGGAAGCTTTGATCAGCCAATCGTCCAGGTATGGATACACAAACACTTTGTTCTTCCGCAAGTGCGCTGCCACCACTACCATGCACTTGGAGAACGTCCGTGGGGCAGACTTCAGACCAAACAGGAGTACTGTATACTGGTAATGGTTGTTGCCTACCAGAAATCTCAGGAACTTGAGATGCTTTGGTGCGATCGGCACATGAAAGTAAGCGTCCTGCAGATCTATGGCGCTCAGCCAGTCTCCTCGATGCAACTGAGGGTAAATCTGATGCAGGGACAACATACGGAACTTTTCTCTGCGGATCCACTTGTTTGCTCGACGCAGATCTAGAATAGGCCTGAACTCGTTCTTGTCCTTTTTTCTGACGAGAAAGAACCTGGAGTAAAGGCCTTTTCCTTTTTGCCTCAAAGGAACAGTTTCTATCGCCTTCTTCTTTAACAGAACGTCCGCCTCCCACTGGAGCTCCAGCACCATGTAGGGTGAGCGCACTGGTGGAATCTGTGGAGGCGGGCTGGTGAAACGAAGACTGTATCCATTGCAAACAATATTCAGCACCCACTTGTCCTGAGTTATTGTCCTCCACTCTGCCAGGTAGAATTGAATACTCCCCCCCCCCCCCCACCGGAGCGGGTAACGGACGAGGGGGAAGTGACCTTTCAGGGCTTCGACCCGGCCGGGCCTTTGGTCCCCGACGAGGATTGATGCTGGCCTCTGCCCCTCTGGCGCTTCTGAAAGGACTGCCTCGAACTGTTGTTGTTGCTGGTGCTGTTGTTGGTGACCAGACCGACGCCCTTGACCGCGTTGCTTAGAATAACGCCTGCCATAGGAACGGAATGACTTCTTCTGCTCCTTGGGTTTTTCCAACCCCACGGCCTTCAGGGTTTCTGCTTCGGCCTTCATGCGGGCCATCTCGTCATCCGCATGAGACCCGAACAACGTCGAGCCAGAGAAAGGCAAGTTAGCAATCTTTTGCTGCGCTTCAGGTTTTAGAGAGGTAAGCCTCAGCCAGGAATGTCTCCTCATGTGTACTCCATGACAGTACCCATGGGCCGCCAGCAACGATACATCCCCCGCCGCACTGATGATCTGGTTGGAGACCATCATGCCCTCGTTCAGCACCTCCTGGAAGTCCTCCCTTTTGTCCCTAGGCAGGGAGGCAGCAAACTGTTGCAGAGAGTCCCAAAGCGATCGGTCATAGCGACCCAGCAGGGCGGAGGCGCTAGCAGCCTTCATAGTCGTGGCCGACGTAGAGCACATTCTCCTCCCCAAGGAGTCCATCTTGCTACTCTCCTTATCCGGAGGAGCCGTGGAAGAGGGCGTCGTGGAGTGTTGTTTACGAGCCGCAACCACAATGACAGAGTCCGGGGGAGGGTCCACCCTGAGGAACGCCGGGTCCGAATCAGGGGCCCTGTACTTCTGCAACCGTGAAGGAGCAGACTTCACCACGGCTGGTGTCAAGAAGACCTCCATGGCTGGTTCCTCCAAACCCGGAACCAAAGGAAGGAGGGGGCGTGACAGGTGAGCCTTGTGCAATGTCTCAAATATCACCGAGGTAGTGGGAACCAGGACTGCTACTGAGATTCCCAATTTCGCCGCCCCCCTCATCAGCACATCCTGGAAAGTGGCAATATCATCCACCGGCGAGATTCGAGTAGGCGGAGTTTCCGACAACGAGGGGGAGAGCCGTCCATTGCCAGAAGAGTCCGTATACCTCGTGCCTCTGGAACGAGATCTATATCTCCGTCGTCCATGCCTTGTGTGAGTGGACGACCTGTGTCTACTCCGTGACCTCCGGCGAGATCGAGAGCGTGACCTCGGTCTGCGTGGAGCCTTAGGAATCACCGGTAGCCGAGGAGACGGCGGGAGCTGAGGCACTGGCGGAGGTGGCGTAGGTCGCTTAGGAGGAGGAGGAGGCGGGGGAGGCGTAGGCGGCTTCTGAGGCAGCGGCTGAGGGAGAGGCTGCGGAGCTCCATCACTCCTTGCAGGAGAACCTGGACCAGCACTGTCCGGACTCCCGTCCACCCTTCTCTTCTTGGCGGGCCTATCCCGTGCTGAAGTAAACGAGGGGGAGCGCCGTCGTCTCCTAGATCCACGACTGGAGATCGTAATCACCGAAGACGTGTTACCAGATGTCACCGACGTCGAACTGATCGACCTCGTACGGTGTCTCCTCGCCGTTCGGTGGCCCCTCGACGTCGAACAGCAGGTCGACGGAGAGCCTCTCGACGTCGACGGTGAACGATGTCTCCTCGACGGCGATCTCCTTCGCCTCGACGGCGATCCGTGCCTCGACGTCGATCTCCTTCGCCTCGACGGCGATCTGTGCCTCGACGGCGATCTGTGTCTCGACGGCGAGCTGTGCCTCGACGGCAGTCGCCGGTGTCTCGGCGTCGATGTCGTCGGCGTCTATCCATGAGTCGACGGCGAAGGAGCCGAGCGGGGTCGCCTCGACGGCGATCTGCGCTGTCCATGGGGCTCGGTACGACGTCGACTGCGGAATCCTCGACGGCGACCTAGTCCTAGGTCTCGCCGGCCCCTCTCTCGACGTCGAACGTCGAGAACGCCGCGATCCAGAGCCCTGGATCGACGGCGAACACACCGGTGCTTTACCTCTCGCCGTCGAACGCGACCTACCCGCCGGTAGGTGTCGTTACTGCTCCTTTTTCTGCCCGAAGGTCCCTCCAGTGGCTGAAGCATGGGCAGAGGAAGGGGAATGAGATCCTCCATGCCCCGAAGTCCCACCTGTCCTCTGCTTCTCCTGTCCCTGGAGGCGAATCTTCTCTCTGTCCCTCAGGGTCCTCTTGGAGAAGGTCTTGCAGATGGCACATGTAGCAGGGACATGTGAGGATGACAAGCAGAGGATACAGACATCATGTGGGTCCGTCTTGGCCTTTTTCCTCCCACACTCAGGGCATTTATCAAATAAAGCCATGCTAAGAGTGGGTCAAATTGCACTAAATTGCAGGATGCAGTAGAGAAAGGCTCTAGACGTCGAATGAACACACTATTTTATCCAAAAAACCAAAATTTAGTCCAAATATCCACCCAAAAGGGTAGAGCTCAAGCTCCAGGGTCCTGCTAGCAGGAGCCGGAAAAAAGAACTGAAAGTAACTTGCTTTGGCTGTGCATCCTGGGATACCGGGGGTTTCTGGAGAGTTCCTTAAAGGCACGGTATCCCTTTAGCAGACACATAATGACAGCCTATAGGGCTTGTCTGTCCACCCCTTCCTCTCTATTGTTTAAAGGGATTTTGGTGAAGGGAGTGTGATACAATAAAGGAACATGTCAGATGTGAATAAAAATGACATTTAAACTTTATTTTGGCTTTTGTGTTCACTTCAGAGGAAGTGCTGGCCAGTGCAGCCATATTGTTATTAGGCTGTATTATTTTGTCTGTCTCTTAAGTGTCTTTGCAGGTTTGCAAATGCAGGACAGCTTAAGAGATATTTTGATTGCTCCGGGGTCCCCGCACATGGGCGGGACTATTCATAGATTATGACTATACACAGAGATCCCCTACTACAGAACTGAGCATCGTCCCAGAAGCACGGGCGTGAAACATAAGACACGCCAACTGCAAAACTCAGTCACAACAAAATATAGTTGAGACGAGCACGGGACTGCCCAACAAGGCAACTGGAAGGCCAAGCAGAAGATGCACATTAACAGATGCAGGGCGCAGCAGCCGGGACGACCTCGGAAGAGGAACCGTTCCGCAGGCCTCCAGACACTGATAAGGGTGACACCCAAAGTAAGAAAGACATCTGAAGGTTGTGTCAACCAAGGCCCCAAAGGTGCCTTTAGGAACCATGAATAAGTGCACACAGAGCTGTGGAGAACAACATTAGATCCCCGGAACCACCACCTCCGACCGGGAGGAGAAATGCACCCCCACAGAAGAGAGGGACTGTATAGGGAATGAACGGGACAGACAAGACCCCCTGAAGCAGAACCATGGGAACCGTCATTGCCGAAGCAGCATGAAAAGGCATTGAAGTGTACCATAAAACATGCAAAGTAAAGTGCCGCTGTGCATAACGACGGCAATCCTGAGTACAAGGCACCCGCTGTGCAGAACGACGACAAACCTGAGTACAAGAAAAAAATTGGTCCCAGAAAACAGTACGGCAATGCAAAAAAATCACATGAATCAAAACAAATTCAAATGCAAAAGTAGGCAAAAGAGTATTTGGTGCTCACAGTGTTTTATTCACACTGGGCATTGATCTGTTATTGTCAATATTCACATATTGCAATCGAAAGTGCCCCTAGATGGGAATGAAAAGGGGAAAAGGAGGTGGGGTGAATCTGATTCAAGAGAGGATCAGAAAGTGACTGCAGGTTAAAGTGTGCATCAAATCAATACGTCACTTGGAAAACACGTGGCTCATTCCTCAAGCCTATTATTCACAATTTTATCAAAACATTAAGTAGCCATGGTTTTAAACAGTAACAGTACAAAATCTCTGTTCACACTGGCTCAATGGTTAAATGTCGACATTTCGACCCACATAGATCAGTAGGCTGTTGTATCCCTTCCTCCAGGGTCTTCATCGGGACAGAAGTGTAGGGGTGGGGGGGGGGGGAATGATCACAGGTTTGATGGAAGAGGTCAACACGATTGCCCTCAGAGGTGGAATAGAGAAGAGACTCGGCAGAGTCCCAAAGGGCAGAAGTCGCCCGAGCCAAGACACACACTGTATTGAGGGAGCGAAGAGCCGCGCTAGTGGAGGTGAAAATATTACGACCCCACGACTCCAGCCATCTGGACTCCCGGGAGGGAGGAAGCAGCAGCGGAGGTAATGAAGGAAAGGTAGCTTGCAGAACAAGCCCCTAAACGTCTGGATGAACAAACAACCAGACCCGATCGTTTGGGGCAGAGCAGTGGCGGTGCATGATGGAACGAGCCACCGGATCACCCGACACTGGCCGAGCCCAGGTCCTCAGAAGGGCATCATAAAGGGAGGCTTCGAAATGCAGAAGCGGCTCTACATTCCCCGAACCGTGGTGGAGAACATTCAACAGGGGGTCTATAGGCAGGGGAACTGAAGGGGGCTGCATACGCAGAAGGCGGCCGGCCATGGAAACAACCCTCGCAAACCCAGCCTCAGCAGCCTGCCGAGGAGGGGACAGCAACTCATCTGTAGGTGAGAGCTGTAAGCTGAGTGCCCACTCCAAGGGGAGTGTCCGGTGAACGGAGGATTAGACCAATGTCCAAAGAGGGGAAACCCCATGGATGAATGAAGGTCCTGAAGGGGCTCGCGAGGAGGCGAGAATCCGCCGGAGCCACAAATTCCAACAGAGGAAGAGGCAAGGACGGAACCAGCGTTGACGGACGACGGGGTGATGCCAAACCTCCGCCGGAAGCCTCCAGAGAGGAGTCGAGAATCCGGCGTCGAGGCCGCGTCAGGGCGTTATCGGTCGGCGCCGAATCGGCCTCAACCACAACAGGCTCCAGCTCAGAGTTAAGGAAACTAAAGCGGCGAGGCGAGGCAGGTCTACGGCGCCGACTCGGCTTCAACCACAACAGGTTCCTACTGTGAAGCAGGGAATGGAACTGGAGAAGCAAGTCTACGGCGCCGGACCAGTGCCGGCTCGGACTCCCAAGAGACAGCCACCTGTCCTGAGGGCCAAGGGGAACTCAGACAAGCTGCAAGTACCAGCAAACACCTGGGACGCGAAAGGGAGCCACACTGGACTATGCTGCGTGGTAGGGGTGTTACGGGCCGAAGAGGGGGGACCCAGCTGGGCCGCGCCCTGACAACGCCATACCTCCATCATCCTTAGAGGCAAGGAGCTCAGTCAGCGCCGGGGGGCGAGCCCACCGGAGGCCCTGCACACAGCGGAGGGTCCGAGGCCGCCCCAGGGAGAGAAGGGGGCGCAAGAGAGGCCTGCAGGGCCGCAGCAAAAGCGACCATTTGGGTCAGAGTCGCCCCAGCGCCAGGAAATGGCAGACAGGGGAGGGCAGACTCTCGGGGGCGGATGTCTGGAGAAGTCCAGGAACGAGCGCTCCCTTCAACAGGAGGAAGGAAGGTCGATGACCTTGGCGACAAGCGCCAGGACTTACCAAGAATGGGCGAGTGATGCACACAGGAACCAGACGGCGACCGACGCAGCAAACAGAACCCTCCGCCACTAGGACCTGCCGCCGAAGAGAAGGCCAGAGGGCTGTGATGATTCCGACCGGGACAGGCGAGCTGAAAGTAGTTTCATCCAGCGCTCACGCCGGGACTTCGGCTCGAGTTGTTGGCAGGCGTCGCAATCCGTCGGGTCGTGGCGTTTGTCCAGACACCACATGCAGATTAGGTGTGGGTCCGTCGAGGACATTTGCCGCAAACAGGAGGCACAAGTTTTAAAGCCCGAAGGCATCGCACACTGTGTAGGAGAGTAGGGTCTGCTTTCTATGTTGACCCCCACTTTTTGCTTTTGCTTTACTGGTTTTCGACTTAGATGTGGCTGTGGGCCTGCTAACCAGACCCACAGCCCTGCTGTTCTCTCTCTAAATTGATACTATGTACTTTAGGTGCATAACCCATTTGGATAGGATCACCTTATTGGCCCCTGTACAGTGTACCTTAGGTACCCAGGGCATAGGTGTATCCTAGGCCTACCAGGGGCTGCAGCATGTATTGTGCCACCCCTGGGCTGGCCTTCCATTATGACACAACTGGCTGATCACTCAGCTGGGGCAAGGTTGTGTAATCACTCCTTGCTTAGGTGTAATATTCCTATACCTAACTTACATATAGACACATGTGTACCTATCAGCCACTCCTATGGCAGGCCTTAACAATCCTGGAGGCAGAGTGCTTGGTAACATGTGAGATGGTGCTCTAGTATGAGCTGAGCCTGTCTGCAGCTTTCGGAACCATGTCCTTATAGCTGTTCTATGGTATAGCCTACCATATACTCTGAAAGTGCCTTATAATCTTAAACGGTTATGGTAACTATGGTTTGGCTTTATCAAAACATGTCGTATAAGGTGTCTAACACTTTGGAATAATACCCCCATCCCCTTTCTGGGGATGAGGATATTATCCCTCCCTTCTAGAGGGAGAAGACATGTTGTAACCTACTTACCCGGTTAAAGTTAACCAGAGCCCCAGCATCACAAAATGGATGCTGCTGCCACAGACACGAGTCTGACCTCCTGCTGCTGGGAGTGATCCCGGCAAGGGAGGCTTGGACAATAGGTTTCCTGCCTTGGGAGGTGCGAGCACCACCCCAGACAGGCCTTAGTGTATTGGGGCAGGGAGGGATGAATAGAATGAGACATGCCTGGGGCACACAAGGTGTCCTGTGCATAGTCCAGTTCAAACCGGTGCTGGGGCACTCCAGCCCCAGTCCTGGCGCGAAACTGGACAAAGGGAAGGGGGTGTAACCACCCCCCTCCCAGGTCCCACCCATAAGGCGTGACCTAGCAGGTAACCCAGCCCCCCAGATTAGTATAAGAGTGGTAGCTGGGCCCCAGGAGATTAGATTATCCTGAACCTGCAACTTGAACAGAAACTCTGGACCTTCGACATTCGACGAAAGAAGAAGACTGAAGAATCACCCTTGTGGCCAAGGAGTGGCTACCCTGTGCAAACAGGCACCATCAAGTGACTACCCTTTGCTTTGCTGAAGTTCTACGAGGGACCGACTGCAGAGCCCGACCAGAGCCTTGACTTCCAGACTTCTCCGACCCTGATCCACATCCACAGCCGAGCTGAGATCCGTGGAGGCGACGAGAGACCGGCTACCTGGGAAAAGTGGCTAGTATCTTCCAGCGCAGCTTCTGAGGCACCCTCGAAGTTGTGCACCGGGGATTGAGAAGCCCCAACCACCATCTGCACCGAAGATCAGCCCCCCCACACTCCACGAGTCCTGCGTGGGGCCCTTCTGCATTTTCCTGCTTGCCGCGTCTGTCCGGTTGCTTGCCCGTTAGCTAGTGGCCTTTGTGACGACGCATCCAGAAATCTTCACCGCTGGTTTGGCTCCTCCAGACTGGCTCCCGCTTCCTTGCAAAAGAGAAGCACCCCAGACCTTGCTGGTCTGCACCAGAAGCAAGTCCTCCGTTCTTCGTGGGTTCCGCTTGCCAAGGCTTGGTGAGTCCTAGTCCAACTTCGACGCCGCCGACAACAAGAGCCTTCGTGGGACAGCTCGCCTCCTGGTCCTGGTCGTCCTCGACGTTCCCTGGTCCTCGTGGCTGCAGCGACAAGCTTCACCTTCAATCTTCATGACATCGCCTGGTTCCTTCCTGGTTCCACGTGGTCATTGGCTAGTGACCTTGACTGTCCCTTCTGCTTGCAGGTCTCCTCTCTTCTTGACCCCAGCCTTGGGATCCACCGGACACTCTTCACTGACTGCCTGTCAGCAACTTTCCTTCAGGCATCCATAGAAGTCCACGACGAAACCAGACGCAAGTTCACACCTATGCACCCGCAGCCTGTGGGCTAGGTAACTTGGGTACTTCGGTGCTCACAAGGGTAGTGACTATCCTAGGGTCTTGTTTCCGAGTCTCGACTCTCTAGCTGCTTTAGAAGTGTCCTTAAACTGTTAATAGCTAACTACTATTTCTATCGACTTTTACGCATTACGCGTGAGTGTTTCCACTCTGCACCTGAATCCCGTGGGCCTCCCACTTCCTAACTGTTGCTAGTGTAGTGTAGCCCCAGCGATTCCCTAGGCCTATCCTATTTCCGTGACAGTGGTCCTTATACCACTTACTTAGTATATGGTTTGCGTGGCCCCTAGGGCCTAACTGTATTACTTACCTGTGTGACTTAATGTATGCTTAAATAAGACTGTGTTGTACTTACCTCGAATCTCATAAAGAGTGCTGAGGGTTTGTCTAGAATAAACACACTTTATTTTATATATATATCTGTTGTGGTGTCCTTTCATTTGGTATTCAAGGGATTATATATGGTATCACAGCTGGCTTCACATGCCATTCAGAGTTTAGCCTAAGATTGCTCTTGTCCATGCTACCACTAGGATAGCTGGTCTATAAGGTTGACTTTACAACCAATCACCATAAGGGTATTTGGACTGATATAAGGTGTACACTAGAACTAGTGACATCATACATCAGGCCAACTTCTCACACACTGTACCAGACGCAAAGTCAAATGGGCCTGAAAGCAGGCCAGAGGAACCGCTTACTCCAGATCCGCGATGCACGCGGAAAAGAAGGAAACTGACGTCAGCGCGCCGGGAGGGACTTGTATGACCTCGCTGACGTCCCTTCCGTGGACGACGTCAGGGCGGGGTCATGTGGCGCCATCCCCCAGTGCGCAGGGGTGCTGCTGCACAAAAAATTACGCCTCGAGTCTGATGCCTGGGGATAATTCTAAGTTAAGGAATCTGCAGCTAGATGTTTATCAGATCTACTAAGCTCTCAGGGGATGGATGTGCAGATAAAGTCAGATCCTCAGGCACTACTCTACCTTCTAGTCACTGATCTGGACACAGCAGGGGCAGTCAGGCTTCTGCCATACCTCTAAGATGGGCTCAGTCAAAGGCTCATTAAAGGGCAGCAGAGACTCAGTCGCTGAAGTAGAGTGAAGAACCTAGTCACGATGTTTGACTTGATCCCAGCAGTAGGCAGCTGCAAGTCCAGTAGATCAGCCACCTTCCTTAAGATTGAGTGGTAAGACGAGACATTGCGCGAAGAAAAAACCTTTGGAGAATTGAGTTCCCACTCTGGAGACTTATCTAAACCACCTGCCTCCTGCAGTCCCTCAAACTCTTGCATGGGATCAACATTCTCCACTTCCTCAGCTTCTTCCTACTGCTCCTGGAATTCTTCCTTCTCCAGTAGCCTCCCTTCTAGATCTCATCTTCGATATTGGGGTCGACTACTTTGGGGCCAGCGTCAATGGAGGCTCCAAAGGGACAGCCGAAGGCCCCTGGCGAGGAAGAGACTGCGCTGGCGAAAACTACATTCATTCCACCTGGGAGTGCACAGGCGTAGAGGGCTTCGGAAGAGGCCAACATTCCGGCGTTATCAGTATGAACATTATAAATGGTGCCTGGGCACAATGAGGTGGCAAGCTCAAGTTGAAAGAGCTGCCCCATGGGGCCAAAAGGCGGATCATTAGGGTTAGCCTCCCTGGCAAACATCGAATTTAAGAAATGAGAAGGATGCCGAAGTACCAGAGACTTATTCTTGGACGAGCAACACCTAGACCTGTGACGCTGGTTTTTCTAGTGCTTCAACGACTTAGAGGTGTGCGGCGATGGAGACTTAAGACTGCGATCTCGTCCTTCTTCGGCCTATCTTCTGCTTCTTCACTCTGGCCATGAACTTAGCCTCCCTCTCCTTGAGGGCCTTTGGATTCATGCAATGGCACGACAAACATCCCTCGACGTTGTGATCAGACGAAAGGCACCAAAGACAATCCTCATGGTGGTCAGCGATCAACATATGACCCCTGTCTTCCCTACAAGGCTTGAAACCAAACATCTTCTGAGCAGCCATTGCAATACTACAATTTCAGGAGAACTGGTAACAATGAAACCCTCAGAAATGGAAAGCCCTAGAAAAACAGTTGCGCGTCGATGAAGCAGAAAAAAAGGGGAACAGACGTCTGCACGCCGACGAGGTCTACTGGTGGGCTTCGATGACGTTGCGCGGGTTCGGGAGCAGGGCCGTTCCATTGTGACATCCTCGACGACGTGAGAGAGCTATGGAAAAAAGTTTCAGCGGAATGCTGCGCATAGGGATAATTCAAAAGATGAGGTTACTCAGGCAGATGTATCCATCAGAAATGAATATTGGTCTATAGTAGGAATCCTAAAATCAGATGGAAGTGCTTATCCATTTCCTAGTGCTTTCACAATCAGTTTTTAAAAATTCACAAGAAAATGAAAAATAAATTTATAAATAGGACTATGTACTTCAAGACATGCATTCATCCACACACAAAACATCAAATTGCAACCAACCCTTCAGGAGCGTTGACTCTGGAATGTGCGTTGATCCTCATTAAGGTTTCAATGGTGTGAAAGAGATCAGCTTCAGTGACATGGCCAACGCTTCTCTCGTCTACCAATAGTAGCTTTACCAGCTGCATGGCAAAAGCCACAGCCATGTAATTCAAGCCATTCTCCATGGACTAAAGAGACAAAAAATAAGAACCAGCATGTTTAGAAAATCTTGCATTTCAATGTTGTCATACAATTCTATAAGTAAGCCAATGTGTAAAATAGGAACACCATGCTCAACACGAAAACATTTTCACGTTCCATGTGTGATTGCAGTCAAATGGGTAGGATTATGTTACTTACCCAGTAAGCATCTGTTCTTGGCATGTGGAGCTGTAGATTCACATGCTTTGCATACTCCTGCCATCTAGTGTTAGGTCCAGATGTTTGCAAGTTTTTCTCCAAATAAGTCTTTCTAGTCACAAGGTAAGGGGACTCCTCCTTTCTGTAATAGTGTGCATGGGCATCGACTCCACTGTTAGATTGTTTTCCCTCAGGGGGATGAGAATGGAGTGAGTGTGTAGTAAAGAGATGTCCATGCATATGGAATGTAAATAATGAGAACTGCAACTACATGTGTCTGGGGAGGGCACATGTGAATCTACAGCTCTACATGCCAAGAACAGATGCTTACTGGGTAAGTAACAATCCGTTAGAGGTATGTGTGCTGTAGATACACATACTTTGCATAGACTATAAAGCAGTATTCTCCCAAAGCAGCTGCTAACCCGTAGATGTTGCACTTGTCTGAAAAAGTGTCTGCTTGTCCTATATTGGCTTGTTGGTGGTTGGTGTGCTAACACATCCACAATCATGTTTAGTAACTGTGTGTGCAATGGATCATGTTGCTGCCTTAGAGATCAGCAATAGGAATGTTACCTATAGGAGGCAAGGCTTGACGAGTAAAGATTGCAGTCGCACTCAGAGTGCTCCGGAGCCCTCTAAGATCTGTTATCATCCTGACTCTCCTCCAGCGATATTCATCCAGTGAGGGCACCTCTAGCCTTGGGGCACCCTTACTTGCAGCAGTACCGAGTTCCAAACAAGCACCTGCTATGACTGAAGAGGCTGTCGGCAGCAACTAACGGAGCCGCCTGGTCAACGACAAAATGGAGGCGGAGTAGCCTATATCAGGGAGGCTAGCTGTGTGAGTCCGGCGGGAGGCGTCCAACCACCGCGGGGTGCTCCAGATACCCCGCTGCCTGGCTGGTTCCTGAGGTGGGAGACTCCCTCCCCATTACCACCGAGAGCGGCTTTGGGGGCCTGCCAGCGCAGCAGTGCCTGAGATGGCGTCCTGCGGCTGAGAAGAGCCGACAAGTCCAGCACTTGCATGGAGCTGCTGTACAGCCTATGGGGACGGTGGCGACCCTCAGCCATCTGGGTGCTACCTGTTGTGTGGCGTATTGGAGTAATTCGGCCTGTGACCGGCAGGACGCCTCGTGGAAACTACTGACCTATGCAGGGCAAGGGACTGGTAGCAGGGAGACCCTGGGGGCCACGGTAAGCTCCCCCGCAGGCAGACTCTTCCCCCTCCGGCCCCACCAACAATACCACGGATGCTCCCGGCCGCGATCGGTGGGACTAAACACTGACCTGAGCACGACTTCAGGGCTGGCGGTGTCGCGGCACTTGAGATGGGGGCCTACAACTGAGAGGGGCCGATGAGACCCGCAGTGACACCTGTGGTGGAAGAAGAGGGGCACTTGGGAGAAGCAGTAGAGCTGCCGCACTGCCTTAAGGGACGGCTGAGGCCCTCTGCTGCCTGGGTGCTGCCTGATGTATGACAGAGACAGTCTGCCTGCGATCGGCAGGACGCCTCGAGACCTGCTGACTGGTGCGGGCTACAGGGAATGTAAGTGAGATGCCCCGGGGAACTGGGAGCCCACAGTGAGCTCCCCCACTGGTAGACTGCCTCCTCTGACCCCAGCCGGTAAATTGTGGGTGCTACAAAGCCCACGATTGGCGGGAATCAGCACTGACCTACTGGTGCCACATGCAATAATGGGCGATGTGGGGTTTGGGGACCTCCTGTTTGGTGTGCTGACAATGGGGAGTGGCCCCATGGGGCCTGGGCACATCATCCGGCTCCTACTGAGCCATGGAACCAGTTTGTGGCTTACGACCGGCACTCAGCAGGACAGCTCTGAATGGCTGCAGCTAGCTGGAGAGCGGGTTACTCAAGCAGGGGGATGCCCGGGGCAACTGGAAGCCCTGATAGCAAACCCTGCCTTCTCTGATCCCAGGATCGAGGGGCAAGTGCTAATCAATCCGCAATCAGCGAGATTACCAGTCTGTCCACAAGAGGGGCCTCCCCCAATACATGGATGTGAGAAAGTGCCCTCTTTCTGCATGGTTGCCCCAACTTTTTGCTGAACTGCTGATGTACTTTGAGTGTGCCCTGGGCTCCTGCCAATAAGGTACCCAGGGTCTATGGTCTTTCCCTAAAACTGCATTGAAGACCAAACCCAATTGGCACTCTGGCCACAGGTCAGGCCCTTTTAAATGGCAACACAGGTACCCAGGGCACTGTGACCAGGGAAGGGCTCAAAGGCCTACAGCACTTATTGTGCCACTCTTAGAGGCCCTGTAGCTTCACACTCACACATTGCCTTTGGCGGCTGCGTGTCTTGGTGCCGAACAAAGTGAAGAGTCGACATGGCACACATGCCTGTGTGCCATGCCCACAAACCACTGCCCTGGCGTACATCAGTCACCCCTCTAGCTGGGTGCCATATGCCAGTGGTGAGGGTACAGGTGCATGAGCCCAGTACCCCTACAGTGCCCAAGTCCACTCCTGGGCACTGTAAGTGCAGTGATGCCATTACGGGTATATGGTGCTGGGAGTTTGTCATTACGAACTCCACAACACCATAATGTCTACACTGAAGACTGGGAAGTTTGGTATCAAACTTCTCAGCACATTAAACCCACACTGATGTAAAATGCAGCATTGAGGGCATCTTAGAGATGCCCCCTTCAACTCGACCAACGTATAGTTTCTTACCGGTCGGTGTAGTTTTGCAGTTTGAAGACATTCTGGATTCACTATGCTGTGCATTGTTCCGCCATCTAGTGGTTGGGTCCGGAATTGTAGTCTTTTTTTTGGTGGTCCAGGTGGGTGTCGACATAACACCATTTGGTGTCCTTCGGGATGTCAACGCGCTTCCTCTGGAAGCAACCACCTTTGGTCGCCATCTTTGGATTCTTTTTTCTTGTCTTCTGTTACTCTTTCTCTTCTTTTAACTTTTAAAGTCTTTCTCCTGTTTTAAACCTCTTCCTCCTGTCATCTTTCTGGCGGAGGAGGGTGGAATTGCTAGTGAATCCAGAAAGTCTTCAAGCTGCAAAACTACACCGACATGTAAGAAACTATACATTTTGCAGCGTGAATCTTTCTGGATTCACTATGCTGTGCATAGACTTTGTAGCGGTTTGGTATTGTGGTGGCTGGGTGGAAGATGCGCTCTGGTTACTGAATATGTGTTGCAAGACCTTTCTGTCCCACTTGTGCTTACTTCATTTGAATAGCTACACAGTAGTGCTTCGTGAACGTGTGCATTGAAGACCATGTTGCGGCTTGGCAAATGTCTCGAATAGGTGGTAGAAAGTTATTGATTAATAACTATTGATAGTAGAGGACTAGAAATGCCATTCAAAGACTTCCCAGAATGGTATTAAATCCATCAATATCATTGTTGAATTTCTCCTAAAGTGTACATACAAGAAGTTATAAGACTTTGTAAGACTAAATTCAGCCTTCCAGTGGTCTGCCTAGATTGGTCAGAGTTAAGTGGATTAGCCAGGCTGCCTTGAAGAGGTGATATGCCTTGAAGAGGTGATAAAGAGCCCCTGGGGTTAATCAGCTCTGCTGGCAGGGCAGTGTGCTGTTCAATAGGAATGCAGCCAGGGGGAGGAGTCGTAAACCATGGTCTTCAAAGGCAGAGGGATGGGCCAGTGTCAGTTTCCACTTCACACTTTTGACCCCCCACCAGACCCAGGATTAGGGAAGGTATGTGCAGATGGTAGGAGGAGTCTATGGAAATGAGCAATCCTAGGGGGTGTGTTTAGCCAGCTCTTACCTCCTTGCTGGAAAATCAGCCATTATGGATTTGTAAGATTTGATGCACTCTGGGACAAAATAATGCCACACTCTACAGTTTGTGGTCATAACTGAGGAGTTACCATTCTCCCATTGGTCAGAAGTGACCTCCGGCATGACCCAGAGAACTTGGAATAAGTATCTGAGAGGGGCAGAGCCCTCCAGATCTGCTGCTTGAAACTTACTGAAGCAAAAAGTGCCCTGCTTCGAAGTTTTGCTGTGCAAAGATTTCTAAGGCCTGACCTCTGAAAACTGCACCATATGAAACTACAGCCCAGCGGATTATTTTGTTGAAAAAGAACTAAAGTGTGGACTCCCTGAAAGCTACAGGTTAAAAGAGCTCAACTGGAACATCAACTAAATCTACACCGTGGAGAACCATCAGTGGATTTGTAAGGGTTTTGTACCAGTGGATTGTGGGAACTGATGTTCCCAACTTTCAAGGACCATCTTGGAGCTTCCAGATCCTTGGAGTAAGTTTGAGACACTTTGGGACCCCTCGAGGAACTTCAGATAAAAGTTGGAGAACTTTGGAGCAACTTTGAAAAAAAGCTCCAAGCCATCCAGGTTCGTCCCGCTTAAAGCTCCATCGCTCCAACTTCCAGAGATAGACCGGGACTAGAGAAAATCTGAAGCCGGCGAACCCTCACCGGATCCGGACTGTCTGGGAGCTTTGGGGACCCTCAGGAAGAAAAGTTCCAGAAAAGTTTTCAAGTGCGACGGTAGAGACTGAGACCGGGAGCTGTAGCCGCTCAGGGCTCCATTGCACCTGGCAAGAAACTTTGACTTTGGTCAGGTCTATTGCGAGCACGTATCACAATATGGTGCTATAATCTTCCAAGTGCTATATTTTATTAAATCTTTGAAAATTCATATCTCCGGTTCCCTACATTGGATTTTTGTCGTTTTGGTGTCATTTTAAAGATAAAAATAGTTCCTATTTATAAATTGGTGTTGGATTTTTATTATGTGTTGTGTCTTAATTATTTCCTGAAATTGTGTTTTTAAACGCTTCACATACCGGTCTTTGAAGTTAAGCCTGTCTGCACGCAGCCACGTTACCAAGGGTTGAGCAATGGCCTTATTGCCAGTGGCAGACCTACATTTGCCCCTACCAATAACTCACCTTCCAACACCAACCCTTAGAGGGGAGGGTAGAACTAGCACCCCAGAAGCAGAATAAACAACGCAAACACCCTATGACCGCAATCATATCAGGGTGCACGCCCGGTGTGCGCCAACACTGAGAAGCGTGCCGCACAGCGGCGTTTCCCGGCGCAAAACGATGACAGGGTGTGAGAAAGTGCCATCTTTCTTGCATGGTATGCCCCTACTTTTTGCTCAATTGCGGATGTACTTTTACTGAGTGGGCCCTGGGCTCCTGCCAATCAGGTGCCCAGGGCCTGTGTTCCTCCCCTGAAAACTACATGAAGCCTAACGAATAGTTTCTTACCTGTCGGTGTAGTTTTGCAGCTTGAAGATCTTTCTGGATTCACTATGCTGTGCATTATTCCGCGATCTTGTGGTTGGGTCCGGATTCGTAGTCTTTTCTTTGTTTTTTGTTTTCTTTTTCGTAGCCCAGGTGGGCGTCGACGTACACCATTTGGTGCACCTCCCGTGACGTCGTCGTGCTTCCTGCGGAAGTCCCACCTTTGGGGCGCCATCTTCGGGTTCTTTTTTCCTTTCCTCTTTTTTTTTTTTTTTTTTTTAACCCTAGGCGATTGATTAATCCTTCTTGTCCCTTTATCTGTATGTTTGTATTTGTTTGATCTTTTCCATTTTACCCCCTCTTCCTCCAGCCTCATCTTCCTGGCGGAGGTGGGTGGGTTCGCTAGTGAATCCAGAAAGATCTTCAAGCTGCAAAACTACACCGACAGGTAAGAAACTATTCGTTTTGCAGCGTGAATCTTTCTGGATTCACTATGCTGTGCATCGATTTTGTAGCGGTTTTCCTAGTTCTGTGGCGGCTGGGTGGTAGATGAGCGTTGGTCGTTGAAAATGTGCTGAAGCACCTTCTGTCCAACCTGTGCTTCCTTGTTCATCTGAATGTCCACGCAGTAGTGTTTCGTGAACGTGTGCACAGATGCCCAAGTTGCCGCGAGGCATATGTCCTGGATGGGCGTGTTCGCCAGGAAGGCCACGGTGGCCCCTTTCTTCCTTGTGGAGTGAGCCTGCGGCCCCTCCGCTAGCTCCTGTCCAGCCTGTTTGTGGCAGAATTGAATAGTGAGGGCAATCCACCTTGCGATGGTGCCCTTAGTCACTGGTCTACCCAAGAAGCTAGTAGCAAAGGACACAAACAGCTGTTTCGACTTCCTGAGTTCCTTGGTTCTCTCAATGTAGTGCATCACCGCTCTTCTGGCATCGAGGGTGTGCAGTGCCTTTTCTGCGTTTGTAGTCGGGTTTTGGAAGAAACTTGGTATCTGGATAGCCTGATTTATGTGGAACGCCGACACTACCTTGGGCATGAAGTGTGGGTCAGTTCTCAGGACTATTCTATCTTTGTGAATCTGAATGTAGGGTTCCTGCAGCGTTAGTGCTTGAAGCTCGCTCACCCTGCGTAGTGAGGTTATGGCCACCAGAAAGGCTGTTTTCATAGTCAACGTCTGCAGTGTTGCCTTGTGAATGGGTTCAAACGGTGCCTTCATGAGCTCCGTCAGGACCACATTCAGATTCCATGCCGGCGGCGGCAACCTTTTCGGGGGGCCCATCCTTTTGGCTCCCTCCATGAATCTCCTCACCACCTGCGAGCTGAAGAAACTTCCACCTTTTTCACCTCTGGTGTAGGCCACGATGGCCGCTAGGTGTACCCTTAGTGAGCTCGAGCAGAGGTTACTCTTTAGAAGGTGTGTGAGGTACCTCAGTACTGTTGAGTCTCTTGTCATTCTGTTTTGCAGGCCCTTTTTCCGGCACCACACAGTGAACCTCTTCCATTTTGCGCTGTAGCATTTTCGTGTAGTTGGTTTCCTCGCCTCCCGTAGCACTCGCATCGTGCTCGGCGGCAATCTTAGGTGTGCGAACTCTAGGTCCTCAGGAGCCATGCCGCCAGGTTGAGGGTCTCTGGCTCTGGGTGCAGGACCTCTCCGTTTTGCATTGAGAGCAGGTCCTTCCTCCTCGCGAACCTGTATGGGTCGCCTTGTGCCATTTCTTGAATTTGTGAGAACCATGTCTGCCTCGCCCACTGGGGAGCCACCAGGATCAGGGTCATGTTGCTGGTTCTGCACTTGTCGAGCACTCTGTGCAACAGGGGTATCGGTGGAAAGGCGTAGGCAAATGTCCTCGACCAGCTTATCCATAGGGCATTTCCCTTGGATAGCTGATCTGGTTGCCTGGACGCGAAGCTTTGGCATTTTGCATTGTGGCGTGTTGCAAAAAGGTCTATTGTGGGAGTCCCCCATCTCCGGAAGATTTTCTCCGTCTCCTGGCCATTGAGCTCCCACTCGTGTGATGCTGAGGTCTGCCTGCTTAGCCAGTCTGCCTCCACATTGTCCTTCCCCGGTAGGTGAATTGCCAGTAGATCTATCCTGAGAGGTATGGCCCATCTCCAAATCTCCTGAGCTAGGGATGAGAGCGGGAACGACTGTGTCCCCCCTTGTTTGTTGATGTAGAACATCGCCGTGGTGTTGTCTGTTTGGACCAACACCCTCTTGTTGAACAGGTGCCTCTGGAATGCCTTCAGGGCTAGCAGGATTGTTTTCAACTCGAGGTAGTTGATATGGCGGACCGCATCTGCTGGGGCCCATAGACCCCTCACTCTGAGGTTGTCCATGTGCGCTCCCCATCCCTTCTGCGATGCGTCCGTGGTAATGGTCACTGTTGGGATTGGTGGTGTCAGGCTTCTCCCTGCTGTTATGTTGTCTCTGTTCCACCAAGTTATCTCCTCCTGCACTGCGTGCGTAACAACCACTAGATCCTCCCAGCTTCCTTTTGCTTGTGACCATTGTTGTTGTAGCCATTCCTGGAATGGTCTCATGTGCAGGCGTACATTCGGCACCAGCTGGATACAGGACGCCATCATCCCCATCATCTTGCTCACAGCCCTCACTGTCAGAGCTCGCCCCTTCTGGTAGAGCTTCGCCTCCTTCAGTAGAGCCTCTGTCCTCCTCTCGCTGGGCACTACTGTACTGTTGCGGGAGTTGATCTTTGCTCCCAGGAAAATCTTCACCTGCTCCGGTTCCATCGATGATTTTCCCCAGTGGATCGAGAATCCCAGATTTGTGAGGGTGTCTGTTACGCGTTTTGCGTGCCTCTCGCACTTTCCGCGTGAGTTTGCCTTGACCAGCCAGTCGTCCAAGTAGGGGTAGACATGTATTCCCTGCCTTCGTAGGTGCGCCGCTACCGCCGACAGGCATTTTGTAAAGACCCTTGGTGCTGATTTTAATCCGAAGGCCAGGGTCGTGAACTGGTAGTGTTCTTGTTCGATGTTGAATCTTAGAAGGCCCTTGTGCCTTCTGTTTATTGGGATGTGAAGATAGGCATCCTTGAGGTCCACGGTGACCATGAAGTCCCCTTCTCTTATCTGTGGCAGAACCTCCTGCAGTGAAGTCATTTTGAACCTTTGCGTTCTGATGAACTTGTTTAGGTAACGGAGGTCTAGTATGGGTCTGAGGTCTCCGTCTACCTTCGGAACCACGAAGTAGTTTGAGTAGACCCCTTTGTTGCGTTCTCTGAACGGTACTGTCTCTATGGCTCCCTTTTGCAGGAGTTTCCGCGTTTCTTCTCTGAGTATTGCCAGTTCTTGGGCCGATCTCAGTCTTCCCCTTGGTTTCCTGTTCGGAGGTCTTTTCTCCAAATCTACGCAGTACCCGTACTGCACAACGTTCCGTATCCACTTGTCTGTGGTTATACGCCGCCACTCCTGAAGGTAGAACCTCAGTCTTCCGCCTACTGGTGTCGTATGCTCGTAGGCTCTTGAATTTTCTCTTCCCCCTGATGACACTTTTTTGCGCCTCACCCTTGGGGTCCTGGCGAGGGTAGGCGTCCTCTTGCGTGCTGAGTCACTTCGTCGAGGGCTGTTCGCCCCCTCTCCTCCTTTGGCCACGTCCGTTCCCTCTCCCGCGAAAGGACTGGCCCCGAGGTTGATATTGCCAGTTTTGCTTCTGCTGACCTTGTCCGTGACCTTCACCCTGCTGACCTTGTTGGAACGCCTGGTGCGACGTCCCCTGCTGGCTTCCTCCCCTACCGTAGGGTCTTCGAGGGATTTCCTCGCCTCATTCCCCTCAGCTGCAGGGCCCCCATGGACCTCGCCGTCTCGTTTTCTTTTTTCAGCTGGGTGAGCTTGTCGAACAAGTTACTAACCTTCGGTAACGATGTATCTGTAAGAAACATTAGTTAGTTAGATTCCTCACCTTAGAATATCCCCAGGCGTCAGACTGGATCCGGAAGATTTTTCGTCAGCAATACCCCTTGCGCGTCGCTAGGCGTCGTCTGCGGCTCCGCGTCCGTCGTCGGCGTCGTGCGCCGGGATGACGTCGGAGTACTTAGACGCCGCCCTCGCGCGCTGACGTCAGTTCTTGTACATAGCCTTCCGCGCCAGGAACGCAGAGCCATGCAAAGACCGACACTGGTGCCAAAAATAAAATCTAGGGGCCTGAAAGGACAACCTTAACCCTAGATGTCAGTTCGCAGAACGGGGAGGATGGGTGGGTCGGTGAGGAATCTAACTAACTAATGTTTCTTACAGATACATCGTTACCGAAGGTTAGTAACTTGTTCATCTGAAAGAAACACGTTAGTTAGATTCCTCACCTTAGAATAGATACCCAAGCAATACCATCCCCGGTGGTGGGTCTGCGAACCAAGATCACACCAGAAAGTCCTGGAGGACAGAACGGCCAAAGAAGCCATCCCTCCGGACTTGGCTGTCAAGGCAATAATGCCTGGCAAACGTGTGTAGCGAAGCCCACGTCGCCGCCTGACAGATGTCCTGCAAAGGGACTCCCCGTCCCAAGGCAGTAGTAGCCGCCGTGGCCCGAGTAGAATGGGCGCGCAGCCCAACAGGAGGGTCCTTTTTAGCCAAGGAATAGCAAATTTTTATACACAAAACGACCCACCGAGAGATGGTTCGTTTGTGCACAGCTTTCCCCTTCTTAGCGCCCACGTACCCAACAAAAAGCTGGTCGTCCACCCGGAACTGTTTTGTGCGGTCCAGATAAAAGGAGAGCGCACGTTTTGGGTCCAGACGGTGGAGCCTCTCTTCCTCTTTGGAAGGATGCGGAGGCGGAAAGAAGGTGGGCAAGGTGACAGACTGCCCAAGGTGAAATGGAGTCACCACTTTAGGAAGAAAGGAGGGACGAGGCCGAAGGACAACCTTGTCCGGATGAACAGATAGAAAAGGAGGCTTTGAAGATAAAGCCTGGAGCTCACTCACCCGTCTAGCCGAGGTGATGGCTACCAGAAAAGCAGTCTTTAGAGTTAGAAGACGAAGAGGGCAATTGTGAAGAGGCTCGAAGGGAGCGCACATCAGGAATGTCAAAACCAGATTCAAGTCCCACTGAGGCATTACAAAAGGGACAGGAGGGAACGTGTGTGTAATGCCTTTGAGAAAGCGTGTAACCACAGGGGACTTGAAAAGAGAAGGCTGATCAGGAAGCCGCAAGAAGGCGGAGATGGCAGCAAGATAACCTTTCAGGGTGCCCAGGGCAGAGCCCTGCCGGGCCAGAGAAAGAAGGAAGAGGAGAACCTCAGAAAGAGGGGCGGAAAGGGGATCCACAGCCTTTGCTGTGCACCATGCCACAAATTTGTTCCACCGGCAGGCGTATACCGACTTTGTGGAGGGACGCCTGGCTGCCAGAATGATATCACAGACTTCAGGAGGCAAGTCGAATGGCATCAACTGCCGCCGCTCAATCTCCACGCATGGAGGTGGAGGCTGGACAGGTTCGGGTGGAGGACCGTCCCCTGCTGCTGCGACAGAAGATCCTCCCGAAGGGGCAGACGTATCGGGGGATCGGTCAACAGACTGAGTAGCTCGGGATACCAGTATCTTCGTGCCCAATCCGGAGCCACCAAGATGACTTGGGCCCGGTCGCGCCTGATCTTCTTCAGCACTCTGGGCAGAAGTGGTATAGGCGGAAAGGCGTACAACAGACCGCAACTCCACTCGTGACGAAAAGCGTCGCCGAGCGAGTGCCGCCTTGGAAATTCCAACGCGCAGAACTGCTGACATTGCGCGTTCTCTTCGGTGGCGAATAGATCTAACCAAGGCTCTCCCCACTGCTGAAAGAGGCCTTGCACCACTTCGGAGTTCAGACGCCATTCGTGATCCATCATGCACCGGCGGCTGAGTTCGTCTGCTCTGGCGTTCAGAGAGCCCGCCAGATGTTGAACCACCAGGGTGACGCCCTGGTGTTCCAGCCATGTCCAGAGGCGCAGAGCCTCCTGACAAAGGGTCCACGACCCCACCCCGCCCTGTTTGTTGCAGTACCACATGGCGGTGGTGTTGTCCGTGAACACCTGCACGACACTTCCCCTGACAGAGGGAAGGAAGGCTTTCAGTGCAAGCCGGATCGCTCTCAACTCCAACAGGTTGATGTGGAGACGAGACTCCGCCGGAGACCAGAGGCCTCTGATCTCCGCCTCTCCCATATGGCCACCCCATCCCAGGAGGGACGCATCCGTCACTACGACATGCTCCGGTTGGGGAAGGGAGAGGCTCTTGCCCTTGACCCACTCGCGGTCCGTGAGCCACCACTGCAACTGCTGTGCAGTACCCTCCGAGATCAAGACATGGTCGGACAGGTTGCCGTGATGCTGGGCCCACTGAAACTTCAGGTCCCACTGCAGAGCCCGCATGCGCCGCCTGGCGTGATGCACTAGTAGGATGCAGGAGGCCATCAGCCCCAGAAGCCGCAACACTAGCCTGACCGAAACCCGGGATAGAGGCCGAAAGATGGGAATCAGGGCCTGTATATCCCGGACCCGCTGTTCCGGAGGATGGACCCGGAACTGCGCCGAATCGAGAACCGCTCCGATGAAGAGGAGCTGCTGAGAGGGACTCAAGTGTGACTTCGGCACGTTGATGGAAAACCCCAGCAAATGCAGGAGATCCGCCGTAGTCTGGAGGTGGGAGACGACTGCCTGGGGCGAGCCCGCCTTCAACAACCAGTCGTCGAGATAGGGGAAGACTGGGACCCCTGATCTGCGCAGATGAGCTGCGACCACCGCCATCACTTTCGTGAACACCCGAGGGGCACTGGTGAGGCCGAAGGGGAGCACGGTAAACTGAAAGTGCTCTTGGCCCACCGTGAACCGCAGGTAACGCCGGTGGGCCGGCAGGACGGGGATATGGAAATATGCGTCCTGCAAGTCCAACGCTACCATCCAGTCTCCAGGGTCTAGGGCAGCTAAAACCTGAGCCAACGTCAGCATCTTGAACCTTTCCTTTCGGAGGAAGGCATTGACGTTCCGGAGGTCCAAGATAGGGCGCAGGCCCCCCTTGCCCTTCTTGGGAACCAGAAAGTAGTGGGAATAACAACCACGACCTACTTCTGGACTCGGAACGCGCTCGACGGCCCCCTTGGCCAAGAGAGCCGAAACTTCCTCGCGGAGAAGATCCAAATGATCCCCCGAGATACGGTGGTGCTGTGGTGGCATGGCTGGAGGGGTCGTCTCGAAGGGGAGGGAGTAGCCCCTTCGGACGATTTGCAGCACCCACCTGTCCGATGTTATGGACCGCCAGTGGAGCAGGTGATGGCGAACTCTGCCGCCCACTGGCGTGGTATGGGCCTGAAAGCTCGGACTAGGAAGGCTTTGAGGCGGATGCTGCCGGGGTGGATGTGGGCTGACCACGTCGTCCTCCATTTCCGCCACGGCGGAAGCCACGTCCGCGACCGCGCGCAGGTTGGTTCTGCGGCTGGTGGCTTTGCGGACGTGAGGAGGCGCCCCTTCCTTGGCCACGAAAGGGGCGAAAAGCGGAGGTGTGCGCCCGCGGAGCCGAGAGGCCCAAGGACTTGGCCGTAGCCCGGGAGTCCTTAAAACGGTTCAGCGCACTGTCCGCCTTCTCACCAAACAGGCGAGTGCCATCAAAGGGCATGTCCATGAGGGTGTTCTGGACATCCCCGGAAAATGACGTGGACCGCATCCAGGCGTGGCGGCGGAGCGCCACCGTGGTGGAAATCGCCCGACCTAGCGAGTCCGTGGTGTCAAGCCCACATCTTATGGCGTGCCGTGCTGCATCCCTCCCATCGGCCAGAGCCTGGGAAAGACGCGTCCGGACCTCCTCCGGACACAGGGGCAGCACGTCCTCCACCGTATCCCACAGAGAATGGGAATAACGGTCCAAGAGACAGGCGGTATTTAAAGACCGCAGGCCCAAACTAAGGGACGAGAACAGTTTCTTGCCAAACTGCTCGAGTCTCTTGGAATCCCGGTCCGGCGGAGCGGTCGGGAAGGAGGATTGGGAAGTAGAGGCCTGGATAACCAGACTCTCGGGGGTAGGGTGTTGGGACAGGAAGCTGGGGTCGCCCGGAGCAGGGCGGTGGCGCCTGGCAACGTTCCTATCCACAGGAGGAACTGTGGAGGGCTTGGACCAGGTGCCCTGCAGAACGTCAGTGAGGGCCTCGTTAAACGGCAGCAGAGGCTCAGTGGAGCTTGCTGAGGTTTGAAGCACCTCAGTGAGGATGTTGGTCCTCACAGCCACGGCAGGCAACTCGAGCCCAAGGGCCTCAGCCGCCTTGCGCAGCACCACAGAAAATGCTGCACCCTCCTCCGAAGCCACGGTCGGAGGAGAAGTGAATCCAGCGTCTGGCGAGGTGTCCAGCCCGCTGGCCTCCCCCAGCTCATCTGCCCAGTCCTGAGAAAGCTGTGACTGAACAGCTAGAGGGTCCTCGAACCCCTCCCAGTCGCCCCCTTCTTCCGATTCCTGATAAACAGGAGGAATGATCGGAACCGGACTGTAGAGATGGTAGGTCTCTAGCGGCGTCGGATGCGGCGTCGGCGGACGCCGTGCCGGCGTCGGGTCCGGATGAGGGCTAAACTGGGGCGTCGGCGTCACAGGCGTCGGCGTCGGCGGTGACGGCGTCGGCGGCGCCGGCGTCGGCGGCGCCGGTGACGGCGTCGGTGGTTCAGGCGTCGGCGCCGGTGGAGGAGTGACAAGGTCAACCGGCGTCGACTGGGGCCCAGGCATGGGCCCCGCGGGGACCTGCGGCGTCGAGACCGGAGTCGTCGACGGCGCCGGGGCCGGAGCCGCCGGCACGCGAGGTCGCCCAGTCGAGCCCGCGGGGCCCGAAGGCGCGCCAGCGGGCGTCGACGGCGGGGCCAGGCTCCTCATGGCCGAGAGGAAGGCACTGATCTCCGCCGGCGTCGCGTCAGCCCCAGGGACCGGAAGGTATGGGGGCGGACGCGGCACCTGCGGCTCCGTCGGAGCCGCGGGGGTGGAACCACTTGGACCCTCGGCCGAGTCGCGCGACCGGCGAGGGGAGTCCGAAGAGCGATGTCGCCTCTTGGACTTCTTTGAGTGTTTGGACTTACCCGACGACTTGGAGCCAGACGATCGATGGTGGCGTCGGCTAGGGCTCCGCGAGCGATCCTTGGACCTCCTCCTGGACCGGGATCGCGCACGACGCGGAGCCGAGTGGCGAAGCTCGAGAAGCTTGCGGGACCGCTCCCGCCTAGCCTTCGAAGTCAGGGCCTGACAGTCGTTGCACGACTCCGCGTCGTGGTCGAGGCCTAAGCAATAGAGGCACCGGCGGTGGTGATCGGTCACCGACATCAGTCGATGACAGTCTTCACAAGCCTTGAACCCAGGCATCCTACCGGCACCAGATGTCGACAGACAGGGATCAAAAATGATCAAAAAGATTTAGTCAAAAAAGACTAAAAGGGGTAGCTCTCCCGGATCTGCGCTTACTGGCGCGGAAAAAAGAAGAACTGACGTCAGCGCGCGAGGGCGGCGTCTAAGTACTCCGACGACGTCATCCCGGCGCACGACGCCGACGACGGACGCGGAGCCGCAGACGACGCCTAGCGACGCGCAAGGGGTATTGCTGACGAAAAATCTTCCGGATCCAGTCTGACGCCTGGGGATATTCTAAGGTGAGGAATCTAACTAACGTGTTTCTTTCAGATGTCCACTGTTGCTCCGAACAGTGTCTCTCCATTGAAGGGGGTGCCAAGGATGTTGTTCTGCACTTCCGGTTTGAATCCCGAGATTCTTAGCCATGCATGCCTCCTCTCTGTGAACCCTATGGCCATGAGTCTTGCTGAAGTTTCTGCCCCATCCAACGCCGTCTTTATACAGGAGTTGGCGATGTTTTTGCCTTCCTCTATCAGGTGATTCGCTCTCTGCCGGTATTCTTCGGGGAGGTGCTTTACTAACTCCCCCATCTCATCCCAGTGCTGGTATTGGTGTCTATTGAGGAGTGCATTTGAATTCGCCATGCGCCAGTGCATTGCGGCGTTCCTCTCGACCTTTCTTCCTGTGAGGTCAATCCTCCTGCTCTCCTTATCCGGGGGTGGGCCCGAAGTTGCTGGTACGTTGGCCCTTCTCCTGGCCGTGGAGGCTATGATGGAGTCCGCGGTCACACTACCCTTGATGTAAGGGGGGTCCAGGGAGGAGTGCTTATATTTCTTCTCTGTCCTGGGCGTGATCGACCGGCAGGTCGCAGGTTCCTTGAAGGCTTCTCTCCCCTGATTCATCACGCTTTGTAGCATGGGGAGGAACTGGCTCCTTGTCTGGATGGGGAGCAGTGTCTCGACGAGAAAATCTGCTTTCGGTTTCTCCTCGTCGAGTTTGACGCCGAAGGCCATTGCTGCGCTCCTGACCACCATATTGTAGACCCCGATGTCGTCGGGTGGCGAAGGCCTCGAAGGGTTCGTGTCCACGGGCTCCTCCGGGTTTTCGGTGTCGAGATCGTGCCATTCGACGTCGTTGCTGGTAGATGCCGCCGATTCGTAGAACGACCGTTGGTCTTCTTCCTCGGCTTCTCCCTCATAATAGGGCTCTTCTTCCTCTTCGAGTTCCCTTGTCAGGCCTTCGGCGTCGAACTCGTCTTCGACCTCCTCGACGTCCGCTGATGGAACCGTTGGAATCTTGAATTCCTTCATTCTGGCGTCGAACTCCTTCTTTCTTTGAAGGATGTTCTCCATTTCGGCCTCGAGCCGCCTCTTCTTTTTTTTCCATCTCGGAGATGCTTTCGGCGTCGACCGCGGGTCTTTTCGATGAAACTTGCGTCGACGTCGAACGTTCTTTCTGCGTCGATCGGCCCGTTTCATGGGATGCTTTCGACGACCCTTGCCTTTCGGCGTCTTTCGGCACCAGGGAGTCCTTATCTAAGGATCCGCTCGGCCTCTTGTCCGTGGTTCCCCCTTTGGACGTCGAAGTTTTCGGCGCCGGGGCTCCCTTCGTGGACTTTGACTCAGATTTTCTCGAGTCACCCTCGTGTTGTCGAGGTACTTTCTGTTTTGCGCTCGACGATTCTCTTACCTCGTCTTCTTTTTTCTTGTCGGTCTCTACGACCGTGAAGTTTTCGGCTGTCTCGGCGACGTTGTCCTCTTCGTCCGAGGAGAGGCCCAGAGCGTAGAGCGTCGGGGGCTTCCCCTTGCCATCCATGCTGGCGTTGGCCCTTCTCTGCCGCTCTCTCACCCTGAGTGTCTTCGGCGCGAAGGCTGAGCAGGCGTTGCAGTCGATACTCTGGTGATCGACCGGTAGGCAGAGGTTGCAGACCGGATGCTGGTCTCTCTGCGCGAACTTGTGGTGGCAGTTTGGGCAGAACTTGAATGGCGTCTTGTCCATTGCGCTCAGGGTCTCTGAGCGTGCATTCTCCAAGGCAGTCGAAGAAAAGGGGGCTGGTCCTCCTTTCTTCGCGCTCCTGATGAAATCTTTTCCTTTCCTGATATCTTCTAGTGTTTCTATCGATGAAACTCGCTTTTCTTCCTTCGAGTGTAATTCTGGAGCTTCCCGATGACGATCCAGACCCAACGGCGGAAAAAAGAATCTGAAGATGGCGCCCCAAAGGTGGGACTTCCGCAGGAAGCACGACGACGTCACGGGAGGTGCACCAAATGGTGTACGTCGACGCCCACCTGGGCTACGAAAAAACAAAAAAAAACAAAGAAAAGACTACGAATCCGGACCCAACCACAAGATCGCGGAACAATGCACAGCATAGTGAATCCAGAAAGATTCACGCTGCAAAAACCCAATTTGAATCTCTGGCCTCATGTCAGCCCCTGTTAAATGGTACCCTAGGTACCCAGGGCCCTGTGACCAGAGAAGGCCCCTAAGGGCTGCAGCACTTATTGTGCCACCCTTAGAGGCCCTGTACCCCGACACACACACACTGCCTTTGCAGGCTGAGTGTCTTGGTGCAGAACAAAACAGAGTCGACATGGCACACAGGCCACAAAACACACTGCCCTGGCATACCTCAGTCACCCCTCTAGCTGGGTGCCCTATGCCAGTGGTGTGGGTACAGGTTCATGAGCCCTGTACCCCTACCGTACCCAGGTCCATTCCTGGGCACTGTAAGTGCAGTGCTGCCATTAAGAGTATATGGTGCTGGGAGGTCGTCATCACAAACTCTACAGCACCATGATGGCTGCACTGAAGACTGAGAAGTTTGATATCAAACTTCTCAGCACATTAAACCAACACTGATGCCAGTGTGGGATTTAATGGAAGATGCACGACAAAGGGCATCTTAGAGATGCCCCCCCGAACCTAAGCTACAATCCACGTCCTGTCTGAGGGGCTGCCTAGACTGCCACACAGCAGACATGTTGCTGGGCCCCTGGGTAGAGAGCCATCTGCTCTCCTGGGCCTGCAACAATGCACATCCTGGGCGAGGTGCTAGGTCTCCTCCCCCAGGATGGGCAGGGGAAGCTTCAAAGGCATGCCGCCTGTGTGAGCTTCTCCAGGCCACTTGCTGTACTCAGCAACTGGCCCCCACTGGTTCTGACCCCACCACTGGCAGGAAGACTGGCGGGAAAGCCCAAGTGAGGAAAGGGGGTGTGCCAGCCTCTGCCAACCCCACCCCTCAGGTGGGGGAGGCGAGGTGAAGCACAACTCCGGGTTCTCGCCATCTTGAGGATGGGGAGCCCTGCCCAAACAGGATTAGGCTCCTGGAAGGATAGGGGGTGTACCCACCCCAGAGAAGGGGCCGTTGGTCCCAGAACTCTATCTACCTGTAACGCCCCTAAATGTAGTATTTAGGGGCACCCTGAACCTTCCTTCCTCAGATCCCGAATCCGAAACAAGCAAAAAGAACAAGAAGAAAGAAGACCTGCCGTGCAGCTGCTAACAAGAGGACGACACCAGCTGACTTGGCCCCAGCCATACAGGCCTGTCAACCCTCGAACCTGCTAAAATCCGGCGTCTCCAGTGGTCAGCAACCTTGAAAACCCCGGAGGACCTGACTGCCTTGGAACTCTAAAAAGACGGGGACTCCCACGAGCAGTGGTTCTGCTCAAAGCAAGTAAACCCCTAGTTCCAACCAGAAAGCGCAACTCCTGCACACTTTGCACCCGCCAAGCCCGGCCTGTGCCTGAGTGGACAAAGACCCCGAGGACGTACCCCCGGCGGCTGTGACCCAGAATCCAGCACCAAAGGACCCACCTCGATGCTCCTGACGACGCCTGCAGCCTCAGAACCAGGGACCCCTCCAACCGCTACCAGCAGAGGGTAAGATTTCCCGACGCGAAACGACACCTCTGCACCCGGCGCCCTGCGGCCACCTGTGCCCAGCTCCTGTGTGCTTACCTAACCTACAGCTTCCCAACTTACCTCTCGAAGTGGTGGTCGCACCTGAAGAATCTTTGTCCCCGAGCTTGCAGCCTTTGTTCGTCTTGTAGCTTCTCCATTCAAATACATTGAGCGTCCAACGGCACAAAAGCACCCAGCGGCCCGAGTGCCCCTGGGAGTGCAAAACCTATCCTAATCTACTTCCCCACTTGCCCCGAGTAAGTGACCAGGAGCCCAGCTCCCACAGCCGCGTTGCCTGCCTGCTAGCAGCCACCAACCAAAGGCAACCTGTCCGCCATAGGCTAACATTATGCATAACTCTCTCTGCACCTGGCTGCCCCTGAGGGTGTAACAACTGTACCTACCTGACCCTGGGAGATCCGAGTCTATGTCCAGAACCTTAACTCTGCCAGTCGAGTACTTACCTAAAAGCAGCTAGCCCAATTTTTCTCCATAGGTTAACATTGACTGGTTTCACTTGGAAATTCTTCTGTCGAGTTTTGAAACTTTAAAATATTCACTAAAAATCAGCCGATCAACGAAAACGAAATTACTCACCTGTTATCAGGAGAGATCCCAGTGCTGGATCTTGGTGCCCAGCACTGACACTGAAAAGTAATTATAACCGTACTTACCGATAACTTGGATTTTCCTCCATAGGATAACATAGCCTGGTTTTTGCCAAAAGGAATATGCTACTTACCAGTATGCATCTGTTCTTGGCATGTAGAGCTGCAGAGTCACACACTGAGGATAAGATCGCCATCTGGTGTTGGGCTCGGATGATTGCAGGTTGTTGTTGTCTTCGGAGAAGCCTTTGGTCACGAGGTTGGTGACTCCTCCCCTGGACAACAGTGCGCATGGGCATCCACTCCATCGGCAGATTGTTTTTCGCCATGTTGGGAAAAGATGGAGTATATAGAAAAGAAAGAAAGGATGTCCATGTGTAATGTCTAAGTAAGACGGATGCTGGAACAGATACAGGTCCCGGGGAGGCGGGCGGGCGTGTGTGACTCTGCAGCTCTACATGCCAAGAACAGATGCATACTGGTAAGTAGCATATTCCGTTCGAGGCATATGAGCTGCAGATCACACACTGAGGATAGATTATACAGCAGTGCTCCCCTTAGCGGTGGTCGCCTGTATCCGTTGCAGCAGTTTGAAATAAAGTTTTTAGGACAGCCTGGCCCACGGAGGCCTGTTGTTTGGCCTGCACGTCAACACAATAGTGTTTAGTGAAGGTATGCGTGGTAGACCATGTGGCTGCCTTGCAAATGTCTTCTAAGGGAATATTGCCTAAGAAGGCCATAGAAGCCCCTATTTTACGCGTGGAGTGCGCCCTAGGGGGAACTGTGAGTGTACGTTTAGCCTTGAGGTAGCATATTTGGATGCATTTAACTATCCACCTGGCTATCCCTGATTTGGAGATTGGGTTGCCTTTGTGTGGTGGCGCGAAAGCAACAAAGAGTTGTTTTGTCTTTCGAAAAGGTTTTGTTCTGTCGATGTAATAAAGCAATGCTCTTTTAACATCTAAGGTATGTAGGGCCCTTTCAGCTACCGAGTCTGGATTTGGGAAAAAGACCGGTAATTCTACTGATTGGTTAAGGTGGAAAGGGGAAATCACTTTTGGAAGAAATTTAGGGTTTGTCCTAAGAACCACTTTGTTACGGTGTAGTTGTAAGAAAGGTTCTTCAAGTGTAAGGGCTTGTATTTCACTTACTCTGCGCAGGGAAGTGATTGCGATAAGGAAGGCTACCTTCCATGTTAGGAATTGCAATTCACATTTGTGCATAGGTTCAAATGGGGGGCCCATGAGTCTTGTTAGGACCACATTGAGATTCCACACTGGGGCAGGTGGCAATCTTGGGGGAAGAATCCTTTTGAGACCTTCCATAAACGCTTTGATGGCTGGTACCTTAAAAAGGGACAGGTGTTGCCTATTTTGCAAGTAGGCTGCCAAGGCTGCTAGGTGTAATCGTATAGAGGAATACGCTAGATTGCATCTTTGCAAGTGTAGTAGATAGCAAATGATGTTTTGGATGGAAGCATCCAATGGATGTATGTCATTATTAGCGCAGTAGATGGCAAATCGTTTCCATTTAGCGGCATAACACGCTCTAGTAGTAGGGCGTCTGGCTTCTTTTATGATATTCATACAGTCTGGAGGGAGATTGAGGTAACCGAACTCTAAGACCTCAGGAGCCAGATCGCTAGGTTCAGTGTTTGAGGATCTGGGTGTCTGATTTCTCCATGGTTCTGGGTTAACAGATCCGGGGAGAGGCGTAGCTTTTGATGTGGAACTAAAGATAGTTCCAGAAGTGTGGTGAACCACGGTTGACGTGCCCAAGTGGGAGCCACTAGTATTAGTGTTAGTGACTGTTGTTTCAGTTTGCGTACCACAAATGGAACTAGTGGGAGAGGCGGAAAGGCGTACGCAAATCTGCCTGACCAGTTCATCCATAGGGCATTGCCCTTCGACCGTGGGTGTGGAAACCTGGCGGCGAAGGTTGGGCATTTTGTGTTTTCGGGAGTGGCGAACAGGTCTATGTCTGGTTGTCCCCACTTCTGGAAGAAGGGGAGTAGAACCTTGGGGTGTAGTTCCCATTCGTGGATCTGTTGTGTGTGGCGACTTAGGAGGTCGGCCACTTGGTTGTGGATCCCTGGGAGATGTTCTGCTAACAGGTAGATGTTTTGGGGAATTGCCCATCTCCAGATTTGCTGTGCCAGTTGGGACAGTTGGAGAGAGTGTGTCCCTCCCTGTTTCTGTATATAATACATTGTCGTCATGTTGTCTGTGCGTATGAGGACAGTTTTGTTCTTTAGGTGAATTTGAAAGGATTTTAGTGCTAGGAACACTGCTAAGAGTTCCAGGTGGTTGATGTGGAGCAGTTTCTGTTGACTGGTCCATCTGCCCTGAGTGGTATGGTGAAGGAGGTGGGCTCCCCACCCCGTGAGAGATGCGTCTGTAGTTAGCACAACTTGTGGAAGAGGCTCTAAGAACGGTCTCCCTTTGGACAGGTTGATGGTGTTCCACCATTTCAGTGATCGAAGTGAGCGACTGTCCACCAACACCAGATCGGTAAGTTGTCCGTGAGCTTGGTTCCACTGTTGTGCTAAGCATTGTTGTAAGGGACGCATTTGAAGTCGTGCGTGTGGGACTATGGAGATGCAGGACGCCATCATGCCTAGGAGCTGCATGAACACTCTTGCTGGAAGAGATGGATGAGTTTGAAATTGAGAGATGAGATTTTGTATACTGGCTATCCTGGCTGTGCTGGGATAGGCAATGGCTTTGGATGTATCTATGGTTGCTCCTAGATACTGATGGAAGTGGGAAGGTTGTAGGTGGGATTTGGGGTAGTTGATAGTGAATCCCAAATCGTGGAGAGTTTGAATCGTGCGATGAGTGTGGAGAACGCATTTTTGGTATGTATTGGCTTTTATGAGCCAATCGTCCAGATAGGGGAAGACATGGATCTGTTGTCTTCTGAGATGCGCTGCCACGACTGCTAGGCACTTGGTGAACACTCTGGGTGCTGTTGTTACTCCGAATGGGAGAACTGTAAATTGATAGTGTTGCCCATCTACCACAAATCGTAGATATTTTCTGTGAGCGGGATGCATAGGGATGTGAAAGTATGCGTCCTTGAGGTCCAATGTGGCGAGGAAGTCTCCCTGTTGTAAAAGTGGGAGGACTTGTTGGAGAGTGGTCATGTGAAAATGATCCGAATGTATATACTGGTTTAGTAGTCTGAGATCCAGTATGGGCCTTAGTGTTTTGTCCTTTTTGGGAATGAGGAAGTATAGAGAATATACCCCTTTTCCCTGATGTTGAAGGGGAACTGGTTCTATCGCATGTTTTTGTAACAGGGATTGAACTTCTTGTTTGAGGAGAGAGAGATGATGCGAGGACATTGGACGTTGTTTGGGCGGTATGTTTGGGGGGGATTGTATGAGTTCGAGGCAGTAGCCAGACTGGATAATTTGTCTTACCCACCTGTCTGTGGTGATGGAAGTCCAGACAGGCAGGAATTGTTGGAGTCGTCCCCCGACCGGAGTGGAATGGTCTGGGGGGAGTGGTGGCAAGTCACTGTTTGGTGGCTGGTGAGGTGCGGGTGTTGTTGTTATTGCCGCGTCCTCGACCTTTGTTATTGTTTCCCCTATAACCTCCCCGGAAGTAACCTCTGTTAGGGGATGTTTGTCCAGAATTTTTAAAGGTGGACGTGGTCTCAGTTGATGTGTTTTTGGAGCCTCCTCTATAAAAGGAGCGACGAAAGGAACCCCGGTTCTGTTGAGACTGCAGTGCTCCCATAGACTTGGCAGTTTCATTATCCTTTTTCATTTTTTCTAATGCAGTATCCACTGCAGGGCCAAATAGCTGCTCTTGGTTGAAAGGTTGAGCAAGAATTGCGGTTTGAACCTCCGGTTTAAAACCGGAAATACGGAGCCAGGCATGTCGTCTGAGTAAGACGCCAGTATTGACCGCTCTAGAAGCAGTGTCTGCTGCATCTAAGGCGCATTTAATGGAGGCATTAGATATTAATTTGCCTTCTTGGATGAGGTCAGAGGCCTGGGACTTAAAAGGTTCAGGCAGATGCTGCATAAGGTCCTCAAGTTGGTCATAATGCGCTCTATCATACCTGGCTAACAGGGCCTGGGTATTGGCAATACGCCAATGGTTAGCCGCCTGCGCGGCGACCCGTTTGCCCGAGGCTTCTAAAAGCTTAGACTCCTTGTCTGGGGGAGGCGTTTCTCCAGTTGTCTGAGAGTTAGCGCGCTTCCTGGCATTTGATACGACTAGGGAGTCTAAAGGGAGCTGGGCCTTAATGTATGCAGGGTCTTGCGGGGCTGGTCGGTACTTTTTTTCGATGCGTGGGTTGAGCACCCTAGCTCGAACAGGGTCCTTAAAGACTTCAGTAGCATGCTTTATAACCCCTTTGATCATGGGCAGTATGTGGACAGTCTTTTGTGACTGCTCAAAGGTATCAAGGAGGAAGTCCTCTTCAATGGCGTCTGTGTGCATTGTAACGCCGTGGAATGTTGCTGCCCTATTTATAAGTTGGCCGTACCCTAGGTGGTCATCAGGAGGGGAGGGCTTGGAAGGGTAGGTAGTGGGGTCAGGCATGTCAGGTATAGGATAAGACCAGTCATCCATGGGTGCTGGGTCTGGGAACGTAAAAGGGTCGTTTGGGTCAGCAGGATCATCAAATAAATCAGGGTCCGCCCCTCCCCCTAAGTCATCATTATCATCCTGTGGAGGAGGTGAATGATAGGGAGATGGTAAAGGTAAAGGTAAAGGAGAAGCAGGAGGAGGAGGGGGGGACGGGTTAGGAGGTAAAACAGGAGAGGAAGGACGAAGTGGTGAAGTAGCACAGTCCTTTTTCCGTATGGGAGCTGGGGGAGGTGTAGTGTCCAGCTTCCGCTTTTTATATGGGATGGCAGTCACATGTCCCGTTTTAGGATTGATGTAGATCCGCTTCTGAGTAGGATCTGGTCGAAAAAGATCATCTGGCTCCGAAGGTGGTGTCTGTGACGTCCGCTTCGGGTCTTTATGAGCTTGTTTCGGCGGGGACGCAGTTTTCGGCTCCGATGATTTTTTCGGGTCCGATGGATTTTTCGGTGCCGACTGATTTTTCGGTGCCGACTGATTTTTCGGTGCCGACTGATTTTTCGGTGCCGACTGATTTTTCGGTGCCGACTGATTTTTCGGTGCCGACTGATTTTTCGGTGCCGACTGATTTTTCGGTGCCGACTGATTTTTCGGTGCCGACTGATTTTTCGGTGCCGACTGATTTTTCGGTGCCGACTGATTTTTCGGTGCCGACTGATTTTTCGGTGCCGACTGATTTTTCGGTGCCGACTGATTTTTCGGTGCCGACTGATTTTTCGGTGCCGACTGATTTTTCGGTGCCGACTGATTTTTCGGTGCCGACTGATTTTTCGGTGCCGACTGATTTTTCGGTGCCGACTGATTTTTCGGTGCCGACTGATTTTTCGGTGCCGACTGATTTTTCGGTGCCGACTGATTTTTCGGTGCCGACTGAGTGCCGACTGATTTTTCGGTGCCGACTGATTTTTCGGTGCCGACTGATTTTTCGGTGCCGACTGATTTTTCGGTGCCGACTGATTTTTCGGTGCCGACTGATTTTTCGGTGCCGACTGAGGTTTCGGTGCCGATTGATGTTTCGGTGCCGAATGAGTTTTCGGTGCCGATGGACTTTTAGGCATCGATGTTGAAGAACGTTTCGGTGCCGGTGGAGACTTCGGTGCCGAGGAACGTTTCTGTGCCGAAGGAGATTTCGGTCTTGGAGCCTGTTTCGGTGCCAACAATGAGTGTTTGGGTGCCGAGGGTGTTAAAGGCACAATTAGGTGAGGTTTGCTCGAGCCCGAGCCACCCACAGGCTTAGATGTCTTCGGAGCCGGGCCCGAGGGCGGGGCTTCTGAAGAGGATTTCCGGTCGCGACTGGGCCCAACTGGCGGAGTCTTGACCACTGCTTTTTTGGATGGGGCAGGGGCAGGGGGGGGTGGTACTCACACGCTGCCCTGGAGTGATGAGGTCATCGGAATCGTCGGCTTCGGACACGATCTCGAGATCTTCGGTGTCGTCTTCGGGAACATCTTGAGCAAAGATGTCTTCCGGTTCTGGAGCTGGTTTGGCCATAATATGGCGTCGAGCTCTTCGGTCCCGGAGGGTCTTCTTCGAACGGAAAGCGGAACAAGCTGGACAGGTGGACTCGTTGTGTTCCGGCGACAGGCAGAGGTTGCAAACCTCGTGGTGGTCACTGTGGGGGAACTTCGCTCCACACTGGGGGCATTTTTTGAAGGGTGTCCTGTCCATCAGCCGCTTCCGGAACCGGTCCGAGTTGATGTCGACGTCGATGGAATACAAATCAAAGAGTTAAATCGATTGCTGGAAGTTTTCTGCTGGAGCGGAAAAAAGTTCATCCGAACCCAATGGCGGAAAAAAACAATCTGCCGATGGAGTGGATGCCCATGCGCACTGTTGTCCAGGGGAGGAGTCACCAACCTCGTGACCAAAGGCTTCTCCGAAGACAACAACAACCTGCAATCATCCGAGCCCAACACCAGATGGCGATCTTATCCTCAGTGTGTGATCTGCAGCTCATATGCCTCGAACATTCTTTTGTCGATTTTTGAAACGTACAAATATTCCTTTAAAATCGCCTGTGTAACAAAAAGGATTTATTTCAACTGTTTACAGGAAATGTACCAGGGTTGAATCCAGGATCCAACCCTACGTAAGAATCATATGCAAAGTAACTAATTGCATTTACTTAAAAAGTCCTAATGAGCTCAATGTTATAATCGTGTTTGAATTGTGTTGCCTATTGCAATAACTAACTATTGCATTCAAAAGTCTATTGCCTATTTGTGAGAAAGTGCCATCTTTCTTGCATGGTATGCCCCCACTTTTTGCTGAATTGCTGAATGTACTTTGACTGAGTGTGCCCTGGACTCCTGCCAATCAGGTGCCCAGGGCCTATGTTCCTTCCCTAAAACCTAAAACGGCAAACCCTGGCCACATGTCAGCCCCTGGTAACCAGGGAAGGCCTCTAAGGGCTGCAGCACTCATTGTGCCACCCTTAGAGGCCCTGTACCCTAACACACACACACTGCCCTGGCAGTCTGAGTGTCTGGGTACATGACAAAACAGACGACATGGCACACATCCCTGTGTGCCATGCCCACAACCTACACTGCCCTGGCATACATCAGGCACCACGCTAGCCGAGTGCCCTATGCCAGTGGTGTGTGCACAGAGGCAGGAGCCCTGTGCCCCTACAGTACCCAGGTCCATTCCTGGGCACTGTAAGTGTAGTGCTGCCATTTAAGAGTACATGGTGCTGGGAGCTTGTCAAACACGAACTCCACAGCACCATAAGAGAAGTTTGGTATCAAACTGCTCAGCACATTAAATCCACATTGATGCCAGTGTGGGATTTAATGTACCAAACACCACAGAGGGCATCTTAGAGAGGCCCCCTGAAACCTAACCCACAATCCACGTCTGTTCTGAGGCTGCCTAGGCTGCCACACAGCAGACATGTTGCTGGACCCCTGGGTAGGAGAGCCCCTGCTCTCCTGGGTCTGCAACAATGCACATCCTGGGCGAGGTGCTAAAACTTCCTCCTCCAGGATGGGCAGGGGTAGGCTTCAAAGGCCTGCCGCCTCTGTGAGCTTCCCCAGGCCACTGCAACCCCCCACTCTGGCGGGAAGCTTGGCCGGAAACCCCAAATAAGGACAGGTGATGTGCCAGCCTGCCAACCCCACCCCTCAGGTGGGGGAGGCGAGGTGAAGCACATTCCCGGGCTCTCGCCATCTTGAAGATGGGGAGCCCTGCCCAATCAGGATTAGGCTACTGCCCGTCTCCCACAGGAGAGAGGCAGGATAGGGGGGTGTACCCACCCCAGGACAGCGACCCATTGGTCCCTGCCCTTCACCTACCTGTAACGCCCCTATCTAGTATTTAGGGGCACCCTGAACGTTCCTTCCCCAGATTCCAAAATCCGAAGAAGAGCTAGAAGAAAGAAGACCTGCCCTGCAGCTGCTAAGAAGAGGAAGACACCAACTGCTTTGGCCCCAGCCCTACCGGCCTGTCGACCCTCGAAACTGCTCCTGCTCCAACCCGGCATCTCTTGTGGCAAGCAACCTCACAAACCCCGGAGGACCTGGCTACCTTTTGACTCTAAACCCCTGGGACTCCCATGAGTAGAGGTTCTACTCAAAGTCTACTTCTAATCCCTGGCAGCAGCCCCGAACCGCGAACCCAGCACACACTGCACCAGCCAAGCCTGGCCTGTGCCGGAGTGAACAAAGACCACGAGGACGCCCCCACGGCGACTGTGACACCGAGTCCGGCACCCAAGGACCTCCCTCAACACTCCTGAAGAAGCCTGCAGCCTCAGAACAAGGTGCCCCCCCCCAACCGCGATCAACAAAGGGCAAGATTTCCCGACACCAAAAGGCACCCCTGCACCCGGCGCCCCCCTGTGCCCAATCCCGGGGTACCTACCTATCCTCCAATTACCCAACTTACCTCTCGAAGTGGTGGTGGCACCTGAAGAATCTTCGTCCCCGAGCTTGCAGTCTTTTTCTAAACTGGAGATTTCCCATTGAAATCAATTGAGCGCCCGAAGGCTCAAAAGCACCCTGCACCCAGCCGCCCGAGTGGCCCTGGCAGTGTAACCTCTACACCTATCTACTTCCCCATTTGCCCTGAGTAAGTGACCAGTAGCCCAGCTCCCACAGCCGCGTGGCCCGCTAGTCAACAGTCACCAACCAAGGACCCTTCCTTTCATAGGATAACATTGGGTCTAACTTTCTCTGCACCCGGCCGCCCTTGTGCCGCTGAGGGTGAACCAACTGTACCTACCTGACCCTGGGAGACCCTTGAGTCTATGCCCAGAACCTCAACTCTGCCAGTCGAGTACTTTCCTTTAAACCAATGTGAGAAGTTGGCCTGGTATATGATGTTCACTAATTAAAGTGACCACCTTGTACCATGCCAAGCAACCCTTATGGTGTGGTTGTAAGTCAACCTTTTCGGACCAGCTGCCCTAGTGGTAGCGTAGGCTAAGCAGTCTTTGAGGCTAAACTCGTTTAGGCGTGTTAAGCAAGCTGCCCCCTTTTATACCAATGAAGACACCACACAGATATATATTCAAAATATATATGTATTTATTACTCAAAGTATCCCCTAGACTCTTTATGAGCACAGGAGCACAAATCGTTAAACAAGAAAGTATCACAATATACGAAAGTTGCACTTTATATGGATAGGCCCTGGTGGCCGCTTAAACCATATACTAAAATAGTGGTATAAGTACCACGAACAGGAAAGGGAGAAGGCCTAGGGCCTCTAGAATTGCTGGGCCTACAAGGAGCTAACTTTGGTTAGTGACCAGGAGGTCCACGGGTCGCGTGTGCAGTGAGGAAAGTTACACGCGGGCACCCATAGGTTTTCAATGGGTGCGTAAATGTTCAAAAGTTACTGCTAGAAGGGTCTTCTGGTTGGACTACGAATTCAAGACTTCAATCCTAGACATTAGAGATGTTACTCTACACTTGTGCACCGGAGTGCCAACTTTACCTCACCCACAGGAAGCGGGTGCATAGGGCTCGAAGTGCGTCGGGTTTCGTCTATCTGTTCAATGGAGCCTGATGACAAAGATGCTGCAGGCGGTCGGTCCAGAAGAGATGCGGTGGATCCAAGGATGGATCGGAAGTGAAGACCTGTAAGCAGAGGGGACAGTGTTCATAGTCACTAGCCAGTGACCGGCATGGCACCAGGTAGGTACCAGGCGATGTCGGGTGCAAACAGGTGAAGAGGTGTAGCTTGTCTCTGCAGCCACGTGGTCCCTGAAGGTCGACGACGTCCAGGAGTCTGTTCACGAGCTGTCCCACGCAGGCTCTCGCTGTCGGCGGTGTTGGCGACTCAGAAGAAGCAAACAAGCATTGGCAAAAGCAGGAGTCGCAGGAATCGAAGAAAGCCGTTAGCTCTGACCAGCAAGGTCAGAGGGGCTGCTCCTTTGGAGGGAAGCAGGGGCCAGTCTGGAGCAACCAGACCAGCGTCGTAGTTTTCAAAAAGGGTCGCCAAGATGGCCACTAGCCAACGGGCCAGGGAACGGTTAGGCGCGTCGAGACGCGAAGTGCAGAGGGGCCCCACGCAGATCGTGGAGATGCTGGAGGGCTCACCTTTGGTGCAGATGCTGCTCGGATGTTGGGCTTCTCAGGACCCAAAGCACAACTCGGAGGGAGCCTCTGTTGTCGCGCTTGCAGCTTGTCGAGTGTCTTCCAAGATGGCTGGCTCCACGTGTCTCGGTGCCTCCACGGGATCCTTCTTTGCAGGGACTGTGGATCGGGCGGTGAGAGGTCTGGAGGTCCAGTTCTTGTCGGTCTCTGGGCTCGGGCTTCGGCGGCGGCAAAGCAGACGTCGATTCGCTGGATGGTGCTTGCGTTAGCAAGATGGTCACTCCCTGACCATAGGGGAGATTTCCTTCAGTCTTCTGCTGCACAGAACGTCGAAGTTCCCGTCTTCTTCTTAGTTTCAAGTTGATTCCAGGATGTCTGAAGTCTTAGGACACAGCTCCTACCTTTAAGCGGATTCTAGGGGCCGGACTACCTGCTAGGTCCCTCCCTAAGGGTGGGACCAGGAAGGGGGGGTGGTTACACCCCCAATCCTTTGTCCAGCTCGCCCCAGGTCTGGGGCTGGTGTGCCCCAGGACCGGATAGAACTGGCATATGCACCGAGGCTCCTTGTGAGCCTCAGGCATGTCTGTTTCTATTCAAGCCCTACTTGACCAATACACAAAATCCTGTCTGGGGTGGTGCTCGCACCTCCCCTGGCAGGAAACCCTTTGTCCACGTCTCCCAAGCTGGAAGGACTCCCAGCAGCAGGAGGGCAGACTTGTGTCTGTGGTGGCAGCGTCCATTTTGTGGAGCTGAGGCTATGTCTGATTTTACCCGGGTTTCAGGTTCTGTACATGTCGTGTCCCTCTAGGAGGGTGGAATGCTAACCCCGTCGCCAGAATTGGCAAGGGGTTAGTATTCCAATTCGTATGACACCTTACTCGACATGTTTTGATAAAGCCAAACCAAAGATAGCATTTAACCGCGAGGTTCATAATGCACTTAAGAGTATATGGTATGACGATATCTGGAAACAGTAGAAGGAAGTTGTTCCGACCACTGCAGACAGGCCCAGCTCATGCCAGAGCAACATCTCACATGAAACCAAGCACTCTGCCTTCAGGATTGTTAAGGCCTGCCATAGGAGTGACTTATAGGTTACCATGTGTCTCATTTAAGGTTAGGTATAGGCATACTACACCTAAGTAAGAGGTGGATACACCAACTTACCCCAGCTGAGTGATCAGCCAGTTGTGTCAAATTGCTAGGCCAGGCTAGGGGTGGCATAATACATGCTGCAGCCCCTGGTAGGCCTTAGATACACCAATGCCCTGAGTACCTAGTGTACACTAGTACAGGGGCTCACAGGGTGATCCAGTTCCAATGGGTCATGCACCTAAAGTGCATAGTGTCAATTTAGCAGAGAGAACAGCAGGCTGGGGGTCTGATTAGCAGGCCCACAGCCTCAATATGTCGAAAACCAGTGAAGCAAAAAGCAAAAATTTGGGGTGACCGTAGGATAGCAGACCCTACTCTCCTACAACCAATAACTCAATTTTCTCCATAGGGTAACATTGACTGGCTTTTCCTGAAATTTCTTCTGTGTGGACTTGTCAAAACTTAATATTCACCAAAAATCAGCCGAGTAACGAAAACGAAAATACTCACCTGCTCTTAGGTGAGCTCCCAGTGCTGGATCTTGGTGCCCAGCACTGACTCTGAAAAATACTTACAACTGTACTTACCAGTAACCCAATTTTCTTCCATAGGAAATCTTTTTCTGTGAAGTTTCTTCTAAGTGTCAATTTCTGCAATCTTTAAATATTCATTGAAAATCGTATAATATCTGAAAACTTAATTACTTACCCGTTTTGGATCAGGGTCCCAGTACTGAGTCTAGGCACCCAGTACTGGATTACAAAAGTAACGAAAACCTACTATACCTGCAACTTGAATTTTCTGCCATAGGGAATCATTGACTGTTTTCTATGACATATTTTCTAAGTGTCAACTTTTAAAATAGCAAAATATTATCTAAAAATCATCACAGTAATTAAGTCGACTTTTATCACTTGATTCCAAGTACTGACCCAGGACTGAAACTAGGATCTAGTCCTGGAATTCCAAAAGTAATCCTAAAAGTAATCTGTGGCAAATAACTTGAAACTTCCATTGAACTCAATGCATTATTGTGTTTAGAATTGTGTTGCCTATTGCAACCACTTGTAACTGTCTACAAAAGTCAATTGCATATTGCAAAAGTATTTATATAAAGCATCTCATTCTGAGAAAGTATATTTTAATGCCTATTGTTGGTTCTAAAATAAAACAAGCATATTTTTTATATATAAACCATTGGCCTAGAGTTCAGTTATTGAGTGTGTGAGACCATTTGCTGACTGAGTGTGTACATCAAAATACTTACACTGTCCTCTGATACTGCCTTACTGCTCGACCAAACTACCACTTTAGAGAGTAAGGTTATATCTAACTTTAGCCTCTGCCAAACCTCTGGAGACTGTGGACTCTGTACACACTGTACCTATTTGGGAGCAGTATATACAGAGCCACTTTCTCACATTTTCTGTAGCACCGAGGGCAGAATTTGAAAGGAGTCCATTCCATTGACTGTGAGGTGGACCAACGCGGTTAGGCCAGATTGCCTTTCACAAGTCTTCTGATTGAAATTGAAATTTTCCTCTACCGATACGGGGAGAAGTGGGATACTTAAACAAGACAATACCGACACGTGAATAGTGGATTGCACACCGAGAGGAACCCGAAGTACGGTTTCAAAACGGAGCGCAGGAATTCACGTCCGAATCCGATAGGGGGAAAAAAGCAATCCAACGATGGAGGCGATGTCCATGCGCACTATCACCGAAAGGAGTCGTCACCTTACCTCATGGCTGTAAAAACTTCAAAGAAAAACAACTTGCAAACATCCGGAACCAACACTAGATGGCAGGACTATGCAAAGCATGTGTATCTACAGCTCACATGCCTCGAACCAATTGTTTAGCTTTTCTAGATGATTTAGTCCTGTCAATGTGTTACATTAATGCCCTTTTTACATCTAAAGTGTGTAATGCTCTTTCTGCAACTGTGTGGAGGTGCTCATTGTAGTACAAGTGAAAAAGAAATGGGAATGTGCAATGGACTAGTTGCTGCATCCTTTATTTTCTTCTTTAGGGATTGAACATTAACGTCCAAAGCCCCTTCAAAACAACTGCTTCATATGAGTTTGTTGTTTTCGCAGCTGTACCATAATTTTCTTTATTCCAGGCTGAATTTAAAGAACAAGTTACTTACCTTCGGTAACGATGTATCTGTAAGAAACATTAGTTAGTTAGATTCCTCACCTTAGAATATCCCCAGGCGTCAGACTGGATCCGGAAGATTTTTCGTCAGCAATACCCCTTGCGCGTCGCTAGGCGTCGTCTGCGGCTCCGCGTCCGTCGTCGGCGTCGTGCGCCGGGATGACGTCGGAGTACTTAGACGCCGCCCTCGCGCGCTGACGGCAGTTCTTATACATAGCCTTCCGCGCCAGGAACGCAGAGCCATGCAAAGACCGACACTGGTGCCAAAAATAAAATCTAGGGGCCTGAAAAGGATAACCTTAACCCTAGATGTCAGTTCGCAGAACGGGGAGGATGGGTGGGTCGGTGAGGAATCTAACTAACTAATGTTTCTTACAGATACATCGTTACCGAAGGTAAGTAACTTGTTCATCTGAAAGAAACACGTTAGTTAGATTCCTCACCTTGGAATAGATACCCAAGCAATACCATCCCCGGTGGTGGGTCTGCGAACCAAGATCACACCAGAAAGTCCTGGAGGACAGAACGGCCAAAGAAGCCATCCCTCCGGACTTGGCTGTCAAGGCAATAATGCCTGGCAAACGTGTGTAGCGAAGCCCACGTCGCCGCCTGACAGATGTCCTGCAAAGGGACTCCCCGTCCCAAGGCAGTAGTAGCCGCCGTGGCCCGAGTAGAATGGGCGCGCAGCCCAACAGGAGGGTCCTTTTTAGCCAAGGAATAGCAAATTTTGATACACAAAACGACCCACCGAGAGATGGTCCGTTTGTGCACAGCTTTCCCCTTCTTAGCGCCCACGTACCCAACAAAAAGCTGGTCGTCCACCCGGAACTGTTTTGTGCGGTCCAGATAAAAGGAGAGCGCACGTTTTGGGTCCAGACGGTGGAGCCTCTCTTCCTCTTTGGAAGGATGCGGAGGCGGAAAGAAGGTGGGCAAGGTGACAGACTGCCCAAGATGAAATGGAGTCACCACTTTAGGAAGAAAGGAAGGACGAGGCCGAAGGACAACCTTGTCCGGATGAACAGACAGAAAAGGAGGCTTTGAAGATAAAGCCTGGAGCTCACTCACCCGTCTAGCCGAGGTGATGGCTACCAGAAAAGCAGTCTTAAGAGTCAGAAGACGAAGGGGACAATTGTGAAGAGGCTCGAAGGGAGCGCACATCAAGAATGTCAAGACCAGATTCAAGTCCCACTGAGGCATTACAAAAGGGACAGGAGGGAACGTGTGTGTAATGCCTTTGAGAAAGCGTGTAACCACAGGGGACTTGAAAAGAGAAGGCTGATCAGGAAGTCGCAAGAAGGCGGAGATGGCAGCAAGATAACCTTTCAGGGTGCCCAGGGCAGAGCCCTGCCGGGCCAGAGAAAGAAGAAAGAGGAGAACCTCAGAAAGAGAGGCGGAAAGGGGATCCACAGCCTTTGCTGTGCACCATGCCACAAATTTGTTCCACCGGCAGGCGTATACCGTCTTTGTGGAGGGACGCCTGGCTGCCAGAATGATATCACAGACTTCAGGAGGCAAGTCAAATGGCATCAACTGCCGCCGCTCAATCTCCACGCATGGAGGTGGAGGCTGGACAGGTTCGGGTGGAGGACCGTCCCCTGCTGCTGCGACAGAAGATCCTCCCGAAGGGGCAGACGTATCGGGGGATCGGTCAACATACTGAGTAGCTCGGGATACCAGTATCTTCGTGCCCAATCCGGAGCCACCAAGATGACCTGGGCCCGGTCGTGCCTGATCTTCTTCAGCACTCTGGGCAGAAGTGGTATAGGCGGAAAGGCGTACAACAGACCGCAACTCCACTCGTGACGAAAAGCGTCGCCGAGCGAGTGCCGTCTTGGAAATTCCAACGCGCAGAACTGCTGACATTGCGCGTTCTCTTCGGTGGCGAATAGATCTAACCAAGGCTCTCCCCACTGCTGAAAGAGACCTTGCGCCACTTCGGAGTTCAGATGCCATTCGTGATCCATCATGCACCGGCGGCTGAGTTCGTCTGCTCTGGCGTTCAGAGAGCCCGCCAGATGTCGAACCACTAGGGTGACGCCCTGGTGTTCCAGCCATGTCCAGAGGCGCAGAGCCTCCTGACAAAGGGTCCACGACCCCACCCCGCCCTGTTTGTTGCAATACCACATGGCGGTGGTGTTGTCCGTGAACACCTGCACGACACTTCCCCTGACAGAGGGAAGGAAGGCTTTCAGTGCAAGCCGGATCGCTCTCAACTCCAACAGGTTGATGTGGAGACGAGACTCCGCCGGAGACCAGAGGCCTCTGATCTCCGCCTCTCCCATATGGCCACCCCATCCCAGGAGGGACGCATCCGTCACTACGACATGCTCCGGTTGGGGAAGGGAGAGGCTCTTGCCCTTGACCCACTCGCGGTCCGTGAGCCACCACTGCAACTGCTGTGCAGTGCCCTCCGAGATCAAGACATGGTCGGACAGGTTGCCGTGATGCTGGGCCCACTGAAACTTCAGGTCCCACTGCAGAGCCCGCATGCGCCGCCTGGCGAGATGCACTAGTAGGATGCAGGAGGCCATCAGCCCCAGAAGCCGCAACACTAGCCTGACCGAAACCCGGGATAGAGGCCGAAAGATGGGAATCAGGGCCTGTATATCCCGGACCCGCTGTTACGGTGGATGGACCCGGAACTGTGCCGAATCGAGAACCGCTCCGATGAAGAGGAGCTTCTGAGAGGGACTCAGGTGTGACTTCGGCACGTGGATGGAAAACCCCAGCAAATGCAGGAGATCCGCCGTAGTCTGAAGGTGGGAGACGACTGCCTGGGGCGAGCCCGCCTTCAACAACCAGTCGTCGAGATAGGGGAAGACTGGAACCCCTGATCTGCGCAGATGAGCTGCGACCACCGCCATCACTTTCGTGAACACCCGAGGGGCACTGGTGAGGCCGAAGGGGAGCACGGTAAACTGAAAGTGCTCTTGGCCCACCGTGAACCGCAGGTAACGCCGGTGGGCCGGCAGGACGGGGATATGGAAATATGCGTCCTGCAAGTCCAACGCTACCATCCAGTCTCCGGGGTCTAGGGCAGCTAGAACCTGAGCCAACGTTAGCATTTTGAACCTTTCCTTTCGGAGGAAGGCATTGACGTTCCGGAGGTCCAAGATAGGGCGTAGGCCCCCCTTGCCCTTCTTGGGAACCAGAAAGTAGTGGGATTAACAACCACGACCCACTTCTGGACTCGGAACGCGCTCGACGGCCCCCTTGGCCAAGAGAGCCGAAACTTCCTCGCGGAGAAGATTCAAATGATCCCCCGAGATACGGTGGTGCTGCGGTGGCATGGCTGGAGGGGTCGTCTCGAAGGGGAGGGAGTAGCCCCTTCGGACGATTTGCAGCACCCACCTGTCCGATGTTATGGACCGCCAGTGGAGCAGGTGATGGCGAACTCTGCCGCCCACCGGCGTGGTATGGGCCTGAAAGCTCGGACTAGGAGGGCTTTGAGGCGGATGCTGCCGGGGTGGAAGTGGGCTGACCACGTCGGCCTCCATTTCCGCCACGGCGGAAACCACGTCCGCGACCGCGCGCAGGTTGGTTCTGCGGCTGGTGGCTTTGCGGACGTGAGGAGGCGCCCCTTCCTTGGCCACGAAAGGGGCGAAAAGCGGAAGTGTGCGCCCGCGGAGCCGAGAGGCCCAAGGACTTGGCCGTAGCCCAGGAGTCCTTAAAGCGGTTCAGCGCACTGTCCGCCTTCTCACCAAACAGGCGAGTGCCATCAAAGGGCATGTCCATGAGGGTGTTCTGGACATCCCCGGAAAATGACGTGGACCGCATCCAGGCGTGGCGGCGGAGCGCCACCGTGGTGGAAATCGCCCGACCCAGCGAGTCCGTGGTGTCAAGCCCACATCGTATGGCATGCCGTGCTGCATCCCTCCCATCGGCCAAAGCCTGGTTAAGACGCGTCCGGACCTCCTCCGGACACAGGGGCAGCACGTCCTCCACCGTATCCCACAGGGAATGGGAATACCGGTCCAAGAGACAGGCGGTATTCAAGGACCGCAGGCCCAAACTAAGGGACGAGAACAGTTTCTTGCCAAACTGCTCGAGTCTCTTGGAATCCCGGTCCGGCGGAGCGGTCGGGAAGGAGGATTGGGAGGTAGAGGCCTGGATAACCAGACTCTCGGGGGTGGGGTGTTGGGACAGGAAACTGGGGTCGCCCGGAGCAGGGCGGTGGCGCCTGGCAACGTTCCTATCCACAGGAGGAACTGTGGAGGGCTTGGACCAGGTGCCCTGCAGAACGTCAGTGAGGGCCTCATTGAACGGCAGCAGAGGCTCAGTGGAGCTTGCTGAGGTTTGAAGCACCTCAGTGAGGATGTTAGTCCTCACAGCCACGGCAGGCAACTCGAGCCCAAGGGCCTCGGCCGCCTTGCGCAGCACCACAGAAAATGCTGCACCCTCCTCCGAAGCCACGGTCGGAGGAGAAGTGAATCTAGTGTCTGGCGAGGTGTCCAGCCCACTGGCCTCCCCCAGTTCATCTGCCCAGTCCTGAGAAAGCTGTGACTGAACAGCCATAGGGTCCTGGAACCCCTCCCAGTCGCCCCCTTCTTCCGATTCCTGATAAACAGGAGAAACGATCGGAACCGGACTGTAGAGATGGTAGGACTCAAGCGGCGTCGGATGCGGCGTCGGTCGACGCCGTTGCGGCGCCGGGTCCGGAGGAGGGCTAAACTGGGGCGGTGTCGGCGCCAAAGGCGTCGGCGGCGCCGGAGGTGTAGGCGTGTGCGCCGGCGGCGGCGTCGGTGGTTCATTCGCCGGCGCCGGTGGAGGAGTGACTAGGTCAACCGGCGTCGACGGGGGCCCAGGCATGGGCCCCGCGGGGACCTGCGGCGTCGAGACCGGAGTCGGCGCCGGGGCCGGGGCCGGAGCCGCCGGCAGGCAAGGTCGCCCAGTCGAGTCCGTGGGGCCCGAAGGCGCACCAGCGGGAGTCGACGGCGGGGCCAGGCTCCTCATGGCCGAGAGGAAGGCACTGATCTCCGCCGGCGCCGCGTCAGTCCCAGGGACCGGAAGGTATGGGGGCGGACGCGGCGCCTGCGGCTCCGCCGGAGCCGCGGGGGTGGAACCACCCTGACCATCGGCCGAGTCGCGCGACCGGCGAGGGGAGTCCGAAGAGCGGTGTCGCCTCTTGGACTTCTTTGAGCGTTTGGACTTACCCGACGACTTGGAGCCGGACGATCGATGGCGTCGGCTAGGGCTCCGCGAGCGATCCTTGGACCTCCTCCTGGACCGGGATCGCGCACGACGCGGAGCCGAGTGGCGAAGCTCGAGAAGCTTGCGGGACCGCTCCCGCCTAGCCTTCGAAGTCAGGGCCTGGCAGTCGTTGCACGACTCCGCGTCGTGGTCGGGGCCTAAACAGTAGAGGCACCGGCGGTGGTGATCGGTCACCGACATCAGTCGATGGCAATCCTCGCAAGCCTTGAACCCAGGCATCCTACCGGCACCAGATGTCGACAAACAAGGATCAAAATGATCAAAAAGATTTAGTCAAAAAAGACTAAAAGGGGTAGCTCTCCCGGATCTGCGCTTACTGGCGCGGAAAAAAGAAGAACTGACGTCAGCGCGCGAGGGCGGCGTCTAAGTACTCCGGCGGCGTCTAAGTACTCCGGCGGCGTCTAAGTACTCCGGCGGCGTCATCCCGGCGCACGACGCCGACGACGGACGCGGAGCCGCAGACGACGCCTAGCGACGCGCAAGGGGTATTGCTGACGAAAAATCTTCCGGATCCAGTCTGACGCCTGGGGATATTCTAAGGTGAGGAATCTAACTAACGTGTTTCTTTCAGATGTGTTTACTATATCAATCGAAACAATACCGTCGAGATATATATCCCGGACCGAAGGAGATTCAAACCGAAGCGCAAGATACTACATCCAAACCCATCGGCATAAAAAACACAAAGTGAAGATGGAGTCTATGACCATGCACAGTATTCCGAAGAGGAGGAGTCACACAGCCTCGTGACTCGAAGAAAACCTCTATGAACAAAAACAACTTGTAATCATCCGAACCCAACACTATATGGCAGACTTATGCAAAACACGTGTATGTACAGCACTCATGCCTCTAACAATTAGTTATTTTTTTTTTATTTTTTATGAGTGCTGTGGAGCAGGAGCTAGTACATTGATTTCGCTCAACTTTCACATTGCAGAATCAAGCAAACTGTTTCTTTGGTATATTTCAATGAATAAATAGAGTTCAAGCATTTGGAAGCAGCTGTACAGGCAATTCTTGATCCATACAGGACAATTCATCAGATTAAAATGTACACAAATATATACTTGCTTACACTTATGGTTCACCCAAGACTTCCACCTGCCCCAGCATGGAATTGAAACTTTGTCCTAACAAGATTATAGGTCCTCCTTTTGAACCATTACATTCTTATCAGTTGCAATATCCATTATGTAAACTTGCTTTTTTTTTTTTTAATTGCTGTGACTTCTCTAGGAGGCAGATGCTATTTGTGATTGATCAAATCAATGCTAAATCTTACATTTGGACACATTAGATTTCCCCAAGAACAGCTGCTCACTTGACTTGCACGCCCCTTACCTGGGCCAGGTGAAGGTCATACTGTGGCATGTTTACCAGGTGATTTCGGATCAAAAGCTCCACTGCTTCAACACTGTACTTGTATTCATCTCTGCACTCAATTAGACAACTGCAATAATTAAATTATAGTCTTTGAGTAACAGATCATATTACAATTTAACAGAATACAGAAAGCATTTAACATGCAATTAATTTGCTAGGCCGCCAGTCACATTAAACTAGTCACTCAACCACAATAGTAATTTGTCTGAAGTCAAATGGTGTGCATTGTTCTGCCATCTAGTGATTGGGTCCAGAAATAGCCATATACATATTTTCAATTCTTCCTTGGGTGAATAAGTCTGTTGTGCTGTAAGAACTATTACTCACCTTCAACAACTATCATACTGATGGAAAGATTCCTCCACTCTAAGCCCCTTCTGGATCAAGAAAATATGGATATGTAGTGTAGGAAGCTGGCTCTGTATATACTATACCAAAAAGAGGTATAGTGTGCAGAGTCCAGTGGATCCCCCAGAGACTTACAGGGGCATAAGTTAATACTAAAAGTTCCATTTGTGGTTGTGTGGTCGAGCAGTTAGGCTTTTCAGAGGGCTGTGTTAAAAATGTATTGTACACACTCAGGTAAGAAATGATAGCACACCCCTCAGACTGAAGCCAGACATATTGTATGTATAAAAAAAACATACTTTCTTTTATTTCTTGAACCAAGAGAAACTCAGTTGCAGAAAAGTACAGTTTGAAAAGCAGTAATACTTTTCAAATGCAGTAGAAGTCTTTTGCAAGTCAGTAAAATACTTTATAGTAGGATAAATATACTTTGCAGTGTTGGGAAATGCTTTGTAATTCTTTGAGAAATTAACACTTAGTGCAAAGTCAGAAAAATGCAACAATCCTTGTAAGAAAGTGCCCAATTTTGCATGGTTGCCCCCACATTTCCCCAAACTGCTGATGTACTTTGACTAAGTGTGCCCTGGGTTCCTACCAAACAGGTACCCAGAGCCTATGTTCTTTCCCTAAACTTCATTAAAAACCCGATTAGCACTCATTGGCCACAGGTCAGTCCCTTGTAAACGTTAGAATTCTGAGTTTTGAATTTGACAAATTTTTCCAAATTACTAAAGGTTGTTTGGGCCTTCGTTAAGTTCCTTTTAGAATTTTAGAAAAGTAAAAGCTCACTTTAGTTAGGGGCAAGATGTTTTTCTTTTACAATGTGTCGTAATAAGAACCCAGCTGTTAGTGAAGATAACAATGCCACAGAGAACCAGGTTGAGGAGCTCGGCCTCACCCCTTATCTTCACTTGGAATTTAGAAAGCTAAAGTCTCTATGCAAACTTAAAAATATTACCATGGGGTCCCATCCCTCCAAACAAAAGCTTCAGGAGCTATTGGCAGGGCATGCTCAGGACCATCTGTAAGAAAAGTGCCCTCTTTTTGCATGGTTGCCCCCATTTTTTGCTGAACTGCTGATGTACTTTGGCAATGTGCCCTGGGCTCCTGCCAAACAGCTACCCAGCGCCTATGTTCTTTGCCTAAAACTGCATTGAAAACAAATCCCAATTGGCACTCTGGCCACAGGTCAGCTCCTTGTAAATTGTACCACAGGTACCAAGGGCAGTATGACCAGGGAAGGCCTCTAACGACTGCAGCACTTATTGTGCCACCCTTAGAGGACATGTACCTTTACACACTGCGTGTTTTGGTGCCGAACAAAGTGAAGAGTTGACATAGCACATACCTGTGTGCCATACCTCCAACCCACTGCCCTGGCATAGATCAGCCACCACTCTACCTGGGTGCACTATACCAGTTGTGAGGATACAGGTGCATGAGCCCTGTACCCCTACAGTGTCTAGGCCAATTCTTAGATATTGTAAGTGCAGCAATGCAATTAAGAGTATATGGTGCTGGGAGTTTGGCATTAGGAACTCAACAGTACCATAATGGCTTTACTGAGAACTGGGAAGTTTGGTATCAAACTTCTCAGCACATTACACCCACATCAATGCCGGTGTGAGATTTAATGAAAAATGCACACAGAGGGCATCTTAGAGATGCCCCCTGAAAAACAGCTGAACACTAGTGTCCAAGCTGAGTGGCTGCTCACCAGCATGCCACCACCAGACAGGTTTCTGGACCCCTGGGTCGAGAGCCTGCTGCTCTCAGGGGTCTGAAACCAAGCACTTGCTGGGACGAGGAGCCAAGCCTCCTCCCCCAGGATGGGCCGGGTCCACAGAGGGGAAGCTTCAAAAACTTGCTGCCTTTGTGAGCTTCCCCAGGCCTTTTGCTGTTTCCAGCAACTGGCCCACACCAGTTCAGATCCCCACTTTGGGCGGGGGAAATCAGCGAGAAAACCAAGTGAGGAAGGGAGGTGCGCCCACCTTTACTAACCCCACCCCTCAGGTGGGGGAGGCGAGGTGAAGTACAACTCTCAATCCACGCCATCTTGCAGATGGGGGACCCAGCCAACGAGAGTGAGGCATATGGCCCCTCCCACAGGGGGGTGGCATAATAGGGGGTGTACCCACCCCAAGGAAGGGACTCATTAGTCCCAACATTTACTTACCTGTGACTCCCCAAAATCTAGTATTTATGGGCACCCTCGAACCTTGCCTCCTCAGACAAGATATGACCAACAAGAAAAGGACTGAACATCTGTGCTGAAGCTAATAGGAAGACCCCCAAGCCTACCGGCCAGTCCCCACCTCGAAACTGCAGAAGCAAAACTCTGGCGTGTCCTGCAGCCAGCAACCTCAAGAACCCAGAGGACCTGCCCTGCCTTCCACAAAAAAGTGTCATGTGAAAGCCGGATTTGTTCACCCACAGACTTTGGCTCCGGCCAAATCCACGAGTCTGTACCACTCTGCACCCATCGCCCACAGCCCGAGTTACAGTGGCCCAACACCACGAGGTCTACAAGGCAATCCGGACCCATGATAGATAAGTCACTTAAATGTAATCCTCGTTATCTTCCAGGGGTATACTCCTCAAACTATGAACAATGTGGACAAACCCATAGATAAGTGTTGCCACTTGTATCGACCTAATATGATGTTGCGGAGTACAGACATCCAATGGATTTGTAAGAAGACCCCTCACCCACCAACCTAAATTGTGGCATGCTCCATCATTGGGGTCCCAGGTGGGCTGTCTAGTACAACCCAGCTGTACTTCAATGCCTGACTACAGCGGAGCGTTTTTTTGGTGTGTGAAGTGAGGTTAAGTGCTAGGTGGTGATTTGGACATGTTCCTCACCAGTAGCCATTTTCAAATTGCTTGAGCCTCCGGCGACAGGGGTCTGGATCTGGTCCCTCCCAGTTTGTTCAGGTAGTACATTGTAGTGGTGTTGTCCATCTGAATCAACAGGGAGTGTGGCTATGGAGGGGAAGAACGCTTTGAGAGCCAGATGTACAGCTCTGAGTTCTAACATGCTGATGTGGTAAGTATTCTCAATTTCCGGACACATTCCCTGGACCTGAAGAGATCCCATGTGAGCACCCCAGCCCTAAAGGGACGCATCTGTGACAATAGTTTGTTTGGAGAGTTCCTGGTGGAAGAGCACTCCTTTCAAAAGAGGACTGTTGCAACCATCATTTTGAGATTCCAACTGCTTGAGTAAGAGTTATGGTGTCTGTAAGAAAGAGGCTCTGTGTATATACTGCACCAAAGTAAGGTTCAGTGTGCACAGAGTCCACAGTCCCCAGAGGTTTGGCAGAGGCTAAACTTAGATATAACCTTACTCTCTAAAGTGGTAGCTTGGCCGAGCAGTAAGACAGTATCAGAAGACAGTGTAAAGCATTTGTTGTACACACTCAGTCAGCAAATGGTCTTACACACTCAAGAACTGAACTCTAGGCCAATGGTTTGTATGAAAACAAGTTACTTTCCTGTAACTTTGGTTCTCCAGTACTGGTAACTTTCATAGATTCCCATAGCTTGTATCATTCCCCGTTGTCGGAATTGGATCCTCGGTAAATAAAAAAATAACATAGCAGTAGGTACAAAAGAGAAAGAAAGGCCTAGGCCTCATCTCATTTTGTAGCATATCCCCCTCTTTTTGTAAAAGAGACCAAAAAACATGTAACAACCAATCAGATTAGCCTCACCCCCTAGAACCTGCCTAAGAGAGCCTCAGATTTTCGTAGCCGGTGTGTAACAGTAACCACATTTGCTGAAGCTTTCCCAGGGGCGTAGGGTGGGCGCATGGGAATGAAAGTTACCAATACTGGAGAACCAAAGTTACAGGTAAGTAACTTGTTTTCTTACTCCAGTATTGGAACTTTCATAGATTCCCATAGCTTGTATCAGAGTAGCTAGCAGTTCGCAATAAACCACATTTTGTGACAAATACTGAAATAACTGTATCCATACTTTCATAAGAAGTAAACAGACATTGAAACAGTCAGTAAATATTACCAGATACAAAATGTGCAATAACAGGAAGGAGGGATAGAAGGGAAAGCTCACCACTTATTGGAAGAGATTCCTCAGGACTGCTTGTCCCACTGCCGCCTCACTCCGTGTGGAAGAGTCCAAGCAGTAGTGCTTTATGAAAGTATGGGCACTGCTCCATGTAGCTGCCCTACATATGTCCTTGATAGGAACTCCAGCTTAGAGGGCAGCAGATGATGAAACTGATCTTGTGGAGTGAGCCCGAACACGTCCTTATAGCGGCTTACCCGCCGCTTGGTGACAGTAGTGAATTGCGCTGGCAATCCAACGAGAAATTCCTTGCTTTGAAAGGGGAAAACCCTTTCGAGGAGCACTAAAAGCGACAAAGTTGCGTAGTTTTCCTGAAATCCTTTGTGCGCTGAAGATAAAACTTCTGACATCTCTGGACATCGAAGGAATGAAGAGACCTTTATGCTGGAGTCGCAGGTCGAGGGAAAAAAGATTTTACAACAGGTTCATTCAAATGGAAATCCGAAGGGACCTTTGGAATAAATTTCGGATGCGTTCTTAGAATCAGAGTGTCGTTTTTGAACTGTAAAAAAGGTTCCTTAATCGTGAGAGCTTGAAGTTCTCCAACTCTCCTGGCCGACGTTAAGGCTAGAAGGAGGGCCACTTTCCATGACAGAAATTTAAGATCCGCTCTATGAATAGGCTCAAACGGAGGTCTCATAGGATGAGCAAGATCCAAGTTGAGTTGCCACATTGGAGGTGGAGGTCGAACTGGAGAGAAAACTCTTAACGAGTCCTTTCAAGAATTGTTTGACAATCCTTGAAGACCAGAGGGAAGGGCCAGAGGCTGTCCGTCTGAATCTAGAGATGGCCGACAGGTGTACCTTGATGGAAGAATGTGCAAGACCTGACTTGGCCAGAGATAGAATGTAGGGCAATATTTGATGAGGAGCAGAAGAGAACGGATGAAGGTTTTCTCGGTGGCACCACGAACAGAAACGTTTCCATTTTGAGCAATAGGTCTTATTTGTACTTGGTGCACGGGCTTGAGCTTAAACCTCTTTACATTCTTGAGGAATATTTAAATTCTGGAATTTTCGGTGCTCAGGAGCCACGCTGTCAACTGAAGTGAGCTCGGATCCGGATGCACTACTTGGCCGTGGGACATTGTCGATAGAGAAGGAATGGGACAGAGGTGAACCGGCTGATCTTGAGAGAGTAGGAGAAGCTCTGAACCCGAACTGGCGGGGCCACGCCGGTGCTATTAGAATCATTGTGCAGGGTTCCGTTTGGAGTCTGAGAAATCTTGGAATCAGGGAAATTGGCGGAAAGGCGAAAACAAATGCGCCTGACCAGGCCATCGAAAGCGCATTCCCCAACTATCCTCGATGGTGATCCATGCTTGCATAAAACCTCCATTTCCTGTTGTCTGGGGTAGCAAACAAGTCTATGGACGGAGTGCCCCAATGTGCGAAAACACTGTCGAGCGTGTCCTGATCCAGCTCCCACTCGTGACAGACCGATTTCAGACGACTCAATGTATCTGATGTCGTGTTGAGGGTACCTGGAAGATGTTCTGCTGAGAGAGTGATTTTTTGAAGAATTGCCCATTCCCAGATCTCTTGGGCCTCCTTGGAAAGAAGTTGAGATCTCGTTCCACCTTGTTTGTTCACATAATGCATGGCCGTTGTGTTGTCTGTAAGGACCAAGATGGTGGAGTTCCGAATCCTCGGAAGGAAAGCCTGTAAAGCCAAATGAATCGCCTTGAGCTCTAAAAGATTGATGTGGAGAGTGCGCTGTTCGGGTGTCCAGTGACCGCTTTCTTGAAGGTCTTGCAAACCCGCTCCCCAGCCTTCCAGCGTGGCATCCGCGGTCAGTATCAAAGGAGCTGGAGCAACCTTGAAAGTGAGACCTTTTGAGATATTGTCTTTGATTGTCCACCAGTTGACCGCCTCTCTCATAAGACTAGTGACTTATCTGGTCGTCGAACGTGCCTGGCGCCATTGCATGTCCAGTTGCCCTTGTAAGGGGCACATACGAAGTCTGGAATGCGGAATTAAGGGAATGCAGGATGAAATCGATCCTAGAAGAGATTTGTACAGACAGATGGTCTTCTTTGCAATTGACGGGCGGAAAGAATCAGCCTTTTCTGTCTTTCCTCTGATGGGAAAGCTTTGCAACAAGTTGTATCCAGAATGGACCCTGGAAACTTGACCGACCTGGATGGCAGAAGGACTGACTTTTCTTTGTTGATCTGAAGACACAGATGATTGAAAAGCTAAATGCAACTTTCGACTGCCCTTGTAGTTGCTTGAGAAGATGGAGCTTTTATCAACCAATCGTCCAGGTAGGGAAAAACCTGTAGAGAGACTTTTCTGAGAAACGCTGCAGCTGGGGCCAATACCTTTGTGAATATCCGCGGAGCGGATATGAGTCCAAAAGGCAGGACCTTGAACTGAAAGTGGCTCTTGGCTACTGTGAAGCATAGAAATCTCCTGTGGGCTGGGTGGAGAGGAACATGGAAGTACGAGTCCTCGAGATCCAGAGTTGCCATGTAATCGCCTGGATTCAGGAGACGCAAGATATCCTGAAGAGATACCATCCGAAACGAGTTTTATGAGATGGATGTTGAGCTCCCTCAGGTCTAAGATAGGGCTCCATTTTTCCGCCGTCTTGCGAACCAGGAAAAACCTGGAATAGAACACTTCTCCTCGTTGGGATAGAGGTACTGGCTCTATCACTCCTTTGATGAGCAGTTGATGAGCTTCGAGACATAGAAGATGTAGATGTTTTGATTCGGTGGCGCGAGGGGCTCTGGAAGGTGGGAGGTGTTGAAACTAATGTGTGGCCAAAGCGGATGATAGAGGACCCACCGATCTGATGTTATGATCTTCCAGCCGTGGAGATATTGTGATATTCTACCACCCCCCCACTGATGTTACTGGGGGTGAAGGAACAGTAGGCAGAGCCGGGAAGCCACTTTGGCATTTAGAGGTATCTCTCCTCTGACGCCCCTGTTGTCCTCTTGAAGGATGGCAAGAGAAAGACGCTGAATGGCCTTGGCGTTGAGAGTACTGAGGTTTGTACGACTGTGAATAGGAGGAGTAGAGCTGTTGGTATCCTCCTCTTTATGTAGAAAAATCTTTTCCTCTTGCACCCCGGAAAGGCACTTTGCGGTATTGCAATGTCCCCAGAGTCCTTGCCGTTTGTGTCTTTTTGATGTCCCGTAGAGCGTCGTCCACATGCTTCCCAAAAAGCATGTCCCCATCAAATGGCAAATCTAAGATCTTATTCTGAACTTCAGGGCGAAACCAGGTAGCCCGAAGCCAGCCTTGCCGTCTTAGAACAGCTGAACCTGCCAAGGCACGAAAAGCAGTGGTGGCAATGTCCATTGCGCAATCGATTTCTGAAGACCGCTCTCCTTCCTCCAGGATCTTCTTCGCATCAGCCTTGGAACCATCTGATCCAAAAATGGAGATAAATCACACCACATTTGGCGAGCATATCGTCCCAAAATTGCTAGTGCATTGGCAGCTCTAACGAGGAGGCTGGTTCAAAAGGACAATGGTCTGGTGAGGTCAGAGATCCTCGAGTAGCAAGGCTACAGTTAGTGATTTAAGGAAAATTCAATTATATTTAGGGATATATTGAACACAATTAGATCAAAATAAGCAACGTATGCAAGGACACAGAAGAGTAAAGGAAGACGTCACATTTTATTAAACATCATAAAATGGAGTAGCTTCCGTTTGTCATTTTTGCATTTCAAGAAGAATATACAGTGCTCACACATACACAAGTGAGGGTGCGTGAAGTGCTTAGTGACAAAAACTTTTCATCGCATTGAAAACATGTCAAAGAGAACCCAAGTGGTTTAGACAATGTTAGGGAACTTTGAAATTGTAGTCGACGGCGTTTCGATCTTAGTGATTCAAGATCATCATCAGGACAATGTAAGTGCGAGCACGTAAAATTACGCGAATTTGTAGCAAACACATCTGAGGCGGGCAGAGTTGGCCGAAGGTCCCAAAGTCCTGGAGGAGGCCCGTGCGGACAGCGGGACACAAGGGGGACTCAACCGTCCCAGGGGTATTGTAGGGAGAAATTTGAGGAGTGCGAGTATATCGCGTGAGGACAGCCGTTGGCAGTAGTCCGTATTCTGCGGCGTGTACCTAACCCAATGCTTGTAGTAAAACCGGGGGTTTTTGAACGGTGGATAATTCAGGGATGAATGAATCACAGCAAGAACGCGCTGGCAGCAGTCCGTAGGTCACATTCGTGTGGGGTCCCCTTGTTTTTCATACATATCCTAACAAGGAGGCTGGACAGAGGAAAACCTTTTCCCCACATTGTCTAGGCGCCTACCCCTCCTTATCCGGTGGTGTGGTAAGGGGTGCCAATGGATTCTTTGATTTTCGTGGAGCCGCCTGCGAGATAACAGAATCCGGCTTCGGTTGACCAACCAGGCAAGCGGGACTATTGTCAGGAGCCTTATATTTTTTCTCTAGCCGCGCAAGAACAGGGATGACGGTAGCTGGAGACTGCATCACCTTTATTCCCTCACTCCATACATGCTCCACAATCAGGATGGAACGCATGGACTTTCTGTAAGGCTCCTTAAAATCATAAAGAAATTACTCCGATTGTACAATTGGAATGGGAAGGCCAAACCTCTTGGAAGCTCTTTACGTAAGATTATGGAAACCTCCGATGTCTGCTGGAGGAGAATCTATAGGATCCGGTGATGGCGAAGCAGAATCCGGAATGATATATTCGTCCCATTCTGTATCCAGATTCGGGACCTGTTCGACATTCTGATCATCCGGGCCCAACACCAGATGGCGATCTATGCATAGTGTGCAGATCTGCAGCTCTACATGCCAAGAACAGGAGCAAACTGGTAAGTAGCATATTCCGTTCAAGGTATATGAGCTGCAGATTACACACTATGCATTGATTGTATAGCAGTACCCCTACTTAGCGACGACCACCAGTATCTATTGCAGTAGTTTGAAATAATGTTTTGAGTACAGCCTGGCCCACACTAGCTTGTTTTGTTTGCACATCTACACAACAGTGTTTTGTGAATGTGTGCGGTGTAGACCATGTAGCTGCTCTGCAGATGTCATCTAAGGGAATGTTCCCTAAAAATGCCATGGAAGCCCCTATCTTTCGTGTAGAGTGGGCTTTAGGGGGAACAGATAAAGTATGTTTTGCTTTGTGGTAGCAAATTTGTATACATTTAACAATTCATCGAGCTATCCCCGATTTTGATATGGTGTTGCCTTTAAGTGGTGGTGAGAAAGACACGAACAGTTTTGTCTTACGAAAGGGTTGTGTTCTCTCGATGTAATATAGCAATGCTCTTTTAACATCTAAAGTATGAAGAGCTCTTTCTGCGACCGTCTGTGGTTACGAGAAAAATACGGGCAACTCTACAGACTGAGGTGGAAGGGAGAAATGACTTTAGGAAGGAATTTAGGATTTGTTCGTACAACAACATTATGATGGATTTGCAGAAAAGGTTCCTGAATAGTTAGTGCTTGTAGCTGACTAACTCGCCGTAGAGAAGTAATGGCCACTAGGAACGCAACTTTCCATGTTAGGAATTGAAGCTCACATTTATGTAGAGGTTCAAAGGGAGGACCCATCAGATGTGTGAGAACGATGTTCAAATTCCACACAGGTGATGGTGGTACTCTGGGAGGAATTATTCTTTTGAGGCCTTCTATAAAGGCTTTTATAGCAGGTACTCTGAAAAGTGATAGATACTGTCTATTTTGTAGGTATGCCGCGATGGCAGCAAGATGTAGCCTAATAGACGTGTAGGCTAAGTTGCATCTTTGGAGGTGTAGTAAGTAACCTATGATGTGTTGGATAGACACGTCTAGGGGATTGATGTTATTGTTAAGGCAATATATCACAAAACGTTTCCACTTGGCAGCATAGCAGGCTCTAGTGGTGGGACGTCTAGCTTCTTTAATGACGTTCATACAGTCAGGGGGAAGGTTAAGGTGACCGATTTCTAAGACCTCAGGAGCCAGATCGCAAGGTTGAGCTGAGCTGGGTCCGGGTGTCTGATCTCTCCATGGTTCTGGGTTAAGAGGCGTGGTCTGAGGTGTAATTTTTGGTGCGGGACTACGGACAGTTCCAGCAATGTGGTGTACCACGGTTGTCTGGCCCAAGTTGGAGCAACTAGAATAAGAGTCAGTGACTGTTGCTGTAGTTTGCGCACCATCAGTGGAATGAGTGAGAGAGGTGGAAAAGCGTACGCAAATCTGCCTGACCAGTTCATCCATATCGCATTGCCTTTGGACAATGGGTGTGAATATCTGGCAGCGAAGCTTGGGCATTTGAGTTTTCGTGGGTGGCGAAGAGGTCCATCTGTGGTTGCCCCCACATTTGAAAGAACTGTTGAAGAACCTGCGGATGAAGTTCCCACTGGTGGATCTGTTGCGTTTGATGACTTAACAGATCTGCAATGGTGTTTTGGACTCCTGGGACATGTTGGGCTAGGAGAAAAATATTTTGAGGTATAGCTCATCTCCATATGCTCTGTGCTAGCTGGGAGAGCTGCCGAGAGTGTGTCCCGCCTTGTTTATGGATATAGTACATGGCTGTCATTGTCCGTGCGGACCAAGACAGCTTTGCCTGGTATTTGCCTTTGGAATGCTTTAAATGCTAGGAATATGGCTAGTAAATCCAGGTGGTTGATGTGGAGTAACTTTTGTTGGTGTCCACCTGCCCTTCATAGTGAGATGTAGTAGGTGAGCTCCCCTGCCGGAGAGCGATGCGTCCTCGGTCATGTCTATTTGAGGAACTGCCTCTAGGAACGGTCGCCCTTTGGAAAGGTTCTTGGTGTTCCACCACTGCAGAGAGCGATGAGTGCGACCGTCTACCAACACCAGATCTGTTAGCTGACCTTGAGCCTGGTTCCATTGGCGTGCTAAGCACTCTTGAAGAGGACGCATCTGGGGTCTTCCGTGAGGCACTATAAATATGCAAGAGGCCATCATCCCTATGAGTTGCATGAACACTCTAGCTGGAAGAGAGTGTTGCGGCAGAAATTTGGTGAGGAGAGCCTGCATGCTTGCTATTCTGGCTGGACTGGGATAGGCTAGTGCTGTTGGTGTTAATTGTGGCACCTAGGTACTGTTGTATGTGGGAGGGTTAAAGGTGAGACTAGGGGTGGTTTACTGTGAACCCTAGGTTGTGGAGTAGTTGGATAGTGGCGTGAGTGTGTTGTACACACTAGTTGTATGAGCTGGCTTTTATGAGCCAGTCGTCGAGATATGGGAAGACGTGAATGTGCTGTCTTCTTAAGTGGGCTGCCACTACTGCTAGGCACTTGGTGAATACCCGTGGTGCTGTTGTGACTCCGAATGGGAGTACTTTGAATTGATAGTGGTTCCCGTCCACGACAAATCTGAGATACTTCCTGTGAGCCGCATGAATGGGAATATGAAAGTAGGCGTGCTTGAGATCTAGGGTAGCAAGGAAGTCGCCCTGTGAAAGAAGAGGAAGGACCTGCTGAAGTGTGACCATGTGGAAATAGTCTGAGTGAATGTATAGGTTTAGGGGTCTGTGGTCTAGAATAGGTCTCAGAGAGCCATCCTTCTTTGGAATGAGAATTTACAGGGAGTAAACTCCCGTGATTTGCTGGTGCAGGTGAACGAGTTCTATTGCACCTTTTTGAAGTAAGGAGATTACCTTGGGCTTTAGCAGTGACGAACAAGTTACTTACCTTCGGTAACTATGTATCTGTAAGAAACAGTTAGTTAAATTCCTCACCTTAGAATATCCCCAGGCGTCAGGCTGGATCTGGAAAGATTTTTCGTCAGCAATACCCCTTGCGCGTTGCTAGGCGTCGTCTGCGGCTCCGCGTCAGTCGTCGGCGTCATGCGCCGGAATGACGTCGGAGTACTTAGACGCCCCCTTCGCGCACTGACGTCAGTTCTTCTACACAGCTGTCCGCGCCAGGAACGCAGAGCCATGCAAGAGACCGACACTGGTGCCAAAAAAGTCAAGGACCCTGAAAAGGATAACCTTAACCCTAGATGTCGGTTTGCAGAACGGGGAGGATGGGTGGGTCGGTGAGGAATCTAACTAACTAATGTTTCTTACAGATACATCGTTACCGAAGGTAAGTAACTTGTTCATCTGAAAGAAACACGTTAGTTAGATTCCTCACCTTAGAATAGATACCCCAGCAATACCAACCCCGGTGGTGGGTCTGCGAACCAAGATCACACCAGAAAGTCCTGGAGAACAGAACGGCCAAAGAAGCCGTCTCTCCGGACTTGGCTGTCCAGGCAATAATGCTTGGCAAACATGTGCAGCGAGGCCCACGTTGCTGCCTGACAAATGTCCTGCAAGGGGACTCCCCGACCAAGGACAGTCGTCGCCGTGGCCCGAGTGGAATGGGCCCTCAGCCCAACAGGAGGTTCCTTTTTAGCTAAGGAGTAACAAGCTTTGATGAACAAAACGACCCACCGAGAGATAGTCCGCTTGCGCACCGCCCGCCCACGTAGCCAACGAAGAGTTGGTCATCCACCCGGAACTGTTTTGTGCGGTCCAGATAGGAGCGCGCACGTTTTGGGTCCAGACGGTGGAGCCTCTCTTCCTCTTTCGAGGGATGTGGAGGCGGAAAGAAGGTGGGCAGCGTAAAAGACTGCCCGATGTGAAAGGCAGTCACAACCTTAGGAAGGAAGGGAGTATGCGGAGCACAACCATGTTCGGATGGATAGAAAGGAAAGGAGGCTTAGAAGAGAGAGCCCGGAGCTCACTCACCCTTCTAGCAGAGGTGATGGCTACCAGGAAAGCAGTCTTAAGCGTCAACAGACGAAGAGGACAATTATGAAGTGGCTCAAAGGGAGCGCACATCAGATATGTCAAAACAAGATTCAAATCCCACTGAGGCATTACGAAAGGGACAGGAGGAAACATGTGAGTAATACCCTTAAGGAATCGAGAAACAACAGGGGATTTGAAGAGAGAAGGCTGATCAGCAAGCTGAAGGAAGGCAGAGATAGCAGAAAGATAACCTTTAAGAGTGCCCAGAGCAGAGCCCTGCTGGGCAAAAAAAAGGAGGAAGAGGAGAACCTCAGAAAGAGGGGCGGAAAGGGGATCCACAGCCTTTGCTGTGCACCATGCCACAAATTTGTTCCACCTACAGGCGTATACCGTTTTAGTGGAGGGACGCCTGGCTGCCAGAATCACATCGCAGACTTCAAAAGGCAAGTCAAATGGCATCAACTGTCGCCGCTCAATCTCCACGCATGGAGGTGGAGACTGGACAGGTTCAGGTGGAGGACCGTCCCCTGCTGCTGCGACAGAAGGTCCTCCTGAAGAGGCAGTCGTGTCGGGGGATCGATTGACATACTGAGTAGCTCGGGATACCAGTACCTTCGTGCCCAATCCGGAGCCACCAAGATGACTTGGGCCCGGTCGTGCCTGATCTTCTTCAGCACTCTGGTTAGAAGTGGTATAGGCGGAAAGGCGTACAACAGACCGCAACTCCACTTGCGACGAAAAGCGTCCCTGAGCGAGTGCCGCCTTGGAAACTCCAACGCACAGAACTGCTGACATTGCGTGTTCTCTTTGGTGGCGAATAGATCTAACCAAGGCTCTCCCCACTGCCGAAAGAGGCCTTGCGCCACGTCCGAGTTGAGACGCCATTCGTGATCCATAATGCACCGGCGGCTGAGTTTGTCTGCTCTGGGGTTCAGTGAGCCCGCCAGATGTTGAACTACCATGGTGATGCCTTGTTGTTCCAGCCATGTCCAGAAGCGCAGAGCCTCCTGACAAAGGGTCCACGAACCCACCCCGCCCTGTTTGTTGCAATACCACATGGCGGTGGTGTTGTCCGTGAACACCTGCACCACACTTCCCCGGACAACGGGAAGGAATGTCTTCAGTGCAAGTCGGATCGCTCTCAGCCTCAAAAGGAGTCCTCTGATCTCCGCCTCCCCCATGTGGCCCCCCCATCCCAGGAGGGACGCATCCTTCACCACTACGTGCTCCGGGTGGGGTAGGGAGAGGGATCTGCCGCTGACCCAATCGCGGTTCGTGAGCCACCACTGCAACTGTTTTGCAGTGCCCTCCGAGATCAAGAAATGGTCCGACAGGTTGCCTTGATGCTGGGCCCACTGAAACTTCAGGTCCCACTGCAGAGCCCGCATTCGCCACCTGGCATGATGCACTAACAGGATGCAGGAGGCCATCAGAGCCAGAAGCCGCAGCACCAACCGAACAAAAACCCGGGATAGAGGCTGAAAGATAGGAATCAGAGCCTGAATATCCCGGACCCGCTGCTCCGGAGGATAAGCCCGGAACTGCGCCAAGTCCAGAACCGACCCGATGAAAAGGAGGGACTCGGATGCGACTGCTGCACGTTGATGGAGAACCCCAGCAAATGCAGGAGGTCGGCCGTAGTCTGGAGGTGGGAGACGACTTGCTGGGGCGAGCCCGCCTTCAACAGCCAGTCGTCGAGATAGGGGAAGACTGGAACCCTTGATCTGCGCAGATGAGCTGCGACCACCGCCATCACTTTCGTGAACACCCAAGGGGCACTGGTGAGGCCGAAGAAGAGCACCGTGAACTGAAAATGCTCCTGACCCACCGTGAACCGCAGGTAACGTTGGTGGGCCGGCAGGACGGGAATGTGAAAATAAGCGTCCTGCAAGTCCAACGCTACCATCCAGTCTCCTGGATCCAGGGCAGCCAGAACCTGAACTAGGGTAAGCATCTTTAACCGTTCCTTCCGGAGGAAGGCGTTGACGCTCCTGAGGTCCAAGATAGGGCGTAGGCCCCCTTTGCCCTTATTGGGAACCAGAAAGTAGTTGGAATAGCAACCACGATCTACTTCTGGACCAGGAACACACTCGACGGCAAGAGCCAAGAGGGCTGCAACTTCCTCCCGTAGAAGATTCAAGTGATCCCCCGACATGCGGTGGCATGGCTGGAGGGGTCGTCTCGAAGGGGAGTGAGTAGCCCCTTCGGACGATTTGCAGCACCCACCTGTCCGATGTGATGGAACGCCAGTGGAGCAGGTGATGGCGAACTGCCTCCCACTGGCGTGGAATCGGCCTGAATGCACGGACAAGGAGGGCTTTGAGGCGGGTGCTGCCGGGGTTGATGTGGACTGCCCGACACATTGACCCCCGGTACCGCCTCAGCGGAATCCACGTCCGCGACCGCGTGCAGATTGGGTTTGCGGCCGGTGGCACGGCGGACGTGAGTGGGCGCCCCTTCCTTGGCCACGAAAGGCGGAAGTTTGCGGTCGTGGCCCAGAGAGGCCCAAGGACTTGGCCGTAGCCAGGGAGTCCTTGAAGCGCACCAGCGCACTATCCGCCTTCTCGCCAAAAAGGCGAGTGCCATCAAAGGGCATTTCCATGAGAGTGCTCTGGACATCCCCTGAGAAAGAAGTGGACTGCACCTAGGCGTGGCGGCGGAGCGCCTCCGTGGTTGACATCGCCCTACCCAGCGAGTCCGTAGTGTCTAGTCCACATCGAAAGCATGTCGTGCTGCATCCCGCCCGTCGGCAAGAGCCTGGGCGAGCCGCGTTCAGGCCTCCTCCGGACACTGGGGCAGCACGTCCTCCACCGTATCCCACAGAGTAAGAATAACGGTCCAAGAGGCAAGCAGTGTTCAAGGACCGCAGTCCCAAACTAAGGGAAGAGAACAGCTTCTTACCGAACTGCTCTAGCCTCTTGGATTCCCGATCCGGGGGAGCGGACGGGAAGGAGGATTGGGAAGTAGAGGCCTGCATAACCAGGCTCTTGGGCGTGGGGTGTTGGGACAGAAAACTGGGGTTGCCCGGAGCAGGGCGGTGGCGCCGGGCCACGTTCCGATCAGCAGCACCACAGAAAATGCAGCACCTTCCTCCAAAGCCACAGTTGGAGGAGAGATGAAACCAGTGTCCGGGGAGGTGTCCAGACCACTGGCATTCCCCAGCTCATCTGCCCAGTCCTGAGATAAGTTGGCCTGCATGGCCAGAGGGTCCTTAGACCCCACCCAGTCCCCCCCGTCATCCTATTCCTGACAAACAGGGGGAATAATCGGAGCCGGATGGTAGATGAAATTGTCATCCATCGGCTGCGGTGCCGGGCCCGGACTGAACTGGGGAACGGCGTCGTCCGGAGACGGCGCCGGGGGTGGAACCGGTGTCGGCGGAGGAGGAGGAGTCGTGAGGTCGACCGGCACCGACAGATCCAGGCCTGGATCCCACGGGGACCTGCGGCGTCAGGACCGAAGTAGACGACGACGCCGGAGCCGCGGGCTCGCTAGGTCGCCCTGTCGAGCCTGCGGGGCCCGAAGGCGGGCTGGCAGGCGTCGGAGCCAGTCCCCTCATGGCCGAGAGGAAGGCACTTATCTCCGCCGGAGTCACGTCAGTCCCAGGGACCGGTGGGTATGCGGACGGACGCGGTTCCTGCAGCTTCGGCGGAGCCGCGGGGGTGGTACCACCAGGACCCTCGACCGAGTCGCGCGACCGGCGAGGGGAGTCCTAAGAGCGGTGTCGTCTCTTGGACTTCTTAGCATGCTTCGACTTACCCAAAGACTTGGAACCCGATGAGCAGTGATTGCGGCTCCGCAACTGGTCCTTCAACCTCCTCCTGGACCGGGACCGTGAACGGCGCAGAGCAGAGTGTCGGAGCTCGAGAAGCTTGCGGGACCGCTCCCGCCTAGCTTTCGAGGTCAAGGCCTGGCAGTCGAGGCATGATTCTGCATCGTGGTCTGCCCCCAGGCAGAAAAGGCACCGGCGGTGGTGGTCCGTCACCGACATCAGTCGGTGACAGGAGTCACAGGCTTTAAACCCAGGCATCCTACCGGCACCAGTTCGAGTCGAGTAGACAAAATAGTCCAAAAAGTTTGTTAAAAAGTGACTAAAGGGGTAAACTCTTCCCGGATCGGCGCTGTCTGGCACGGAAAAAAGAAGAACTGATGTCAGCGCGCGAGGGCGGCGTCTAAGTACTCAGACGACGTCATTCCGGCGCTTGACGCCGACGACAGACGTGGAGCCGCAGACACCTAGCGACGCGCAAGGGGTATTGCTAACGAAAAATCTTTCCGGATCCAGCCTGACGCCTGGGGATATTCTAAGGTGAGGAATCTAACTAACGTGTTTCTTTCAGATAGATGTTCGTGTGACATTGGACGCTGTTCGGCTGGTATGTTTGGGGAGGTAGAGTTAAGTTCGAGTCCGTAACCAGATTGAATTATTTGTTGCACCCAGACAGGAACTGTTGTAGTCTTCCCCCGACTGGAGTGGAATGGTCTGGGGGAAGTGAAGGGAAGTCATTGGGTAGGGGTGGAGGCAGAGCGGGTGTTGTTGGTTTTGCATATGCCTTTGTTATTGTTGCCCCTGTAGCCTCCTCTCTGGTAACCTCTGGTGAAGGTGGACTGGGTGGGAGCTTTGTAAGAAGTGGAGGCGCTATCTGAGGTGTAGCCTCTTCGGGTGCTTTTGTACAATGAGCGACAAAAGTAACGTCTAGGAGCTTGCGACTGCAAGGCTCCCATAGATTTTGCTGTGTCCGTATCCTTTTTCAAGGGATAGGTCTACGTTAGGGCCAAATAGGTGTTTCTGATCAAATGGTTGGTTGAGGATGGAACTTTGGACTTCAGATTTAAAACCTGAAATGCGTAACCAGGCATGTCTACGCAAAAGGACACTTGTTTTTATTGCCCTTGAAGCGGTATCTGATACGTCTAGGGCACAATGGATGGAGGTGTTGGTGATAACCTTAGCCTCTTTTATGAGTTAATTGACCCTATTTTTATATCTCTCTGGGAGGTGTTGCATTAGGGACTCAAGTTAATCATAATGTTCCCTACCATACCTAGCTAATGGCGCCTGAGTGTTGGCACAGCGCCAGATGTTTGCTGCTTGCAACGCTGTACTCTTGCCAGAGGCGTCCAAGAGTTTAGACTCCTTATCTGGAGGTGGGGCATCCCCTGACGTCTGAGAATTGGCCCTCTTTCTAGCATTCGAGACTACGAGGGAGTCTAGTGGTGCAGGGCCCTTAATGTAAGCTGGGTCAGTAGGGGCAGCCTTATATTTTTTCCTCGATCCTGGGGTTAATGACTCGAGATCTAACAGGATCTTTGAAGACGTCTGGGGCATGCTTGATGACCCCATTAAGCATGGGTAGAATTGAGGTGGACTAGTGTGTTATCAAAAGTGTCCATAAGAAAATCCTGTAGTTTAGTAGTGTAGTGTAGTTCAACCCCGTGGTAGTGGGCAGCTCTATGGACGAGCTGGATAAAGCCCATGGTGTCCTCTGGTGGGGAAGGGCTGGAAGGGTAGATGTCATGCTGTGGGACGTTAGGGACATCTGGAGTGTTATAGTCATCCCAGGGGTCTGGGGAAGCAGGTGGACTAGGGTCCCCTAGTGGCTTATCGTCCGCACCCCCCCCCCCCCCCCAATGTCATTAGAGGTGTTATAGTCATCATCATCCACTGGAGTAGGGGATGGTGTAGACGAGTGGTGTGGTGGGGGAGGAGGAGGAGGAGGGATCCTTAGAGGAGAGGTGGCAATGTCCCTCTTTTGAGGGGTGGAGCCGGTGCAGACTTATCCAGTGGTCTTTTCTTGGAGCTAAGAGTCAAGTGACCAGTTTTAGGATCCCTTGTAAGAATATTTTGAGTTGGATCTGGTATAAACAGTTCTTCTGTAGGAGGCAGATCCCTCGGCGCCGACAGTTTCGGTTCCGGAGGTTTTTTCGGAGCCGGCTTAGTAGCGGTTCTGTACTCTGTTTCGAACCTTGGGTTTTTACAGTCTCTGTGGCCGTTGGAACCGGTTGTTTCTTCGGTTCCGAGGCCTTTTTTCGGCTCCGGAGCATGCGAGTCCCTTGGAGGTAGTTTTTGCTCGGCTCCGAGTGTTTCGGTGTCGAGGAGTCTGTGCTCGTCTTCGGTGCAGAGTGCTTAGATGTGGAAGCAGCAGTCGGCATGGATGAGGAGGAGGAGGACGGCTTCTTTATCGGTGCCGGTGAGTGTGTTTCGGCACAGAGGGAAGGCTGACTCGAGCCAGAGTCGCCTGAAGGCTTAGTAGGCTTCTTTGCCAGGGCCGAGAGCAGGGCATGGGAAGCAGTCTCTCGGTGTACACCGGTGAGAAAGTGCCATCTTTCTTGCATGGTATGCCCCCACTTTTTGCTGAATTGCTGAATGTACTTTGACTGAGTGTGCCCTGGGCCCTGCCAATCAGGTGCCCAGGGCCTATGTTCCTTCCCTAAAAACTGTGCTGAAACCTAAAACCCAAATTGGCAAAACCTGGCCACATGTCAGCCCCTGGTAAATGGTACACTAGGTACCCAGGGCCTTGTGACCAGGGAAGGCCCTTAAGGGCTGCAGCACTTATTGTACCACCCTTAAAGGCCATGTACCCAGACACAAAAACACTGCCCTTGCAGGCTGAGTGTCTGAGTAGAGGACAAAACAGAGTCGACATGTGTGCCATGCCCACAACATACATCAGCCACCCTTCTAGCTGGGTGCCCTATGCCCTAGGAGCATGAGCCCTGTGCCCCTACAGTACCCAGGTCCATTCCTGGCCCCTGTAAGTGCAGTGCTGCCATTTAAGAGTATATGGTGCTGGGAGATCGTCAAACACGAACTCCACAGCACCAGGATGGCTCCATTGAAGACAGAGAAGTTTGGTATCAAACCTCTCAGCACATTAAACCCGCACTGATGCCAGTGCAGGATTTAATGTACAATGCATGACAGAGGGCATCTTGGAGATGCCCCCTGAACCCAACCTACAATCCACGTCTGGTCTGAGGGGCTGCCTAGACTGCCACACAGCAGATATGTTCCTGGACCCCTGGGTAGAGAGCCATCCGCTCTCCTAGGCCTGCAACAATGCACATCCTGGGCGAGGTGCTAGGTCTCCTCCCACAGGCTGGGCAGGGGAAGCTTCAAAGGCATGCCGTATTTGTGAACCTCTCCAGGCCACTTGCTGTACTCCGCAACTGACCCCTACCGGTTCTAAACTCCCACTCTGGCAGGAAGACTGGCCGGAAACCCCACAAAAGGACAGGGGGTGTGCCAGCCTCTGCCAAACCCACCCCTCATGTGGGGAAGGCAAGGTGAAGCACATATCCGGGCTCTCGCCATCTTGATGATGGGGAGCCCTGCCCAATCAGGACTAGGCCACTGCCCCCCCTCCCACAGGAGAGTGGCAGGATAAGGGGTGTACCAACCCCAGGGCAGGGACCCCAGTGGTCAATGCCCTTTACCTACCTGTAACGCCCTTAAATGTAGATTTAGGGGCACCCTGAACCTTCCTTCCTGAGATCCAGATTCCTAAACAGCAAAGAAGAAGATCAAGAAGAAAGAAGATCTGCCGTGCAGCTGCTAACAAGAGGAAGATACCAACTGCTTTGGCCCCAGGCCTACTGGCCTGTCGACCCTCGAACCTGCTCCTGCTAAATGTAGGTCAGGTAGGCACCCAGGAGCTGGGCACAGGTGACCGCAGGGCACCGGGCACAGGATTGTCTCTTTGCGTCTGGAAAAATTAACCTCAGCTGGTCGCTGTTGGAGGGGTCCCTGGTTCTGAGCCTGCAGGGGTCGTCAAGAGCGTCGAGGTGGGTCCTTGGGTGCTGGATTCTTGGTCACAGTCGCCAGGGGGACGTCCTCTGGGTCTTTGTCCACTCCGGCACAGGCCAGGCTTGGCGGGTGCAGAGTGTGCAGGAGTCGCTGTTCCTGGTTGGCACCAGGGGCTGGTTACTTGCTTTGAGCAGAACCACTGTTTGTGGGAGTCCCAGTCATTTAGAGTCACAAGGCAGTCGGGTCTTCCGGGGTTTGAGGTTGCTGACCACTGGAGACGCCGGGTTTTAGCAGGAGCAGGTTCGAGGGTTGACAGGCCTGTAGGGCTGGGGCCAAGTCAGTTGGTGTCGTCCTCTTGTTAGCAGCTGCACGGCAGGTCTTCTTTCTTCTGGCTTGTTTCGGATTCGGGATCGGAGGAAGGAAGGTTCAGGATGCCCCTAAATAGTGAATTTAGGGCCTTACTGCTCGCTCACACTATCACAAATAGAGAGTAAGATGCGATCTACTTTTACCTCTGCATACCTTTAGGGTTCCACAGGACTCTGTGCACACTATATATCATTTTGGTATAGTATATACAGAGCCAGCTTCCTACACCTGTGTAATTTAGCCTCCCCAGCGATATTGATCTCATGTACACCATTAGCTGACCTCTCCTGATCTCCAAAACAGAGCCTGCAGTGTGAATCCAGAGGCTCCGCCCGACTGTGACCGAATCTGGTAAGAAGACTCAGTAGTTCAAAGGCACCCTTGCCCCCAGGCCTTGGTATGCTGAACACAGCCTCTATGACCCCTTACATGTCTACTTATCTCTGCTGTTGGCCTTCCTCCTGTGAGAAAGTGGCTCTGTATATACTGTTCCCTAATAGGTACAGGGTGTACAGAGTCCACAGTCCCCCAGAGGCTGATAGAGGTCAAAGTTAGGTATGACCTTACTCTCAAAAGTGGTAGCTTGGTCGAGCAGTAAGGCAGTACCAGAGGACAGTGTAAAGCATTTATTGTACACACTCAGTCAGCAAATGGTTTCACACACTCAATAACTGAACTCTAGGCCAATGTTTTATATATATAAAATATATGCTTGTTTTATTTTTAGAACCACAAAGGGGGTAAAAATATACTTTCTCAGAATGAGAGGTTGAATATAAATACTTTTGCCTTAAGCAATACATTTTTGTAAACAGGCACAGTTGGTTGCAATAAACAATCCTATTTCCTAAACATAACAATGCATTGAGCTCAATGGTAAATTCAGGTTATTTGTAATAAATTACTTTTCAGATTACTTTTGGAATTCCAGGTCTGGCTCCTAGAACCAGCTTTGGGTCAGTATTCAGAATCAAGTGATGAAAGTCGACTTAATAACTGTAATGATTTTTAAATAATATTTAGCTATTTCAAAAGTTAGCACTTAGAAAATATTTCAAAGAAAACATTCAATGGATCTCTATGGCAAGAAATTCAAATTGCAGGTAGAGTACTTTATCGTTACTTTAGTAATCCAGGACTGGGTACCTAGACCCAGGACTGGGGTCCTTATCAAAAGCAGGTAAGTAATTTCGTTTGCAGAAATGGTACGATTTTAAAAGAATATTTCAAATTTGCAAAAATAGACACTTAGAAGAAATTTCACAGAAAAGCAGACAATGGTTTCCTATGGGAGAAAAATGAGTTAGAGGTAAGTATAGTTGTGAACACTTTTCAGGGTCAGGGCTGGGCACCAAGATCCAGCACTGGGAGCTCACCTAGGAGCAGGTGAGTAAATTAGTTTTTGTCACTTGGCTGATTTTTGGTGAATTTTTGCAGTTTTGAAAAGTTCACACTTAGAAGATTTTTGAAGAAAAAGCCAGTCAATGTTACCCTATGAGGAAAATGAAGTTAGCGGTTTAAGGGTAAGTACTCGACTGGCAGAGTTGAAATTCCGGGCATGGACTCAGGGGTCCCCCAGTGTCAGGTAGGTACAGTTGGTTCACCCTCAGCGGTTTCAGGACGGCCGGGTGCAGAGAGAGTTAGGCCCAATGTTATCCTATGAGGGATAGGGGGGCCTTGGTTGGTGGCTGCTGTCTGGCAAGCCACGCGGCTGTGGGAGCTGGGCTCCTGATCACTTACTCAGGGCAAGTGGGGAAGTAGGTTAGTGTAGAGAGGGCACTGCCAGGGCCACTCGGGCGGCTGGGTGCAGGGTGCTTTTGAGCCTTCGGGCGCTCAATGGAAATCAATGGGAATGTTCCGGTTTGGAAAAAAAGGCTGCAGGCTCGGGGACGAGGATGTTTCAGGTGCCACCACCACTTCGAGAGGTAAGTTGGGTAGTTGTAGGTTAGGTGGGTACCCCGGGATTGGGCACAGGGGGCCGCAGGGCGCCAGGTGCAGGGGTGCCTTTTGACGTCGGGAATCTTACCCTCTGGTTGATCGCGGTTGGGGTGGCACTTGGTTCTGAGGCTGCAGGCTTCTTCCGGGATGTCGAGGGGGGTCCTTGGGTGCCGGACTCGGGGTCACAGTCGCCGTGGGGTCGTCCTCAGGGTCTTTGTCCACTCCGGCACTGGCCAGGCTTGGCTGGTGCAGAGTGGGTTGGGTCCGCTGTTCCGGGCTGCTGCCAGGGGTTAAAAATAGGTTTCTTGAGTAGAGCCTCTACTCATGGGAGTCCCAGAGGCTTAGAGCCAAAAGGTAGCCAGGTCCTCCGGGGTTGGTGAGGTTGCTGGCCACGAGAGATGCCGCGCTGGTGCAGGTTTGAGAGTCGACAGGCCGGTAGGGCTGGGGCCTAAGCAGTTGGTGTCTTCTTCTCTTTTTAGCAGCTGCAGGGCAGGTCTTTGTTCTTCTTGCTCTTCTTGTAATTTTCTATCTGGAATCTAAGGAAGGAAGGTTCAGGGTGCCCCTAAATACTAGATTTAGGGGCGTTACAGGTAGGTGAAGGCCAGGGACCAATGGGTCCTTGTCCTGGGGTGGGTACCCCCCCTATCCTGCCTCTCTCCTGTGGGAGGGGGGCAGTAGCCTAATCCTGATAGGGTAGGGCCTCCCATCTTCAAGATGGCGAGAGCCCGGAGATGTGCTTCACCTCGCCTCCCCCACCTGAGGGGTGGGGTGGGCAGGCTGGCACATCCCCTGTCCTTGTATGGGGTTTCCGGCCAAGCTTCCCGCCAGAGTGGGGGGTTGCAGTGGCCTGGGGAAACTCCAAATGGCGGCCTGCCTTTGAAGCTTCCCTTTGCTCATCCTGGGGGAGGAGATTTCTCACCTCACCCAGGATGTGCATTGTTGCAGGCCCGGGAGAGCAGGGGCTCTCCCACCCAGGGGTCCAGCAACGTGTCTGCTGTGTGGCAGCCTGGGCAGCCTCAGAGCAGACGTGGATTGTAAGTTAGCTGTAAGGGGGCATCTCTAAGATGCCCTCTGGGGTGCTTAGTACATTAAATCCTACACTGGCATCAGTGTGGGTTCAATGTGCTGAGAAGTTTGATACCAAACTTCCCAGGCTTCAGTGTTGCCAATATGGTGCTGTGGAGCTCGTGTTTGACAAGCTCTCAGCACCATGTACTCTTAAATGACAGCACTGCACTTACAGTGCCCAGGAATTGACCCGGGTACTGTAGGGGCACAGGGCTCCTGCTCCTGTGCCCACACCATAGGCGTAATGCACCCAGCTAGAGGGGTGGCTGACATATGCCTTGGCAGTGTAGGTGATGGGCATGGTACACAGTGATGTGTGCCATGTCGACTCTTTGTTTTGTCCTGCACCCAGACACTCAGCCTGCAAGTGCAGTGTGTGTGTAAGGGTACAGGGCCTCTGAGGGTGGCACAATGAGTGCTGCAGCCCTTAGAGGCCTTCCCTGGCCACAAGGCCCTGGGTACCTAGGGTACCATTTACTAGGGGCTGACATGTGGCTAGGGTTTGCCAATTTGGAGTTTGTGTGGTTTAAGGAAGGAACATAGGCCCTGGGCACCTGATTGGCAGGAACCCAGGGTACACTCAATCGAAGTACATTCAGCAATTTAGCAAAAAGTGGGGGCATACCATGCAAGAAAGATGGCACTTTCTCACACCTCCTGCAACCTTCGGTGACAAGCCTACAGTGTTTGCCGAAAGAAGAATCTCCATTGAAAAGCATTAGGCACTCAACGTCAAAATTGCACCCTGTACCAATGGTGGTGTATGTTTGGTGCTGCTTTGTGCCCCCCACCTGTGCTTAACCGAACCCCCTAAGCTTGGCTCTTGCAACCAATCTACATACCTGCAAGCAGTGTGGCTACAAGCATCCCCTGTCTCCAATGTAACACATTGGGACGAACGCCGATTTTGACCCCTGCACCAAGCCACCACTGTGCTGCTGGTGGTGCAGTACTGGTACTCACCTGACCCTTGCAACTTGCAGATTTTTGGTCCCGAAGACTTGAATTTTAAGAGCGTTACTCATCTGTTTAACCACGATATGATTTTCTCCATAGGATAACATTGAACATTTCTGAAAAGTTTTTAAGTTTCTATTTTTCAAAGTGACAAGTATTTCTTTTCAAGAATGTACTTACCTTAATGCAAAGACGTTGGTTTTAAAATAAAATACAAACTAAGATATTTTTCTAAAATAGGTCAGGATCTCCTTCTTGAGTAGTGTGCCCATTATTGGTCCAAGTTGTACAATAAGAACAAGTTACTTACCTTCGGTAACGATGTATCTGTAAGAAACATTAGTTAGTTAGATTCCTCACCATAGAATATCCCCAGGCATCAGACTGGATCCGGAAGATTTTTCGTCAGCAATACCCCTTGGGCGTCGCTAGGCGTCGTCTGCGGCTCCGCGTCCGTCGTCGGCGTCGTGCGCCGGGATGACGTCGGAGTACTTAGACGCCGCCCTCGCGCGCTGAAGTCAGTTCTTGTACATAGCCTTCCGCGCCAGGAACGCAGAGCCATGCAAAGACCGACACTGGTGCCAAAAATAAAATCTAGGGGCCTGAAAGGACAACCTTAACCCTAGATGTCAGTTCGCAGAACGGGGAGGATGGGAGGGTCGGTGAGGAATCTAACTAACTAATGTTTCTTACAGATACATCGTTACCGAAGGTAAGTAACTTGTTCATCTGAAAGAAACACGTTAGTTAGATTCCTCACCTTAGAATAGATACCCAAGCAATACCATCCCCGGTGGTGGGTCTGCGAACCAAGATCACACCAGAAAGTCCTGGAGGACAGAACGGCCAAAGAAGCCATCCCTCCGGACTTGGCTGTCAAGGCAATAATGCCTGGCAAACGTGTGTAACGAAGCTCACGTCGCCGCCTGACAGATGTCCTGCAAAGGGACTCCCCGTCCCAAGGCAGTAGTAGCCGCCGTGGCCCGAGTAGAATGGGCGCGCAGCCCAACGGGAGGTTCCTTTTTAGCCAAGGAATAGCAAATTTTTATACACAAAACGACCCACCGAGAGATGGTCCGTTTGTGCACCGCTTTCCCCTTCTTAGCGCCCACGTACCCAACAAAAAGCTGGTCGTCCACCCGGAACTGTTTAGTGCGGTCCAGATAAAAGGAGAGCGCACGTTTTGGGTCCAGAGGGTGGAGCCTCTCTTCCTCTTTGGAAGGAGGCGGAAAGAAGGTGGGCAAGGTGACAGACTGCCCAAGGTGAAATGGAGGCACCACTTTAGGAAGAAAGGAGGGACGAGGCCGAAGGACAACCTTGTCCGGATGAACAGATAGAAAAGGAGGCTTTGAAGATAAAGCCTGGAGCTCACTCACCCGTCTAGCCGAGGTGATGGCTACCAGAAAAGCAGTCTTAAGAGTCAGAAGACGAAGAGGACAATTGTGAAGAGGCTCGAAGGGAGCGCACATCAGGAATGTCAATACCAGATTCAAGTCCCACTGAGGCATTACAAAAGGGACAGGAGGGAACGTGTGTGTAATGCCTTTGAGAAAGCGTGTAACCACAGGGGACTTGAAAAGAGAAGGCTGATCAGGAAGCCGCAAGAAGGCGGAGATGGCAGCAAGATAACCTTTCAGGGTGCCCAGGGCAGAGCCCTGCCGGGCCAGAGAAAGAAGGAAGAGGAGAACCTCAGAAAGAGGGGCGGAAAGGGGATCCACAGCCTTTGCTGTGCACCATGCCACAAATTTGTTCCACCGGCAGGCGTATACCGACTTTGTGGAGGGACGCCTGGCTGCCAGAATGATATCACAGACTTCAGGAGGCAAGTCAAATGGCATCAACTGCCGCCGCTCAATCTCCACGCATGGAGGTGGAGGCTGGACAGGTTCGGGTGGAGGACCGTCCCCTGCTGCTGCGACAGAAGATCCTCCCGAAGGGGCAGACGTATCGGGGGATCGGTCAACAGACTGAGTAGCTCGGGATACCAGTATCTTCGTGCCCAATCCGGAGCCACCAAGATGACTTGGGCCCGGTCGTGCCTGATCTTCTTCAGCACTCTGGGCAGAAGTGGTATAGGCGGAAAGGCGTACAACAGACCGCAACTCCACTCGTGACGAAAAGCGTCGCCGAGCGAGTGCCGCCTTGGAAATTCCAACGCGCAGAACTGCTGACATTGCGCGTTCTCTTCGGTGGCGAATAGATCTAACCAAGGCTCTCCCCACTGCTGAAAGAGACCTTGCGCCACTTCGGAGTTCAGAGGCCATTCGTGATCCATCATGCACCGGCGGCTGAGTTCGTCTGCTCTGGCGTTCAGAGAGCCCGCCAGATGTTGAACCACTAGGGTGACGCCCTGGTGTTCCAGCCATGTCCAGAGGCGCAGAGCCTCCTGACAAAGGGTCCACGACCCCACCCCGCCCTGTTTGTTGCAATACCACATGGCGGTGGTGTTGTCCGTGAACACCTGCACGACACTTCCCCTGACAGAGGGAAGGAAGGCTTTCAGTGCAAGCCGGATCGCTCTCAACTCCAACAGGTTGATGTGGAGACGAGACTCCGCCGGAGACCAGAGGCCTCTGATCTCCGCCTCCCCCATATGGCCACCCCAACCCAGGAGGGACGCATCCGTCACTACGACATGCTCCGGTTGGGGAAGGGAGAGGCTCTTGCCCTTGACCCACTCGCGGTCCGTGAGCCACCACTGCAACTGCTGTGCAGTGCCCTCCGAGATCAAGACATGGTCGGACAGGTTGCCGTGATGCTGGGCCCACTGAAACTTCAGGTCCCACTGCAGAGCCCGCATGCGCCGCCTGGCGTGATGCACTAGTAGGATGCAGGAGGCCATCAGCCCCAGAAGCCGCAACACTAGCCTGACCGAAACCCGGGATAGAGGCCGAAAGATGGGAATCAGGGCCTGTATATCCCGGACCCGCTGTTCCGGTGGATGGACCCGGAACTGCGCCGAATCGAGAACCGCTCCGATGAAGAGGAGCTTCTGAGAGGGACTCAGGTGTGACTTCGGCACGTTGATGGAAAACCCCAGCAAATGCAGGAGATCCGCCGTAGTCTGGAGGTTGGAGACGACTGCCTGGGGCGAGCCCGCCTTCAACAACCAGTCGTCGAGATAGGGGAAGACTGAAACCCCTGATCTGCGCAGATGAGCTGCGACCACCGCCAACACTTTCGTGAACACCCGAGGGGCACTGGTGAGGCCGAAGGGGAGCACGGTAAACTGAAAGTGCTCTTGGCCCACCGTGAACCGCAGATAACGCCGGTGGGCCGGCAGGACGGGGATATGAAAATATGCGTCCTGCAAGTCCAACGCTACCATCCAGTCTCCAGGGTCTAGGGCAGCTAAAACCTGAGCCAACGTTAGCATCTTGAACCTGTCCTTTCGGAGGAAGGCATTGACGTTCCGGAGGTCCAAGATAGGGCGTAGGCCCCCCTTGCCCTTCTTGGGAACCAGAAAGTAGTGGGAATAACAACCACGACCTACTTCTGGACTCGGAACGCGCTCGACGGCCCCCTTGGCCAAGAGAGACGAAACTTCCTCGCGGAGAAGATGCAAATGATCCCCCGAGATACGGTGGTGCTGCGGTGGCATGGCTGGAGGGGTCGTCTCGAAGGGGAGGGAGTAGCCCCTTCGGACTATTTGCAGCACCCACCTGTCTGATGTTATGGACCGCCAGTGGAGCAGGTGATGGCGAACTCTGCCGCCCACTGGCGTGGTATGGGCCTGAAAGCTCGGACTAGGAGGGCTTTGAGGCGGATGCTGCCGGGGTGGAAGTGGGCTGACTACGTCGGCCTCCATTTCCGCCACGGCGGAAGCCACGTCCGCGACCGCGCGCAGGTTGGTTCTGCGGCTGGTGGCTTTGCGGACGTGAGGAGGCGCCCCTTCCTTGGCCACGAAAGGGGCGAAAAGCGGAGGTGTGCGCCCGCGGAGCCGAGAGGCCCAAGGACTTGGCCGTAGCCCGGGAGTCCTTAAAGCGGTTCAGCGCACTGTCCGCCTTCTCACCAAACAGGCGAGTGCCATCAAAGGGCATGTCCATGAGGGTGGTCTGGACATCCCCGGAAAATGACGTGGACCGCATCCAGGCGTGGCGGCGGAGCGCCACCGTGGTTGAAATCGCCCGACCCAGCGAGTCCGTGGTGTCAAGCCCACATCGTATGGCGTGCCGTGCTGCATCCCTCCCATCGGCCAAAGCCTGGGTAAGACGCGTCCGGACCTCCTCCGGACACAGGGGCAGCACGTCCTCCACCGTATCCCACAGGGAATGGGAATAACGGTCCAAGAGACAGGCGGTATTTAAGGACCGCAGGCCCAAACTAAGGGACGAGAACAGTTTCTTGCCAAACTGCTCGAGTCTCTTGGAATCCCGGTCCGGCGGAGCGGTCGGGAAGGAGGATTGGGAGGTAGAGGCCTGGATAACCAGACTCTCGGGGGTGGGGTGTTGGGACAGGAAACTGGGGTTGCCCGGAGCAGGGCGGTGGCGCCTGGCAACGTTCCTATCCACAGGAGGAACTGTGGAGGGCTTGGACCAGGTGCCCTGCAGAACGTCAGTGAGGGCCTCGTTGAACGGCAGCAGAGGCTCAGTGGAGCTTGCTGAGGTTTGAAGTACCTCAGTGAGGATGTTAGTCCTCACAGCCACGGCAGGCAACTCGAGCCCAAGGGCCTCGGCCGCCTTGCGCAGCACCACAGAAAATGCTGCACCCTCCTCCGAAGCCACGGTCGGAGGAGAAGTGAATCCAGTGTCTGGCGAGGTGTCCAGCCCACTGGCCTCCCCCAGTTCATCTGCCCAGTCCTGAGAAAGCTGTGACTGAACAGCCATAGGGTCCTCGAACCCCTCCCAGTCGCCCCCTTCTTCCGATTCCTGATAAACAGGAGGAATGATCGGAACCGGACTGTAGAGATGGTAGGACTCAAGCGGCGTCAGATGCGGCGTCGGTCGACGCCGCTGCGGCGCCGGGTCCGGATGAGGGCTAAACTGGGGTGTCGGCGCCAAAGGCGTCGGCGCCGCCGGAGGTGTAGGCGTGTGCGCCGGCGGCACCGGTGACGGCGTCGGTGGTTCAGGCGTCGGCGCCGGTGGAGGAGTGACTAGGTCAACCGGCGTCGACTGGGGCCCAGGCATGGGCCCCGCGGGGACCTGCAGCGTCGAGACCGGAGTCGTCGACGGCGCCGGGGCCGGAGCCGCCGGCAGGCAAGATCGCCCAGTCGAGTCCGCGGGGCCCGAAGGCGCGCCAGCGGGCGTCGACGGCGGGGCTAGGCTCCTCATGGCCGAGAGGAAGGCACTGATCTCCGCCGGCGCCGCGTCAGTCCCAGGGACCGGAAGGTATGGGGGCGGACGCGGCAACTGCGGCTCCGCCGGAGCCGCGGGGGTGGAACCACCCTGACCCTCGGCCGAGTCGCGCGACCGGCGAGGGGAGTCCGAAGAGCGGTGTCGCCTCTTGGACTTCTTTGAGCGTTTGGACTTACCCGACGACTTGGAGCCGGACAATCGATGGCGTCGGCTAGGGCTCCGCGAGCGATCCTTGGACCTCCTCCTGGACCGGGATCGCGCAGGACGCGGAGCCGAGTGGCGAAGCTCGAGAAGCTTGTGGGACCGCTCCCGCCTAGCCTTCGAAGTCAGGGCCTGGCAGTCGTTGCACGACTCCGCGTCGTGGTCGGGGCCTAAGCAGTAGAGGCACCGGCGGTGGTGATCGGTCACCGACATCAGTCGATGGCAATCCTCGCAAGCCTTGAACCCAGGCATCCTACCGGCACCAGATGTCGACAGACAAGGATCAAAAATGATCAAAAAGGATTTAGTCAAAAAAGACTAAAAGGGGTAGCTCTCCCGGATCTGCGCTTACTGGCGCGGAAAAAAGAAGAACTGACGTCAGCGCGCGAGGGCGGCGTCTAAGTACTCAGAGGACGTCATCCCGGCGCACGACGCCAACGACGGACGCGGAGCCGCAGACGACGCCTAGCGACGCGCAAGGGGTATTGCTGACGAAAAATCTTCCGGATCCAGTCTGACGCCTGGGGATATTCTAAGGTGAGGAATCTAACGTGTTTCTTTCAGATATGTCTTATACTCGTCTGCATTAGGCCCAAGGCTGCTCACGTACACTACCACTAATAGCACACTTTACGTTTTACATTGAGCCCTGTACACTTGTGGGGAACCCCTGGACTCTGTGCACAGTATAACCACCTAGTGGTAATCTTATATACAGAGTTAACTTCATACACTATGGGCAGAGTTGTTCCTGATTATAACTACCTACTGGTTAGCCCCAGTAGGAGACTTGGAGATATAGATTGAATATGCTACTTACCAGTATGCATCTGTTCTTGGCATATAGGGCTGCTGACATTCATATCTGTGCATAGATCGCCGCCTAGTGGTGGGTCCGGATGTTTGCACGTTGTTGTCCTGGAAGAGTCTTCGAAGTATCACGAGATAGGTGACTCCTCCCCTGGACCACAGTGCGCATGGGCATCCTCTCCATCCTTAGATTGTTTTTCGCCATTGTGGCAGTGATGGAGTAGATACAGTAAGTGATGACCATGCTATACAGTAATTCTGAGAGCTGCAGCTGCTACAGGCGCCGGGGAGGAGGGTGGGCGATATGAATGTCAGCAGCCCTACATGCCAAGAACAGATGCATACTGGTAAGTAGCATATTCAGTTCGAGGCATGTGGGCTGCTGAATTCATATCTGTGCATAGAATACATAGCAGTACCTCCTATTAGCGGCGGCTACCAGTGCCAGCTGCAGCAGTCTGAAAAAGAGTTTTGAGAACAGCCTGTCCTACAGCTGCCTGCTGTTTTGAGTGTACATCTACGCAGTAGTGTTTGGTAAATGTATGTATAGTGGACCATGTGGCTGCTCTACATATATCCTGTAAAGGAATGTTTCCCAGGAAAGCCATGGACGCCCCTAACTTTCGTGTTGAGTGGGCTCGTGGGGGAATCGTTAGTGAGCGTTTAGGTTTTTGATAGCAAATTTGAATACATTTAACGATCCATCTGGCTATACCTGCTTTGGAAATGGCGTTGCCCTTGTGTTGTGGAGAAAAGGCAACGAAAAGTTGTTTTGTCTTTCTAAAGTCCTTAGTTCTGTCTATATAGTACATGAGGGTCCTTTTTACATCTAGTGTATGGAGCATTCTCTCAGCGACATTTTGTGGATTTTGAAAGAAAACAGGCAGTTAAATGGTTTGATTCATGTGGAACTGCGATATTACTTTAGGCATGAATTTGGGGTTGGTACGTAGTACGACCCTGTTTGCGTGAACCTGTATGAATGGCTCTTGACTGGTTAGTGCCTGGAGTTCACTAAGTCTTCTTAACGAAGTGATTGCTACTAGGAAAGCTACTTTCCAGGTGAGGAATTGAATCTCACATGAGTGGAGAGGTTCGAAGGGTGGACCCATCAGTCGGGTGAGGACCAAGTTGAGGTTCCACACCGGTGCTGGTGGGTGCCTTGGGGGAATCACTCGTTTAAGTCCTTCCAAGAAGGCTTTGATGGCAGGCACTCTGAATAAAGAGAGGTGCTGCTTGTTTTGGAGATAGGCTGCTATTGCGGTTAAATGGATACGGATTGAGGTGTATGCCAGATTGCATCGGTATAGTTGTAAGAGGTAACAGATTATGTTTTGAATGGATGCGTCTAGCGGGTTAATGTCATTGTTGGTGCAGTAAATGACAAACCTCTTCCATTTAGCTGCATAGCAAGCTCTGGTAGTGGGTCTCCTGGCCTCCTTGATGATCTCCATACAGTCAGGTGGCAGGTTTAGGTAGCCAAACTCTAGGACTTCAGGAGCCAGATTGCCAGGTTCAGCTGTTGCGGATCCGGGTGCTGAATTTCGCTATGGCTCTGCGTTGAGTGCAGGTTTTATCCGCAGCCTTTGATGCGGCACCACAGAAAGTTCCAGAAAGGTGGTGTACCATGGCTGGAGCGCCCACGTTGGAGCAACTAGGATGAGTGTCAGTGAGTGCTGTCGCAGTTTGCGTGCCACCAGCAGTATTAATGGCGCTGGGGGAAAAGCGTACGCAAATCTGCCGGACCAGTTCATCCATATCGCATTGCCCTGCGATTGCGGATGTGGGAACCTGGCGGCAAAGCTTTGGCATTTTAGTTTGTGGCGAATAGGTCTGTCTCTGGATGACCCCACTGTTGGAAGTACGGTTGGAGTACTGATGGGTGTAGCTCCCACTCGTGCATCTGGTGGCTGTGTCTGCTGAGCAGATCCGCCATCTGGTTGTCCTTGCCGGGGGAGGTGTTCCGCCATGAGGAATATGTTCCTCTGAATGGCCCACTTCCACATGCTCTGAGCCAGGTGAGACAACTGTGGAGAGTGTGTTCCTCCCTGCTTTTGTATGTAGTACATGGCAGTCATGTTGTCCGTCCGGATCAACACGACTTTGTTGCACAAGTGTACTTTGAATGCCTTCATGGCGAGGAAGATTACCATCAGTTCCAGAACGTTGATGTGCATCTTCTTTTGTTGTGTCGTCCATAGTCCCTGCACTGTGTAATTGAGTACATGAGCTCCCCATCCCTGGAGAGAGGCGTCCGCCGTCAGTATTATTTGTGGAATAGGCTCTTGAAATGGTCGGCCCTTGCAAAGGTTTTGTGGATTCCACCAATGCAGAGAGTTGTATGCCCGACCGCTCACCAACACTAGGTCTTTTAATTGCCAGTGAGCCTGATTCCATTGACGTGCCAAGCACTCCTGAAGCGGGCGCATATGTAGTCTCGCGTGCGGGACTATGAAAATGCAGGAGGCCATCATGCCTATCAACTGCATGAACACTCGCACAGGAAGGGAGTGTTGGGGTTTGAACTTTGAGATCAGCAGTTGCATGCTGTTGATCCTCACTAAATTTGGCTGAGCTGAGGCTGCCAGAGTGTCTATGGTCGCGCCCAGGTAATGCTGTACGGGTTGTAGATGTGATTTTGGGTAATTTAGTGAGAATCCCAGACTGTGAAGAAGGTGAATGGTGAGGGACATGTGGCTGGCACATTGCTGGGCTGACTTTGCCTGAACAAGCCAGTCGTCCAGGTAAGGGTAGACATGAATGTGTTGTCTCCGTAGATGTGCAGCCACTGTAGCTAGGCACTTGGTAAAAACCCTGGGTGCTGTTGTCACGCCGAAGGGGAGGACTTTGAATTGATAGTGCTGTCCCTGAATAGTGAACCTGAGATATTTCCTGTGTGACGGGTGATTGGGTATGTGTAAGTACGCATCTTTGAGGTCTAGTGTGGCTAGGAAGTCTCCCTGGCTGAGCAGCGGGAGAACCTGCTGTAGGGTGAGCATATGGAAATGCTCTGACAGAATGTAGTGGTTGAGGGGTCTCAGGTCTAGTATAGGTCTGAGCGACCCGTCCTTTTTTGGGATTAGGAAGTACAGAGAGTACACCCCTGTCCCCTGCTGGGTGACGGGCACGACCTCCATCGCACCTTTTTGCAGCATACTTAGCACTTCCTGCTGCAATAATGCTAAGTGCTCTGCTGACATAGGACGGTGCTTTGGCGGTATTGTGGGTGGAGTGGAGGTTAATTCGAGACAGTAACCGTGCTGGATAATATCCCTGACCCACCTGTCCGTGGTGATGGTTTTCCACGTGGACAGGAACCGCTGGAGTCTCTCCCCGACAGGTGTTATGTGGTCGGGGGGAAGGGAGAGGGCGTCGCTGTTTGTTCTTGGGTGAGGACCTGGTGTTGCCGTAACCGCGTCCTCTGCCCTTGGTGCTGGAGCCACGATATCCACCTCTGTTGGTTTTATCGTAGGTACTCTGTGTGCCCCCTTTAGTGTATTGCTGCTGTGACCCCTGGCCTCTAGCTTCTCCCCTATTCCCGGGGCGACGAAAGGAGCCACTACGAAAAGTCTGCGTTTGCAGAGCCCCCATTGACTTCGCAGTGTCAGTGTCCTTCTTTATTTTTTCTAAGGTGGTGTCAACTTCTGGGCCGAATAAGTAGTCGGGGTTGACTGGCTGATTCAGGATGTTGTTTTGAATCTCTGGTTTGAATCCGGAGATTCTTAACCAAGCATGTCGTCGTAACATGACGCTGGTGTTAATTGCCCTTGCAGCTGTGTCGGCAGCATCTAGTGCGCACTTAATGGATGCGTTGGTAAGAAGTTGTCCCTCTCTGATGAGGAGCTCCGCTGCCTCTTTGTATTCGTCTGGCAGATGCTGGAGTAGTGACTCTAGCGTGTCGTAGTGTGAACGATCATAGCGAGCCAGGAGGGCCTGTGTATTGGCAATGCGCTACAGGTTTGCTGCTTGAGCTGCAATTCTTTTGCCTGAGGTCTCTAGCACCTTGGACTCCTTGTCTGGGGGAGGAGCATCACCTGTTTGCGAGTGGGCTAGTTTGCGAGCGTTAGCAACCACCATGGAGTCCAGAGGTAACTGACCTCTAATGTACATAGGGTCCCCGGGCGCAGGTTTGTATTTTTTTTTCAATTATGGGGTTTAGCACCAGTGCCCTGGTTGTTTCCTTGAAAATGTCCTTTGCAGGTTTCAGAACACCTTTCAACATGGGCAAAGTTTTTACAGTTCTCTCGGAGGAGGCGAAAGTGTCCACTAAGAAGTCTTCCTCAACTGTGTCAGAGTGGAGTTGTACTCCATGATTGGCTGCAGCCCGTTCTTTGAGGGCATTGAAGGCAGCAGTTTCCTCTGTGGGAGATGTTTTTGCGCCGTAAAGCTGCGTGTCCTGGGCATCTGTTGCGGCACCCTGGTCTGTAGGGTCATCCCAAGCTTGATCTGGGTGGTGCTGCTCTTCAGGATCGATATCCCTAGGGTAGGTGGTATCATCACCTATGTAATCCTCCATTGCGTCCGTGTCGGAGGGCGTAGGAGAAAAGGACTGGGGATCCTGATCGGAGGTGTGCAAGCGTTCGTACAGAACCGGTTCCGACTCTGCTGGCAGTTTCTGCTTCAGAGGGATTCTGTAGGAGTCCAAGGCCTGCTCTGGCGTGACCTTCCGTTTTTGGAGTACGAGTCTGCCAGTGTCGGCGTCTATGAATTGTGACTGTGAAGGCTCAGTAGGAGAGTGTCCAGTAGAAGGGGACTTTGTCTGGCGGACACGTGTTCGGATCTCGAACATCTTCGGCGCCGTGGATGGCGGCAAACCCAAAGTGATGTTGGTTGGTGCCGAGGGTGCCTTTGGAGCCTTGTTCGGGTCGGGGCCCGACGTGGACCAGAGGGCTGCCCGTTCCCTGATGCGTTGCAACGACGCCGCGACTTGCCGCACCGAGAACGCCGAAGGTTCTTTGGTGCCGAGTGGTTCCGTAGAGGTAGGCGTCAACTGCTTCGGAGCCACAGGGTCATCGATCCGAGGAGAGGTATCAGCGGTCGTCGGAGCCGATGACTTGACGCGTGTCGCTGTCTTCGAAGTGGACTCCGATGGAGCGGCCATTTTGACTTTGGTGGTCGGGGCCGACTGCTTCGGTGCCAGGGGCCGAGGCGCTTTTGTGGGACCGATGGCCTTCCGTTTCGGGTCGGTACCGATATCTGCTGCAGCGAGTTCGGCGCCGAAATCCCTCTTAGTGCGTTCGGAGCCGATGGTCTGTGCTGGAGTGGAGGTCTTCGAGGGCTTCGAGCCGAACACTGCCAGTTTCACTTTTGGTTTCGGTGGAACTGGTGCGACGATTGGTTTCGGTTTCATTGAAGGGAAACCAGTCTTTTTTGGTAATAATGGCTCGTGCTGGATGTTCGAGGCCGGGCCCGAAGAACTTTGGGATTGATCTCGGGTAAGGCCTGGAGGCAATCCCTTGACCGGAGCCGTAGAATGACGCACTTTGATGGCCTCCGTTCCGACGGGTAGGCCTGGCTCTTCATCAGAGGTATCTTCTTCGGCCCCAAAGGCCTCATCGTAGTCTCCTACCTCGTCGACGGCTTCTTCCCTGTGAAAAAGCGCTTCATCGGCGTCTTCCGATCGGGAATCGTGTTCGGAAGCGGGGCTGGAGTTTACTTCTTCCACGCTCTCAACATCTTCGTCCTCGGTGCTGAAGATGTTGGCCGGGGCCGGTGCCGATTGCTGCGCTTCTAATCTCGCTGCCCGTCGATTCCGGAGAGTCTTCTTGGATCGGAATCGGGCACAGGCCATACATTTCGATTCGTCGTGATCCGGCGAGAGACATTTGTTGCATACCGGGTGGACGTCGATGTGTGGGTATTTGGCGTGGCATACAGGACACCGTTTGAATGGGGTCCTCGATTCCATCGTCGATGTAAGGTCGATGTTCGGATTAAACGGATCCGAAAAACTGGAAGAAGTTTCTAAACTAAGCAAGAAAGCAGTCGATACCGAGCGGGAACAGTACCGACGAAAACTAAAGGCCTTTTGGCCTTAAACTAAATTTTCCTAACTTGAGCTAAGATAAGCACATCCGAACCCAATGACGGAAAAAAACAATCTAAGAATGGAGAGGATGCTCATGCGCACTGTGGTCCAGGGGAGGAGTCACCTATCTCGTGATACTTCGAAGACTCTTCCAGGACAACAATGTGCAAACATCCGGACCCAACACTAGGCGGCGATCTATGCACAGATATGAATTCAGCAGCCCACATGCCTCGAACATATATGGTCTTTGTTTATATTTTTGTTGAGAGAAGCAAGAGCCAAATGGTCTGAAAGGCCAGAGCAAAAAGGCTTTCTTAGAAACATACTTGGACCCAACCATTAGATTATTGAACAAAATATCATGAGTATACTGAATGGGTGTACACAATCCAAAACAAGAAGTTAGCAAATCATGTATAGTGCAGGAAACATACATATCAACTGTTCCTAAACGTTCACAGAACACACCTCATAGATTGAGATGGTTCATTTATGGAAGTCAGCTTTTTTTTGTTGCACCACAGCGTAACCTTTGCTAATCCATAGCACAGGTTTAAAAAATGGTGCTGGCTGGACTCACAAGCAGTACATAATATTACCAATTAGTTCGACCACAGGTATCAAATAAGAATGTAGGCACTCATTCCAATTCTAGGTCAGGACTGGAGGCGAGGATTATGCCTTCTCTTCATTTTATTCAACAGCAGCCATTCAAAACAAGACTACATTTCCCATGAACCCTAGTGAAAACTGTAGTCAAACAAATTGTCCAATCCGGAACAGTCCTGGATCCTCCAATCAGGTAACACCAGCGTCCACATAGTCTGCCCTCACTAGCCCTTCCTACTCTTTCTTCGCTGCTGCGCAGCCGAGATAAGGGTTTCTCCTTATGCTGTTTATTGGAGTGTCTGCTCTTTATTGTACCATTTAATAGCTTTGACGGTTACTCGTGTTTTACACAGTGTGTGACTTGCTGCTTATGCTTGGTTAATGTACTTGCCCGTTTGGGAATTCTGCCACGCCTCGCGCTGAGATTGTTTATTTGCACAGTTTGCTCCGAGGCGGCGTGGCGGGTTCTCACTGGAAAATACTTGAGACTGCCACTCCCGTCTCCGAATATTGCTGCTCATTTGCTTTGGTTTTCTGTGTTTCAGACGAGTGCCCTGGTGAATCGAGCCACGGGAGCGGTTTCGCTCCTACGCGGCTCGTTTGGTGCGCTTGCGGACCTCCCGCCGTTAGGGGGCTTGAGAGGCCGTTCGCTACGGCGCGCGCATTCAAATCCTGAAGGGTTTGAGCACGCACAGTAGTTGCGAGCTCTGGCCTGAGGACGACGCCTCGACTGAGGTGTATTGCTAGCGCGATCAGGCAGTTACTATCATGGCCGATTGGTGTTCTACGCTCCGATTGGCACTTTTAAAGCAGAGTCGGTATTATTTCCTCACATGCCCGTCTAGGTCCATATAGAGCATCCTAACGCTCCGTGTTCACCTGTCCCAGGCCAGTTTGTTTGTTTTGAAATTACAAAATGCGCCAGACACGTGCCCAGGGTTCGCCCTTCATGGAAATTGCGAGTTTCTCGCCCTCAGTTCCGGCTGATACCCAGCCCGTAATACTTTTTTTCCCCAGTCCAGTCTGACCCCAGACTTTGCAATTTATAAGCTTATCACTTATACGTTTTGTTTTTTGCCCTCGTACACTATAGAATTTGAATATGAGGATGACTCCCAGGGAGGGGAGAATGCTCTGCCCGACCTGCAGTGGGATGATTAATTTTACGAAGCGGTGGATGCTTCGATTTACAGAGCCGTGGGTGAAGCTATGACCCCACTAGAAGAAAGGCTAACATAGAAGATTGACCAAGCGCTTGTGCGCCTAACCAGCCTCCCTATGGTCCCTGCACCTCCGATGACCCCTGTGGTCCCTACACCTCAAATGGCGGCTCCGGAACCCTCCCCTCCCCCAGCCAAACGCGGACGAGATGCGGGGATGGACACCAGTGCCTTTGACTGGCTAAAGCAGGCCTTTTTGGCTACCCAAACAATTTTGCCTCCAGGGGAAGCTCTTCCTCTGCCCCAAGGTCCTGCAGAGAACAACGGGGAACCCCGGCCTTCCAGACCCAACCAGTCTGCACCATCTGCTGACACACAAGTTACTACTTGTGTAATGATATATCTGTAAGAGACATTAGTTAGTGATAGATTCCTTACCTTAGAATATCCCCAGGTGTCAGAATGGATCCGGAAAGTTGTTAGCAGTGCCCCTGCGCGTCAGTAGGTGGCATCGTGCGGCTCCGCATCAGTCACTGGCGTCTTAAGCGTCGAGATTACGCCACGGAAAGTACTTAGGCGCCACCCATGCACGCTGACATCAGTTCTGTACACTACTTTCCGCGCCAGGAACGTAGAGCCATGCAAGATACGGACCAATGGTGCAGAAAACTAGGGCCCTAGGAGGGATGACCTTAACCCTAGTAACCAGTTCGCAGAATGGGGATGATGGTTGGGGCGGTAAGGAATCGATCACTAACGTCTCTTACAGATATATTGTTACACAAGTAGTAACAGGTGCATCTGAAAGAGACACCTTAGTGATAGATTCCTTACCTTAGAAGAGATACCCCAGCAAACCCGGTGGTGGGTCTGCGAACAAGATTACACCAGAAAGTCACGGAGCACGGAACGTCCAAAGAAGCCGTCCCTCCGGACTGGACTGTCAAGGCAGTAGTGCTTGGTAAACGTGTGCAGCGAGGCCCACGTAGCTGCCTGACCAATGTCCTGCAAGGGGAGGCCACATCCCATGGCAGTACTGGCTGTAGTTGCCCTGGTAGAATGGGAACGCAGCCCCACAGGAGGCTCCTTCTTAGCCAAGGAGTAACATGCTTTGATGCACAGAACGACCCACCGAGAGATGGTCTGTTTGTGCACTGCCGACCTTTTTTGGCGCTTACGTAGCCAACAAAAAGCTGGTCATCCACCCTGAACTGCTGTGTACGCTTTAGATCGAATGCAAGCGCACGTTTGGGGTCCAGACGGTGGAGCCTCTCTTCATCTCTTGAAGGAGGTGGAAAGAAGGTAGGCAAAGTGATGGTCTGCCCGATGTGGAAGGGCGTGACCATCTTTGGTAAAAAAAAAAACAAAAAAAAAAAAAAAAAAAAAAAAAAAAAGGACGGTTCCGTAACATCACCTTGTCCGGATGAATAGAAAGGAAAGGCGGCTTGGAAGAAAGAGCCTGGAGCTCACTCACTCTTCTGGCAGAGGTGATAAAGACCAGGAAAGACATCTTAAGAGTAAGACGCAAAGGACAGGTATGAAGGGGCTCGAAAGGAGCGCACATCAGATAGGTCAAAACAAGATTCAAGTCCCATTGAGGCATGATGAACGGCACTGGAGGAAACGTGTGTGTAACGCCTTTAGGACAAGCATTGGCACAGCCAATAGGTCTCGCCTTTGGGACCTTATAAGTGTTTAGCCATGCAACAGTTAATGTTGCAGGACGGATATTGTGCTGCATAACTAAATACTTATAAGGCCCCAAAAGCGAGACCTATTGACTATGCCAATGCTAGTTTGTTTTGACTTTAATATTCTTATATTTGATACCATAACCTATGGTCTGCAGACCCTTGTGGGTCCATGTCACCTGCTCAGCGGGGTACGCGATTGTTCTACTAATCCTAATTTTGAGATTAAGAAGGTAAGGTGTGTGTGCGTTTAGAAGTTAAAGAAGTAAAATTGGAAAATGTTAAAGCTTTCTATAAATGTGAAGGAATTTGAAATAGGAAGCTAAAAATTAAGTTGTCATCCTTAGCTTCATTCGTTGGGGCAGACAATGGGTGGTTTCAATTGAAGTGCCATCAGTGAGCATGTATTGGGAGCAAAAAAGACAGTGGTCTGCTAGTGGTTAGCAAATTCTTTTTTTTTAAAAATAATTATAATACAACTTTTGAAAACCTTCAACCTTCCATTACAACTTCGATGTTTCTATATTTGATTGTGAATTAAATACACACATTTTTAAAAATATTTTATTTGTTTGATCAATGATTGTTTCTGTATTTTTGTGTATTGTTTTCTGGTCCAAGTTGTCAATCTGTTAGAGGGACCCCAGCTTCCAATAAGGACTCCTTGGGGAGGGGGGGGGCCTGCATTCTATTATTGATTCGGTTTGAGTCGATAGAAGTCAAAAGGTTAAGCACCCCCGCATTAGCATATTATACCCCCATATGCTTGCTTTGCATAAGCTTGCCCTTCCCTTCACTAGCCCTGTCCCTTTAGTTACTTTCAGAATTGATAGCACTTAATTGGTTGATCTGGATGTAGCAAGTTATTTGTGTCTTGTTCGTTGACCACTGTGGTAGCTATTTTTAAAAAATGCATTCTCGGTTTCTAACCATACACACGTGTTTATTCCTACACTAAAGATTGAGTTTTATATCACCACTGATAGGTGCATAATAGACAAAAATGCCCCACTTCCAAACCTGGTCTTTTAGGCCCAGTAAAAAGCCTGTAGCACAGGATCTGTGGGTCCCAGGTCCCTGTGCAAGCAGCACTTTAAGGGTTTGGTAATTTGCAGATTTAGCGAGTCGCATCGGAAACAATCCCAATGTAGTCCAGTGTGCAACTGGGGCCATATGAGTGCGAAAAGGGGCAGTCTGCAGAAGCCATGTAGCATGAACGAATAGAATCTTAGAAGAGTAGAATCACTGGGTAACCCATTTATAGCTTTGGTGCTACAAGTGTTCTTTCGGCACCAGCACTTTCATAGTAGAAGTGTGCCTTTTCTAAAACGCGCAGTACCCGAGAGCCACTTTAAGAGCTGGAGGCTCCGCTGTGGGATCTTGGCCCCCGTGCCCTAGGTGTGGATTGGAGCGTAGGTTTGGCCTGCTTCTGCAACAGTTCAAAGACTTCTTCAGGCTTTCCATATTGGGATTAATGGCAGATCTTATAGGGGGTACACCTGTTAAAGGCAGGAGATCTGTATCCCATATAAACTACACTAATGAATAATGGAAGCGAATTAAGCAATGCACAGCTACGAATGTTTAACGTAGTTTATAAGGTGAATGCCATACTAGAAGTGGTATTAAGCGAGAAATGTAGAGTGGTAAACAGGATGGTGTGCATGCTGTAGCTTGAATGGATTCTATAAAGAATGGATTTTCAATCCAAATGAACTACTAATGTAATGCAGGTCATAAACCTAATTTGGTAGAGAAGTAGTCTACTTACAGTAGTGGTTGTTAGAAGTGCTCGAATATTTAGAATGTTGAATTGCTACCCATGGAGTGAAAATGTCATTTGAAGTCCTGTGGCGGATGTATAGGAGCGCTAGGAGGATCTTGTACACTGCAGACTTCCAATGCAGTGCACTTAGCAACCAACGCCTGTAATTGCATCTTTGCAATGTAAGCATCTGTGTATGGGAAGAACGTCTTTAGTCTTAGTTGTAAGTACAGGAATGTCAAAGAGAAAAAGTCACCTGGGGGCATAAAGTACACTGTGCACATGTGGAAGAATTACTGGTTGAGAAACTGCAACACGCTTAGACAAGTATTGGCAAAGCCAATTGTGTTGTATCTCGTGCAGTGCTGTCATGGATACATTCTTCATTCCAGGTAAGAATGGGATTTCTGCATCTTGGCAGTTGCTGCGGCGAGCTGGGGAAGAGTAGGACCTTTCCTTCCTGCGGGGGGTGCTATTGCCTAATAAATGCACTTAAATGCACCGCTTTGTGTGCCTCATACTTTACAAAAAGGTTTCGCCTACGACTAACCTATTGGCTTTGTCAATGTGTGTGGTTTTTTTTTGCAACATAGCAGCATGAGTTGCTGGTCAACATGGCTTAACGAAAAAAAAAAAACACCATGACTCGGTCAATACTGTCCACGTCATAGCGCTTTTAAAAAATTGTTTTTACTTTAAAATGCCTAATTGCACAAGCGCACACAGAACCCTACTTGCTTAGAGAAGTGCATGAGTCGGAGGGTGGGAGGAGTGGTGGGGGTGTACAAGGGGAGAAGAAAGGGATGGGGCGGGTATGGTGCAAGAGAAGAAACCTTCATGGGGTGAGTAATGGGAAGCAGGAAACAAAGGAAAAAGCAGAGGGGGATGAGGGAAATCTGTGGACAGGGGCATTTAGGTAATCAGTAGAATACGTAACAGAACCTACCCTTTACAATCACGTTTGTTAAAAAAAAAAAAAGAATTGCTCAATAATAAACGCTGTGATTGAAAACGATAACCTGCACAACTAAATGCTTAACATTGTTTGCATTGCCCCCAGACACAATAACCAGTCCCATCTCTGCTATGCCTCCAACACAACTGCATGAAACTTTCATGCAGCTGGCTATTAATCGGAGGCCGGTGAGATGAGAGGACGCGATAAACGCTGCCAAAGCCAAGACCTGATCTCCTGCTAAGTGGGCTAGGGCGCGGGATGGATGACACATACAAAGAATATGTCCGACTTTGCATATTAGCATATCACATACTGTGCTTCAATATGGCGCCGTGGAGACCATGACAACAATGGGCTTAGACAACGTCCAACCCAGAACTCACATGTGGCAATCATTGAATTTCTTCCGGCTGCTTACAGACTATAAAGACATTAATCTAAACGGTTGTGGCCGGACTGCCTTTGATCTTAAACGTTACACTGAGCAATAGTGTCAGCATTTCACGTCACTTAAACGAGAATCAAAATGACGTATCTATTCATTATGAGGTAGTACACGCTTTAAATGAAAGCAGAGCAGGTCGTAAATGCGTCTAAGTAAATAATGGTCCAATACACGGAGTCCGTGTTTTGTTTTATATCCATAGTGATGCAAAACAGCGTTCTCAAACACAAAAAGCTTTTCGAACTTACCAAAGCGATCCTGTTTCTAGCTACTGTTTACTCACAGACGCCAGATGGTCTCCAGGTTTCATTAGTGCTTACGAGCTTTGAGGCCTGGTGCAAGCAATGACGTGGGGGAGGTTGCTCTGGCTGCAAGGAACTACGTAGAAGGGGTGCATTGGAGAGGGAGACCGTTCGAAAACACATCCGATCTTATAGTGTGCTCAAACCTTAATAAAAAACAACGCCTGCACGCCATTTCCATTACACAACAAGCGGTCTTCAACATGGACACGGACAGGGCGGAGCGAGTGGCCGCACGGCTGCAAAAGTGAAAGCAGTTGCAGCGTCCACACGCTTTGTGTGCCGGCGAGCAATGCACTGAGCGCATGAGGAGAGAGGCGGTCTAGACACGGACAGGGCGGACCGAGTGGGCGCACGGCTGCAAAAGTGAAAGCAGCTGCAGTGTCTACACGCTTAATGTCCCGTGAAAGACAGATGGCGTCTGCGCACGTGCACGCTCGCATGAACGCAAGCGCTAGGCCAGCCAAAGCGTGGGGTAGCACTTTGAAAACCCACCTACAAAATGTCTCGCAGAGCGGCGCATGCGCTGGCTCAGTAAGACCTAAAAACGGTTAACAACCGGGGACTTCAAAAGAGAAGGCTGATCTGGAATCCTCAAAAAGGCGGAGATGGCCGAAAGATAACCTTTGATAGTGCCCAGAGCAGAGCCCTGCTGGGCCAAAGAAAGAAGGAACAGAAGAACTTCAGAAAGAGGGGCAGAAAGAAGATCCACAGCCTTTGCTGTGCACCATGTGTGAGAAAGTGCCATCTATCTTGCATGGTATGCCCCCACTTTTTGCTGAATTGCTGAATGTACTTTGACTGAGTGTGCCCTGGGCTCCTGCCAATCAGGTGCCCAGGGCCTATGATCCTTCCCTAAAAACTATGCTGGAACCTAAAACCCAAATTGGCAAACCCTGGCCACGTCAGCCCCTGGTAAATGGTGCACTAGGTACAAAGGGCATTGTGACCAGGGAAGGCCTCTACCGGCTGCAGCACTTATTGTGCCACCCTTAGAGGCCCTGTACCCTGACACACACTGCCCTTGCAGGCTGAGTGTCTGGGTATAGGGCAAAACAGAGTCGACATGGCACACGTCCCTGTGAGACATGCCCACAACATACACCGCCCTGGCATACATCAGCCACCCCTCTAGCTGGGTGCCCTATGCCAGTGGTGTGGGCACAGGAGCATGAGCCCTGTGCCCCTACAGTACCCAGGTCCATTCCTGGGCACTGTAAGTGCAGTGCTGCCATTTAAGAGTATATGGTGCTGAGAACCCGTCAAACACAAACTCCCCAGCACCATAATGGCAACACTTAAGACTGAAGTTTGGTATCAAACTTCTCAGCACATTAAACCCGCACTGATGCAAGTGCAGGATTTAATGTACAATGCACGACAGAGGGCATCTTAGAGAGGACCCCTGAACCTAACCTATAATCCACATCTGGTCTGAGGGGCTGTCTAGGCTGCCACACAGCAGACATGTTGCTGGACCCCTGGGTATTGAGCCATCCGCTCTCCTGGGCCTGCAACAATGCACATCCTGGGCGAGGTGCTAGGTCTTCTCCCCCAAGATGGGCAGGGGAAGCTTCAAAGGCATGCCGCCTTTGTGAGCTTCTCCAGGCCACTTGCTGTCCTCAGCAACTGGCTCCTACTGGTTCTAAACCCCCACTCTGGCGGGAAGACAGGCCGGAAACCCCAAGGAAGGACAGGGGGTGTGCCAGCCTCTGCCAACCACACCCCTCAGGTGGGGAAGGCGAGGAGAAGCACCTCTTCGGGCTCTCGCCATCTTGAAGATGGGGAGCCCTGCCCAATCAGGACTAGGCCACTGCCCCCCTCCCACAGGAGAGTGGCAGGATAGGGAGGTGTACCCACCCCAGGGCAGGGAACCAGTGGTCCCTGCCATTTACCTACCTGTAACGCCCCTAAATTTAGTATTTAGGGGCACCCAGAACCTTCCTTCCTTAGATTCCAGATTCTGAAACAGCAAAGAAGATCACGAAGAAAGAAGACCTGCCGTGCAGCTGCTAACAAGAGGAAGACACCAACAGCTTTGGCCCCAGCTCTACCGGCCTGTCGACCCTCGAACCTGCTCCTGCTAAAGCCTGGCATCTCCCGTCGCCAGCAACCTCTCAAACCCCGGAGGACCTGGCTACCTTGTGACTCTGAGCATCTGGGACTCCCACGAGCAGTGGCACTGCTCAAAGCAAGTAACTAACCCCTGGCATCAGCCAGGAACCACGAACCCTGCACACGCCAAGCCTGGCCTGTGCTGGAGTGGACAAAGACCCCGAGGACGTCCCCCCAGCGACTGTGACCCCGAATCCAGCTCCCAAGGACCCACCTCGACGCTCCTGACAACGCCTGCAGCCACAGAACCAGGGACCCCACCAACCGCGATCAACAGAGGGTAAGATTTCCTGACACCAAAAGGCACCCCAGCACCCGGCGCCCTGTGGCCCCCTATGCGCAACTCCTGGGTACCTACCTATCCTCCAACTACCCAACTTACCTCTCGAAGTGGTGGTCACTCCTGAAGAATCTTCGCCCCCGAGCTGTGAGAAAGTGGCTCTATATATACTGTTCCCAAATAGGTACAGTATGTATAGAGTCCACAATCCCCAGAGGTTTGGCAGAGGCTAAAGTTAGATATAACCTTACTCTCTAAAGTGGTAGCTTGGTTGAGCAGTAAGGTAGTATCAGACAACAGTGTAAAGCATTTGTTGTACACACTCAGTCAGCAAATGGTCTCTCACACTTAAGAACTGAACTCTAGGCCGATGGTTTGTATAAAAATATAGTTGTTTTATTTTAGAACCAACAATAGGTATTAAAATATACTTTCTCAGAATAAGATGCTTTAGTTAAATACTTTGCAACATGCAATTGACTTTTGTAGGTAATAGTTACAGTTTGTTGCAATAGGCAACACAATTTCAACTAATAATACATTGAGCTCAATGGGAATTTTAAGTTATATGCAATTGATTACTTTCAGGATTACTTTTCTAACTCCAGGACTGGATCCTAGATTCAGTCCTGGGACAGTTCTTAGAAACAAGTGAGTAAATACGTTTTAGTTACTTTTGTGATTTTTAAGCAATATTTTGCCATTTTAAAAGTCGACACTTAGAAACCTTTTCTGATCAAATTACCAATGTTATCCTATGGAAGGAAATTCACTTAGCAGGTAAGTGGGGTTATGGTTACTTTTTCTAGCTCAGTGTTGCGTCCTGGATCCAGCACTAGTGTACCACCTGTAAGCAGTTGAGAAACTGCGGTTAAGTTATACAGGCGATTTTTAAGGAATATTTATAAGTTTGCAAAATTGACACTTAGAAGAAATTTCACAGAGAAAAAGTCAAAGATTTCCTATGGGAGAAAATTGGGTTAGTGATAAGTATGGTTGTGAGTACTTTTCAGGGTCAGTGCTGGGCACCAATATCCAGCACTGGGATCTCTCCTAATAGAAGGTGAGTATTTACGTTTTCGTTATTCGGTTGATTTTAGGTGAATATTTTAAGTTTTAGAAACTCCACCCAGAAGAAATTTCAGAAGAAACCAGTCAATGTTACCCTATGGAAGAAAAGGGAGTTATCTGCTTTTGGGCAAGGTTCTGGGCACAAACTCGTGGGTCTCCCAGGGTCAGGTTGGTACAGTTACACCCTCAGCGGCACTGGGGCGGCCGGGTGCAGAGTGAATTAGGCCCAATGTTATCCTATGGGAGGCAGTGGGGCCTTGGTTGGTGGCTGCTGACTAGCAGGCCACGCGGCTGTGGGAGCTGGGCTCCTGGTCACTTGCTCAGGGCAAATGGGGAAGTAGGTAGGAGTAGAAGTTGCACTGCCAGAGCCATTCGGGCGGCTGGGAGCTTTTGAGCCGTCGGGCGCTCAATGTTATTCAATGGAGATCTTGGGAAGTAAACAAAGGCTGCAGGCTCCGGGACGGAGGATCTTCAGGAGCGACCAACACTTCGAGGGATAATTTGGGATCTTGGAGGATAGGTAGGCACCCAGGAGTTGGGCACAGGGGGCCTTGACGCCAGAAAATCTTACCCCCTGCTGGTCGCGGTTGGAGGGGTCCCTGGTACTGAGGTTGCAGGGTCATCTGGGTCATCGAGGAGGGTCCTTGGGCACTGGATTCTAGGTCAGAATCGCCGGGGGGACGTCCTCAGGATCTTTGTCCACTCGGGCACAGGCTGGGCTCGGCGGGTGCAGTGTGTGCTGGTTTCACGGTTCCTGGCTGGCACCAAGGATATTGCTGTTTGAGCAGAACCACTGCTCGTGGAAGTCCCAGTCTTGGTAGAGTCTTAAGGTGGTCAGGTCCTCCGGGGTTTTTGAGGTTGCTGACCACTAAAGGCGCCGGAGTTCCACAGGAGCAGGTTCAAGGATCAACAGGCCGGTAGGGCTGGAGCCAAGTCAGTTGGTGTCGTCCTCTTGTTAGCAGCTACGCGGCGGATCTTCTGGTTTCTTGATCTTCTTGCTTGTTTTCGAATCGGTATCTGAGGAAGGAATGTTCAGGGTGCCCCTAAATACTAAATTTAGGGGCGTTACAGGTAGGGCGAGGACAGGGACCAAAGGGTCCCTGTCCTGGGGTGAGTACAGCCCCTATCCTGCTCCTCTCCAGTGGGAGGGGGGCAGGAGCCTAGCTGAGATTGGGCAGGGCTCCCCATCCTCAAGATGGCCAGAGCCCGGAGTTGTGCTTCACCTCGCCTCTCCCACCGGAGGGGTGGAGTTGGCACAGGCTGGCACACCCCCTTTCCTCACGTAGGGTTTACCGCCAGTCTTCCCGCCAGAGTGGGGGTCAGAACCGGTGGGGGCCAGTTGCTGAGTACAGCAAGTGGCCTGGAGAAGTTCACAAAGGCGGCATGCCTTTGAAGCTTCCCCCTGCCCATCCTGGGGGAGGAGACCTAGCACCTCGCCCAGGATGTGCATTATTGCAGGCCCAGGAGAGCGGGGGCTCTCCACCCAGGGGTCCAGCAACATGTCTGCTGTGTGGCAGCCTAGGCAGCCTCAGAACAGACGTGGATTGTAGGTTAGGTTTTAGGGGGCCCCTCTATGATGCCCTCTGGGGTGCTTGGTACATTAAATCCAACACTGGCATCAGTGTGGCTTTAATGTGCTGAGAAGTTTGATAACAAATAAGGACAGGGGATGTGCCAGCCACACAAGGACCAGCCCTGCGTGTACTACTCCGTGCATTAAGAAGACTCAGTTATATTTAAACTTTTCGCAAACGTGCTAGTAGAAATTTGTCTAGGAAGGACCTCCAGCCGCAATATGCGGTGTCCCTGGGAGTTAATAGACTCTACGGCTGGAGGTCCTTCCTAGACAAATTTCTAGAGCCTCCCCGCCCCGCCCCAGCAACACCATGGAGTAGAATAACACCTCCAAAAAAAAAAAAAAACATCGACCCTATGCAACTAAGAAATTCTTGTTACAAGGGAATCATATGTATGTAGCAAACTAAGCACGTAGGCTAAAAGTTTAAATATAACAGTGTTCTTAATGCACGGAGTAGTACACGCAGGGCTGGTCCTTGTGTGGTCCTGAGGAAGTAGTTGGGGTAACCACGAAACATGTCGACCAAGTAAATAGGGACAGCTCCACATAATGGTTACTGTTCTCTGGTACTAGCCCCATTTTATTATACACTTACTGGATAGGAGCAGACTAAAGTTGGGGCTCACTATCTAGGTAATTTTTATCCAATTTTTTTCACTTTTCACTCCACACAGCACATCACTACACATAGTATAAACAAAAAGTGCTCCTACGTATTTCGCTAAGTTGCAGCATGCCCCAGACAGTAAAAGCCTGGGAGGACCCCTATGATGAAGCATGTCACCCTGGGGCAACCCTAGGTGAGTGAGGGGACTCTAGAAAACCAAGTGTTTTTTTTTCTAGTATAGGACTCTACTAATTGCAGAGTACATAATCTTAGGTAGATTTTTATTAGGATCCTTGTGGATTCTTTTAGTAGACATATCTTAACAGGAGGCTAAAAACCCACCTCCCTATCCTCAGACTGCCTTTTCTTTATTTAGTGCAACCTCTACACCTATCTACTTCCCCATTTGCCCTGAGCAAGTGACCAAGAGCCCAGCTCCCACAGCCGCGTGGCCTGCTAGTCAGCAGCCACCAACCAAGGCCCCCCTACCTCTCATAGGATAACATTGGGCCTATCGCTCTCTGCACCCGGTCGCCATTGACTGGCTTTTTCTGAAATTTCTTCTAAGTGTGGACTTTTCAAAACTTAAAATATTCACCAAAAATCAGCCGAGTAACGAAAACGCTCACCTGCTCTTAGGTGAGCTCCCAGTGCTGGATCTTGGTGCCCAGCACGGACTCTGAAAACTACTTACAACTGTACTTACCAGTAACCCAATTTTCTTCCATAGGAAATCATTGACTGTTTTCTGTGAAATTTCTTCTAACTGTCAATTTCTGCAATCTTTAAATATTCTTTAAAAATCATATAATAGCTGAAAACGTAATTACTTACCTGTTTTGGATAAAGGTCCCAGTACTGAGTCTAGGCACCCAGTACTGGATTACAAAAGTAACGAGAACATACTATACCTGCAACTTGAATTTTCTGACATAGGGAATCATTGACTCTTTTCTATGAAATATTTTCTAAGTGTCAACTTTTAAAATAGCAAAATATTGTCTAAAATCACCACAGTAATTAAGTCTACTTTTATCACTTGATTCCAAGTACTGACCCAGGACTGAATCTAGGATCCAGTCCTGGAATTCTAAAAGTAATCCTAAAAGTAATCTGTGGCAAATAACATGAAACTTCTATTGAACTCAATGCATTATTGTGTTTAAAATAGTGTTGCCTATTGCAACCACTTGTAACTGTTTACAAAAGTCAATTGCATATTGCAAAAGTATTTATATAAAGTATCTCATTCAGAGAAAGTCTATTTTAATTCCAATTGTTGGTTCTAAAATAAAACAAGCATATATTTTTTTTATATATAAACCATTGGCCTAGAGTTCAGTTGTTGAGTGTGTGATACCATTTGCTGGCTGAGTGTGTGCAACAAATGCTTTACACTGTCCTCTGATACTGCCTTACTGCTCGACCAACCTACCACTTTAGAGAGTAAGGTTATATCCAACGTTAGCCTCTGCCAAGCCTCTGGGGACTGTGGACTCTGTACACCCTGTACCTAATTTGGGAACAGTATATACAGAGCCACTTTCTCACAACAATGCCCTGGGTACCTAGGGTACCATGTACCAGGGGCTGACGTGTGTCCAGAGATGCCAATTGGGTTTAGGCTTTAGTACAGCTTTTAGGGAAGGAACACAGGTCCTGGGTACCTGATTGGCAGGGACCCAGGTCACACCAAGGAAAAGTGCATCAGATATCAGGCAAAAAGTGGGGGCTGTTACTGCAACAGAAACCCACTTCCGTACACCAGCTTGCAGCCTTTGTTCGTTCTTGAGCTTCTCCATTGCAATCCATTGAGCGCCCGACTGCTCAAAAGCACCCTGCACCCAGCTGTCAGAGTGCCCCTGGCTGTGCAACTTCTACTCCTACCTACTTCCCCATTTGCCCTGAGCAAGTGACCAGGAGCCCAGCTCCCACAACCGTGTGGCCAACCAACCCTGTCTCCCATAGGGTAACATCGGGCCTAACTCACTCTGCAACCGGTTGCCCCTGTGCCGCTGAGGGTGTAACAACTGTACTTAGCTGACCCTGGAAGACCCCCGAGTCTATGCCCAGCACCTAAACTCTGCCAGTCGAGTACCTACCCAAAAGCCAATAACTTACTTTCTTCCATAGGGTAACATTGGCTGGTTTCACTTGAAAATAAAATTCTTCTAAGTGTGGAGTTTCTAAACTTTCCAAGTATTCACCTAAAATCAACCGAGTAACGAAATCTAAAATACTCACCTGCTATTAGGAGAGTTCCCAGTGCTGGATCTTGGTGCCCAGCACTGACCCTGAAAAGTATTTAAAAGCATACTTACCGCTAACTCAATTTTCTCCTATAGGAAACCATTGACTGTTTTTCTGTGAAATTTCTTACGTGTCTATTTTTTCAAACTACAAGTATTCTTTAAAAATCGTACCAACTGTGAAAACGTAATTACTTACCTGTTTTTGACAGATGTCCCAATACTGAGCCTCGGAGCCCAGCACTGGATTACAAAAGTAACGAGAACATACTTTAACTGCAACTTGAATTTGCTTCCATAGGATAACATTGCCCAGTTTTTGCTGATAAAGTTTCAGTTTCCAAGTGTCGATTTTGCAAACTTCTGAATATTCGTTAAAAATCGCCTGTATAACGCATTCTCTCAACTGCTTACAGGTGGTACACTAGTGCTGGATCCAGGATCCAACACTGAGCTAGAAAAAGTAACAATAACCCCACTTACCTGGTAAGTGAATTTCCTTCCATAGGATAACATTGGTGATTTCAGTAGAAAAAGTTGTATTTATTTTATTTATTTATTTGCAGAGCGCCTGGTTACACCAACGGTGGGTCCGTGCGCCGAGACATATCGAAATGAGTATACTGCTGTACCTAAGTGGCTCTTGAGCTTGTACTTTATTCAGTTTTTGTGAACAGCCATGTCTTCAGCTGTCTGCGAAAGATACTTTCGCTGGGTTACGTTCTGATGGTGATTGGCAAGGTGTTCCAAATTTCAGCTACTAGGCACCTGAAAGAGCGGGCCCCCGTTCGGGCTCTAAATATTCTAGGGATAGTCACCAATGCCATACCCATGGGTCTCAGATTTAGTCCTGGGGTATATTTGGTCAGTAGTGGTTGAAGGTATCTAGGACCTTTGTGTGAAAGGATGCGATGACAGTAGCACATCGCCTTAAACACAACTCTTCACCACAGGCAGCCAGTGTAAGGTAGTCAGGGCTTTCTTTGTATTGGTTCTCCTTGGAAGGCTGAGAACTAAGCGCGCTGCTGCGTTTTGAACCCTTTGCAATTTAGATAGGCCTTTTTTGGAAGCGCCTAAATATAGTACATTTCCATAATCTAATTGTGAGGAGATTACTGCATGTACTATGGTTCTCCTGGCTTTAGATGGTAACAGATCTATAACTTTCCTCAGGGTTTTGATGGCCACATAGCATTTCCCCACTACCTTCCGGATATGATTGTCAAATGACAGTTTGGAGTCGAACCAGATTCCGAGATTTTTCACCTCTGATTTTGTTGGGTGGGGGGGGGGGGGGTCTTCTGGCCACCATGCAGAGGACCATATGGTAGGTGTCTGAAAGCTCCATTCGGATAGAAACTATGTCAGCCACTTCAGAGCGTTTCTCCTGATGCCGCAAGCCTCTAGTCTTTGAAGTAACAATGGGTGCGAGACGGTGTCAAACGCCGCGCTGAGGTCCAACAGGATGAGTGCGGCTGTTTGCCCTTCATCAACATATTTTCTCAATGCCTCTGTCGCCATTAGTAGTGCTGATTCTGTGGAGTGTGCCATTCTAAAACCTGAGAAGGGTGTAGGAGGTAGTTAGTGTTGATGTGGTCAACCAGCTGTTTGTTTGTAATTTTTTCTGCTATCTGAGCCACAAATGGAAGTAGTGAGATAGGGCGTAGGTTATCTAGTACTGTTTAATCTAGCGAGGGTTTTTTCCTAAGTGGTCTAACGATGGCCTGCTTCTACTTCATTGGGACTGTTCCCGTCTGGAAGGAGCGGAGAATAAGATCTGCGATGTACGGCAAGATCATATCCATCCCCTCCATTACTCTCTCTGGTCGTGCCGGGTCTTGAGAGGAGCCAGATTTTATTCCTCTTGCTGTGGCTTTTAATTCCTCACTTTCCTGTATTTTGAATTCATCTAACGTTGCTCTTACAAAGTCCCCAAGGTTGACAGCAGAAGGATTAGTGCCCTGCTGTGCCTGTTGGAAATGTCTCGTATATCTTAGTTACTTTACTCGCAAAAAATTCCGCAACCTCATTACAGATCTCTTTAGAGGTTGTAATATCTTTCTTCTCGGTTTTTGAGAGACTTCAGAATTGTGAACATTTCTTTATGCGAGTTGTTAGCTTTTTCTATTTTATCCGTATAGAATTCACATCTGGTTTTCTTAATCAGAGAATGATAAACTTTTAGTTCCTTTTTATATTCTTCTTTGGACCCATTACAATAGATTTTCCTCCAGATTCGTTCTGATTTTTTACACCTTTTTTTAGCCTTCATTAGTTCATCATTGAACCATGGTGCTGTTACCTTAGATCTCTTAGGGATTCTCGTGCTCCAGGGTGCTACCTTATCTAGTGCATTAGTAATCCAGGTCTCTATCTGATCATTGGCTAGTTTAATATCTTTGTCCAGCGTTCGCTTCTGCTCGCGTGAAGGATGCAGGGTTACATTTATTCCACTTTCTGGTAGGGATTACCTCTTTAGGATGTTGTGCCTTCCTCCTATGAGGTGGCACTGTGAACAGGACTAAGTAGTGATCCGACCACGGGACTGGCCATGGTGCTCCTATTTCTACCTCAGAGGAATTTGTGAAGATAGGTTTTCAAGTGTCAACTTTTAAAAACAGCAAAATACTGCTTAAAAATCACAACAGTAACTAAATTGTATTTACTCACCTGTTTCGAGGAACTGTTCCAGGACTGAATCTAGGATCCAGTCCAGGAGTTAGAAATGTAATCCTAAAAGTAATCAATTGCATTTAACTTGAAATTCCCATTGAGCTCAATGTATTATTGTGTTTGAAATTGTGTTGCCTATTGCAACAAACTATTATCTGCAAAAGTCAATTGCCTATTGCAAAGTATTTAACTAAAGCATCTCATTCTGAGAAAGTAAATTTTGATAATTATTGTTGGTTCTAAAATAAAACAACCATATATTTTTATATACAAACCATTGGCCTAGAGTTCAGATCTTGAGTGCGTGAGACAATTTGCTGACTGAGCGTGTACAACAAATGTTTTACACTGTCCTCTGATACTGCCTTACTGCTCAACCAAGCTACCACTTTAGAGAGAGTAAGGTTATATCTAACTTTAGCCTCTGCCAAACCTCTGGCGGCCGTGGACTCTGTACACACTGCACCTATTTTGGAACAGTATATACAGAGCCACTTTCCTACACCATGCCACAAATTTGTTCCACCGACAGGCGTATACCGTTTTAGTGGAGGGACGCCGGGCTGCCAAGATGACATCACAGACTTGGGAAGGAAAATCGAAAGCTGTCAACTGTCGCCGCTCAATCGCCACGCATGGCGATGGAGGCTGGACAGGTTCGGGTGGAGGACCGTCCCCTGCTGCTGCGACAGAAGATCCTCCCGAAGAGGCAGACGGATCGGGGGATCGATCGCCATGCTGAGTAGCTTGGGATACCAGTATCTTCGTACCCAAGCCGGAGCCACAAGGATGACTTGGGCCCGGTCACGCCGGATCTTCTTTAGCACTCTGGGCAGAAGTGGTACAGGTGGAAAGGCATACAATAGACCGTAACTCCACTCGCAACGAAAAGAGTCACCGAGCGAGTGCAGGCTTGGAAATTGCTACGCGCAGAACTGATGGCATTGTGCTTTCTCTTCAGTGGCGAATAGATCTAACCAAGGCTCTCCCCACTGCTGAAAGAGACCTTGCACCACGTCTGAGTGCAGACGTCATTCGCGATCCATCAAGCACCGGCGGCTGAGTTCGTCCACCCTGGCGTTCAGAGAACCTGCCAGGTGTTGAACCACCAAGGTAATGCGTTGATGTTCCACCCGTGTCCAGAAGCGCAGGCCTCCTGATATAGGGACCAGGACACCACCCCGCCCTGTTTGTTGCAATACCACATGGTGGTGGTGTCTAAACACCTGCACAACACTTCCCCGGACAGAGGGAAGGAATGCTTTCAGTGCAAGCTGGATCGCCCAAAGCTCCAAAAGGTTGATATGGAGCCGGGCCTCCGCCAGATGTCAGAGTCCTTTGATCTCCGCCTCTCCCAAGTGGCCTCCCCATCCCAGGAGGGATGCCTCAGTCACCACTGTGTGCTCCGGTTGGGGAAGGGAGAGTAATCTGCCACGGACCTAATCGCGACTCGTGAGCCACCATTGCAACTGCTGTGCAGTGCCCTCCGAGATCTGGACATGATCGGACAGGTTGCCCTGATGCTGCGCTCACTGGAACTTCAGGTCCCAATGCAGAGCCCGCATATGCCATCCGGCATGTGTCACCAGCAGGATGCAGGAGGCCATCAGGCCCACAAGCCAGAGGGTCATCCTGACAAACCCGGGACAGAGGCTGAAAGATCGGAATCATAGCCGAATATCCCGGACTCGCTGCTCGGGAGGGTAAACCCGAAACAGCGTCGAATCCAGAACCGCTCCAATGAAGGGGAGCTTCTGAGAGGGACTCCGGTGCGACTTCGGCACGTTGATTGAGAACCCCAGCAAATGCAGGTGGTCGGCCATAGTCTGAAGGTGGGTGACAACTGTCTGGGGCAAGCCCGCCTTCAACCAGTCATCAAGGTAGGGAAAGACTGACACCCCGACCTGCGCAGATGAGCTGCAACCACCGCCATCACTTTCGTGAACACCCGATGGGCGCTGGTAAGGCCGAAGAGGAGCACGGCAAACTGAAAATGCTCCTGGCCTACCGTGAACTGCAGGTAACGCCGGTTGGCCAGCAGGACGGGAATGTGAAAATATGCGTCCTGCAAGTCCAACGCTACCATCCAGTCTCCAGGGTCGAGGGCAGCTAAGACCTGAGCCAGAGTCAGCATCTTGAACTTCTCCTTCCGGAGGAAGCAATTGACGTCCCGGAGATCCAAGATAGGACGCAGACCCCCTTTGTCCTTCTTGGGGACCAGAAACTAGTGGGAACAACCAACCACTCCCTACTTCCGGTCCAGGAACGCAGTTGATGGCCCCCTTGGCCAAGAGGGCTGTGACTTCCTGTCGGAGAAGAGCCAAGTGATCCCCCGACATGCGGTGGCACCAAGGTGGCATGGCAGGAGGAGAGGACTACCCGTGGCAGATTATCTACAGCACCCATTTGTCTGATGTAATTTCGCGCCAGTGAGGGAGGTGATGGCGGATGCTGCCACCCACCGGCATTGGGTGCTCCCCGAAGCTCAGATTAGGAAGGTTTGGAGGCGGAAGCAGCGGGGGTGGACGGACCCGCATGCTGGTTCCCCAACCAGCCCCAGCAGAAACCGCGACCCCGGCCGCACTGGGGCTGGTTCTGCACAGGCTTAGGGGACTGGCGCACCTGACTGCCACTACTTTGGCCACGAAAGACCCGAAAACCAAGAGAGGCCGAGCTCTTAGTAGAAAGGCCCAAGGACTTGGCCGTAGCCGCGAATTCTTAAAGCGCTCCAGGGCACTGTCAGCCTTCTCGCCAAACAGGCGGATGCCATCAAAGGGCATGTCCATGAGTGAGCTCTGGACATTGGGCGAGAACCCAGTCGAACGCAACCAGGTGTGACGTCACAACGCCACAGTTGTAGAAATGGCCCTGCCCAATGAGTGAGCGGTGTCCACGCACACCGAATGGCGAACTTAGCTGCATCCTTACCCTAAGCAATTGCCTGAGAAAAGACAGCCTGCACCTCCTCAGGACAGTCGCAACACCTGAGGACGGCATTCCACACCACGTGGGAGTAGCGGCCCAAGAAGCAGGCGGTGTTCACCGACGGCAGCCATAAGCTGGCCGAAGAGAACAACCGCTTCCCAAACTGGTCCAGCCGTTTAGAATCTTTATCTGGCGGGCCGTAGGCAAAGCACTCTGGGACGTCGAGGCCTGAATGACCAGGCTCTCAGGCATAGGGCGAATAATCAAAAAGGCGGGGTCACCGGGCGCCAGTCGGTGGCGCCTGGCGACATTCTTATCCACCGGGCCCCTGTGGCCGGCCTCGACCAAGTACCCAAGAGGACGTTGGTAAGGGCATCATTGAAGGGAAGTAATGGCTCCGACGAAGTAGACACCGTCTGGAGCACCTCGGTGAGGAGGTTGGTCTTGAGGGCCACTGTGGGGAGGTCAAGATTAAGGGTCTCAGCCGCCCGACGGAGGACCATTGTTTAAGAGGCACCTTCCTCCATCGTAGGCGGGGGAAGCGAACCCCGGGTCAGAGGAGACAGAGGTCGCCTGCCTCCTCCAAATCGTCCACCCAATCCTGCTTGGAGTCACATTGCCGGGCAAGAGGGTCCTCGGAGCCTTCCTAGTCTTCGTCCGCCTCTGGTGTAGAGGGAGCCGTTCGTGGCGGCAAATCCAGAGCAGGGACGAACGGTGTCGGCAAAGATGCCGGAAACTGCGCCGGTCAGGGTCGGACCGGTGCTAGCTCCCAATGCGGATCCCAGGCCGGAACAAAATGGTCCTGGAATCGGTGCAAAGGAGGAATAAATGGCACCCAGTGTGGCGCAGAGGGTGGAGCCGCGGGCTGCGCCGGAGCCGGCAACGCCGCACCTCGTGGCGCCGGAGCCGCTGGTGCAGGATCCTGTGGTGCCAGGGTTGGCGCCAGTGGCGGAGCCGCCAGGCCAACAGGATCTGGACACGGGACCGCGGGGCACGAATGCGCGACGGCGGGAGCCCGAGGCCTAAAAAGGCGGTCCATGGTAGCAAGGAATTCTTGCACCTGGTCGGGAGTCGCCGACGGACCCGGGTATGGCGGGTAGGCCGCAGGACTACCAGGCTTCAGGGGAGCGACGGGTGAACATCTGAGAGCGAACACACTTCGACTTTTTATGGCGTCGCTTAACGGAATCCGAAGGCGAAGACTTGGAGCCTGAGGAGCGATGGCTCCGGTCCCGCCAACGTCCCCTGGAGCGGCGGGATGACGAATGCCGGACCTCCAGCAACTTCCTACGCCGCTCCCGCAAGGCCTTGGGGGCCATGGCGCGACAATCCCGGCAGTCCCGGGAGCCGTGAGCAGTCTCGAGGCAGTAGAGGCAAACATCGTGGGGGTCCGCCACCAACATATTCCGGCGGCAGGCCCCACAGGACTTAAAGCCTGGCATCCCTACGTGCACCAGGAGAAAGGAGAGGAGACAAAATTCTCCCAAAAAATAAAAAAATAGTCAAAAAGTGACTAAGGTATGTGCTCAATCCGGATCTGCGCTTGCTGGCGCGGAAAAAGAAAACTGTCAGCGTGCATGGGTGGCGCCCAAGTACTCTCCATGGCGTCATCTCGGTGCTTACAATGCCAGTGACGGACGCGGAGCCGCACGACGCCACCTACTGACGCGCAGGGGTACGGCTAAGCGAAACTTTCCAGATCCAGTCTGACGCCTGGGGATATTCTAAGGTAAGGAATCTATCACGAATGTGTCTCTTTCAGATGTGTGGGATATGTTTGATCCGGATGATATCCACCCACACTTCTCTGACTAGGCCCCAGCAGATAAGGTATCAGAGTACCTTACCCCAGAAATTGATGCCCGGATGGCTACTTTTCTCCAAAAGTTCATGAGGGACCCCAAGAAGGGGATAGACAGATCCTGGCGAGCTTGTCAGGATAAGCTCCTTGAGGTTTTAGGCCCGTTGACGAAAATAGACATGGCTGAGGAAGCCAAGTCATCAGGGTCACTTATCTCCCCTGACTCCCTTTCCGGTTGGGCACAGAGAGCCAGTGTTCATGGGCAACGCGAATTGTGCTATATCCACAAAGCGTTGCCGCTCTTTGCTTATCAAAGTGGACCTCCAACTCTGGGATCTAGCGGAATCAGCGGCCGGAGCAATAGCCCAGGGAGGTTTTGTTTGGCGAACCGTTCGTTAAATATCTGGGAAAATTTGTTAACACTTTCACCTCCCTCGATAAGGCGCAGACCACCAGCAAGAAGGTTTTTCCCCTGGGTTTTCAGTGAGGCTGGTCGAGGTAGGGGCTGCTCGACTGGCCGCGCTCCCAACAAACAGCCTAGACTCCAACAGAGGCAAGGAGTAGTTTCTTACCTGTAACTCAAGTTCTGTAGTAGGGGTATCTCTGTTATAGTCATAATCTATGAATAGTCCCGCCCATGTGCGGGGACCCCGGAGCAATCAAAATATCTCTTACGCTGTCCTGCATTTGCAAACCTGCAAAGACACTTAAGAGACAGACAAAATAATACAGCCTAATAACAACATGGCTGCACTGGCCAACACTTCCTCTGAAGTGAACACAAAAGCCAAAATAAAGTTTAAATGTCATTTTTATTCACATCTGACATCTTCCTTTATTGTATCACACTCCCTTCACCAAAATCCCTTTAAACAATAGAGAGGAAGGGGTGGACAGACAAGCCCTATAGGCTGTCGTTGTGTGTCTACTAAAGGGATACCGTGCCTTTAAGGAACTCTCCAGAGACCCCCGGTATCCCAGGATGCACAGCCAAAGCAAGTTACTTTCAGTTCTTTTTGAAGGTGTATAACAGGCCTGATACTGTCAGGTTACTCCACCGGGGAGGAGGGAGGGTCGCTTATGACTATAACAGAGATACCCCTACTACAGAACTGGAGTTACAGGTAAGAAACTACTCCTTCTGTAGTAGGGGATCTCTGTGTATAGTCATAATCTATGAATAGAATGGCAAGCCCATCCCAACCAACAAACAGCGGTGGAGTAAAAACCAAACACCCACAAATTACTGTGCAAACAAATTCCTCAGCGAAGCCTGTCCAACCTGCGCATCTGCCCTAGCATCAGAGTCCAGGCAGTAATGCTTTGTAAACGTATGGACCGACTTCCAGGTGGCAGCCTTACAAATGTCAGCAATTGGAACATTCCTAAGCAAAGCTGCTGTAGCTGCTTTGCCCCTAGTCGAATGCGCTGTAGGCTTACCCCCTAACGTCTTATTAGCTTTCTGATAACAAAGCTGAATACAGGAAACAATCCATCTGGAGATGGACTGTTTCGAGGTAGCTAGACCAGTTCTCACTGAACCATAATTCACAAACAGTTGATCCGACCTGCGGATGTCTTTTGTCTTATCGAGATAGAATTTCAACACCCTACGCACATCTAGTGAATGCAGAGACCTCTCCGCCGGAGAGGAGGGATGCTGAAAAAATGTAGGCAAAGTTATCGTTTGATTTACATGAAAATCAGAGATAACTTTAGGCAAAAATTTAGGATGAGTACGCATCACCACTTTAGAAGCATGGCATACAGTATACGGCGCTTGACAACACAGAGCCTGAAGGAGTAGTTTCTTACCTGTAACTCCAGTTCTGTAGTAGGGGTATCTCTGTTATAGTCATAATCTATGAATAATCCCCGCCCATGTGCGGGGACCCCGGAGCAATCAAAAATATCTCTTAAGCTGTCCCGCATTTGCAAACCTGCAAAGACACTTAAGAGACAGACAAAATAATACAGCCTAATCACAACAAGGCTGCACTGGCCAGCACTTCCTCTGAAGTGAACACAAAAGCCAAAATAAACTTTAAATGTCATTTTTATTCACATTTGACATGTTCCTTTATTATCTCACACTCCCTTCACCAAAATCCCTTTAAACAATAGAGAGGAAGGGGTGGACAGACAAGCCCTATAGGCTGTCATTATGTGTCTGCTAAAGGGATACCGTGCCTTTAAGAAACTCTCCAGAGACCCCCGGTATCCCAGGATGCACAGCCAACCCAAGTTACTTTCAGTTCTTTTTGAAGGTGTATAACAACAGGCCTGATACCGTCAGGTTACTCCACCGGGGAGGAGGGAGGGTCGCTTATGACTATAACAGAGATACCCCTACTACAGAACTGGAGTTACAGGTAAGAAACTACTCCTTCTGTAGTAGGGGATCTCTGTGTATAGTCATAATCTATGAATAGAATGGCAAGCCCATCCCAACCAACAAACAGCGGTGGAGTAAAAACCCAGACACCAACAAATTACCGTGCAAACAAATTCCTCAGCGAAGCCCGTCCAACCTGCGCATCTGCCCTAGCATCAGAATCCAGGCAGTAATGCTTTGAAAACGTATGGACCGACTTCCAGGTGGCAGCCTTACAAATGTCAGCAATTGGAACATTCTGAAGCAAAGCTGCAGTCGCTGCTTTGCCTCTAGTCGAATGTGCTGTAGGCTTACCCCCTCACGTCTTATTAGCTTTCTGATAACAAAGCTGAATACAGGACACAATCCATCCGGAGAGGGACCGTGTTGAGGTAGCTAGACCAGTTCTTACCGAACCATAATTCACCAACAGTGGATCCGACCTGCGGATTCCTTTTGTCTTTTCGAGATAGAAGGTCAACACCCTACGCACAGCAAGTGAACGCAGAGACCTCTCCGCCGGAGAGAAGGGATGCTGAAAAAACGTAGGCAAAGTTATCATTTGATTCACATGGAAATCAGATATCACTGTAGGTAAAAACTTAGGCTGAGTACGCATTACCACTTTAGAAGCATGGAATACAGTATACGGCTCTTGACAACACAGAGCCTGAATCTCACTTACTCTCCTGGCTGATGTAATCGCCACAAGGAGAAACAGCCGTCCAGGACAAATACTGCAAGGAGGCCTTATGAATAGGCTCAAAAAGGCTCCCCCATTATCTGGACAACACCACAGTCAACACCCATGGTGGAGAAGGTCGTCTAACAGGGAGGAACACCTTACGCGAACCTTCCAAAAAAAACATAATCACAGGCATGTGGAAAAATGAGGTTTGGGAAGGGCCCTTTCTCTACGCAGTCAAAGCTGCGAGACGAACCCTGATAGACTGAAAATTAAGCCCAGAGGGAGCCAACTGCAGCAGAGAAGGCAGAATAGCATCTTCTCTACAGGATGTAGGGTCAACGTCCTTTGCCCTGCACCATAAGCAAAATCTCTTCCACTTATAGGCAGAAGAATTTCTCGTAGACTGTCTCTTTGCCTCTTTCAGTATATCCATACAGTCCCGAGGCAGAATCAAGTGTCCATATTGCACTAACTCAGGAGCCAGGCTGCCAAACTCCAGGACAAGAGATCGGGGGAACCATCTGTCATCCGAACCTCGTGAGAAGGTCCGGCCGACATGGCAGGCGCCTGCGTGGAATAACAGACCGGTGAAGAAGGTCGGTGAACCACCAGTGCCTCGACCCCTCCAGAGCCAAAAGGATCATCCTGGCTCTGGATCGCGACAGCTCGATCAGCACCGCCGATATCAGGGGAAAGGGTGGAAAGACGTAGAGAAAGCCGTTAGACCAGCTGATCCATAGAGCTTTCCCCAGCGTCCCTGGTCGGAAGTACCTGGACGCGAAGTCGCAGCCTCTGCTGTCTTCTGCCCGAGCGAACAGATCGACATCCGGGGAGCCCCACTCCGCGAAGACGTCTATCAGCACGTCGCCGTTTAGCACCCTCTCGTGATTCTCGTGAACGAGCCTGCTGAGCGCAACGGCTTGGGCATTCTGCACTCCCAGCAAATGGGTAGCCGCGATCGGTAGGTTCCTGGTCACTAGCAAATACCAGATGGCCTGCGCCTCCCGAGACAGCATGCGTGAACGGGAGCCCCCCTGCTTGTAGATGCAATACATGGAAGTAGGATTGTCCGTCTGAACGAGCAGGGAGTCTGCCTTGAAGGAGGAATGGAACGCCTGCAGGGCCAAGGGTACTGCTCTGAGTTTCCCAAAAAGTTGATGTGGTAAGTCATCTCCGTCTGCGACCATACCCCCTGTGAAGAGGGCCCGACTGAGGAGATTGTCCCCCGAACACCACCACTGCAGCGACTGAAGAGCATGCAGCGACAGCCGAATCTCGTCGTCACAAGCCCCTCCGATGGAGCGGTCACAAGGGCCTGAGCCTACCGAAGGAGTGACCATCGTCTTTCCGCCGAAGGAGACACGCTTACTGACAGCGTAGAGATGGAGGCCGCCACGTACTATATGCACTGGAACGGCGCCGGGACCGACTTGGACATGGTGACGTGCCACCCCAGCTTGTGCAAGAGAACGCACGTCTGGAGGGAGTGCGCTTGCGCTTCTGAAGGAGTGTGCCCTGACCAACCAATCGTCAGAGACGAGACCTGCCCCACCGTTGGGGGGGGGGAAGGGGGGGGGGGGGGTAATAATACAAGAACTCGAGCCCTACGAAGGATCGAAGAGCGTCTCCCCCCCGAAGGGCACACAGCCGTTGAGTCACGACAGACCTTGTGAGGTCGGTGCGGAGGCCCAAACGAAGTAAGAGAGAGAGAGCGAGAGAGAGAGAGAAAGAAAGAGTCCAAGTGAAATGCCGGAGCGCTACCTGAAAGTAGCTGCCTTGATCAACCAGCCGTTCAGAAACGGAGAGACAAAGCCACTGTGACTCTCATATGCGCAGCCACCACGGCCTAGCGTATGGAACATTCCAAGGTGTCGGCTGCAGGCCGAAAGGAGGCACAAAGCAATGATAATGGCCGTTGCCCACTGTGAAAAACAGCAACTCGCGATATTTTCCCCGCTGCATAGTCAGTCACCCTGAGGAGGTTGAGGGGAAACCTAATGCAGAGACCCCCACCGGAATGTACTACTCTTTGATCCCACGAGTCGGCTTGTCGCCCGCCGAACGTGGGTCCAAACTCGGTCATGTCTCCCTTGCACGCTAGAAGGAACGGTGAGTACCATCCCTGTCCAGTCCGTCCCAGAGGAGCCGAGTCTATCTTCCTTCACTGGAAGATGGAGGTGGCCTCCTTCTACAACTCGCGCACAGAGCGCGAGTGAGGTGGAGGGAGCGCTGGAGGGAAACCGGAAGAGTCGCACGGCGGTCAGCCCCAAAATGACTCAATGGCGCCTCGCTATCCGCATGGGAGCACAAGAGTTGCGGCAGAGAAGGAGAGTAGAAACACACTGCTGCGCAGGCTGCAGAGATTCCGTCGAAGACAAGAACGTCGCCGTAGAACAAACCCACGGCAAAGCCCGGGATGCGCCTGAAGCGAAACATCTGCTGCAGAGCCTAAGAATATATATATATATATCCGCAACCATCATGCCCTGTAGACCATCCCTGTCTCCGGGCAGGAGATCCACACGTCGGTGAAGGAACGCACACAGGGATCACCACAACGGCCCAGCCAGAGGTTCGTAAGAACAGGAGAGCACCTCTCCCTATTCACGTAAGAGGCCCCCCTGGCATGCCTGACCCGAGAACTTCCATAACGGTGACGACGGGACCTTATGGAAGACAGCGGATTCCATGGGACCGACGCCCCCACACGAGACCTCGTGCTAGGGACATCAAGATTCCACGGAGGGGGGGGTCGCCGGCCGAGGCGCCAGCGGCCCCCCGGTGAGTGGGAGATGAGCCGGAGAGAATTCTGCGGCATCCCCGTGGTATCACCCGTGGGGGCGGAGCAGGAGGCGACCAAGATGGTGAGCCGGTACGCAGACACTGCTAAGCGAGGGGACCAAAGTCCCGCGCTTCCGAGCGGACCACGTGTAAGTAGCCCCAGACTCCGAAGGGTCCCTCGGCGCCAGCTCAGCGTCGAGAGTCGACGCTGCCGGGAAAACGAAGTCCCCGCCTATGATGGTATGCCCACAACAGAGCGAGGTCCAGAACCGGACCTAGCCATCGAGCGCCAGTAATGACCCCTCGACGTCACCCATGACCTCACCATTACTGCGACGTCATCAGCACTGCGACGGCACCACCACAGCGGTGTCGAACCTCCTTCTGCACCTTGACGTCGAGCATCACCGCGCCTCGACGGCGATCGACGTCAAGCAGCACTGCGCCGCGACGCCAAGCGTCTCGACGTCAAGCATCGTCTCGACGTCAAGCAATGCATCGACGTCCAGCCATGCATCGACGTCCAGCCATGCATCGACGTCCAGCCATGCATCGACGTCCAGCCATGCATCGACGTCCAGCCATGCATCGACGTCCAGCCATGCATCGACGTCCAGCCATGCATCGACGTCCAGCCATGCATCGACGTCCAGCCATGCATCGACGTCCAGCCATGGACCAACGTCAAGCATCGCACCGACGGCAGGCATCTCATCGACATCAAGCAACAACGTCAAGCGTCGACGCCAAGCGTCGACGTCAAGCATCAGCGTCGACGCCCAGCCTCAGCGTCGACGTCAAGCCTCAGCGTCGACGTCAAGCCTCAGCGTCGACGCCAAGCCTCAGCGTCGACGCCAAGCCTCAGCGTCGACGCCAAGGCTCTCGACGCCAAGGCTCTCGACGCCAAGGCTCTCGACGCCATGGCTCTCGACGCCATGGCTCTCGACGCCATGGCTCTCGACGCCATGGCTCTCGACGCCATGGCTCTCGACGCCATGGCTCTCGACGCCATGGCTCTCGACGCCATGGCTCTCGACGCCATGGCTCTCGACGTCATGGCTCTCGACGTCATGGCTCTCGACGTCATGGCTCTCGACGTCATGGCTCTCGACGTCATGGCTCTCGACGTCATGGCTCTCGACGTCATGGCTCTCGACGTCATGGCTCTCGACGTCATGGCTCTCGACGTCATGGCTCTCGACGTCATGGCTCTCGACGTCATGGCTCAGCAGCCTCCTTGACGTGGGCCTTTTCTTGGGGCGACGGAGAGCATTGGCGTCACACCTGCTCTCGACGTCGCCGTCCTCGATGCTGACCGGCTGGGGAAAGCCCCCGAGGCCACAGCATGGGACGTGGTAGAGGACCTAACCTCTCCTTACCCAGGGGCTGAAGAAGAAGCCTAAACAGGTGTCAAACATAAGACACAGGCAAGCACAGAAGACAAACTCTGTGAGCTTCAGCTTTGGCCTTTATGACCTACCGCAGTCAAAGCACTTGCTAAACAGGTGTTCAAATCCGATGCTATAGAGGCAAGCAAACTGCAGAAATTCTGCCAAAAAACCACAGCAGAATGTAGAGAAAGGCCAAAGACGTCGAATGAAACTTCAAATCCAGAAAAAAAATCACTCAAAATGAATAAAAGCTCAAAAAAAATGAAGAGCTAATGCTCCAGGGTCCTGCCAGCAGGAGCCGGAAAAAAGAACTGAAAGTAACTTGGGTTGGCTGTGCATCCTGGGATACCGGGGGTCTCTGGAGAGTTTCTTAAAGGCACGGTATCCCTTTAGCAGACACATAATGACAGCCTATAGGGCTTGTCTGTCCACCCCTTCCTCTCTATTGTTTAAAGGGATTTTGGTGAAGGGAGTGTGAGATAATAAAGGAACATGTCAAATGTGAATAAAAATGACATTTAAACTTTATTTTGGCTTTTGTGTTCACTTCAGAGGAAGTGCTGGCCAGTGCAGCCTTGTTGTGATTAGGCTGTATTATTTTGTCTGTCTCTTAAGTGTCTTTGCAGGTTTGCAAATGCGGGACAGCTTAAGAGATATTTTTGATTGCTCCGGGGTCCCCGCACATGGGCGGGGATTATTCATAGATTATGACTATACACAGATCCCCTACTACAGAATCTCACTTACTCTCCTGGCCGATGTAATGGCCACAAGTAAGGCGGCCTTCCAGGACAAATGCTGCAGAGAAGCCTTATGAATAGGCTCAAAAGGCTCCCTCATCAATCTGGACAACACCACGTTCAATTCCCATGGTGGAGAAGGTCGTCTAACAGGGGGAAACACCTTACGCAAACCCCTCCAAAAAATCTTCAATCACAGGGAGTTAAAAAAATGAGGTTTGGGAAGGGCCCTTTCTATACGCAGTCAAAGCTGCGAGATGAACTTTAATAGACTGAAAATTAAGCCCACATTGAGCTAACTGCAGCAGATAAGGCAAAATAACATCTTCTTTACAGGATGTAGGGTCAATGTCCTTTGCCTTGCACCACAAGCAGAATCTCTTCCACTTATAGGCGTAAGAAGTCCTCGTAGACTGTCTCTTCGCCTCTTTCAAGATCTCCATACAGTCCTGAGGTAGGTTCAAATGTCCATACTGTACTAGCTCAGGAGCCATGCTGCCAAACTCAAGGACGAGAGATTGGGGTGAACCATCTGTCCTCAGAACTTCGTGAGACGGTCCGGCCGACACGGCAGGCGCCGGTGTGGCAGAACAGACCGGTGAAGGTCGGTGAACCACCATTGCCTCGGCCACTCCGGAGCAATCAGGATCATCCGGGCTCTGGATTGCGACAGATTGATCAGCACCGCCGGAATCAGGGGAATGGGTGGAAAGGCGTAGAGAAAGCTGTTGGACCAGCTAATCCATAGGGCATTCCCCAGTGTCCCTGGTTGGTAGTACCTGGACGCGAAGTCGCGGCATTTGCTGTTTTCTGCCGTAGCGAACAGATCGATGTCCGGAGTGCCCCACTCTGCGAAGACGTCTCTTAGCACGTCGTCGTTTAGCACCCACTCGTGATTTTCTTGAACAAGCCTGCGGAGCGCATCGGCTTGGGCATTCTGCACTCCCGGCAGATGGGTTGCCGTGATCGTGAGGTTCCTGGCCACCAGCCAATTCCAGATCGTCTGTGCCTCCCGAGACAGCGTGCGTGAACGGGAGCCCCCCTGCTTGTTGAGGTAATACATGGTAGTAGTATTGTCCGCCTGAACTAGCAGGGAGTTCGTCGTGAAGGAGGGATGGAACGCCTTCAGGGCCAAGTGTACTGCTCTGAGTTCCAAAAAGTTGATGTGGTAAGTCATCTCCGTCTGTGACCAAATCCCCTGAATCTGAAGAGGGCCCGAATGCGCTCCCCAGCCCTGGGGAGACGCATCGGTCACTATGGTCTGGACCGGAATATCCTTGTGAAAGGGAGTCTCCTTGCAAACATTCTCTGAGGAGCACCACCATTTCAGAGATTGGAGAGCGTGTTGGAACAGATGAATCATGTCCTCCCAACGCCCCCGCCTCTGGTCCCATTGATCCTCCAGACACTCCTGCAGGGGCCGCATAGGCAGACGTGCATTGGGGGTGAGAAGGATGCAGGAAGCCATCGACCCCAGTAAGGAGGACACCGTCCTCACTGTAGGAGTGGGCTGAGAGGAGGTGCAGGGCCTTCCCATGGATCGATAAGCGCCTCTCCTTCGAAGGACACACGCTTGCGTTCAAGGTATTGACTGAGGCCCCCCAAGTACTGGAGACACTGCACAGGGATCGGCACCGACTTCGACATGTTGATGTGCAGCCCCAGGCGATGAAGCAAGGCAGCTGTCCTGTTGAAGTGACACTGGGCTTCCCGGAACGTGGAAGCTTTGATCAGCCAATCGTCCAGGTATGGATACACAAACACTTTGTTCTTCCGCAAGTGTGCTGCCACCACTGCCATGCACTTGGAGAACGTCCGTGGGGCAAACTTCAGACCAAACAGGAGTACTGTATACTGGTAATGGTTGTTGCCTACCAGAAACCTCAGGAACTTGCGATGCTTTGGTGCGATCGGCACATGAAAGTAAGCGTCCTGCAGATCTATGGCGCACAGCCAGTCTCCTCGATGCAACTGAGGGTAAATCTGATGCAGGGACAACATACGGAACTTTTCTCTGCGGATCCACTGGTTTGCTTGACGCAGATCTAGAATAGGCCTGAACTCGTACTTGTCCTTTTTTCTGACGAGAAAGAACCTGGAGTAAAGGCCCTTTCCTCTTTGCCTCAAAGGAACAGTTTCTATCGCCTTCTTCCTTAACAGAACGTCCGCCTCCCCCTGGAGCTCCCGCACCATGTAGGGAGAGCGCACTGGTGGAATCTGAGGAGGCGGGCTGGTGAAACGAAGACTGTATCCATTGCAAACAATATTCAGCACCCACTCGTCCTGAGTTATTGTCCTCCACTCTGCCAGGTAGAATTGAATACTCCCCCCCCACCGGAGCGGGTAACGGACGAGGGGGAAGTGACCTTTCAGGGCTTCGACCCGGCCGGGCCTTTGATCCCCGACGAGGATTGATGCTGGCCTCTGCCCCTCTGGCGCTTCTGAAAGGACTGCCTCGGGAACTGTTGTTGTTGCTGGTGCTGTTGTTGGTGACCAGACTGGTGAGCAGACTGGCGCCCTTGACCGCGTTGCTTAGAATAACGCCTGCCATAGGAACGGAATGACTTCTTCTGCTCCTTGGGTCTTTCCAACCCCACAGCCTTCAGGGTTTCTGCTTCGGCCTTCATGCGGGCCATCTCGTCATCCGCATGAGACCCGAACAACGTTGAGCCAGAGAAAGGCAAGTTAGCAATCTTTTGCTGCGCTTCAGGTTTTAGAGAGGTAAGCCTCAGCCAGGAATGTCTCCTGATGTGCACTCCATGACAGTACCCATGGGCAGCCAGCAACGATGCATCCCCCGCCGCACTGATGATCTGGTTGGAGACCATCATGCCCTCGTTCAGCACCTCCTGGAAGTCCTCCCTTTTGTCCCTAGGCAGGGAGGCAGCAAACTGTTGCAGAGAGTCCCAAAGCGATCGGTCATAGCGACCCAGCAGGGCAGAGGCGCTAGCAGCCTTCATAGTCGTGGCCGACGTAGAGCACATTCGCCTCTCCAAGGAGTCCATCTTGCGGCTCTCCTTACCCGGAGGAGCCGTGGAAGAGGGCGTCGTGGAGTGTTGTTTACGAGCCGCAACCACAATGACAGAGTCCGGGGGAGGGTCCACCCTGAGGAACGCCGGGTCCGAATCAGGGGCCCTGTACTTCTTCTGCAACCGTGAGGGAGCAGACTTCACCACTGCTGGCGTCAAGAAAACCTCCATGGCTGGTTCCTCCAAGCCCGGAACCAAAGGAAGGAGGGGGCGTGACAGGTGAGCCTTGTGCAATGTCTCAAATATCACCGAGGTAGTGGGAACCGGGACTGCTACGGAAATTCCCAATTTCGCCGCCCCCCTCATCAGCACCTCCTGGAAAGTGGCAATATCATTCACCGGCGAGATTCAAGTAGGCAGAGTTTCCGACAGCGAGGGCGAGAGCCGTCCATTGCCAGAAGAGTCCGTATACCTCGTGCCTCTGGAACGAGATCTATACCTCCGTCATCCATGCCTTGTGTGAGTGGACGACCTGAGTCTACTCCGTGACCTCCGGCGAGATCGAGAGCGGGATTTTGGTCTGCGTGGAGCCTTAGGAATCGCCGGTAGCCGAGGAGACGGCGGGAGCTGAGGCACCGGCGGTGGCGGAGGAGGAGGAGGAGGATGCGGAGGAGGTTTCTGAGGCAGCGGCTGAGGGAGAGGCTGTGGAGCCCAATCACTCCTTGCAGGAGAACCAGGACCAGCACTGTCCGGACTCCCGTCCACCCTTCTCTTCTTGGCGGGCCTATCCCGTGCTGAAGTAAACGAGGGGGAGCGCCGTCGCCTCCTAGATCCACGACTGGAGATCGTAATCACCGACGACGTGTTACCAGATGTCACCGACGTCGAACTGATAGTCGACCTCGTACGGCGTCTCCTCGCCGTCCTGCGCCCCCTCTATGTCGACCGGCGGCCCCTCGACGTCGACGGCGAACGATGTCTCCTCGACGTCGATCTCCTTCGCCTCGACGGCGGTCCGTGCCTCGACGGCGATCTGTGCCTCGACGGCGATCCTCCTCGTCTCGACGGCCGTCGCCGGTGTCTCGGCGTCGATCCATCGCGGGGCTCGGTACGACGTCGATGGTGTGTCGACGTCGACCGTGGAATCCTCGACGGCGACCTAGTCCTAGGTCTCGCCGGACCCTCCCTCGACGTCGAACGTAGAGACCGCCGCGATCCAGAGCCCTGGACCGACGGCAAACACACCGGTGCTTTACCTCTCGCCTTCGACGTCGAACGCGATCTACCAGCCGGTAGGTGTCGTTTCTGCTGCTTTTTCTGCCCGGAGGTCCCTCCAGTGGCTGAAGCATGGGCAGAGGAAGGGGAATGAGATCCTCCATGCCCCGAAGTCCCACCTGTCCTCTGCTTCTCCTGTCCCTGGAGGCGAATCTTCTCTCTGTCCCTCAGGGTCCTCTTGGAGAAGGTCTTGAGGATGGCACACGTAGCAGGGACATGTGAGGAAGACAAGCAGAGGATACAGACATCATGGGGGTCCGTCTTGGCCTTTTTCCTCCCACACTCAGGGCATTTATCAAATAAAGCCATGCTAAGAGTGTGCAAATTGCACCAAAATGCAGGATGCAGTAGAGAAAGGCTCTAGACGTCGAATGAACACACTATTTATCCAAAAATCCAAAATTTAGTCCAAATATCCACCCAAAAGGGTAGAGCTCAAGCTCCAGGGTCCTGCTAGCAGGAGCCGGAAAAAAATAACTGAAAGTAACTTACTTTGGCTGTGCATCCTGGGATACCGGGGGTCTCTGGAGAGTTCCTTAAAGGCACGGTATCCCTTTAGCAGACACATAATGACAGCCTATAGGTCTTGTCTGTCCACCCCTTCCTCTCTATTGTTTAAAGGGATTTTGGTGAAGGGAGTGTGATACAATAAAGGAACATGTCAGATGTGAATAAAAATGACATTTAAACTTTATTTTGGCTTTTGTGTTCACTTCAGAGGAAGTGTTGGCCAGTGCAGCCATGTTGTTATTAGGCTGTATTATTTTGTCTGTCTCTTAAGTGTCTTTGCAGGTTTGCAAATGCAGGACAGCTTAAGAGATATTTTGATTGCTCCGGGGTCCCCGCACATGGGCGGGACTATTCATAGATTATGACTATACACAGAGATCCCCTACTACAGAAATACCAGGACCAGTCCAGTTTTGGTAACTTCTACCCTACAAGGGGTTACCACAGCAAAGGTCGAGGTTACCGAGGAGCTGCAGCCTCTTCCACTGGTGTCTTCACTTCTTCCCACTTAAAAATAGGGGGGAGGCAGGGTTATTTTTTCCAGGCATGGACGTCTGTCACTGGGGACCCGTGAGTTTTACAAACCATTCAGGGCTTCCACATAGAGTATCTGGAGGACCCCAGCCAGCGGGTCAGACCCCAGCCTATTCAATTTTCCCAACAGGACTCTGCCTTGGTAGACAAGGAGTTAGCTTCCCTCTTGGACAAAGGGGCAGTAGTGCCAGCTTCACTTCATCCACGGGGTTTTGCCATCAATTTATTCCTGGTTGACAAGGCCGAGGTGGGCAAGCGCCCTGTGATCAATTTAAGCGAATTCAATGAGTGGTTAGTCTATCGCCACTTCAAGATGGAGGGTATCCACCTGCTCAGGGATGTTCTTCGCCCTTTGGACTGGATGGTTTGTTTGGAACTGAAGGACGCTTATCTGGTGGTTCCTATTTTTGTTGCCGGTGGCTGAGTGGTTGAGAGCTCGGGGCATTCAAAGGATCGCCTACCTAGTCGATATCCTCCTTATGGACGCGTGACCCCGGCAACTTCATCAACATCTTCCGATGACTAAATCTCCTCCAGAGTTTGTCATCAACGAAACAAAGTCGATGCTCTCCCCTTCACAATGTGTGAGGTTTCTAGGTTTCGTGATCGACTCCAGGTCCGCCACACTCAGCCTTCCAACAAGGAAGATCGCAAAGAACCACCATGAATTGAGGAGGACTCTCGCCAGGACTCAGGTATCCCTTCGAGATCTAGCTCGGATAGTGGAACTGCTCTCAGCCTCTATCCAAGCGATCTTTCCGGGACCCCTCCATTATTGATCGCTGCAAAGACTCAAATCATTCTACCTTCGGAAGGGGTGCCCCATCTCCTCCTACAAGGTGGTCCTTTTGGAGGACTCCCAGGAAGAGATCTGATGGTGCTTCAACACATGGAGGCCTGGAACGGTCGGGTAATCTTTGGCTCGGCTCCAGGCTTAGCCATAGAGTCAGACACCAGCAACGTCGGTTGGGGAGCCAGGTGCGGCAAATTTTCTACAGGAGGGTTGTGGTCTCCAGACGAACGCAGATTACAAATCAATTGTCTGGAACCCCTGACCGGGTCCTTCGCAGTGCACTGTGGGACGAGAGAGTCCATTCAGTCTTCGGTTCTTCTCAAGATGAACAACGTTTCCGCAGTCCACTATATCAACCACTTGGGAGGGACGAGGACCAAAGCCTTCACCGATTTGGCTGCCAGCTTCTGGCAAAAATGTCTGGATCACCACGTGTCGGTGACAGTTCCTCCCCGGGCAGGAGAATCTGGTAGTGGATTTCAAATTTCGCAACTTCATGGATTCACGTCTGTGGAAGTTGGACATAGACATTTTTCAGAGGTTGAACGACCTTTGGGGACCGTTTTCAATAGACCGGTTTGCTTCGATGCTGAACCACCAACTTGCCCGTTTTTGCAGCTGGAAGCCGGACCCCCTGGCAGTGTCCATGGATGCCTTCCTACAGGATTGGAGCCTAGAAAAGGGGTACACGTTTCCCCCCTTTGCAACGATCACTCAGGTAATGGTACAGGTCAGGAGGCAAGGGGCGGAGCTAGTGATTCTCTCCCCCCTTTGGAGATCAAGTATCGTTTCCAGTTTTTCTGTAACTTTCCTGGGATTCTCCAATCCTACTCCCCCTGTTTACGAATCTTATGCTGAATCCCGACAGAGTTCCTCATCCTCTAGTCCTGCAGAACTCGTTACGGCTTGTAGCATGGCGGATTACCAGAGATGCTGGGAAGTCCCAAGCCTTTCGGCAAAAGCTGAGGAACTCATGTCTAGAGCGTGGGCAAACAGTACTATGAAAGGCTACAGATTCGCCTGGGCCAGATTGTCCTGTTGGTATATGTGACTGAGTATCAATCTCTTGGACGCGGATATAGTGCACGTCCTGAATTCTTTGGCCTATTTGGCCTCTAGAGGCTTTGCCTACAGGTCTGTCAACACTTTTCGTTCAGCTATATCAGCTGGACATTTGCCACTTAATACCCCTATTGGGGAGCATCCTCTTGTCTGCAAGCTCCTCTGGGGCAATCGGCTCTCCTTGCCCCCAGAACCTTGTTATTCAGCATTATGGGATGTGAACCAGGTTCTTAACTTGTTTTTAGCCTGGCAACCTAACCAGTTGTTGTCGAGGATAGAGTTGTTGGCTAAGCTGGCGATGTTACTTTGTCTGATTTCTTGTCTAAGTGTGTCCAATGTTAGAGCTCTGGACATAACCTCCAGGATGTTTACCCCATCTGGAGTGACCTTTATATTGCATAGACGGATGAAGTGTCATACCAGAGTGATCTCTTACCCAGAGTTCCCAGACTCTCCCAAGTTGTGTGTAGTCTGCTGCCTGAAAGCTTATGAAGAGATGACCGAAGACTTCAGGACTCCAGGGGAACGCCAACTTCTCATTACTCTCCGCAAACCTTTCAGGGCTGTCTCCTCTCCTACCATAGCCCAGTGTGTTTGGTGGGTTATGCAGGAAGCTGGTATAAGCCTCAAGGATTTCGGATTTCCCTCAGCTCGAGGAGCAATGGTCTCCTAAGCATTTGGCTTGGGAGCCCGTTTGGAAGATATCCTTAACACGGCTGACTGGTCTTCAGACTCTACCTTTAAGAGGCTTTACTTCAAGCCAGTGCTGAACATGGCTCACCTCGTAGTGAGCAAGCTTTGAACTAGCATAATCCTCGCTTCCAGTCCTGAAATAGAATGAAAATTTTCATAGCTATCGGAACGGAAAGTTTCCATACTATTAAGGACTCTGAGTCGAGGATTATCACGCCCTAGGGATCGCTTGAGGATGTCCCACCCCGTATGACAGCAAGTAAATCAGTTTGGTTTCCGTTTTCTTTGGAAAGATGGCTTATTCGTCATTATTCAATGACAAAGTTGCCGTTTTATGACCGGCTTGTTATCAGATGGAGCTTCAACTGCTCTGACTTTTGATTTACAGTTCCATGTTACGTCTGTCTCGACATATTGGGACTGGTTACATCAGATTGCTTTTGTGCATTGATGATACCTTTGTCCTCGTAGGTTCGGATGCGAATAACCAAGACGCTTGAAGATTTGTTACCGGCTGACTTCGCACAAAGAGAGAAGGAAGGGCCAGTGAGGGCAGACTATGTGGAAGCTGGTGTTACCCGATTGGAGGATCCAGGAGTGTTCTGGATTGGACATTTTGTTTGACTACAGTTTTCCCTAGGGCTCATGGTAAACGTAGTTTTGTTTTGAATGGCTGCTGTTGAATAAAGTTAAGAGAGAAGGCATAATCATCGCCCGAGTCCTTAATAAAATTGAAACTATCCGTTATGATAGCTAAGAAACAGGAGACAGGAACGTTTGAGTGTAAGATTATTATATCAAATTCATACTAACACCTATTCAAACAGTACACACCGGGTAATTTGCTTGTTGCACCACGGAGAACCATACGCCCGGCCATCCTGCAGGGCTTTCAAAACAAGGAGATGGCACTCACGGTACCGGAGTGGGTCTGCATCTGCTCCACTGGTTGCATCCAATAACCCTTCCACAGCCTAAGACAAAAAACAAACAACTATTATCTGATTTAGAATGCAAAATGGTCAATACATAGCCAAAAAGAGAACGAGTTACTTACATTTTGTAACAGTTACTGGTAAATATTATAACAGCAGTTTAATAGCCTTGAAATATTCCCCCAAAAACCTCAACCCGCCTCAGGTGCCAAACTGGATCAAGAGATTTTTATAGCAGTACTCTTGCACATCATGTGGCTCCGCAATTGTTCCATACAGCGAAAGTGACGAGGAAGTCACACAAGCACCACAACGGTTTGCTGTCATCAACCATCTTTTCCCTTTCCACACCCTCAAATAGGTTACATGAATTGTTGAATATAGCATGCTGAATACTAACTTACAATGGTTTACGATCTTACAATGGCCACTCTAAAGAACAGGGGGTGGAAAGGCAGTGCAGGTTTTACAGTTAGATAGGCTATAAGCAAAGGATTATTTTACTTACCCTGTAGGCATCTGTTCTTGGCATGTATTGCTGTAGATTCATGTGAGAAAGTGCCATCTTTCTTGCATGGCATGCCCCCACTTTTTGCAGAATTGCTGAATGTACTTTGAGTGTCCCTTGGACTCCTGCCAATCAGGTGCCCAGGGCCTATGTTCCTTCCCTAAACAAAAACCTCAAAACCAAATTGGCAAACCCAGGCCACATGTCAGCCCCTGGTAAGTGGTACCCTAGGTACCCAGGGCCTTGTGACCAGGGAAGGCCTCTAAGGGCTGCAGCAGTATTGTGCCACCCTTAGAGGCCCTGTACCCTAACACACACACACACACACACACACACACACACTGCCCTGGCAGGCTGAGTGTCTGGGTACAAGACAAAACAGAGACGACATGGCACACATCCCTGTGTGCCATGCCCACAACCTACACTGCCCTGGCATACATCAGCCACCCCTCTAGCTGGGTGCCCTATGCAAGTGGTGTGGGCACAGAGGCAGGAGCCCTGTGCCCCTACAGTACCAAGGTCCATTCCTGGGCCCTGTAAGTGCAGTACTGCCATTTAGGAGTACATGGTGCTGGGAGCTTGTCAAACACGAACTGCACAGCACTGAAGACTGAGAAGTTTGGTATCAAACTGCTCAGCACATTAAATCCACACTGATGCCAGTGTGGGATTTAATATACCAAGCACCACAGAGGGCATCTTAGAGAGATCCCCTGAAACCTAACCTACAATCCACGTCTGTTCGGAGGCTGTCTAGGCTGCCACACAGCAGACATGTTGCTGGACTCCTGGGTAGGAGAGCCCCTGCTCTCCTGGGTCTGCAACAATGCACATCCTGGGCGAGATGATAAATCTCCTCCCCCAGGATGGGCAGGGGGAAGCTTCAAAGGCATGCCGCCTCTGAGCTTCCCCAGGCCACTGCAACCCCCCACTCTGGCCAGAAGCTTGGCCGGAAACCCCAAATAAGGACAGGGGATGTGCCAGCCTGGCAACCCCACCCTCAGGTGGTGGAGGCGAGGTGAAGCACATCTCCGGGCTCTCGCCATCTTGAAGATGGGGAGCCCAGCCCAATCGGGAGCCCAGCCCAATCAGGATTAGGCTACTGCCCCCCTCCCCCAGGAGAGAGGCAGGATAGGGGGTGTACCCACCCCAGGACAGGGACCCATTGGTCCCTGCCCTTCACCTACCTGTAACGCCCCTAAATCTAGTATTTAGGGGCACCCTGAGCCTTCCTTCCCCAGATTCCTAAATCCGAAGAAGAGCTAGAAGAAAGAAGACCTGCCCTGCAGCTGCTAAGTAGAGGAAGACACCAATTGCTTTGGCCCCAGCCCTACCGGCCTGTCGACCCTCGAACCTGCTCCTGCTCCAACCTTGTGAGAAAGTGGCTCTGTATATACTGTTCCCTAATGGGTACAGGGTGTACAGAGTCCACAGTCCCCCAGAGGCTGATAGAGGTCAAAGTTAGGTATGACCTTACTCTCAAAAGTGGTAGCTTGGTCGAGCAGTAAGGCAGTACCTGAGGACAGTGTAAAGCATTTATTGTACACACTCAGTCAGCAAATGGTTTCACACACTCAATAACTGAACTCTAGGCCAATGGTTTATATATATATAAAATATATGCTTGTTTTATTTTTAGAACCACAAAGGGAATAAAAATATACTTTTCTCAGAATGAGAGATTGAATATGAATACTTTTGCAATAAGCAATGGATTTTTGTAAACAGTCACAGTTGGTTGCAATAAACAATCCTATTTCCTAAACATAACAATGCATTGAGCTCAATGGTAAATTCAGGTTATCTTGTAATACATTACTTTTCAGATTACTTTTGAAATTCCAGGTCTGGCTCCTAGATCCAGCTCTGGGTCAGAGTTAGGCCCAATGTTATCCTATGAGGGATAGGGGGGCCTTGGTTGGTGGCTGCTGTCTGGCAAGCCACGCGGCTGTGGGAGCTGGGCTCCTGGTCACTTACTCAGGGCAAGTGGGGACGTAGGTTAGTGTAGAGAGTGCACTGCCAGGGCCACTCGGGCGGCTGGGTGCAGGGTGCTTTTGAGCCTTCGGGCGCTCAATGGAAGTCAATGGGAATATTCCGGTTTGGAAAAAGGCTGCAAGCTCGGGGACGAGGATGCTTCAGATGCCACCACCACTTCGAGAGGTAAGTTGGGTAGTTGTAGGTTAGGTGGGTACCCCAGGATTGGGCACAGGGGGCCGCAGGGCGCCGGGTGCAGGGGTGCCTTTTGATGTCGGGAATCTTACCCTCTTGTTGATCGCGGTTGGGGTGGCACTCTGTTCTGAGGCTGCAGACTTCTTCCGGAATGTCGAGGGGGGTCCTTGGGTGCCGGACTCGGGGTCACAGTCGCCGTGGGGTCGTCCTCAGGGTCTTTGTTCACTCCGGCACTGGCCAGGCTTGGCTGGTGCAGAGTGTGCTGGGTTCGCGGTTCCGGGCTGCTGCCAGGGGTTAGAGATAGGTTTCTGAGTAGAGCCTCTACTCATGGGAGTCCCAGGGGCTTTAGAGTTCAAAGGTAGCCAGGTCCTCCGGGGTTTTTGAGGTTGCTTGCCACAAGAGATGCCGCGCTGGAGCAGGAGCAGGTTCGAGGGTCGACAGGCCGGTAGGGCTGGGGCCAAAGCAGTTGGTGTCTTCCTCTTTTTAGCAGCTGCAGGGCAGGTCTTTGTTCTTCTTGCTCTTCTTGTAGTTTCGAATCTGGGATCTGGGGAAGGAAGGTTCAGGGGGCCCCTAAATACTAGATTTAGGGGCGTTACAGGTAGGTGAAGGCCAGGGACCAATGGGTCCTTGTCCTGGGGTGGGTACACCCCCTATCCTGCCTCTCTCCTGTGGGAGGGGGGCAGTAGCCTAATCCAGATAGGGTAGGGCCTCCCATCTTCAAGATGGCGAGAGCCCGGAGATGTGCTTCACCTCGCCTCCCCCACCTGAGGGGTGGGGTGGGCAGGCTGGCACATCCCCTGTCCTTGTATGGGGTTTCCGGTCAAGCTTCCTGCCAGAGTGGGGGGTTGCAGTGGCCTGGGGAAACTCCAAATGGCGGCCTGCCTTTGAAGCTTCCCTTTGCCCATCCTGGGGGAGGAGATTTCTCACCTCACCCAGGATGTGCATTGTTGCAGGCCCGGGAGAGCAGGGGCTCTCCCACCCAGGGGTCCAGCAACGTGTCTGCTGTGTGGCAGCCTGGGCAGCCTCAGAGCAGACGTGGATTGTAGGTTAGCTGTAAGGGGGCATCTCTAAGATGCCCTCTGGGGTGCTTAGTACATTAAATCCCACACTGGCATCAGTGTGGGTTTAATGTGCTGAGAAGTTTGATACCAAACTTCCCAGTCTTCAGTGTTGCCATTATGGTGCTGTGGAGTTCGTGTTTGACAAGCTCTCAGCACCATGTACTTGTAAAAGGCAGCACTGTACTTACAGTGCCCAGGAATGGACCTGGGTACTGTAGGGGCACAGGGCTCCTGCTCCTGTGCCCACACCATAGGCATAAGGCACCCAGCCAGAGGGGTGGCTGACATATGCCTTGGCAGTGTAGGTGATGGGCATGGCACACAGATGTGTGCCATGTCGACTCTTTGTTTTGTCCTGCACCCAGACACTCAGCCTGCAAAGGCAGTGTGTGTGTGTAAGGGTACAGGGCCTCTAAGGGTGGCGCAATGAGTGCTGCAGCCCTTAGAGGCCTTCCCTGGTCACAAGGCCCTGGGTACCTAGGGTACCATTTACCAGGGGCTGACATGTGGCCAGGGTTTGCCAATTGGGAGTTTGTGTGTTTTAAGGAAGGAACATAGGCCCTGGGCACCTGATTGGCAGGAGCCCAGGGCACAACAAGGAAAAGTGCATCAGCTATTAAGCAAAAAAAAGGGGGGGTTACTGCAACAGAAACCCACTTTCTAACAAACCTGGCATCTCTTGTGGCCAGCAACCTCACAAACCCCGGAGGACCAGGCTACCTTTTGACTCTAAACCCCTGGGACTCCCATGAGTAGAGGCTCTACTCAAAGTCTACTTCTAATCCCTGGCAGCAGCCCAGAACCGCGAACCCAGCACACTCTGCACCAGCCAAGCCTGTGCCGGAGTGATGAAAGACCACGAGGACGACCCCACGGCGACTGTGACCCTGAGTCCGGCACCCAAGGACCTCCCTCGACACTCCTGAAGAAGCCTGCAGCCTCAGAACCAGGTACCCCCCCCCCCAAACCGCGATCAACAGAGGGTAAGATTTCCCGACACCAAAAGGCACCCCAGCGCCCAGCGGCCCCCTGTGCCCAATCCCGGGGTACCTACCTATCCTCCAACTACCCAACTTACCTCTCAAAGTGGTGGTGGCACCTGAAGAATCTTTGTCCCCGAGCTTGCAGTCTTTCTAAACCGGAGATTTCCCATTGAAATCAATTGAGCGCCCGAGGGCTCAAAAGCACCCTGCACCCAGCCGCCCGAGAGGCCCTGGCAGTGCAACCTCTACACCTATCTACTTGCCCACTTGCCCTGAATAAGTGACCAGAGCCCAGCTCCCACAGCCGCGTGGCCTGCTAGTCAGCAGTCACCAACCAAGGCCCCCCCTACCTATCATAGGATAACATTGGGCCTAACTCTCTCTGCACCCGGCCGCCCTTGTGCCGCTGAGGGTGAACCAACTGTACTTACTTGACCCTGGGAGACCCCCGAGTCTATGCCCAGAGCCTCAACTCTGCCAGTCGAGTACTTACCTTTAAACCGATAACTCAATTTTCTTCATAGGGTAACATCCTAAAATATTCACCAAAAATCAGGCGAGTAAAGAAAACGAAAATACTCACCTATTAGGTGAGCTCCCAGTGCTGGATCTTGGTGCCCAGCACGGACTCTGAAAAACACTTACAACTGTACTTACCAGTAACCCAATTTTCTTCCATAGGAAACCATTGACTGTTTTTCTGTGAAATTTATTCTGTCAATTTCTGCAAACTTTAAATATTCTTTAAAAATCGTATAACTTTTGAAAACGTAATTGCTTATCTGTTTTAGATAAAGGTCCCAGTACTGAGTCTAAGTACCCAGTACTGGATTACAAAAGTAACGAGAACATACTATATCTGCAACTTGAATTTTTTTCCATAGGGAATCATTGACTGTTTTCTATGAAATATTTTCCAAGTGTCAACTTATAAAATAGGAAAATATTGTCTAAAAATCATCATAGTAATTAAGTCTACTTTTATCACTTGATTCCAAGTACTGACCCAGGACTGAATCTAGGATCCAGTCCTGGAATTCCAAAAGTAATCCTAAAAGTAATCTGTTACAAATAACTTGAAACTTCCATTTAACTCATTGCCTATTGCAACCACTTATAACTTTCTACAAAAGTCGCTTGCATATTGCAAAAGTATTTATATAAAGCATCTCATTCTGAGAAAGTATATTTTAATACCTATTGTTAGTTCTAAAATAAAACAAGCATATATTTTTTATATATAAACCATTGGCCTAGAATTCAGTTATTGAGTGTGTGAGTGTGAGACCATTTGCTGGCTGAGTGTGTGCAACAAATGCTTTACACTGTCCTCTGATACTGCCTTACTGTTTGAGCAAGCTACCACTTTAGAGAGTAAGGTTATATCTAACTTTTTAGCCTCTGTCAAACCTTTGGGGACTGTGGACTCTGTACACCCTGTACCTATTTGGGAACAGTATATACAGAGCCATTTTCTCACAATTTATGTGCTGTGCACAAGTCCGCCATCTAGTGTTTTAATCGGATGACTGCAAGTTGTTTTTCTTTGAAGAATGTGCGAGTCACAAGGATATCTGACCCTCTCTTGGAGATATTGCGCATGGGCATCAACTCCACTGTTGAATTATTTTTCCAAAGGTGGGTAAGAATGGAGTTAAAGTGTAGGAAGGAAAATGCTACTTACCAGTATGCATCTGTTCTTGGCATGTAGAGCTACAGAATCATATTTGTGCATAGATCGCCATCTGGTGTTGGGCACGGATGTTTTCACTTTGTTGTTGTATTGGAAGAAGTTTTTTGTAGTCACGCAAAAGGTGACTCCTCCTTAGGACGATAGTGCGCATGGGCATCGACTCCATCCTCAGATTGTTATTCGCCCTAAAGGGTGATGATCGAGTTTGTGAGAAACAGAAAGATGTCCATGTGTGATCTATCCAAGTAAGATAGCACTGGAACAGATAAAGGTACCTGGGGAGGCGGGTGGGCGTATATGATTCTGCAGCTCTACATGCCAAGAACAGATGCATACTGGTAAGTAGCATTTTCCGTTTGAGGCATATGAGCTGCAGAATATTTACTTGTGCATAGACTACAGTAGTACTCTACCTAGCGGAGGCCACTTGTATCTGTAGCAGTGGTTTGAAAAAGTGTCTTCAGTACAGCCTGGCCCACACTAGCCTGTTTTGCCTGCACATCTACACAATAGTGTTTTGTGAAAGTGTGCCGTGTAGGCCATGTTGCAGTTTTACAAATGTAATCTATGGGAATATTCCCTTAGAATGCCATAGAAGCCCCTAGTTTGCGTGTGGAATGCGCTCTAGGGGGAATGGATAATGTACGCTTTGCTCTTTGATAGCATATCTGGATGAATTTAACGCTCCACCTGGCAATTCCAGTTTTTGATATAGGATTTCCCTTCTGTGGAGGTGAGAAAGCTACAAAAAGTGGTTTAGTTTTCCTGAAAGGTTTTGTCCTTTCAATGTAGTTAAGGATAGCTCTTGCCGTCAAGCGTATAAAGAGCCCGTTCTGCTACTGAGTCTGGTTGAGGAAAAAAGACTGGCAGCTCAACAGACTGGTTAAGGAGGAAGGCAGAAACTACTTTTGGTAAGAATTTAGGGTTTGTCCTAAGAAGCACTTTGTTGTGATGGATTTGCAAAAATGGTTCTTGTATGGTTAATGCCTGGTGTTCACTAACTCTGAGACATGCGACCGCCACAAGGAAAGCTACTTTCCATGTGAGAAATTGTAACTTATTTATGTAAACGTTCAAATGGGTGAACCATGAGCCCGGTAAGGACGATATTTAGATTCCACTCGAGAGGATGGAACTCTGGGAGGAATAATCCTTTCAAAGCCTTCCATGAATGCAATGACTAGCATTGTTTGTTTTGTAGGTAAGCGGCTATGGCAGAAAGATGTAATCGTATAGTTGAACAAGTTACTTACCTTCGGTATCAATATATCTGTAAGAAACATTAGAAGTGGTAGATACTGTGAGAAGTTGGCCTGATGTATGATGTCACTAGTTATAGTGTACACCTTATATCAGTCCAAATACCCTTATGGTGATTGGTTGTAAAGTCAACCTTATAGACCAGCTATCCTAGTGGTAGCATGGACAAGAGCAGTCTTAGGCTAAACTCTGAATGGCATGTGAAGCCAGCTGTGATACCATATATAATCCCTTGAATACCAAATGAAAGGACACCACAACAGATATATATATATAAAATAAAGTGTATTTATTCTAAGCAAACCCTCAGCACTCTTTATGAGTTTAGAGGTAAGTACAACACAGTCTTATTAATGCATACAGTAAGTCACACAGGTAAGTAATACAGTTAGGCCCTAGGGGCCACGCAAACCATATACTAAATAAGTGGTATAAGAACCACTGTCACGGAAATAGAATAGGCCTAGGCCTAGGGAATCGCTGGGGCTACACTACACTAGCGTTAGTTAGGGAGTGGGAGGCCCACGGGATTCGTGTGCAGAGTGGAAACACTCACGCGTAATGCGTAAAAGTCAATAGCAATGTTACAGTTTAGAAATAGATAGATTTAGGACACTTCCGGAGTAGCTAGGAAGTTGAGACTTGAAAACTAGACACTAGGATAGTCACTATCCTGATGAGCACCGGAGTACCCAAGTTACCTAGCCCACAGGCTGCGGGTGCATAGGGGTGAAGATGCGTCGTTTTCGTCGTCGACTCCTATGGATGCCTGAAGAAAGATGCTGACAGGCAGTCAGGGGAGAGTGTCCGGTGGATCCCAAGCCTGGGATCAAGAAGAGAAGAAACCTGCAAGCAGAGGGGACAGAGTCAAGGTCACTAGCCAGTGACCACGTGGAACCAGGAAGGAACCAGGCGATGTCGTGAAGAGTTGCAGGGGAAGGTGAAGCTTGTCGCTGGAGCCAGGAGGACCAGGAAGCGTCGAGGACGACCAGGACCAGGAGGCGAGCTGTCCCACGAAGGCTCTTGCTGTCGGCGGCGTCGAAGTTGGACTAGGACTCACCAAGCCTTGGCAAGCGGAACCCACGAAGAACAAGGGACTTGCTTCTGGTGCAGACCAGGAAGGTCTGGGGTGCTTCTTCTTTGCAGAGAAGCGGGAGCCAGTCTGGAGGAGCCAAACCAGCGCAGAAGATTTTAGGGAGCGTCGTCACAAAGGCCACTAGCCAGCGGGCAAGCAACCGGACAGACGCGGCAAGCAGGAAAATGCTGAAGGGCCCCACGCAGGACTCGTGGAGTGTGGGGGGCTGGTCTTCGGTGCAGATGGTGCTTGGGGTTGGGGCTTCTCAATCCCCGGTGCACAACTTCGAGGGTACCTCAGAAGCTGCGCTGTAAGTTACTAGCCACTTTTCCCAGGTAGCCGGTCCCACGTCGCTCGTCGCCTCCACGGATCTCAGCTCTGCTGCAGATGTGGATGAGGGTCGGAGAAGTCTGGAAATCAAGGCTCTGGTCGGGCTCTGCAGTCGGTTCCTCGTCGAACGTTTCACAAAGCAAAGGGTAGTCACTTGATGGTGCCTGTTTGCACAGGGTAGCCACTCCTTGGCTACAAGGGAGATTCTTCAGTCTTCTTCTTTCGTCGAATGTCGAAGGTCCAGAGTTTCTGTTCAGTTTTGCAGGTTCAGGATAATCTAAAGTCTTGAGGCCCAACTCCCACTCTTATACTAATCTGGGGGGCTGGGATACCTGCTAGGTCACGCCTTATGGGTGGGACCTGGGAGGGGGTGGTTACACCCACTTCCCTTTGTCCAGTTTCGCGCCAGAGCTGGGGCTGGAGTGCCCCAGCGCCGGTTTGAACTGGACTATGCAAGGAACACCTTGTGTGCCCCAGGCATGTCTCATTCCTTTCAGCCCACCCTGCCCCAATACACTAAAGGCTGTCTGGGGAGGTGCTAGCACCTCCCCAAGCAGGAAACCTATTGTCCAGGCCTCCCTGGCTGGGATCCCTCCCAGCAGCAGGAGGTCAGACTTGTGTCGTGGCAGCAGCATCCATTTTGTGATGCTGAGGCTTTGGTCAGAGGCTAACAGTTGAAGTATGATTTTAACATGTCTTTCCCCCTAGAAGGGGGGAATAATATTCTCATGTCCAGAAATGGCATGGGGGTATTATTCCCGAGTGTTAGACACCTTACACGACATGCTTTGATAAAGCCAAACCATAGTTACCATAACCGTCTAAGATTATAAGGCACTTTAAGAGTATATGGTAGGCTATATCATAGAACAGCTATAAGGACATGGTTCCGAAAGCTGCAGACAGGCTCAGCTCATGCTAGAGCACCATCTCACATGTTACCAAGCACTCTGCCTCCAGGATTGTCAAGGCCTGCCATAGGAGTGACTGATAGGTACACATGTGTCTATATGTAAGTTAGGTATAGGAATACTACACCTAAGCAAGGGGTGATTACACGACCTTGCCCCAGCTGAGTGATCAGCCAGTTGTGTCAAAATGGAAGGCCAGGCCAGGGGTGGCACAATACATGCTGCAGCCCCTGGTAGGCCTAGGGTACACCTATGCCCTGGGTACCTAGGGTACACTGTACAGGGGCCAATAAGGTGATCCTATCCAAATGGGTTATGCACCTAAAGTACATAGTAGTAATTTAGAGAGAGAACAGCAGGGCTGTGGGTCTGATTAGCAGGCCCACAGCCACATCTAAGTCGTAAACCAGTAAAGCAAAAGCAAAAAGTGGGGGTGAACATAGAAAGCAGACCCTACTCTCCTACACAACCCCCCCCCCAAACTTAGGGACATTAAACTAACCTTGACCAGTTGAGTCTTCATGTTCTAAGTGGAAATATCTGGAGAGTCCATCTGCATTGGCATGGTCAGTCCCAGGTCTATGTTCCACTGTGAAGTCCATCCCCTGTAGGGAAATGGACCACCTAAGAAGTTTGGGATTTTCACCCTTCATCTGATTTAGCCACAAGAGGGGCTTATGGTCTGTCTGAATCTTGAAGTGAGTGCCAAACAAGTATGGCCTCAGCTTCTTCAGGGCCCAAACCACAGCAAAGGCCTCCCTCTCAATAGCTGACCAACGTTTCTCTCTAGGGGTCAGCCTTCTACTTATAAAAGCAATGGGCTGGTCTTGACCATCTACATTCAGTTGTGAAAGAACAGCTCCCACACCTAACTCAGAAGCATCTGTCTGGACAATGAACTCTTTGGAGTAGTCTGGACTTTTCAGAATAGGTGCACTGCACATGGCCTGCTTCAGGTCATCAAATGCTTTTTGACAGCTTGCTGTCCACTGAACTTTCTTTGGCATCTTCTTGGAGGTCAAGTCATTAAGTGGTGTCACTATGGACCCATAGTTCTTAACAAACTTTCTGTAGTACCCAGACAGGCCCAAGAAAGCTCTGACCTGAGTCTGGGTAGTTGGAGGAGCCCAGTCCTTTATGGTCTGGATCTTGCTCTCCAGTGGTTGAACCTGACCCCCACCAACTAGGTGGCCCAGGTATACAACCTTGCTCTGCCCTATCTGGCACTTAGTGGCCTTGATAGTGAGGCCTGCCTTTTGCAGGGCCTCTAAAACATTCCTCAGGTGGACCAGGTGATCCTCCCAGGTGGAGCTAAAGACAGCAATATCATCAAGATAAGCTGCACAATAATCATCCAACCCAGTAAGGACTTGATTCACCAGCCTTTGGAAAGTGGCAGGTGCATTCTTCAAACCAAAGGGCATTACCACAAATTGATAATGTCCTCCTGGGGTCGAGAAAGCAGTTTTGGCCTTTGCACTCTCAGCTAGCCTGATTTGCCAGTAGCCTGCTGTTAGGTCAAATGTGCTCAAAAACTTAGCAGCTGCCAGTCTGTCAATGAGCTCATCTGCCCTAGGTATTGGGTGGGCATCTGTCCTAGTGACAGCATTGAGACCTCTGTAATCCACGCAAAACCTCATCTCTCTCTTACCATCTTGGGTGTGAGGTTTTGGCACAAGGACTACAGGACTAGCCCAAGGGCTCTCTGAAGGTTCAATGACTCCCAGCTCCAACATCTTTTGTACCTCAACTTTTATGCAGTCCCTGACATGGTCAGGTTGCCTGTAGATTTTACTCTTCACAGGCAGACTGTCACCAGTGTCCACCTCATGGGTGCACCAGTTTGTCTGACTTGGGGTCAGAGAGAACATATGTCTGTAGGCCTGCAGAACTTGTCTGCAGTCCTGTTGCTGATGGACAGTGAGGCTGTCAGAAAAGACCACACCATCAACTGAGCCGTCATCAGGGTTCTGAGTCAACAGGTCTGGGAGAGGGTCACTCTCTTCCTCCTGCCCCTCATCTGTAGCCATGAGTAGCCCCATGTCTGCCCTGTCAACATATGCCTTCAATCTGTTGACATGAAGCACCCTGTGGGGGCTTCTGGGAGTCCCAAGGTCCACCAAGTAGGTGACTTCTCCCTTTTTCTCAACAATAGTGTGGGGTCCAGACCATTTGTCTTGGAGTGCTGCTGGGGCCACTGGCTCCAACACCCACACTTTCTGTCCTGGCTGGTAAACAGTCAGTACAGCCTTTTGGTCATGCCAAGCTTTTTGGAGTTCTTGGCTTGCCTCAAGGTTTTTAGAAGCCTTCTTCATATACTCTGCCATCCTGGAGCGGAGACCAAGTACATAATCCACTATGTCTAGTTTGGGTTGTCTGAGAGGTCTCTCCCATCCTTCCTTCACCAAACACAGGGGTCCTCTTACAGGATGCCCAAACAAAAGCTCAAAAGGGCTGTAGCCAACCCCCTTTTGTGGGACCTCTCTGTAAGCAAACAGAAGGCAGGGTAAAAGGATGTCCCATCTTCGCCTAAGCTTGTCTGGTAATCCTTTTATCATTCCCTTTAGGGTCTTGTTGAATCTCTCAACAAGCCCATTGCACTGTGGGTGATAGGGTGTGGTGAACTTATAGTTAACACCACACTCCTTCCACATTGCAGTCAAGTATCCTGACATAAAGTTGGCACCTCTGTCAGAAATGACCTCCTTTGGAAAGCCCACTCTGGAGAATACTCCAAGCAGGGCCCTTGCCACAACAGGAGCTGTTGTGGTCCTCAGGGGAATTGCTTCTGGGTACCTGGTGGCATGGTCCACTATCACCAGTATGAATCTGTGCCCAGATGCTGTTTGTGGGTCCATTGGTCCTACAATATCTATGCCCACTCTTTCAAAGGGGACCCCCACCACAGGTAGTGGTATGAGGGGGGCCTTTGTGGTGCCACCTGATTTGCCACTGGCTTGGCAGGTGACACAGGAGCGACAAAACTCCTTAGTATCTTCTGACATATGGGGCCAGTGAAAGTGAGGGACAAGCCTGTCCCAAGTCTTGTTCTGGCCTAAATGTCCTGCAAGGGGAATATCATGGGCCAAGGTTAGAAGGAAGCCTCTGAACTTCAGTGGTATGACCAACCTCCGGGATGCACCAGGCTTGGGGTCTCTAGCCTCTGAGTACAGTAGCCCTTCATCCCAATACACTCTATGGGTACCTTGAGCATTCCCTGCAGCCTCAGCAGCAGCCAGCTGTCTGAGGGGTTCAAGAGAGGGGCAGTCTAATTGAGCCTGCCTCAGATCTGCCCTGGAAGGTCCCCCTGTCCCAAGAAACTCAACCTGATCAGGTTCAAGTTCTTCTAGGACAGTTCCTTCAGGGCTCTCAGAACCATCCTCCTGGGAGGGCTGATCCACCACCTGAGGCAGGGGGGAAGGCACAGCCTTAACCCTACTGCTCTTTCTCTTGGATTGTGACTGGTCCATAGTTTCAGGATCCAGCACTTGTTCAGTGTTGCACTTTTTGGCCTGTGACCTGGTCACAGCAAGGACATGTGCATCTATCCCCAGCATTTCTGCATGGGTCCTATACTCCACTTCAGACCAAACTGAAGTTTCAAGATCATTGCCCAGTAAACACTCTACAGGAAGGTCTGAACTAACAACAACTTTCTTGAGGCCAGTTACCCCTCCCCAGGAGAAGTTAACAATAGCCACACTATGGGAGGTAGTGGCATTGCTAGCGTTGGTCACTAGGTAATTCTCACCTAGTATGATCTGTCCAGGGTCCACAAAAGCAGGTGTCACCATTGTGACACTAGCCCCAGTGTCCCTGTAGGCCTGAGCCATTCTTTGGTTGATAAAAGGTGTCTGTCTGTACTTGCCCAGGTTACTGGGGCCTACAGTAGAGGACAAAGCTAAGTCCCCATCACAGATCAGGACAGCCTGAGTAGGCACTCTGACTAGGCCAGAATCCTCCTCAGTTCCCAGGGTTAACCCTACTACACCCTTTTGCTGGGAACCACCACTTACAGCTGAACTAGGGGGTACAGTTGCCTTAGGGGCAATGGTGGCTGGGGGCTTATCCTTTTTGGTGCACTCACTAAACCAATGTGAGGTAGACTTACAATAGTTGCACCATGGTTTCTTTTGGCCTTCTTTCTTCTTATCCTTTTTGGAACCACCCTCCCCCTGAGCCTTTTGGGGGCCTGGTGAAGACTTCTGGTCTTTTTGTTTCTGCTCATTACCCTTCTGGTCTGCCTTTTTCTGATCACCGCCCTGGTTCTGGTTTTTCTGCTTAACTCTAGTCCTGACCCATCTATCTGCCTTCTTTCCCAATTCTTGGGGAGAAGTCAGATCAGAATCAATCAGGTGTTGATGCAATAGCTGGTTTTGACAGTTGTTAAGTATTTGTTCTCTCATGATCAAATTATACAATCCTGTATAGTCCTTAACCTTACTTCCCAATAGCCAGCCTTCCAGAGCCTTAGTGGCACAATCTACAAAGTCAGTCCAGTCCTGAGTCTGTGTCTTCTGGGTATCCCTGAACAACAACCTGTATTGTTCAGTGGTTAGGCCAAACCCATCAATCAGAGCACTCTTCAGGACAGTGTAATTATCTGCATCCTCATCACTAACTGTGAGGAGCTTGTCTCTTCCTTTCTCAGAGAAGGAGAGCCACAAGATAGCTGCCCACTGACTTTGGGGTACCTGCTGTACTTTGCAAGCTCTCTCCAAAGCAGTTATCCATTTGTGGATGTCATCCCCACACTTGTAGGGAGGGACAATCTTGCTCAGGTTTCTATTATCATAGTGCCTGTCTCTATCTCTAGGAATGTTGCTGCCACCAGTGGGTTCTAACCCACTTAACTTTTGTTCTCTAGCCAGAGCAAGCTTCTCTTTGGCAAGGGCAAGTTCTTCCCTCTGAATCCTCAGATTAGCCTCCCTCATTCTGGCTGCATGCTCCTTTCTCTCAGGTGAAGTCATTCCCCTGTGAGAGGAAGCATTAGAGGTGTTAGAGACATGGGAGTGGATGGATTCCCTTGAAGGGGATCTGTCCCTCCTGCTTCTCTGTGAATGTCTACTTGTGGGTCTGTATGGGGGGACCCCATGCAAACTCCCATGTAAACTTAAGTTAGCCTGGCTAAGTCTCCTTACTTGGCTCTGGCTGTCTACCTCCCCATCTGAAGGCCCATCTGACTCCTCTGTGGTGGGTAGGCCCTCCTCTGCGCCTAGGGCACCTTCCTGTGATGCCCTCTGAGCATCATACTCCTCTAGGAGTTGTCTTAACTGAAGGAGGGTAGGGTTTGCACCCTGTTTTATTCCTCTGGAGGTACACAATTGTCTCATCTCCTGGAATGTTAAGGTATCATACCTAGAGGGGGTCTTCTGCAGACCTGCCCCTCCTGAGAGAGCATCTACTTGATCTCCTCCCAGAGGCATGATCTAGTGAGGGTGTGGTGTGTGCACCTACCTACACTAGTTGTATCTACTAAACCTTTCTAGTAGTTGTAGTCAGGGTGTGTTATTCCCTTCAACCTACAACTACAAAGTCCAGTAGGACTTAAGTATAATAATCTATGTTATATGTACCTAGACAATATCTGTGTGATCTTTCAATTTAGTATCTCAAGATTACAATGGTATTACAACAGCAAGCTCAGATCCCAACCGCTGCTCACCAATGTGAGAAGTTGGCCTGATGTATGATGTCACTAGTTATAGTGTACACCTTATATCAGTCCAAATACCCTTATGGTGATTGGTTGTAAAGTCAACCTTATAGACCAGCTATCCTAGTGGTAGCATGGACAAGAGCAGTCTTAGGCTAAACTCTGAATGGCATGTGAAGCCAGCTGTGATACCATATATAATCCCTTGAATACCAAATGAAAGGACACCACAACAGATATATATATATAAAATAAAGTGTATTTATTCTAAGCAAACCCTCAGCACTCTTTATGAGTTTAGAGGTAAGTACAACACAGTCTTATTAATGCATACAGTAAGTCACACAGGTAAGTAATACAGTTAGGCCCTAGGGGCCACGCAAACCATATACTAAATAAGTGGTATAAGAACCACTGTCACGGAAATAGAATAGGCCTAGGCCTAGGGAATCGCTGGGGCTACACTACACTAGCGTTAGTTAGGGAGTGGGAGGCCCACGGGATTCGTGTGCAGAGTGGAAACACTCACGCGTAATGCGTAAAAGTCAATAGCAATGTTACAGTTTAGAAATAGATAGATTTAGGACACTTCCGGAGTAGCTAGGAAGTTGAGACTTGAAAACTAGACACTAGGATAGTCACTATCCTGATGAGCACCGGAGTACCCAAGTTACCTAGCCCACAGGCTGCGGGTGCATAGGGGTGAAGATGCGTCGTTTTCGTCGTCGACTCCTATGGATGCCTGAAGAAAGATGCTGACAGGCAGTCAGGGGAGAGTGTCCGGTGGATCCCAAGCCTGGGATCAAGAAGAGAAGAAACCTGCAAGCAGAGGGGACAGAGTCAAGGTCACTAGCCAGTGACCACGTGGAACCAGGAAGGAACCAGGCGATGTCGTGAAGAGTTGCAGGGGAAGGTGAAGCTTGTCGCTGGAGCCAGGAGGACCAGGAAGCGTCGAGGACGACCAGGACCAGGAGGCGAGCTGTCCCACGAAGGCTCTTGCTGTCGGCGGCGTCGAAGTTGGACTAGGACTCACCAAGCCTTGGCAAGCGGAACCCACGAAGAACAAGGGACTTGCTTCTGGTGCAGACCAGGAAGGTCTGGGGTGCTTCTTCTTTGCAGAGAAGCGGGAGCCAGTCTGGAGGAGCCAAACCAGCGCAGAAGATTTTAGGGAGCGTCGTCACAAAGGCCACTAGCCAGCGGGCAAGCAACCGGACAGACGCGGCAAGCAGGAAAATGCTGAAGGGCCCCACGCAGGACTCGTGGAGTGTGGGGGGCTGGTCTTCGGTGCAGATGGTGCTTGGGGTTGGGGCTTCTCAATCCCCGGTGCACAACTTCGAGGGTACCTCAGAAGCTGCGCTGTAAGTTACTAGCCACTTTTCCCAGGTAGCCGGTCCCACGTCGCTCGTCGCCTCCACGGATCTCAGCTCTGCTGCAGATGTGGATGAGGGTCGGAGAAGTCTGGAAATCAAGGCTCTGGTCGGGCTCTGCAGTCGGTTCCTCGTCGAACGTTTCACAAAGCAAAGGGTAGTCACTTGATGGTGCCTGTTTGCACAGGGTAGCCACTCCTTGGCTACAAGGGAGATTCTTCAGTCTTCTTCTTTCGTCGAATGTCGAAGGTCCAGAGTTTCTGTTCAGTTTTGCAGGTTCAGGATAATCTAAAGTCTTGAGGCCCAACTCCCACTCTTATACTAATCTGGGGGGCTGGGATACCTGCTAGGTCACGCCTTATGGGTGGGACCTGGGAGGGGGTGGTTACACCCACTTCCCTTTGTCCAGTTTCGCGCCAGAGCTGGGGCTGGAGTGCCCCAGCGCCGGTTTGAACTGGACTATGCAAGGAACACCTTGTGTGCCCCAGGCATGTCTCATTCCTTTCAGCCCACCCTGCCCCAATACACTAAAGGCTGTCTGGGGAGGTGCTAGCACCTCCCCAAGCAGGAAACCTATTGTCCAGGCCTCCCTGGCTGGGATCCCTCCCAGCAGCAGGAGGTCAGACTTGTGTCGTGGCAGCAGCATCCATTTTGTGATGCTGAGGCTTTGGTCAGAGGCTAACAGTTGAAGTATGATTTTAACATGTCTTTCCCCCTAGAAGGGGGGAATAATATTCTCATGTCCAGAAATGGCATGGGGGTATTATTCCCGAGTGTTAGACACCTTACACGACATGCTTTGATAAAGCCAAACCATAGTTACCATAACCGTCTAAGATTATAAGGCACTTTAAGAGTATATGGTAGGCTATATCATAGAACAGCTATAAGGACATGGTTCCGAAAGCTGCAGACAGGCTCAGCTCATGCTAGAGCACCATCTCACATGTTACCAAGCACTCTGCCTCCAGGATTGTCAAGGCCTGCCATAGGAGTGACTGATAGGTACACATGTGTCTATATGTAAGTTAGGTATAGGAATACTACACCTAAGCAAGGGGTGATTACACGACCTTGCCCCAGCTGAGTGATCAGCCAGTTGTGTCAAAATGGAAGGCCAGGCCAGGGGTGGCACAATACATGCTGCAGCCCCTGGTAGGCCTAGGGTACACCTATGCCCTGGGTACCTAGGGTACACTGTACAGGGGCCAATAAGGTGATCCTATCCAAATGGGTTATGCACCTAAAGTACATAGTAGTAATTTAGAGAGAGAACAGCAGGGCTGTGGGTCTGATTAGCAGGCCCACAGCCACATCTAAGTCGTAAACCAGTAAAGCAAAAGCAAAAAGTGGGGGTGAACATAGAAAGCAGACCCTACTCTCCTACACAACCCCCCCCCCAAACTTAGGGACATTAAACTAACCTTGACCAGTTGAGTCTTCATGTTCTAAGTGGAAATATCTGGAGAGTCCATCTGCATTGGCATGGTCAGTCCCAGGTCTATGTTCCACTGTGAAGTCCATCCCCTGTAGGGAAATGGACCACCTAAGAAGTTTGGGATTTTCACCCTTCATCTGATTTAGCCACAAGAGGGGCTTATGGTCTGTCTGAATCTTGAAGTGAGTGCCAAACAAGTATGGCCTCAGCTTCTTCAGGGCCCAAACCACAGCAAAGGCCTCCCTCTCAATAGCTGACCAACGTTTCTCTCTAGGGGTCAGCCTTCTACTTATAAAAGCAATGGGCTGGTCTTGACCATCTACATTCAGTTGTGAAAGAACAGCTCCCACACCTAACTCAGAAGCATCTGTCTGGACAATGAACTCTTTGGAGTAGTCTGGACTTTTCAGAATAGGTGCACTGCACATGGCCTGCTTCAGGTCATCAAATGCTTTTTGACAGCTTGCTGTCCACTGAACTTTCTTTGGCATCTTCTTGGAGGTCAAGTCATTAAGTGGTGTCACTATGGACCCATAGTTCTTAACAAACTTTCTGTAGTACCCAGACAGGCCCAAGAAAGCTCTGACCTGAGTCTGGGTAGTTGGAGGAGCCCAGTCCTTTATGGTCTGGATCTTGCTCTCCAGTGGTTGAACCTGACCCCCACCAACTAGGTGGCCCAGGTATACAACCTTGCTCTGCCCTATCTGGCACTTAGTGGCCTTGATAGTGAGGCCTGCCTTTTGCAGGGCCTCTAAAACATTCCTCAGGTGGACCAGGTGATCCTCCCAGGTGGAGCTAAAGACAGCAATATCATCAAGATAAGCTGCACAATAATCATCCAACCCAGTAAGGACTTGATTCACCAGCCTTTGGAAAGTGGCAGGTGCATTCTTCAAACCAAAGGGCATTACCACAAATTGATAATGTCCTCCTGGGGTCGAGAAAGCAGTTTTGGCCTTTGCACTCTCAGCTAGCCTGATTTGCCAGTAGCCTGCTGTTAGGTCAAATGTGCTCAAAAACTTAGCAGCTGCCAGTCTGTCAATGAGCTCATCTGCCCTAGGTATTGGGTGGGCATCTGTCCTAGTGACAGCATTGAGACCTCTGTAATCCACGCAAAACCTCATCTCTCTCTTACCATCTTGGGTGTGAGGTTTTGGCACAAGGACTACAGGACTAGCCCAAGGGCTCTCTGAAGGTTCAATGACTCCCAGCTCCAACATCTTTTGTACCTCAACTTTTATGCAGTCCCTGACATGGTCAGGTTGCCTGTAGATTTTACTCTTCACAGGCAGACTGTCACCAGTGTCCACCTCATGGGTGCACCAGTTTGTCTGACTTGGGGTCAGAGAGAACATATGTCTGTAGGCCTGCAGAACTTGTCTGCAGTCCTGTTGCTGATGGACAGTGAGGCTGTCAGAAAAGACCACACCATCAACTGAGCCGTCATCAGGGTTCTGAGTCAACAGGTCTGGGAGAGGGTCACTCTCTTCCTCCTGCCCCTCATCTGTAGCCATGAGTAGCCCCATGTCTGCCCTGTCAACATATGCCTTCAATCTGTTGACATGAAGCACCCTGTGGGGGCTTCTGGGAGTCCCAAGGTCCACCAAGTAGGTGACTTCTCCCTTTTTCTCAACAATAGTGTGGGGTCCAGACCATTTGTCTTGGAGTGCTGCTGGGGCCACTGGCTCCAACACCCACACTTTCTGTCCTGGCTGGTAAACAGTCAGTACAGCCTTTTGGTCATGCCAAGCTTTTTGGAGTTCTTGGCTTGCCTCAAGGTTTTTAGAAGCCTTCTTCATATACTCTGCCATCCTGGAGCGGAGACCAAGTACATAATCCACTATGTCTAGTTTGGGTTGTCTGAGAGGTCTCTCCCATCCTTCCTTCACCAAACACAGGGGTCCTCTTACAGGATGCCCAAACAAAAGCTCAAAAGGGCTGTAGCCAACCCCCTTTTGTGGGACCTCTCTGTAAGCAAACAGAAGGCAGGGTAAAAGGATGTCCCATCTTCGCCTAAGCTTGTCTGGTAATCCTTTTATCATTCCCTTTAGGGTCTTGTTGAATCTCTCAACAAGCCCATTGCACTGTGGGTGATAGGGTGTGGTGAACTTATAGTTAACACCACACTCCTTCCACATTGCAGTCAAGTATCCTGACATAAAGTTGGCACCTCTGTCAGAAATGACCTCCTTTGGAAAGCCCACTCTGGAGAATACTCCAAGCAGGGCCCTTGCCACAACAGGAGCTGTTGTGGTCCTCAGGGGAATTGCTTCTGGGTACCTGGTGGCATGGTCCACTATCACCAGTATGAATCTGTGCCCAGATGCTGTTTGTGGGTCCATTGGTCCTACAATATCTATGCCCACTCTTTCAAAGGGGACCCCCACCACAGGTAGTGGTATGAGGGGGGCCTTTGTGGTGCCACCTGATTTGCCACTGGCTTGGCAGGTGACACAGGAGCGACAAAACTCCTTAGTATCTTCTGACATATGGGGCCAGTGAAAGTGAGGGACAAGCCTGTCCCAAGTCTTGTTCTGGCCTAAATGTCCTGCAAGGGGAATATCATGGGCCAAGGTTAGAAGGAAGCCTCTGAACTTCAGTGGTATGACCAACCTCCGGGATGCACCAGGCTTGGGGTCTCTAGCCTCTGAGTACAGTAGCCCTTCATCCCAATACACTCTATGGGTACCTTGAGCATTCCCTGCAGCCTCAGCAGCAGCCAGCTGTCTGAGGGGTTCAAGAGAGGGGCAGTCTAATTGAGCCTGCCTCAGATCTGCCCTGGAAGGTCCCCCTGTCCCAAGAAACTCAACCTGATCAGGTTCAAGTTCTTCTAGGACAGTTCCTTCAGGGCTCTCAGAACCATCCTCCTGGGAGGGCTGATCCACCACCTGAGGCAGGGGGGAAGGCACAGCCTTAACCCTACTGCTCTTTCTCTTGGATTGTGACTGGTCCATAGTTTCAGGATCCAGCACTTGTTCAGTGTTGCACTTTTTGGCCTGTGACCTGGTCACAGCAAGGACATGTGCATCTATCCCCAGCATTTCTGCATGGGTCCTATACTCCACTTCAGACCAAACTGAAGTTTCAAGATCATTGCCCAGTAAACACTCTACAGGAAGGTCTGAACTAACAACAACTTTCTTGAGGCCAGTTACCCCTCCCCAGGAGAAGTTAACAATAGCCACACTATGGGAGGTAGTGGCATTGCTAGCGTTGGTCACTAGGTAATTCTCACCTAGTATGATCTGTCCAGGGTCCACAAAAGCAGGTGTCACCATTGTGACACTAGCCCCAGTGTCCCTGTAGGCCTGAGCCATTCTTTGGTTGATAAAAGGTGTCTGTCTGTACTTGCCCAGGTTACTGGGGCCTACAGTAGAGGACAAAGCTAAGTCCCCATCACAGATCAGGACAGCCTGAGTAGGCACTCTGACTAGGCCAGAATCCTCCTCAGTTCCCAGGGTTAACCCTACTACACCCTTTTGCTGGGAACCACCACTTACAGCTGAACTAGGGGGTACAGTTGCCTTAGGGGCAATGGTGGCTGGGGGCTTATCCTTTTTGGTGCACTCACTAAACCAATGTGAGGTAGACTTACAATAGTTGCACCATGGTTTCTTTTGGCCTTCTTTCTTCTTATCCTTTTTGGAACCACCCTCCCCCTGAGCCTTTTGGGGGCCTGGTGAAGACTTCTGGTCTTTTTGTTTCTGCTCATTACCCTTCTGGTCTGCCTTTTTCTGATCACCGCCCTGGTTCTGGTTTTTCTGCTTAACTCTAGTCCTGACCCATCTATCTGCCTTCTTTCCCAATTCTTGGGGAGAAGTCAGATCAGAATCAATCAGGTGTTGATGCAATAGCTGGTTTTGACAGTTGTTAAGTATTTGTTCTCTCATGATCAAATTATACAATCCTGTATAGTCCTTAACCTTACTTCCCAATAGCCAGCCTTCCAGAGCCTTAGTGGCACAATCTACAAAGTCAGTCCAGTCCTGAGTCTGTGTCTTCTGGGTATCCCTGAACAACAACCTGTATTGTTCAGTGGTTAGGCCAAACCCATCAATCAGAGCACTCTTCAGGACAGTGTAATTATCTGCATCCTCATCACTAACTGTGAGGAGCTTGTCTCTTCCTTTCTCAGAGAAGGAGAGCCACAAGATAGCTGCCCACTGACTTTGGGGTACCTGCTGTACTTTGCAAGCTCTCTCCAAAGCAGTTATCCATTTGTGGATGTCATCCCCACACTTGTAGGGAGGGACAATCTTGCTCAGGTTTCTATTATCATAGTGCCTGTCTCTATCTCTAGGAATGTTGCTGCCACCAGTGGGTTCTAACCCACTTAACTTTTGTTCTCTAGCCAGAGCAAGCTTCTCTTTGGCAAGGGCAAGTTCTTCCCTCTGAATCCTCAGATTAGCCTCCCTCATTCTGGCTGCATGCTCCTTTCTCTCAGGTGAAGTCATTCCCCTGTGAGAGGAAGCATTAGAGGTGTTAGAGACATGGGAGTGGATGGATTCCCTTGAAGGGGATCTGTCCCTCCTGCTTCTCTGTGAATGTCTACTTGTGGGTCTGTATGGGGGGACCCCATGCAAACTCCCATGTAAACTTAAGTTAGCCTGGCTAAGTCTCCTTACTTGGCTCTGGCTGTCTACCTCCCCATCTGAAGGCCCATCTGACTCCTCTGTGGTGGGTAGGCCCTCCTCTGCGCCTAGGGCACCTTCCTGTGATGCCCTCTGAGCATCATACTCCTCTAGGAGTTGTCTTAACTGAAGGAGGGTAGGGTTTGCACCCTGTTTTATTCCTCTGGAGGTACACAATTGTCTCATCTCCTGGAATGTTAAGGTATCATACCTAGAGGGGGTCTTCTGCAGACCTGCCCCTCCTGAGAGAGCATCTACTTGATCTCCTCCCAGAGGCATGATCTAGTGAGGGTGTGGTGTGTGCACCTACCTACACTAGTTGTATCTACTAAACCTTTCTAGTAGTTGTAGTCAGGGTGTGTTATTCCCTTCAACCTACAACTACAAAGTCCAGTAGGACTTAAGTATAATAATCTATGTTATATGTACCTAGACAATATCTGTGTGATCTTTCAATTTAGTATCTCAAGATTACAATGGTATTACAACAGCAAGCTCAGATCCCAACCGCTGCTCACCAATGTGAGAAGTTGGCCTGATGTATGATGTCACTAGTTATAGTGTACACCTTATATCAGTCCAAATACCCTTATGGTGATTGGTTGTAAAGTCAACCTTATAGACCAGCTATCCTAGTGGTAGCATGGACAAGAGCAGTCTTAGGCTAAACTCTGAATGGCATGTGAAGCCAGCTGTGATACCATATATAATCCCTTGAATACCAAATGAAAGGACACCACAACAGATATATATATATAAAATAAAGTGTATTTATTCTAAGCAAACCCTCAGCACTCTTTATGAGTTTAGAGGTAAGTACAACACAGTCTTATTAATGCATACAGTAAGTCACACAGGTAAGTAATACAGTTAGGCCCTAGGGGCCACGCAAACCATATACTAAATAAGTGGTATAAGAACCACTGTCACGGAAATAGAATAGGCCTAGGCCTAGGGAATCGCTGGGGCTACACTACACTAGCGTTAGTTAGGGAGTGGGAGGCCCACGGGATTCGTGTGCAGAGTGGAAACACTCACGCGTAATGCGTAAAAGTCAATAGCAATGTTACAGTTTAGAAATAGATAGATTTAGGACACTTCCGGAGTAGCTAGGAAGTTGAGACTTGAAAACTAGACACTAGGATAGTCACTATCCTGATGAGCACCGGAGTACCCAAGTTACCTAGCCCACAGGCTGCGGGTGCATAGGGGTGAAGATGCGTCGTTTTCGTCGTCGACTCCTATGGATGCCTGAAGAAAGATGCTGACAGGCAGTCAGGGGAGAGTGTCCGGTGGATCCCAAGCCTGGGATCAAGAAGAGAAGAAACCTGCAAGCAGAGGGGACAGAGTCAAGGTCACTAGCCAGTGACCACGTGGAACCAGGAAGGAACCAGGCGATGTCGTGAAGAGTTGCAGGGGAAGGTGAAGCTTGTCGCTGGAGCCAGGAGGACCAGGAAGCGTCGAGGACGACCAGGACCAGGAGGCGAGCTGTCCCACGAAGGCTCTTGCTGTCGGCGGCGTCGAAGTTGGACTAGGACTCACCAAGCCTTGGCAAGCGGAACCCACGAAGAACAAGGGACTTGCTTCTGGTGCAGACCAGGAAGGTCTGGGGTGCTTCTTCTTTGCAGAGAAGCGGGAGCCAGTCTGGAGGAGCCAAACCAGCGCAGAAGATTTTAGGGAGCGTCGTCACAAAGGCCACTAGCCAGCGGGCAAGCAACCGGACAGACGCGGCAAGCAGGAAAATGCTGAAGGGCCCCACGCAGGACTCGTGGAGTGTGGGGGGCTGGTCTTCGGTGCAGATGGTGCTTGGGGTTGGGGCTTCTCAATCCCCGGTGCACAACTTCGAGGGTACCTCAGAAGCTGCGCTGTAAGTTACTAGCCACTTTTCCCAGGTAGCCGGTCCCACGTCGCTCGTCGCCTCCACGGATCTCAGCTCTGCTGCAGATGTGGATGAGGGTCGGAGAAGTCTGGAAATCAAGGCTCTGGTCGGGCTCTGCAGTCGGTTCCTCGTCGAACGTTTCACAAAGCAAAGGGTAGTCACTTGATGGTGCCTGTTTGCACAGGGTAGCCACTCCTTGGCTACAAGGGAGATTCTTCAGTCTTCTTCTTTCGTCGAATGTCGAAGGTCCAGAGTTTCTGTTCAGTTTTGCAGGTTCAGGATAATCTAAAGTCTTGAGGCCCAACTCCCACTCTTATACTAATCTGGGGGGCTGGGATACCTGCTAGGTCACGCCTTATGGGTGGGACCTGGGAGGGGGTGGTTACACCCACTTCCCTTTGTCCAGTTTCGCGCCAGAGCTGGGGCTGGAGTGCCCCAGCGCCGGTTTGAACTGGACTATGCAAGGAACACCTTGTGTGCCCCAGGCATGTCTCATTCCTTTCAGCCCACCCTGCCCCAATACACTAAAGGCTGTCTGGGGAGGTGCTAGCACCTCCCCAAGCAGGAAACCTATTGTCCAGGCCTCCCTGGCTGGGATCCCTCCCAGCAGCAGGAGGTCAGACTTGTGTCGTGGCAGCAGCATCCATTTTGTGATGCTGAGGCTTTGGTCAGAGGCTAACAGTTGAAGTATGATTTTAACATGTCTTTCCCCCTAGAAGGGGGGAATAATATTCTCATGTCCAGAAATGGCATGGGGGTATTATTCCCGAGTGTTAGACACCTTACACGACATGCTTTGATAAAGCCAAACCATAGTTACCATAACCGTCTAAGATTATAAGGCACTTTAAGAGTATATGGTAGGCTATATCATAGAACAGCTATAAGGACATGGTTCCGAAAGCTGCAGACAGGCTCAGCTCATGCTAGAGCACCATCTCACATGTTACCAAGCACTCTGCCTCCAGGATTGTCAAGGCCTGCCATAGGAGTGACTGATAGGTACACATGTGTCTATATGTAAGTTAGGTATAGGAATACTACACCTAAGCAAGGGGTGATTACACGACCTTGCCCCAGCTGAGTGATCAGCCAGTTGTGTCAAAATGGAAGGCCAGGCCAGGGGTGGCACAATACATGCTGCAGCCCCTGGTAGGCCTAGGGTACACCTATGCCCTGGGTACCTAGGGTACACTGTACAGGGGCCAATAAGGTGATCCTATCCAAATGGGTTATGCACCTAAAGTACATAGTAGTAATTTAGAGAGAGAACAGCAGGGCTGTGGGTCTGATTAGCAGGCCCACAGCCACATCTAAGTCGTAAACCAGTAAAGCAAAAGCAAAAAGTGGGGGTGAACATAGAAAGCAGACCCTACTCTCCTACACAACCCCCCCCCCAAACTTAGGGACATTAAACTAACCTTGACCAGTTGAGTCTTCATGTTCTAAGTGGAAATATCTGGAGAGTCCATCTGCATTGGCATGGTCAGTCCCAGGTCTATGTTCCACTGTGAAGTCCATCCCCTGTAGGGAAATGGACCACCTAAGAAGTTTGGGATTTTCACCCTTCATCTGATTTAGCCACAAGAGGGGCTTATGGTCTGTCTGAATCTTGAAGTGAGTGCCAAACAAGTATGGCCTCAGCTTCTTCAGGGCCCAAACCACAGCAAAGGCCTCCCTCTCAATAGCTGACCAACGTTTCTCTCTAGGGGTCAGCCTTCTACTTATAAAAGCAATGGGCTGGTCTTGACCATCTACATTCAGTTGTGAAAGAACAGCTCCCACACCTAACTCAGAAGCATCTGTCTGGACAATGAACTCTTTGGAGTAGTCTGGACTTTTCAGAATAGGTGCACTGCACATGGCCTGCTTCAGGTCATCAAATGCTTTTTGACAGCTTGCTGTCCACTGAACTTTCTTTGGCATCTTCTTGGAGGTCAAGTCATTAAGTGGTGTCACTATGGACCCATAGTTCTTAACAAACTTTCTGTAGTACCCAGACAGGCCCAAGAAAGCTCTGACCTGAGTCTGGGTAGTTGGAGGAGCCCAGTCCTTTATGGTCTGGATCTTGCTCTCCAGTGGTTGAACCTGACCCCCACCAACTAGGTGGCCCAGGTATACAACCTTGCTCTGCCCTATCTGGCACTTAGTGGCCTTGATAGTGAGGCCTGCCTTTTGCAGGGCCTCTAAAACATTCCTCAGGTGGACCAGGTGATCCTCCCAGGTGGAGCTAAAGACAGCAATATCATCAAGATAAGCTGCACAATAATCATCCAACCCAGTAAGGACTTGATTCACCAGCCTTTGGAAAGTGGCAGGTGCATTCTTCAAACCAAAGGGCATTACCACAAATTGATAATGTCCTCCTGGGGTCGAGAAAGCAGTTTTGGCCTTTGCACTCTCAGCTAGCCTGATTTGCCAGTAGCCTGCTGTTAGGTCAAATGTGCTCAAAAACTTAGCAGCTGCCAGTCTGTCAATGAGCTCATCTGCCCTAGGTATTGGGTGGGCATCTGTCCTAGTGACAGCATTGAGACCTCTGTAATCCACGCAAAACCTCATCTCTCTCTTACCATCTTGGGTGTGAGGTTTTGGCACAAGGACTACAGGACTAGCCCAAGGGCTCTCTGAAGGTTCAATGACTCCCAGCTCCAACATCTTTTGTACCTCAACTTTTATGCAGTCCCTGACATGGTCAGGTTGCCTGTAGATTTTACTCTTCACAGGCAGACTGTCACCAGTGTCCACCTCATGGGTGCACCAGTTTGTCTGACTTGGGGTCAGAGAGAACATATGTCTGTAGGCCTGCAGAACTTGTCTGCAGTCCTGTTGCTGATGGACAGTGAGGCTGTCAGAAAAGACCACACCATCAACTGAGCCGTCATCAGGGTTCTGAGTCAACAGGTCTGGGAGAGGGTCACTCTCTTCCTCCTGCCCCTCATCTGTAGCCATGAGTAGCCCCATGTCTGCCCTGTCAACATATGCCTTCAATCTGTTGACATGAAGCACCCTGTGGGGGCTTCTGGGAGTCCCAAGGTCCACCAAGTAGGTGACTTCTCCCTTTTTCTCAACAATAGTGTGGGGTCCAGACCATTTGTCTTGGAGTGCTGCTGGGGCCACTGGCTCCAACACCCACACTTTCTGTCCTGGCTGGTAAACAGTCAGTACAGCCTTTTGGTCATGCCAAGCTTTTTGGAGTTCTTGGCTTGCCTCAAGGTTTTTAGAAGCCTTCTTCATATACTCTGCCATCCTGGAGCGGAGACCAAGTACATAATCCACTATGTCTAGTTTGGGTTGTCTGAGAGGTCTCTCCCATCCTTCCTTCACCAAACACAGGGGTCCTCTTACAGGATGCCCAAACAAAAGCTCAAAAGGGCTGTAGCCAACCCCCTTTTGTGGGACCTCTCTGTAAGCAAACAGAAGGCAGGGTAAAAGGATGTCCCATCTTCGCCTAAGCTTGTCTGGTAATCCTTTTATCATTCCCTTTAGGGTCTTGTTGAATCTCTCAACAAGCCCATTGCACTGTGGGTGATAGGGTGTGGTGAACTTATAGTTAACACCACACTCCTTCCACATTGCAGTCAAGTATCCTGACATAAAGTTGGCACCTCTGTCAGAAATGACCTCCTTTGGAAAGCCCACTCTGGAGAATACTCCAAGCAGGGCCCTTGCCACAACAGGAGCTGTTGTGGTCCTCAGGGGAATTGCTTCTGGGTACCTGGTGGCATGGTCCACTATCACCAGTATGAATCTGTGCCCAGATGCTGTTTGTGGGTCCATTGGTCCTACAATATCTATGCCCACTCTTTCAAAGGGGACCCCCACCACAGGTAGTGGTATGAGGGGGGCCTTTGTGGTGCCACCTGATTTGCCACTGGCTTGGCAGGTGACACAGGAGCGACAAAACTCCTTAGTATCTTCTGACATATGGGGCCAGTGAAAGTGAGGGACAAGCCTGTCCCAAGTCTTGTTCTGGCCTAAATGTCCTGCAAGGGGAATATCATGGGCCAAGGTTAGAAGGAAGCCTCTGAACTTCAGTGGTATGACCAACCTCCGGGATGCACCAGGCTTGGGGTCTCTAGCCTCTGAGTACAGTAGCCCTTCATCCCAATACACTCTATGGGTACCTTGAGCATTCCCTGCAGCCTCAGCAGCAGCCAGCTGTCTGAGGGGTTCAAGAGAGGGGCAGTCTAATTGAGCCTGCCTCAGATCTGCCCTGGAAGGTCCCCCTGTCCCAAGAAACTCAACCTGATCAGGTTCAAGTTCTTCTAGGACAGTTCCTTCAGGGCTCTCAGAACCATCCTCCTGGGAGGGCTGATCCACCACCTGAGGCAGGGGGGAAGGCACAGCCTTAACCCTACTGCTCTTTCTCTTGGATTGTGACTGGTCCATAGTTTCAGGATCCAGCACTTGTTCAGTGTTGCACTTTTTGGCCTGTGACCTGGTCACAGCAAGGACATGTGCATCTATCCCCAGCATTTCTGCATGGGTCCTATACTCCACTTCAGACCAAACTGAAGTTTCAAGATCATTGCCCAGTAAACACTCTACAGGAAGGTCTGAACTAACAACAACTTTCTTGAGGCCAGTTACCCCTCCCCAGGAGAAGTTAACAATAGCCACACTATGGGAGGTAGTGGCATTGCTAGCGTTGGTCACTAGGTAATTCTCACCTAGTATGATCTGTCCAGGGTCCACAAAAGCAGGTGTCACCATTGTGACACTAGCCCCAGTGTCCCTGTAGGCCTGAGCCATTCTTTGGTTGATAAAAGGTGTCTGTCTGTACTTGCCCAGGTTACTGGGGCCTACAGTAGAGGACAAAGCTAAGTCCCCATCACAGATCAGGACAGCCTGAGTAGGCACTCTGACTAGGCCAGAATCCTCCTCAGTTCCCAGGGTTAACCCTACTACACCCTTTTGCTGGGAACCACCACTTACAGCTGAACTAGGGGGTACAGTTGCCTTAGGGGCAATGGTGGCTGGGGGCTTATCCTTTTTGGTGCACTCACTAAACCAATGTGAGGTAGACTTACAATAGTTGCACCATGGTTTCTTTTGGCCTTCTTTCTTCTTATCCTTTTTGGAACCACCCTCCCCCTGAGCCTTTTGGGGGCCTGGTGAAGACTTCTGGTCTTTTTGTTTCTGCTCATTACCCTTCTGGTCTGCCTTTTTCTGATCACCGCCCTGGTTCTGGTTTTTCTGCTTAACTCTAGTCCTGACCCATCTATCTGCCTTCTTTCCCAATTCTTGGGGAGAAGTCAGATCAGAATCAATCAGGTGTTGATGCAATAGCTGGTTTTGACAGTTGTTAAGTATTTGTTCTCTCATGATCAAATTATACAATCCTGTATAGTCCTTAACCTTACTTCCCAATAGCCAGCCTTCCAGAGCCTTAGTGGCACAATCTACAAAGTCAGTCCAGTCCTGAGTCTGTGTCTTCTGGGTATCCCTGAACAACAACCTGTATTGTTCAGTGGTTAGGCCAAACCCATCAATCAGAGCACTCTTCAGGACAGTGTAATTATCTGCATCCTCATCACTAACTGTGAGGAGCTTGTCTCTTCCTTTCTCAGAGAAGGAGAGCCACAAGATAGCTGCCCACTGACTTTGGGGTACCTGCTGTACTTTGCAAGCTCTCTCCAAAGCAGTTATCCATTTGTGGATGTCATCCCCACACTTGTAGGGAGGGACAATCTTGCTCAGGTTTCTATTATCATAGTGCCTGTCTCTATCTCTAGGAATGTTGCTGCCACCAGTGGGTTCTAACCCACTTAACTTTTGTTCTCTAGCCAGAGCAAGCTTCTCTTTGGCAAGGGCAAGTTCTTCCCTCTGAATCCTCAGATTAGCCTCCCTCATTCTGGCTGCATGCTCCTTTCTCTCAGGTGAAGTCATTCCCCTGTGAGAGGAAGCATTAGAGGTGTTAGAGACATGGGAGTGGATGGATTCCCTTGAAGGGGATCTGTCCCTCCTGCTTCTCTGTGAATGTCTACTTGTGGGTCTGTATGGGGGGACCCCATGCAAACTCCCATGTAAACTTAAGTTAGCCTGGCTAAGTCTCCTTACTTGGCTCTGGCTGTCTACCTCCCCATCTGAAGGCCCATCTGACTCCTCTGTGGTGGGTAGGCCCTCCTCTGCGCCTAGGGCACCTTCCTGTGATGCCCTCTGAGCATCATACTCCTCTAGGAGTTGTCTTAACTGAAGGAGGGTAGGGTTTGCACCCTGTTTTATTCCTCTGGAGGTACACAATTGTCTCATCTCCTGGAATGTTAAGGTATCATACCTAGAGGGGGTCTTCTGCAGACCTGCCCCTCCTGAGAGAGCATCTACTTGATCTCCTCCCAGAGGCATGATCTAGTGAGGGTGTGGTGTGTGCACCTACCTACACTAGTTGTATCTACTAAACCTTTCTAGTAGTTGTAGTCAGGGTGTGTTATTCCCTTCAACCTACAACTACAAAGTCCAGTAGGACTTAAGTATAATAATCTATGTTATATGTACCTAGACAATATCTGTGTGATCTTTCAATTTAGTATCTCAAGATTACAATGGTATTACAACAGCAAGCTCAGATCCCAACCGCTGCTCACCAATGTGAGAAGTTGGCCTGATGTATGATGTCACTAGTTATAGTGTACACCTTATATCAGTCCAAATACCCTTATGGTGATTGGTTGTAAAGTCAACCTTATAGACCAGCTATCCTAGTGGTAGCATGGACAAGAGCAGTCTTAGGCTAAACTCTGAATGGCATGTGAAGCCAGCTGTGATACCATATATAATCCCTTGAATACCAAATGAAAGGACACCACAACAGATATATATATATAAAATAAAGTGTATTTATTCTAAGCAAACCCTCAGCACTCTTTATGAGTTTAGAGGTAAGTACAACACAGTCTTATTAATGCATACAGTAAGTCACACAGGTAAGTAATACAGTTAGGCCCTAGGGGCCACGCAAACCATATACTAAATAAGTGGTATAAGAACCACTGTCACGGAAATAGAATAGGCCTAGGCCTAGGGAATCGCTGGGGCTACACTACACTAGCGTTAGTTAGGGAGTGGGAGGCCCACGGGATTCGTGTGCAGAGTGGAAACACTCACGCGTAATGCGTAAAAGTCAATAGCAATGTTACAGTTTAGAAATAGATAGATTTAGGACACTTCCGGAGTAGCTAGGAAGTTGAGACTTGAAAACTAGACACTAGGATAGTCACTATCCTGATGAGCACCGGAGTACCCAAGTTACCTAGCCCACAGGCTGCGGGTGCATAGGGGTGAAGATGCGTCGTTTTCGTCGTCGACTCCTATGGATGCCTGAAGAAAGATGCTGACAGGCAGTCAGGGGAGAGTGTCCGGTGGATCCCAAGCCTGGGATCAAGAAGAGAAGAAACCTGCAAGCAGAGGGGACAGAGTCAAGGTCACTAGCCAGTGACCACGTGGAACCAGGAAGGAACCAGGCGATGTCGTGAAGAGTTGCAGGGGAAGGTGAAGCTTGTCGCTGGAGCCAGGAGGACCAGGAAGCGTCGAGGACGACCAGGACCAGGAGGCGAGCTGTCCCACGAAGGCTCTTGCTGTCGGCGGCGTCGAAGTTGGACTAGGACTCACCAAGCCTTGGCAAGCGGAACCCACGAAGAACAAGGGACTTGCTTCTGGTGCAGACCAGGAAGGTCTGGGGTGCTTCTTCTTTGCAGAGAAGCGGGAGCCAGTCTGGAGGAGCCAAACCAGCGCAGAAGATTTTAGGGAGCGTCGTCACAAAGGCCACTAGCCAGCGGGCAAGCAACCGGACAGACGCGGCAAGCAGGAAAATGCTGAAGGGCCCCACGCAGGACTCGTGGAGTGTGGGGGGCTGGTCTTCGGTGCAGATGGTGCTTGGGGTTGGGGCTTCTCAATCCCCGGTGCACAACTTCGAGGGTACCTCAGAAGCTGCGCTGTAAGTTACTAGCCACTTTTCCCAGGTAGCCGGTCCCACGTCGCTCGTCGCCTCCACGGATCTCAGCTCTGCTGCAGATGTGGATGAGGGTCGGAGAAGTCTGGAAATCAAGGCTCTGGTCGGGCTCTGCAGTCGGTTCCTCGTCGAACGTTTCACAAAGCAAAGGGTAGTCACTTGATGGTGCCTGTTTGCACAGGGTAGCCACTCCTTGGCTACAAGGGAGATTCTTCAGTCTTCTTCTTTCGTCGAATGTCGAAGGTCCAGAGTTTCTGTTCAGTTTTGCAGGTTCAGGATAATCTAAAGTCTTGAGGCCCAACTCCCACTCTTATACTAATCTGGGGGGCTGGGATACCTGCTAGGTCACGCCTTATGGGTGGGACCTGGGAGGGGGTGGTTACACCCACTTCCCTTTGTCCAGTTTCGCGCCAGAGCTGGGGCTGGAGTGCCCCAGCGCCGGTTTGAACTGGACTATGCAAGGAACACCTTGTGTGCCCCAGGCATGTCTCATTCCTTTCAGCCCACCCTGCCCCAATACACTAAAGGCTGTCTGGGGAGGTGCTAGCACCTCCCCAAGCAGGAAACCTATTGTCCAGGCCTCCCTGGCTGGGATCCCTCCCAGCAGCAGGAGGTCAGACTTGTGTCGTGGCAGCAGCATCCATTTTGTGATGCTGAGGCTTTGGTCAGAGGCTAACAGTTGAAGTATGATTTTAACATGTCTTTCCCCCTAGAAGGGGGGAATAATATTCTCATGTCCAGAAATGGCATGGGGGTATTATTCCCGAGTGTTAGACACCTTACACGACATGCTTTGATAAAGCCAAACCATAGTTACCATAACCGTCTAAGATTATAAGGCACTTTAAGAGTATATGGTAGGCTATATCATAGAACAGCTATAAGGACATGGTTCCGAAAGCTGCAGACAGGCTCAGCTCATGCTAGAGCACCATCTCACATGTTACCAAGCACTCTGCCTCCAGGATTGTCAAGGCCTGCCATAGGAGTGACTGATAGGTACACATGTGTCTATATGTAAGTTAGGTATAGGAATACTACACCTAAGCAAGGGGTGATTACACGACCTTGCCCCAGCTGAGTGATCAGCCAGTTGTGTCAAAATGGAAGGCCAGGCCAGGGGTGGCACAATACATGCTGCAGCCCCTGGTAGGCCTAGGGTACACCTATGCCCTGGGTACCTAGGGTACACTGTACAGGGGCCAATAAGGTGATCCTATCCAAATGGGTTATGCACCTAAAGTACATAGTAGTAATTTAGAGAGAGAACAGCAGGGCTGTGGGTCTGATTAGCAGGCCCACAGCCACATCTAAGTCGTAAACCAGTAAAGCAAAAGCAAAAAGTGGGGGTGAACATAGAAAGCAGACCCTACTCTCCTACAGATACCTTACCTTAGAATTACCCCCAGGAGTCAGACTGGATCCAGAAAGTTTTCAGCAGCAGTTCCCCTGCGAGTCGGAAGATGGCGTTGTACGGCTCCGCGTCCGTCGTTGGCATCATGGTCGTCGAGATGACGTTGCGGCAACTACTTAGATGCCGCCCTTACGTGCGGACGTCAGTTTTGTACACCACTTTCCGTGCCAGAAAACGCTGAGCCATGCAAGATACTGACCACTGGTGCCCTGAAACCAGGGCCCTGAAAGGAATGACCTTAACCCTAAAAATCAGTTTGCAGAACAGGGAGGATGGGAGGGGCGGTAAGGAATCTATCACTACTGTTTCTTACAGATATATCGTTACCGAAGGTATGTAATTTGTTCATCTGAAAGAAACAGTGATAGATATCTTACCTTAGAATAGATACCTCAGCAATACCAACCACGGTGGTGGGTCTGCGAACCAAGATCACACCAGGAAGTCTCGGAGAACAGAACGGGCAAAAAAGCGGTCTCTCCGGACTTAGCAGTCCAGGCACTAGTGCTTAGTAAAAGTGTGCAGCGAGGCCCACATAGCTGCCTGACAGATGTCTTGCAGGGGGACACCACGTCCCAATTCGGTAGTGGTTGCAGTCGCCCTGGTGGAATGGGCGCGCAGCCTCAACGGAGCTTCCTTTTTAGCCAGAGAATAACAGGCTTTAATACACAAGACAACCCCTCGGGAGACAGTGGTCTTGTGTACTGCCTGACCTTTTTTGGCGCCAACGTAGCCAACAAAGAGCTGGTCATCCACCCAGAACTGTTGTGTGCAGTTCAAATAAAACAAGAGCGCACGTTTTGGGTCCAGATGGTGGAGCCTCTCTAGAAGGATGCGGAGGCAAAAAGAAGGTGGGCAAAGTGATGGTCTGCCCGATGTGAAAGGCAGTGACCACCTTTGGCAGGAAGGATAGACGTGTCCTGAGCACAACCTTGTCCCGATGGACAGATAGAAAAGGAGGCTTACAAGAAAGAGCCTGGAGCTCACTCACTCTCCTAGCAGAGGTGATGGCTACCAGAAAAGCAGTCTTCAAGGTTAGCAGACGAAGAGGACAGTTGTGAAGAGGCTTAAAGGGAGCGCACATTATATATGTTAGAACCAGGTTCAAGTCCCACTGTGGCACCACAAAAGGAAAAGGAGGGAAAAGGTGAGTAATCCCTTTGAGAAATCTATTTACAACAGGGGACTTGAAAAGGGAGGGCTGATCAGGGAGCCTGAGAAAGGCCAAAATAGTAGAAAGATAGCCCCTGATAGTGCCCAGAGCAGAGCCCTGCTGTGCCACCGCCCTAGAGAGTATGGCCTGGGTGTAAGGGCCCAACAGAAATGCAGTGTTTACGACCATAGTCCCAAGCTGGAGGAAGAAAACATCTTCCCAAGATGATCCAGGTTTTTGGATTCCCTGTCCGGTGGAGCAGTAGGGAATGCACCCTTGAAGTTGGAGGCTTGGACCACCAAGCTCTCAGAGGTGAGGTGTTGGGAAAGAAAGTGGAGTCGCCTGGGGCAGGGCGGTAGCCTCGAACAAGTTCATTACTTGTGTAACGATATATCTGTGTAGGAAGGTGGAATCTGACTAATGGTTGCCCCAACTTTTTGCCTGGTATTTTAGTGGTTTTTGACTAGTCTGGCTGGGATCCTGCTATCCAGGACTCCAGCCTATCTGCTTTCTCCCTAAAACTAATGTGAAGTACCCTAGGTACAACCCAATTGGATGCTGAGGATGCCCTGACAGTCCCTTGTCGATGGTACCCTAGGTACCCAGGGCATGGGTCCCTCAGTAGGCCTACCAGGGCTGCAGCACTTATTGTGCCACCCTGGGACAGCCATACAAACTGACACCACCAGACCACTACTGTAGTCTGGGTAAGGTGGTGCTAGCACCCCTTACAGGGATATAGGTATCCTATATCTCACCTCATTACAACACATATACTCTCATAGGTCACCCCTATAGCAGGCCTTGGTAATCCTACAAGGCAGGGTGCTGAGGTATGTATGAGGGGGGACCCCTACATGAGTAGGGCCTCTGCAACCTTCGTAAAATCATTGCTGGGTTGTTTGTAGTGTAGCCATACCATATACTCTTAACCGCATTATAAGTCTATTGCGATATCGCGATAACTTGAGAATGGCTACACAGAACCATATCGTGTTTGGTGTCAAACATGTAGGAATTATACCCCCAGTCCAGCCATGGGCATGAGGGTACGATTCCCCCCTGCTAGAGGGGCAATATGGGAAAAGCGGCAGAATTTAGACAAATTTAAAAGTGCACAAGTGTCACAAAATGGCTACTACCCGCCACCTACACGACCCTGGCTGGCTGTTGCTGGGGAAAACCCCAGCCTCGCCAGCCGGACAATAGGGCTCCTGTGGCAGGGAGGTGCTAGCATCTCCCCAGACAGGATAATGTGGATTGGAACAGGGTGGTGCACCAAATGTCCTTTCAGAGTTGCACGTAGGCAGCTGCAGAAGCCTCATTCTGCATACACCGCTTGGAACCGGTTCAGGGGCAACCTGCCCCTCGCCCAGGCGGGAAACACACAAAGGGGAGAGGGTGTAGCCACCCTTTCCCGCCTCACCTACCACTACTCTGGACACTCCCCTAATCTTGGGGATAAAGGTGAATAACGTGGTCCCAGAGCCTCAGATTAATCTTGAACTTTACAGTCTTGACCTTCGACTTGCTGCTGCCCAGCTGATGGAAGAAATCTCCCTTGGAATAAAGGAGTTATCCCCCTGCTTGGCAGGCACCTGAAACACTGCAAGTGACCGGGTTGGAACTTCGCTGCTCTCACAAACTTCGACGACTTCCAGAAACCTTGAGGTGGGTTTCCAGCGCATCCCAGAGGCCAGTGAGTGTGCTCAACGAGTTTGGGCACCGTGGACCGCGTGGGTGCCGAGAGCCCCAATACCCCAGGACACCGGCCACCTCTTGCATAGCACATGACCCTGACCAGTGGGGAAGTTGTGCTTTGGCCCGTTTACGAGCCAACCACAGCAATTGTGCCAAAGACCAGCGCCCTAGCCCCCTCCGGTGGCCCGTGGGTGCCCTTTTACGCACGCCAAATTGCCGCCTCCCGCGGTCCCTTGTCTCTCGACTTGTGGGCCCTAACAGGAGGTCTATCTCTGCAAACAAGAGTTCCCCTGGTTGCTCCAGGCCTGCTCTACAGTCTCCTCGAAGGAGAACTCTCCCAGACCTCGTGGGTCTGCACAGTAGCAGATTTGTTCATTCTTCGTGGGTTGCGGTTGCCAAGGCTTAGTGGATCCAATCCGGACACTAACACCGCAGCGACCCTCATCCGACGTGGGACAGTCGCCCTCTGGAAGCTGGCCTTCCTTGAAGCCTCCCGGAGCCCGTGGCTGCAGATCCAAGCTACACCACTTTCCACCTGAAGCACCCGACATCGAAGGGCTCTTTGCTTTGACCCTCCTGGTCACTTTGCCGTGACCCAGACTCTGTCCCCTCTGCTTTCAGGTTCTTCTCTACAATCTTCACATCTTTGATCTTCACGGCATCATCAACGCTTTTGGCTAGCAGAACTTTTGACTATTTTCCCATTGAAAATCAGCCCGCGACCCGACAGCAGAAACTACCTATGCACCCGGCTTCCCTGGGGCAGGTAACAGTGGTACCTCGGTACTCTCGTGGTGGTGGGCATCTCAAAAGCTTAAGTCTAAAGTTTTAACTTTGTACTCCTGCTAGAAGTATTTTTAAACTGTTTATTTCAAACCGCGACATTCTTCATAGGCTGTAATAGAGATCCCAATAGCAGCTACTTGCACTGCACGCGCCTCCCGTGGGTCCCCTTCCTCATAACCTGGGGTGGATTCTTAAGGGGCCAGCGATCCTGAATGCCCTAGGCATTGCCTGTAGAATTGTCGTGGTTCTTATACCACTTTTTTAGTATATGGTCTGGTCCCCCCCTGGGGCCCAATGTTAATAGTGCTATTTATTGTGTCTATCAATGCTTGTTTGATATTGTAACTTTGTCACAGCTTCATAAAGAGACTGTGGGATTCTGTCTAGAATAAATACATATATTTTATATATATACCTGTGTGGGCTACTCTTTCATTTGGTTATTCAAGAGGTTATTATGGTAAAACAATAAGCTTAAAACTCCTTCAAGACTTAGCCTGAAGGCTGCTCTCCACAGCTACCACTAGGATAGCTTTCTTTAAAGGTTGTCTTAAACCTATCATCAATAAGAGTCGAATTGGACTGGTGCAAGGTGTCCCTATAACTAGGAGACAGCATATGCCAGGCCAACTTCTCACAATCTGTAAAAGACAGTGATAGATTCCTTACCTTAGAATATCCCCAGGCGTCAGACTGTATCCGAAAAGTTTTCGTCAGCAGTACCCCTGCACGGCGGTAGGCGTCGTCGTTCGGCTTCACGTAAGTCGTTGGCGTCGTACTCGCTGAGATGACGACGCTGGAGCTTCTTCGACACGCTCACGGGCGCGGACGTCAGTTCTGTACACTACTTTCCGAGCCAGGAACGCAGAGCCATGCAAGATACTGACCACTGGTGCATTGAAACTAGGGCCCTGAAAAGGATGACCTTAACCCTAGAAATCAGTTCGCAGAACGGGAGGATGGGTGGGGCGGTAAGGAATCTATCACTAACTAAGGTCTCTTACAGATATATCGTTACACAAGTAACTTGTGCATCTGAAAGAGACACGTTAGTGATAGATTCCTTACCTTAGAATAGATACCCCAGCAATACCAACCCCGGTGGTGAGTCTGCGAACTAAGATCACACCAGAAAGTCACGGAGAACAGAACGGCCAAAGAAGCCGTCTCTCCGGACTGGACTGTCAAGGCAATAATGCTTAGTAAAAGTGTGCAGCGAGGCCCACGTGGCTGCCTGACAGATTTCTTGCAGGGGGACACCACGTCCCAATAGAGTAGTAGCTGCTGTCGCCCTGGTAGAATGGGCGCGCAACCCCACCGGGAGTTCCTTCTTAGAGAATAACAGGCTTTGATACACAAGACGACCCAGCGGGAGATGGCCCAGCCTGTCTTGGCACCTACATAGCCAACAAGGAGCTGGTCATCCACCGGAACTGTTGTGTGCGATTCAAATAAAATGAAAGCGCACATTTTGGGTCGAGACGATGGAGCCTGTCTTACTCTCTGGAAGGGTGCGGAGGCGAAAAGAAATTGGGCAAGGGGATAGTTTGCCCAATGTGGAAGGCAGTGACAACCTTTGGCAAAAAGGAAGGACGAGTGAGAAGCACAACTTTGTCCGGATGAACCGACAGAAAAGGAGGCTTACAGGAAAGAGCCTGGAGCTCACTCATGCGCCCAGCGGAGGCGATGGCAACCAGGAAAGCAGTCTTCAAAGTTAATAAATTAAGAGGACAGTTGTGAAGCGGCTCAAAAGGAGCGCACATCAGAAAAGTAAGAACCAGATTCAAGTCCCACTGCGGCATCACAAACTGAATAGGAGGGAATAGTAATGCCTTTGAGAAATCTATTAACAGGGGACATGAAAAGAGAGGGCTGATCAGGAAGCCGGAGAAAAGCTGAAATTGCAGAAAGGTAGCCCTTAATAGTGCCCAGAGCAGAGCCCTGCTGGGCCAGAGAACGAAGGAACATAAGGACCTCTGAAAGAGGGACAGAAACGGGATCCACAGCCTTTGCTGTGCACCATTCCACAAATTTGTTCCACCTGCAGGCGTACACCGATTTAGTGGAGGGACGCCTGGCTGCCAGAATGACATCAACGACTTCAGGAGGCAAGTCAAACAGAATCAACTGTCGTCTCTCAATCTCCGTGCATGTATTTGGAGGCTGGACAGGTTCGGTTGGAGGACCGTCCCCTGTTGCGACAGAAGATCTTCCCGAAGAGGCAGACGGATCAGGGAATCCTTGCTCATACTGAGTAGCTCGGGATACGAAACTCTTCGAGCCCAGTCCAGGGCTCGAAGAATGACTTGGGCCCGGTCGCGCCTGATCTTCAGCACTCTGGGTAGAAGAAGTATAGGCGGAAAGGCGTACAATAGACCACAGCTCCACTCGTGACGAAAAGCGTCGCTGAGCGAGGACCGCCTAGGAAATTCCAACACGCAGAAGTGATATTGCGCGTTCTCTTCGGTTGCGAATAGATCTAACCAAGGCTCTCCCCACTGTTGAAAGAGACCTTGCGCCACCTCAGAGTGAAGACGCCATTCGTGATCCATCAGGCACCGGCGGCTGAGTTTGTCCCCCCTGGCGTTCAAGAACCTGGCAGGTGTTGAACCATCAAGGAAATGCCTTGACGTTCCAGCCATGTCCAGAGGTGCAGAGCCTCCTGACATAGGGTCCATGATCCCACTCCGCCTAGTTTGTTGCAATACCACATGGCGGTGTTGTCTGTGAACACCTGCAGCACCCTCCCCTTGAAAGAGGGAAGGAATGCTTTCAGTGCAAGAAGGATCGCCCGAAGCTCCAGAAGGTTGATATGGAGCCGGGACTCCGCCGGAGACCAGAGGCCTCTGATCTCCGCCTCTCCCATGTGGCCACCCCATCCCAGGAGGGACGCATCCGTCACCACTGTGCTCCGACTGGGAAAGGGATCTACCGCTGACCCAATGCGGATTCGTGAGCCAACACTTCAATTGTTGTTCAGTGCCCTCCGAGATCTGGACGTAGTCAGACAGGTACCCTATATGCTGCGCCCACTGCAACCTCAGGTCCCACTGCAGAGCCCGCATATGCCATCTGGAATGGTTGGTTAGCAGGATGCAGGAGGCCATGAGGCCCAGCAGCTTCAAGGTCTTCCTGACCGAAACCCAGGACAAGGGCTGAAAGATCGGAATCATAGCCCGAATGTCCTGAACTAGCGGTTTGGGAGGATAAACCCGAAAGTGTGCCGTGTCCAGAACCGCTCCCATGAAGAGGAGATTCTGAGAGGGAATCAGGTGTAGCTTGGGCACGTTGATGGAGAACCCCAGCAAAAGCAGGAGGTCGGTCGTAGTCTGGAGGTGGTAGACGACTGCTTGGGGCGAGCCCGCCTTCAACTACCAGTCGTCGAGATAGGGGAAGACTAAAACCCATGACCTGCGCAGATTAGCTGCGACCACCACTTTCGTGGACACCCGAGGAGCCAAAAGGGAGCACGGTGAACTGAAAGTGACTGTGACCTACTGTGAACCGCAGGTAACGCAGGTGGGCCGGGTTGACATGGATATGAAAAAGAGCGTCCTGCAAGTCCAACGCTACCATCCAGTCTTGCTGGTCTAGGGCAGACAAGACCTGAGCAAGTGTGAGCATCTTGAACTTCTCCTTCCGGAGGAAACGACTGACGTTCCGAAGGGCTAAGATGGGACGCAGGCCTTTGTCCTTCTTTGGAACCAAGAAGTAGTGGGAGTAACGACCTACTTCTGGCATCGGAACGCGCTTGATGGCCCCCAGCGAGGGTGTTGGACTGACCTGCACGCTGGCACCGTGACCCGCCTCTGCGGGTTACATGTCCGTGGCTGCTCTGAGACTGTTGCTGCGCAGGGCTGTGGCTCTGAAACAAACGTGCTTGGGCGCCCCTTCCTTGACCACGGAAGAAGCGAAAAGCGGAAGGCATAAAGACTTGGCTGTAGCCCGCGAGTCCTTAAAACACTCCAACGCGAAATCCACATTATCGCCAAACAGGTGAGTGCCACCAAAGGGCATGTCCATCAATGTGTTCTGGACATCCCCATAAAAGCCAGTTGTCCTCAGCAAGTCATGGTGTCGTAGCGCCACTGTCGTGGAAATCGCCCTGCCCAGCGAGTCAGCAGTGTCAAGACCACAATGGATCGTGAACTTGGCTGCGACTCTCCCCTCAATAGCTTGGGAGAGTACTGTCCGAGCTTCCAACAGACACTGAGGCAGCACTTGCACAACCGTATCCCACACAGAATGGGAATAACTGCTCAAGAGACGTGCGGTGTTCACAGACCACAGTCGTGAACTGGCGGAAGAAAAAAAACTCTTCCTCCCAAACTGCTCCAGTTTCTTGGATTCCCTGTCCGGTGGTGCGGAAGGGAATGCGCTCGGGGACGCAGAGGCCTGGACCACCAAGCTCTCAGGGGTAGGGTGTTGGGAGAGGAAAACTGGGTCGCCCAGGGTTGGGCGATGGCATCGGGCCACGTTCTTCTCCACAGGAGCCTGTGTTGGGCCTGGACCAGGTGCCCAAAAGAACGTCCGAGAGTGCATCATTAAAGGGCAGAAGCGGCTCCGTATTAGACGCCGTACCAGGCACCTCTGTCAGGAGGTTAGTCCTGACGGCCACGGTAGGAAGCTCGAGGTGGAGAGCCTCAGCCGCCTTACGCAACATCAGAGTAGGAACCACCCTCCACGGTAGAAGGAGACAGTGTGCCAGGTTCAAGAGTATAATCCTGGTCACCTGCATCCCCCAGATCCTCATCCCAGTCCGGGTCTAACTCGCATTGTGCTGCGAGAGGGTCCTCAGACCCCTCCCAGCCCTCCCCGTCCTCCACAGCCTGCCGAACAAGTGGGTGAAGAAAGGGAAAGAAATTCCCAAACAGCGTCGGAATCGGCGTTGGTCGACACCCTTCCAGCACCGTCTCCACGCCGGGGAGGAGGCAAGGGACCGCGTTGGCCAGCGACGCGGCTGACGCCGGTGGTGGCACCATCGACGTCGGTGGAGGTCGTATTGGGCCAACCGACATGGACGGGGATGAATGGGTGGCTCCATGGGGGTCTCTCGGTATCGAGACCGAATCAGTCGACAACGTCAGAGCCGGCGATGTCATGGAACGAGAAACCCTGTCGGGTCCGCAGGGCCTGAAGGTAAACCGGCGGTGCCAGATGTGAGAAAGTGTCATTTTTCTTGCATGGTATGCCCCCACTTTTTGCTGAATTGCTGAATGTATTTTGACTGAGTGTGCCCTGGACTCCTGCCAATCAGGTGCCCAGGGCCTATATTCCTTCCCTAAACCAAAACCTCCAACCCAAATTGGCAAACCCTGGCCACATGTCAGCCCCTGGTAAATGGTACCCTAGGTACCCAGGGCCTTGTGACCAGGGAAGGCCTCCAAGGACCGCAGCACTCATTGTGCCACCCTTAGAGGCCCTGTACCCCAACACACCCACACTGCACTCGCAGGCTGAGTGTCTGGGTACAGGACAAAACAGAGTCGACATGGCACATATCCCTGTGTGCCATGGCCACCACCTACACTGCCCTGGCATACATCAGCCACCCCTCTAGCTGGGTGCCCTATGCCAGTGGTGTGGGCACAGGGGCATGAGCCCTGTGCCCCTACGGTACCCAGGTCCATTCCTGGGCCCTGTAAGTGCAGTGCTGCCATTTAAGAGTACATGGTGCTGGGAGCTTGTCAAACACGAACTCCACAGCACCATGATGGCAACACTGAAGACTGAGAAGTTTAGTATCAAAAAACAAGTTTCTTACCTTCGGCAATGATGTATCTGTAAGAAACATTAGTTAGATTCCTCACCGACCCACCCATCCTCCCCGTTCTGCGAACTGACATCTAGGGTTAAGGCTATCCTATTCAGGGCCCTAGATTTTTTGGCACCAGTGTCGGTCTCTTGCATGGCTCTGCGTTTCTGGCGCGGAAAGCTATGTACAAGAACTGACGTCAGCGCGCGAGGCCGGCGTCTAAGTACTCCGACGTCATTCTGGCGCACGACGCCGATGACGGACGCGGAGCCGCAGACGACTCCTAGCGACGCGCAAGGGGCGAAAAATCTTTCAGGATCCAGCCTGACGCCTGGGGATATTCTAGGGTGAGGAATCTAACTAACTAATGTTTCTTACAGATACATCTGAAAGAAACACGTTAGTTAGATTCCTCACCTTAGAATAGATACCCCAGCAATACCAACCACGGTGGTGGGTCTGCGAACCAAGATCACACCAGAAAGTTCTGGAGAACAGAACGGCCAAAGAAGCAGTCTCTCCGGACTTGGCTGTCCAGGCAATAGTGCTTGGCAAACGTGTGCAGTGAAGCCCACGTCGCCGCCTGACAGATGTGCCGCAAGGGAACTCCCCGGCCCAGGGCAGTAGTAGCTGCTGTGGCCTGGGTGGAATGGGCCCTCAACCCAACAGGAGGGTCCTTTTTTGCCAAAGAGTAACTAATTTGATTACACAACACGACCCACCGCAAGATGGTCCGTTTGTGTACCGCTTTCCCCTTCTTAGCTCCTACGTATCCAACAAAAAGTTGGTCGTCCACCCGGAACTGTTTGGTGCGGTCCAAATAAAAGGACAGCGCCCGTTTTGGGTCCAGACGGTGGAGCCTCTCTTCCTCTTTTGAAGGATGCGGAGGCAGAAAGAAGGTGGACAACGTGACAGATTGCCCGAGATGAAATGGGGTCACCACTTTCGGTAGGAAAGAAGGACGAGGCCAGAAGGACAACCTTGTCCGGATGAACGGAAATAACGGGAGGCTTAGATGATAGAGCCTGGAGCTCACTCACCCGTCTAGCCGAGGTGATAGCTACCAGGAAAGCAGTCTTCAGGGTCAGAAGACGAATGGGAAAATTGTGCAGAGGCTCAAAAGGAGCGCACATCAGAAACGTCAGAACAAGATTCAAGTCCCACTGAGGCATTACGAAGGGGACAGGAGGGAACATGCGAGTAATGCCTTTGAGAAAACTGGAAACAACAGGGGACTTGAAAAGAGAAGGCTGATCAGGAAGCCTTAAGAGGGCAGAGATTGCAGCAAGATAACCTTTCAAGGTGTCCAGAGCAGAGCCCTGCTGGGCCAAAGAAAGAAGAAAGAGTAGAACCTCAGAAAGAAGGGCGGAAAGGGGATCCACATCCTTTGCTGTGCACCATGCCACAAATTTGTTCCACCTGCAGGCGTATACTGTCTTTGTGGAGGGACGCCTGGCTGCCAGAATGACATCACAGACTTCAGGAGGCAAGTCAAATGGCATCAACTGCTGCCGCTCAATCTCCACTCATGGAGGTGGAGGCTGGACAGGTTCGGGTGGAGGACCGTCCCCTGCTGCTGCGACAGAAGGTCCTCCTGAAGAGGCAGTCGTATCGGAGGATCGATTAACATACTGAGTAGCTCGGGATACCAGTACCTTCGTGCCCAATCCGGAGCCACTAAGATGACTTGGGCCCGGTCGCGCCTGATCTTCAGCACTCTGGGCAGAAGTGGTATAGGCAGAAAGGCTTACAACAGACCGCAACTCCACTCGCGACCAAAAGCGTCTCCGAGCGAGAGCTGCCTTGGAAATTCCAACGCGCAGAACTGCGGACATTGCACGTTCTCTTCGGTGGCGAATAGATCTAACGAAGGCTCTCCCCACTGCAGAAAGACCTTGTGCCACGTCCGAGTTCAGACGCCATTCGTGATCCATCATGCACCGGCAGCTGAGTTAGTCTGCTCTGGCGTTCAGAGAACCCGCCAGATGTTGAACCACCAGGGTGACGCCCTGGTGTTCCAGCCATGTCCAGAGGCGCAGAGCCTCCTGACAAAGAGTCCACGACCCCACCCCGCCCTGTTTGTTGCAATACCACATGGCGGTGGTGTTGTCCGTGAACACCTGCACGACACTTCCCCGGACAGAGGGAAGGAAGGCTTTCAGTGCAAGCCGGATCGCTCTCAGCTCCAAAAGGTTGATATGGAGGTGAGACTCCGCCGGAGACCAGAGGCCTCTGATCTCTGCCTCTGCCATGCGGCCCCCCCCATCCCAGGAGGGACGCGTCCGTCACTACTATGTGCTCCGGTTGGGGTAGGGAGAGGCATCTGCCACTGACCCAATCGTGGTTCGTGAGCCACCACTGCAACTGTTTCGCAGTGCCCTCCGAGATCAAGACATGGTCTGACAGGTTGCCTCGATGCTGGGCCCACTGAAACTTCAGGCCCCACTGCAGAGCCCGCATTCGCCACCTGGCGTAATGCACCAACAGGATGCAGGAGGCCATCAGCCCCAGAAGCCGCAGCACCAACCTGACCGAAACCCAGGATAGAGTCCGAAAGATGGGAATCAGAGCCTGAATATCCCAGACCCGCTGTTCCGGAGGATAAGCCCAGAACTGCGCCGAATCGAGAACCGCTCCGATGGAGAAGCTTCTGGGAGGGACTCAGGTGTGACTTCGGCACGTTGATGGAGAACCCCAGCAAATGCAGGAGTTCGGCTGTAGTCTGGAGGTGGGAGACTACTTGCTGGGGCTAGCCCACCTTACACAGCCAGTCGTCGAGATAGGGGAAGACTGGAACCCCTGATCTGCGCAGATGAGCTGCGACCACCGCCATCACTTTCGTGAACACCCGAGGGGCACTGGTGAGGCCGAAGGGGAGCACGGTAAACTGAAAGTGCTCTTGGCCCACCGTGAACCGCAGGTAACGCCGGTGGGCCGGCAGGACGGGGATGTGAAAATAGGCGTCCTGCAAGTCCAACGCTACCATCAAGTCTCCAGGGTCGAGAGCAGCCAGAACCTGAGCTAAAGTTAGCATCTTGAACCATTCCTTCCAGAGGAAGGTGTTGACGCTCCTGAGGTCCAAGATAGGGCGTAGGCCCCCTTTGCCCTTCTTGGGAACCAGAAAGTAGGAATAGCAACCACGGCCTACTTCTGGACCAGGAACGCGCTAGACGGCCTCTTTGGTCAAGAGAGCCGTAACTTCCTCCAGCAGAAGATTCAAGTGATCCTCCGATATACGGTGGCACTGCGGTGGCATGGCTGGAGGGGTCGTCTCGAAGGGGGAGGGAGTAGCCCCTTCGGACAATTTGCAGCACCCACCTGTCCGAAGTGATGGAGCGCCAGTGGAGGAGGTGATGGCGAACTCTGCTGCCCACTGGCGAGGAATGGGCCTGAAAGCTCGGACTAGGAAGGCTTTGAGCGGATGCGGACTGACCGGCGCGTTGTCCTCTAGAACCGCCACAGCAGGACCCACGTCCGCGACCGCATGCAGGTTGGTTCTGCGGCCGGTGGCTAGGCGGACGTGAGGAGGCGCCCCTTCCTTGGCCACGAAAGGGTCAAAAGGAGGAAGCGTGCGGCCGTGGGGCCGAGAGACCCAAGGACGTGGCCGTAGCCCGGGAGTCCTTAAAACGAGCCAGCGCACTATCCGCCTTCTCACCAAAAAGGCGAGCGCCATCAAAGGGCATATCCATGAGGGTACTCTGGACATGCCCCGAAAAAGACGTGGAGCTCAGCCAGGCGTGGCGCCAGAGCACCACCGTGGTGAAAAACGCCCTACCCAGCGAGACCGTGGTGTCCAGTCCACACCGTATGGCATGTCGTGCTGCATCTCGCCCATCAGCAAGTACCTGAGAGAGACGTGTCCGTGCCTCCACCGGACACAGTGGCAGCACGTCCTCCACCTTATCCCACAGAGAGTGGGAGAAACGGTCCAAGAGGCAAGCGGTGTTCAAAGACCGCAGGCCCAAACTCAGGGAGGAGAACAGTTTCTTGCGGAACTGTTCCAGCCTCTTGGATTCCCGATCCGGAGGAGCGGACGGGAAGGAGGATTGGGAAGTGGAGGCCTGGATAACCAGGCTCTCGGGGGTGGAGTGTTGGGACAGGAAACTGGGGTCGCCCGGAGCAGGGCGGTGGCGCCAGACCACATTCCGATCCACAGGAGGAACTGTGGAGGGCTTGGACCAAGTGCCCTGCAGAACGTCGACGAGGGCCTCATTGAACTGCAGCAGAGGCTCAGTGGAGCTTGCTGATGGTTGATGCACCTCTGTGAGGATATTAGTCCTCACGGCGACAGCAGGCAACTCGAGCCCCAGGGCTTCGGCCGCCTTGCGAAGCACCACGGAAAAAGCTGCCCCTTCCTCCGAAGCCACAGTCGGAGGAGAGATGAAGCCAGCGTCCGGCGAAGTGTCCAGACCACTGGCATCCCCCAGTTCGTCTGCCCAGTCCTGTGCAAGTTGACCCTGGAGGGCCATAGGGTCCTCAGACCCCTCCCAGTCGCCCCCGTCATCCGATTCCTGATAAATAGGAGGAACGATCGGAGCCGGACGGTAGATGAAAACTTCATCCATCGGCGTCGGTTGCGGCGCCGTGACGGCGTCGGGTCCGGACAGGGACTGAACCGGGGAACGGCGTCGTCCGGGGAACGGCGTCGTCCGGAGACGGCGCAGGAGGTGGAACCAGTGTCGGCACCGGCGGAGGAGGCATCGTGTGGTCGACCGGCGCCGACAGAGATCCAGGCCTGGATCTTTCGGGGACCTGCGGCATCGGGACCGAAGTTGTCGACGGCGCCGGGGCCGGAGGCACGCGAGGTCGCCCAGTCGAACCCACGGGGCCCAAAGCCGCGCCGGCAGGCGTCGACGGCGGAGCCAGGACCCTCATGGCCGAACGGAAGGCACTGACCTCCGCCTGAGTTGCGTCAGTCCCAGGGATCGGTGGGTATGGAGACGGACGCGGCTCCGGCACAGCCGCGGGGGTGGGACCACCCTGACCCTCGGCCAAGTCGCGCGACCGGCGAGGGGAGTCCGAAGAGCGGTGTCGCCTCTTGGACTTCTTGGATCGCTTCGACTTACCCGAAGACTTCAAGCCCGACGAGCGATTATGATGACTGCGGCTCCGCAACCGATCCTTGGACCTCCTCCTGAACCAGGACCGTGAGCGGCGCAGAGCCGAGTGCCGAAGCTCGAGAAGCTTACGGGACTGCTCCCGCCTAGCCTTCGAGGCCAAGACCTGACAGTCGGGGCACGACTCCGCGTCGTGGTCGGCCCCCAGGCAGTAAAGGCACTGGCGATGGTGATCCGTCACCGACATCAGGCGATGACAGGCGTCACAGGCCTTAAATCCAGGCATCCTACCAGCACCACAGTCGAGTCGAAAAAGACCAAAAAGAGTCAAAAGATGTTAGTCAAAAATTGACTAAGGGGTAAGCTCTTCCCGGATCGCCGGTGTCTGGCGCGGTAAAAAGAACTGACGTCAACGTGCGAGGGCGGCGTCTAAGTACTCCGACGACGTCATTCCGGCGCACGACGCAGACACGCAGACGACACCTAGCGACGCGCAAGGGGTATTGCTGACGAAAAAAAATTCCGGATCCAGCCTGATGCCTGGGGATATTCTAAGGTGAGGAATCTAACTAACGTGTTTCTTTCAGATATGCTCAGCACATTAAACCCACACTGATGCCAGTGTGGGATTTAATGTACCAAGCACAACAGGGGGCATCTTAGAGAGGCCCCCTGAAACCTAACCTACAATCCACGTCTGGTCTGAGAGGCTGCCACACAGCAGACATGTTGCAGGACCCCTGGGTAGGACAGCCCCTGCTCTCCTGGGTCTGCAACAATGCACATCCTGGGCGAGGTGCTAGATCTCCTCCCCCAGGATGGGCAGGGGGAAGCTTCAAAGGTATGCTGCCTCAGTGAGCTTCCCCAGGCCACTTGCAACCCCTACTCTGGCAGGAAGCTTGGCCGGAAACCCCAAATAAGGACAGGGGATGTGCCAGCCTGCGAACCCTACCCCTCAGGTTGGGGAGGCGAGGTGAAGCACATCTCCGGGCACTCGCCATCTTGAAGATGGGAGGCCCTACCCAATCAGGACTAGGCTACTGCCCCCCTCCCACAGGAGAGTGGCAGATTAGGGGGTGTACCCACCCCAGGACAGGAACCCATTGGTCCCTGCCCTTCACCTACCGGTAACTCCCCTAAATCTAGTATTTAGGGGCACCCTGAACCATCCTTCCCCAGATTCCAGATTCCGAAATACAAAGAAGAGCAAGAAGAAAGAAGACCTGCCCTGCAGCTGCTAAGAAGAGGAAGACACCAACTGCTTTGACCCCAGCCCTAACGGCCTGTCGACCTCGAACCTGCTCCTGCTACAACCCAGCACCTCTTGTGGCCAGCAACCTCACTAACCCCGAAGGACCTGGCTACCTTTTGGCTCTAAGCACCTGAGACCCCCATGAGTAGAGGCTCTACTCAAAATATGCTTCTAATCCCTGGCATCAGCCCGGAACCGCGAACCCTTCACACTCTGCACCCGCCAAGCCTGGCCTGTGCCGGAGTGAACAAAGACCACGAGGACGACCCCACGGTGACTGACCCCCGAGTCCGGCACCCAAGGACCTCCCTCGACACTCCTGAAGAAGCCTGCAGCCTCAGAACGGGGTACCCCCCCCAAGCGCGATCAACAGAGGGTAAGATTTCCCGACACCAAAAGGCACCCCTGCACCCAGCGCCCTGCAGCCCCCCTGTGCCCAACTCCTGGGTACCTACCTATCCTCCAACTACCCAACTTACCTCTCATAGTGGTGGTGGCACCTGAAGAATCTTCGTCCCAGAGCTTGCAGTCTTTTTCCAAACCGGAGCTTTCCCATTGAAATCAATTGAGCGCCCGAAGGCTCAAAAGCACCCTGCACCCAGCCGCCCGAGTGGCCCTGGCAGTGTAACCTCTACACCTATCTACTTCCCCATTTGCCCTGAGCAAGTGACCATGATCCCAGCTGCGTGGCCTGCTAGTCAGCAGTCACCAACCAAGGCCCCCCTGCCTCCCATAGGATAACATTGGGTCTAACTCTCTCTGCACCCGGCTGCCCCTGTTCCGCTGAGGGTGTAACAACTGTACCTACCTGACCCTGGGAGACCCCTGAGTCTATGCCCAGAACCTTGACTCTCCCAGTCGAGTACTTACCTTAAAGACGATAACTCAATTTTCTCCATAGGGTAAGATTGACTGGTTTCTTCTGAAATTTCTTCTTAGTGTGGAGTTTTCAAACTTAAAATAGTCACCAAAAATCAGCCGAGTAACGAAAACACTCACCTGCTATTAGGTGAGCTCCCAGTGCTGGATCTTGGTGCCCGGCACTGACACTGAAAAATATTCACAACTGTACTTACCAGTAACCCAATTTTCTTCCATAGGAAATCATTGACTGTTTTTCTGTGAAATTTCTTTTAAGTGTCGTTTTCTGCAAACTTTAAATATTCTTTAAAAATCGTATAATTTCTGAAAACGTAATTACTTAGCTGTTTTGGATAAAAGTCCCAGTACTGAGTCTAGACACCCAGTACTGGATTACAAAAGTAACAAGAACATAATATACCTGCAACTTGAATTTTCTTCCATAGGGAATCATTGACTGTTTTCTATGAAATTTCTTCAAAGTGTCGACTTTTAAAATAGCACAATATTACATAAAAATCCTAGTAGTAACTAAGTCGACTTCTATCACTTGTTTCCAAGTACTGTCCCAGGAATGAATCTAGGATCCAGTCCTGGAATCACAAAAGTAATCCTGAAAGTAATCTATTGCAAATAACTTGAAACTTCCATGGAACTCAATGCATTATTGTGTTGCCTATTGCAACAGCTTGTAACTTTCTACAAAAGCCAATTGCATAGTGCAAAAGTATTTATTTAAAGCATCTAATTCTGAGAAACGATATTTTAATACCTATTGTTGGTTCTAAAATAAAACAAGCATATATTTTTTATATATAAACCATTGGCCTAGAGTTCAGTTCTTGAGTGTGTGAGACCATTTGCTGACTGAGGGTTGTGAGAAGTTGGCCTGATGTATGAGGTCACTAGTTCTAGTGTACACCTTATATCAGTCTAAACAACCCTTATGGTGATTGGTTGTAAATTCAACCTTATAGACCAGCTATCCTAGTGGTAGCATGGACAAGAGCAGTCTTAGGCTAAACTCTGAATGGCATGTGAAGCCAGCTGTGATACCATATATAATCCCTTGAATACCAAATGAAAGGACACCACAACAGATATATATATAAAATAAAGTGTGTTTATTCTAGACAAACCCTCAGCACTCTTTATGAGATTCGAGGTAAGTACAACACAGTCTTATTTAAGCATACATTAAGTCACACCGGTAAGTAATACAGTTAGGCCCTAGGGGCCACGCAAACCCCATTCCTCGCCAGTGGGCAGCAGAGTTCGCCATCACCTCCTCCACTGGCGCTCCATCACTTCGGACAGGTGGGTGCTGCAAATCGTCCGAAGGGGCTACTCCCTCCCCCTTCGAGACGACCCCTCCAGCCATGCCACCGCAGTGCCACCGTATATCGGAGGATCACTTGAATCTTCTGCTGGAGGAAGTTACGGCTCTCTTGACCAAAGAGGCCGTCTAGCGCGTTCCTGGTCCAGAAGTAGGCCGTGGTTGCTATTCCTACTTTCTGGTTCCCAAGAAGGGCAAAGGGGGCCTACGCCCTATCTTGGACCTCAGGAGCGTCAACGCCTTTCTCCGGAAGGAACGGTTCAAGATGCTCACTTTAGCTCAGGTTCTGGCTGCCCTCGACCCTGGAGACTGGATGGTAGCGTTGGACTTGCAGGACGCCTATTTTCACATCCCCGTCCTGCCGGCCCACCGGCGTTACCTGCGGTTCACGGTGGTTCAGGAGCACTTTCAGTTCACCGTGCTCCCCTTCGGCCTCACTGTGAGAAAGTGCCATCTTTCTTGCATGGTATGCCCCCACTTTTTGCTAAATTGCTGAATGTACTTCGATTGAGTGTACCCTGGGTTCCTGCCAATCAGGTGCCCAGGGCCTATGTTCCTTCCTTAAACCACACAAACTCCCAATTGGCAAACCCTAGCCACATGTCAGCCCCTAGTAAATGGTACCCTAGGTACCCAGGGCCTTGTGACCAGGGAAGGCCTCTAAGGGCTGCAGCACTCATTGTGCCACCCTCAGAGGCCCTGTACCCTTACACACACACACTGCCCTTGCAGGCTGAGTGTCTGGGTGCAGGACAAAACAAAGAGTCGACATGGCACACATCACTGTGTACCATGCCCATCACCTACACTGCCAAGGCATATGTCAGCAACCCCTCTAGCTGGGTGCATTACGCCTATGGTGTGGGCACAGGAGCAGGAGCCCTGTGCCCCTACAGTACCCGGGTCCATTCCTGGGCACTGTAAGTGCAGTGCTGTCATTTAAGAATACATGGTGCTGAGAGCTTGTCAAACACGAGCTCCACAACACCATATTGGCAACACTGAAGCCTGGGAAGTTTGGTATCAAACTTCTCAGCACATTGAACCCACACTGATGCCAGTGTAGGATTTAATGTACTAAGCACCCCGGAGGGCATCTTAGAAGATGCCCCCTTACAGCTAACTTACAATCCACGTCTGCTCTGAGGCTGCCCAGGCTGCCACACAGCAGACACGTTGCTGGACCCCTGGGTGGGAGAGCCCCTGCAACAATGCACATCCTGGGTGAGGTGAGAAATCTCCTCCCCCAGGATGAGCAAAGGGAAGCTTCAAAGGCATGCCGCCATTTGGAGTTTCCCCAGGCCACTGCAACCCCCCACTCTGGCGGGAAGCTTGGCCGGAAACCCCATACAAGGACAGGGGATGTGCCAGCCTGCCCACCCCACCCCTCAGGTGGGGGAGGCGAGGTGAAGCACATCTCCGGGCTCTCGCCATCTTGAAGATGGGAGGCCCTACCCTATCAGGATTAGGCTACTGCCCCCCTCCCACAGGAGAGAGGCAGGATAGGGGGTGTACCCACCCCAGGACAAGGACCCATTGGTCCCTGGCCTTCACCTACCTGTAACGCCCCTAAATCTAGTATTTAGGGGCCCCCTAAACCTTCCTTCCTTAGATTCCAGATAGAAAACGACAAGAAGAGCAAGAAGAACAAAGACCTGCCCTGCAGCTGCTAAAAAGAGAAGAAGACACCAACTGCTTTGGCCCCAGCCCTACCGGCCTGTCGACTCTCGAACCTGCACCAGCGCGGCATCCCTCGTGGCCAGCAACCTCACCAACCCCGGAGGACCTGGCTACCTTTTTAGCTCTAAGCCCCTGGGACTCCCACGAGTAGAGGCTCTACTCAAGAAACCTATTTGCTATCCCTGGCACCAGCCCGGGACCGCGGACCCAACACACTCTGCACTAGCCAAGCCTGGCCAGTGCCGGAGTGGACAAAGACCCAGAGGACGACCCCACGGCCACTGTGACCCAGAGTCCGGCACCCAAGGACCCCCCTCGACATCCCGGAAGAAGCCTGCAGTCTCAGAACCAAGTGCCACCCCAGCCGCGATCAACCAGAGGGTAAGATTCCCGACGTCAAAAGGCACCCCTGCACCCGGCGCCCTGCGACCCCCTGTGCCCAATCCCGGGGTACCCACCTAACCTACAACTACCCAACTTACCTCTCGAAGTGGTGGTGGCACCTGAAACATCCTCGTCCCCGAGCCTGCAGCCTCTTTCCAAACCAGAACATTCCCATTGATTTCCATTGAGCGCCCTAAGGCTCAAAAGCACCCTGCACCCAGCCGCCCGAGTGGCCCTGGCAGTGCCCTCTCTACACTAACCTACTTCCCCACTTGCCCTGAGTAAGTGACCAGGAGCCCAGCTCCCACAGCCGCGTGGCTTGCCAGACAGCAGCCACCAACCAAGGCCCCCCTATCCCTCATAGGATAACATTGGGCCCAACTCTCTCTGCACCCGGCCGTCCTGAAACCGCTGAGGGTGAACCAACTGTACCTACCTGACACTGGGGGACCCCTGAGTCCATGCCCGGAATTTCAACACTACCAGTCGAGTACTTACCCTTAAACCGCTAACTTCATTTTCCTCATAGGGTAACATTGACTGGCTTTTTCTTCAAAAATCTTTTAAGTGTGAACTTTTCAAAACTGCAAAAATTCACCAAAAATCAGCCAAGTGACAGAAACGAATTTACTCACCTGCTCCTAGGTGAGCTCCCAGTGCTGGATCTTGGTGCCCAGCCCTGACTCTGAAAAGTGTTCACAACTATACTTACCTCTAACTCATTTTTCTCCCATAGGAAACCATTGTCTGCTTTTCTGTGAAATTTCTTCTAAGTGTCTACTTTTGCAAATTTGAAATATTCTTTTAATATCGTACCATTTCTGCAAACGAAATTACTTACCTGCTTTTGATAAGGACCCCAGTCCTGGGTCTAGGCACCCAGTCCTGGATTACTAAAGTAACGATAAAGTACTCTACCTGCAATTTGAATTTCTTGCCATAGAGATCCATTGAATGTTTTCTGTGAGATATTTTCTAAGTGCTAACTTTTGAAATCGCTAAATATTATTTAAAAATCATTACAGTTATTAAATCGACTTGCATCACTTGATTCTGAATACTGACCCCAGGCTGGTTCTAGGAGCCAGACCTGGAATTCCAAAAGTAATCTGAAAAGTAATTTATTACAAATAACCTGAATTTACCATTGAGCTCAATGCATTGTTAGGTTTAGGAAATAGGATTGTTTATTGCAACCAACTGTGACTGTTTACACAAATTTATTGCTTAAACAAAAGTATTTATATTCAACCTCTCAGTCTGAGAAAGTATATTTTTACCCCCTTTGTGGTTCTAAAAATAAAACAAGCATATATTTTATATATACAAATCATTGGCCTAGAGTTCAGTTATTGAGTGTGTGAAACAATTTGCTGACTGAGTGTGTACAATAAATGCTTTACACTGTCCTCTGGTACTGCCTTACTGCTCGACCAAGCTACCACTTTTGAGAGTAAGGTCATACCTAACTTTGACCTCTATCAGCCTCTGGGGGACTGTGGACTCTGTACACCCTGTACCTATTAGGGAACAGTATATACAGAGCCACTTTCTCACACCCTGCGACTGTGGATGTGGGAACCTGGCGGCAAAGCTTTGGCATTTTGCGTTTTCGTTTGTGGCGAATAGGTCTATCTCTGGATGACCCCACTGTTGGAAGTACGGTTGGAGAACTGACGGGTGTAGCTCCCACTCGTGCATCTGGTGGCTGTGTCTGCTGAGCAGATCCGCCATCTGGTTGTCCTTGCCGGGGAGGTGTTCCGCCATGAGGATTATGTTCCTCTGAATGGCCCACTTCCACATGCTCTGAGCCAGATGAGACAACTGTGGAGAGTGTGTTCCTCCCTGCTTCTGTATGTAGTACATGGCAGTCATGTTGTCCGTTCGGATCAACACAACTTTGTTGCATAAGTGTACTTTGAATGCCTTCATGGCTAGGAAGATTGCCATCAGTTCCAGAACGTTGATGTGCATCTTCCTTTGTTGCGTTGTCCATAGTCCCTGCACTGTGTAATTGAGTACATGAGCTCCCCATCCCTGGAGAGAGGCGTCCGCCGTCAGTATAATTTGTGGAACAGGCTCTTGGCACGGTCGGCCTTTGCAAAGGTTTTGTGGATTCCACCAATGCAGAGAGTTGTATGCCCGACCGCTCACCAACACTAGGTCTTTTAATTGCCCGTGAGCCTGATTCCATTGACGTGCTAAGCACTCCTGAAGCGGGCGCATATGTAGTCTCGTGTGCGGGACTATGAAAATGCAGGAGGCCATCATGCCTATCAAGTGCATGAACACTCGCGCAGGAAGGGAGTGTTGAGGTTTGAACTTTGAGATCAGCAGCTGCATGCTGTTGATCCTCACTAAATTTGGCTGAGCTGTGGCTGCCAGAGTGTCTATGGTCGCACCTAGGTACTGTTGTACGTGTGCGGGTTGGAGATGTGATTTTGGGTAATTTAGTGAGAATCCCAGACTGTGAAGAAGGTGGATGGTGAGGGACATGTGGCTGGCGCATTGCTGGGCTCACTTTGCTTGAACAAGCCAGTCGTCCAGGTAAGGGTAGACGTGAATGTGTTGTAGATGTGCAGCCACTGTAGCTAGGCACTTGGTGAAAACCCTGGGTGCTGTTGTCACGCCGAAGGGGAGGACTTTGAATTGATAGTGCTGTCCCTGAATAGTGAACCTGAGATATTTCCTGTGTGATGGGTGTATGGGTATGTGGAAGTACGCATCTTTGAGGTCTAGTGTGGCTAGGAAGTCTCCCTGGCTGAGCAGCGGGAGAACCTGCTGTAGGGTGAGCATATGGAAATGCTCTGAGAGAATGTAGTGGTTGAGGGGTCTCAGGTCTAGTATAGGTCTGAGCGACCCGTCCTTTTTTGGGATTAAGAAGTACAGAGAGTACACCCCTGTCCCCTGCTGGTTGACGGGCACGACCTCTATTGCACCCTTTTGCAGCATACTTGGCACTTCCTGCTGCAATAATGCCAAGTGCTCTACGGACATAGGACGGTGCTTTGGCGGTATGTTGGGTGGAGTGGAGGTTAATTCGAGACAGTAACCATGCTGGATGATGTCCCTGACCCACCTGTCTGTGGTGATGGTTTTCCACGTGGACAGGAACCGCTGGAGTCTCCCCCGACAGGTGTTATGTGGTCGGGGGGGAAGGGAGAGGGCGTCACTGTTTGTTTTTGGGTGAGGACCTGGTGTTGCCGTAACCACGTCCTCTGCCCTTGGTGCTGGAGCCACGATATCCACCTCTGTTGGTTTTATCGTAGGTGCTCTGTGTGCCCCCTTTAGTGTATTGCTGCTGTGACCCCTGGCCTCTAGCTGCTCCTCTATTCCCGGGGCGACGAAAGGAGCCACTACGAAATTGCTGCGTTTGCAGAGCCCCCATTGACTTCGCAGTGTCAGTGTCTTTCTTTATTTTTTCTAAGGTGGTGTCAACTTCTGGGCCGAATAAGTAGTCAGGGTTGACTGGCTGATTCAGGATGTTGTTTTGAATCTCTGGTTTGAATCCTGAGATCCTTAACCAAGCGTGTCGGCGTAACAGGACGCTGGTGTTAATTGCCCTCGCTGCTGTGTCGGCAGCATCCAGTGCGCACTTAATGGATGCGTTGGTAAGGAGTTGTCCCTCTCTGATGAGGAGCTCCGCTGCCTCTTTGTATTCATCTGGCAGATGCTGGAGTAGCGATTCTAGTGTGTCGTAGTGTGAGTGATCATAGCGGGCCAGGAGGACCTGTGTATTGGCAATGCGCCAGATGTTTGCTGCTTGAGCTGCAATTCTTTTGCCGGAGGTCTCCAGCACTTTGGACTCCTTGTCTGGGGGAGGAGCATCACCTGTTTGCGAATGGGCTCGTTTGCGAGCGTTAGCAACCACCATGGAGTCCAGAGGCAACTGACCCCGAATGTACATAGGGTCTCCGGGCGCAGGCTTGTATTTTTTTTCATTCCTGGGGTTTAGCACCCGTGCCCTGGTTGCTTCTTTGAAAATGTTCTTTGCAGGTTTGAGAACACCTTTTAACATGGGCAAAGTTTTGACAGTTCTCTCGGAGGAGGCGAAAGTGTCCACTAAGAAGTCTTCCTCAACAGTGTCAGAGTGGAGTTGTACTCCATGGTTGGCGGCAGCACGTTCTATGAGGGCATTGAAGGCAGCAGTGTCCTCTGTGGGAGATGTTTTTGCGCTGTAAAGCTGCGTGTCCTGGGTATCTGGCGCGGTACCCTGGTCTGTAGGGTCATCCCATGCTTGATCTGGGTTCTGCTGCTCATCAGGATCAGCCTCCCCAGGGTAGGTGGTATCACCCATGTAGTCCTCCACTGCGTCTGTTTCGGAAGGCGTAGGAGAAAAGGACTGGGGAACCTGATAAGAGGTTTGCAAGCGTTCATACAGAACGGGTTCCGACTCTGCTGGCAATTTGTGCTTCAGAGGTATTCTGTAGGAGTCCAAGCCCTTCTCTGGCGTGATCTTCCGTTTGCGGAGCATCAGTCTGCCAGTCTCGGCGTCGATGAATTGTGGCTGTGACGGCTCAGAAGGTGACTGTCCAGTAGGTGGGGACTGTGTCTGGCGGACACGTGTCCGGATCTCAAACATCTTCGGTGCCGTGGATGGCGGCAAACCAAAAGTGATGTTGGTGGGCGCCGAGGGTGCGTTTGGAGCCTTGTTAGTGTCGGGGCCCGACGTGGATCGGAGGGCTGCCCGGTCTCTGATGCGTTGCAATGACGCCGCGACTTTTCGCACCGAGAACGCTGAAGGTTCTTTGGTGCCGGTCGGGACCGTGGAGGTAGGTGTCGACCGCTTTGGAGCCACAGGGTCATCGAGCCAAAGAGAGGTATCAGCGGTCGTCGGAGTCGATGACTTGGCGTGTGCCGTGGTCTTCGAAGTGGACGCAGATGGAGCGGCCATTTTGACTTTGGTGGTCGGGGCCAACTGCTTCGGTGCCAGAGGCAGAGGTGCTTTCGCGGGCCCGAGGGCCTTCCTTTTTGGGTCGGTACCGATATCCGCTGCAGCGAGTTCGGCGCCGAAATCCCTCTTTGTGCGTTCGGAGCCGACTGTCTTTGTTGGCATCGAAGGAGTGGAGGTTGGCTTCGAGCTGATCACGGCCAGTTTCACTTTTGGTTTCGGTGGAACTGGTGCGACGATTGGTTTCGTAGAAGGGAATCCAGTCTTTGGTAATAATGGCTCGTGCTGGATGTTCGAGGCCGGGCCCGAAGGCGGGGCCGAAGAACTTTGGGATTGATCTCGGGTAACGCCCGGAGGCGATCCCTCGACCTGAGCCGTAGAATGACGCACTTTAACGGCCTCCGTATCGACGGGTAGGCCTGGCTCTTTGCTAGAGCTATCCTCTTCGGCCCCAAAGGCCTCATCGTAGTCTCCTACCTCGTCGACGGCTTCTTCCCTGTGAAAAAGCGCTTCATCGGCGTCTTAAGATCGGGAATCGTGTTCGGAAGCGGGGCTGGAGTTTACTTCTTCCACGCTCTCTACATCCTCGTCCTTGGTGCTGCAGATGTTGGCCGGGACAGGCGCCGATTGCTGCACTTCTAATCTCGCTGCCGGCGATTCCGGAGAGTCTTCTTCGATCGGAATCGGGCACAGGCCATACATTTCGATTCGTCGTGATCCGGCGAGAGACATTTGTTGCATACCGGGTGGACGTCGATGTGTGGGTATTTGGCGTGGCATACAGGACACCGTTTGAATGGGGTCCTCGATTCCATCGTCGATGTAAGGTCAATGTTCGGACCAAATGGATCCGAAAGGCTGGAAGAAGTTTCTAAACTAATCAAGAAAGCAGTCGATACCGAACGGGAACAGTACCGACGAAAACTAAAGGCCTTTTGGCCTTAGACTAAATTTTCCTAACTTGAGCTAAGATAAGCACATCCGAACCCAATGGCGGAAAAAAACAATCTAAGGATGGAGAGGATGCCCATGCGCACTGTGGTCCAGGGGAGGAGTCACCCATCTCGTGATACTTCGAAGACTCTTCCAGGACAACAACGTGCAAACATCCAGACCCAATACTAGGCGGCGATCTATGCACAGATGAATTCAGCAGCCCACATGCCTCGAACCTATCACTAACATGTCTTTCAGGTGAGCAATCATCCTGTCCACAGGAGCTCCCTGTGTTGGGCCGGGACCAGCTGCCCAAAAGGATTTCCGTCAGGGCTTCATTAAACGGCAGCAAGAGCTCCCAAGAGCTCGCTGCCGGTTGAAGCACCTCTGTCAGGAGGTAGCTCAAGGTGGAGAGTCTCGGCCACCCTACGCAAAATCACTACATACGACGCTCCCTCCTCCGTAGCCACAGTAGGAGGAGACAACATGCCATGGTCTGGTGAGGTATCCAGACCACTGGCTTCCCCCACTTCCTCACTCCAGTCCTGTTCATAATCTAACTGGTCGGTAAAGGGTCCCCCAGACCCCTCCCAGTCCTCATACCCCTCCTCTGGCTGCCAATTTGGTCTCAAAGAGCCAGGGGAGAACAGGGGCACAAACGTCGGCGCTGGGTCCGGCATCAGTCGAAGCCGGTCCGGCTTCGTGTCTACCTTGAGGCGGAGGCCAGGGTCGACATCGCCTGGGGACACAGCCGACACTGGCTGCAGACATGGTGCTGGTGGAATCGGCGCCGGGGGAGGCGTAACAAGGTCGACCAGAGCAGATCCGGATCAAGGCCTGGATCCAAGGTGGCCCTGTGGTGCCGAGGACCTCGAACAGCACAGAGCAGACTACCAGGCCTTAGATAAGCTTTCGGGACGGCTCCCGCAAAGACTTCAGATTCATGGTCCAGCAGTCGGAGCACGATTTGGGTTCGTGGTCACGCTCCAGGCAGAAGAGTCGCACGCGGTGCAGATCCGACACCTGCATCAGTCAGCTACAGGAACTGCAAACCTTTAAGCCAGGCCTCCATCGTGCACCAGGAGTCTTACTCAAGAAAACCGTGTCGACAAAAATCAAGAAAAAAGTCAGTCAAAAAGTAAGAAAACAAGTTACTTACCTATAACTACAGTTATCCAGTATTGGTATCTTACATAGATTCACATGTCTGAATCATTTCCCCATCACCGAGGCGGGAGTCCCACGGTAATATAAAAAAGCAGTGCCTAAGTAAATAGTAGTAGGCTAAAAGAAAGCCAGAGGCCTAAAACTTAGTAGCCTATCTTCATCATTATACGAAAAGAAATAAAAAATAGTTCTAGCCAATCAGCTACTAGCACCCTCTAGAACCCTCACAGCAGAGGCAGTTCTCCTCAGATTTTCTTAGCACAAGTGGGAAATAGGGATCCCAATAAAAGAACTGTCTCCCCGGGGAGGAGGGTGGGTGCATGTGAATCTACGAAAGATAACAATACTGGATAAGTGTAGTTACAGGTAAGTAACTTGTTTTCTGATCAAGTATTGGGGTATCTTTCATAGATTCACATGCCTGAATCAGAATAGCAAGCAGTAAGCCAAAACAGTGTCGTTTGCGGATGGTGGGAGACAGGATTCATAAATTCCCAAAACACATCCAGAAAGGTTAGAATATTAACAAGCTAATAATGCTGTCAAACAAACAGAATGCAGTGTAAGAAACAGTATCTATGAAAAGCAAATTTAAAATATATATAAAGAAAAGCATAAAGTCAAAACCATAAATATAATACATATATTGAATATGCTACTTACCAGTATGCATCTGTTCTTGGCATGTAGGGCTGCTGACATTCATATCTGTGCATAGATCGCCGCCTAGTGTTGGGTCCGGATGTTTGCACGTTGTTGTCCTGGAAGAGTCTTCGAAGTATCCTTGGATAGGTGACTCCTCCCCTGGACTACAGTGCGCATGGGCATCCTCTCCATCCTCAGATTGTTTTTCGCCATTGTGGCAGTGATGGAGTAGATACAGAAAGTGATGACCATGCTTGCAATAATTCTGAGAGCTGCAGCTGCGACAGGCGCCGGGGAGGAGGGAGGGCGATATGAATGTCAGCAGCCCTACATGCCAAGAACAGATGCATACTGGTAAGTAGCATATTCAGTTCGAGGCATGTGGGCTGCTGAATTCATATCTGTGCATAGAATACATAGCAGTGCCCTCTATTGGCGGCGGCTACCCGTGCCAGCTGCAGTGGTCTGAAAAAGTGTTTTGAGAACAGCCTGTCCTACAGCTGCCTGCTGTTTTGACTGCACATCTACGCAATAGTGTTTTGTAAATGTGTGTGTAGTGGACCATGTGGCTGCTCTGCATATATCATGCAGGGGAATGTTTCCTAGGAAGGCCATGGAAGCCCCCAACTTGCGTGTTGAGTGGGCTCGTGGTGGAATAGTTAATGTGCGTTTTGCCTTTTGATAACAGATTTGAATACACTTAACTATCCATCTGGCTATCCCTGCTTTGGAGATGGCGTTACCTTTGTGGTGTGGGGCAAAGGCAACGAACAGTTGTTTTGTCTTCCTGAAGGGTTTAGTCCTGTCGATGTAGTACATGAGGGCCCTCCGTACATCTAGTGTATGTAATGCCCTCTCTGCAACAGTTTGTGGGTTTTGGAAGAAAACGGGCAGTTCAATAGTCTGGTTCATGTGGAACTGCGATATTACCTTGGGCATGAATTTGGGGTTGGTACGTAGTACGACCCTGTTGGCGTGAACCTGAATAAATGGCTCTTGAACGGTTAGTGCCTGGAGTTCACTAACTCTTCTTAGGGAAGTGATCGCTACCAGGAAGGCTACTTTCCAGGTAAGGAATTGAATCTCGCATGAGTGTAGAGGTTCAAAGGGTGGACCCATCAGGCGTGTGAGGACCAAGTTGAGGTTCCACATTGGAGCCGGTGGGTGACTAGGTGGAATGACTCGTTTGAGTCCTTCCAAGAATGCTTTGATGGCAGGCACTCTGAAGAGAGAGAGGTGCTGCCTGGTTTGCAGATAGGCTGATATTGCGGTCAAATGGACCCGTATAGAGGTGTACGCCAGATTGCATCGGTATAGGTGTAAGAGGTAACATATGATGTTGTGGATGGATGCGTCCAGCGGGTTAATGTCATTATTACCGCAATAAATGACGAACCGTTTCCATTTGGCTGCATAGCAAGCTCTTGTAGTGGGTCTCCTGGCCTCCTTGATGATGTCCATACAGTCAGGTGGCAGATTGAGATAGCCAAACTCTAGGACTTCAGGAGCCAGATCGCCAGGTTCAGCTGTTGCGGATCTGGGTGCTGAACCTCTCCATGGTTCTGCGTCAGATGCGCGGGTTTGATCCGCAGCCTTTGATGCGGTACCACGGAAAGTTCGAGGAAGGTGGTGTACCACGGCTGGCGTGCCCACGTGGGAGCAACTAGGACGAGTGTCAGGGAGTGTTGTCGGAGTTTGCGAGCCACCAGCGGTATCAACGGTGCTGGAGGAAAAGCGTACGCAAATTTGCCGGACCAGTTCATCCATATCGCATTGCCCTGCGACTGCGGGTGTGGGAATCTGGCGGCGAAGCTTTGGCATTTTGCGTTTTCGCTTGTCGCGAATAGGTCTATTTCTGGGTGACCCCACTGCTGGAAGTACGGTTGGAGTACCGATGGGTGTAACTCCCACTCGTGCATCTGGTGGCTGTGTCTGCTGAGCAGATCCGCCATCTGGTTGTCCTTGCCGGGGAGGTGTTCCGCCATGAGGAACATGTTCCTCTGAATGGCCCACTTCCACATGCTCTGAGCCAGATGAGACAACTGTGGAGAGTGTGTCCCTCCCTGCTTCTGTATGTAGTACATTGCGGTCATGTTGTCCGTCCGGATCAACACGACCTTGTTGCACAGATGTACTTTGAAAGCCTTCATGGCCAGGAAGATTGCCATCAGTTCCAGAAGGTTGATGTGCATCTTCTTCTGTTGTGTCGTCCATAGTCCCTGCACTGTGTAGTGGAGTACATGAGCTCCCCATCCCTGGAGAGACGCGTCCGCTGTCAGTACTATTTGTGGAACAGGCTCTTGGAACGGTCGGCCCTTGCAAAGGTTTTGTGGATTCCACCAATGCAGAGAGTTGTATGCCCGACCGCTCACCAACACTAGGTCTTTCAACTGTCCTTGAGCCTGATTCCACTGACGTGCTAGGCACTCCTGAAGTGGGCGCATATGTAATCTCGCGTGCGGGACTATGAAGATGCAGGAGGCCATCATGCCTATCAACTGCATAAACACTCGCGCTGGAAGCGAGTGGTTGGGTCTGAACTTGGAGATCAGCGCTTGTATGCCGTTGATCCTCACTAAATTTGGCTGAGCTGTGGCCGCCAGAGTGTCTATAGTCGCACCTAGGTACTGTTGTACGTGTGCGGGCTGGAGATGAGACTTTGGGTAATTTAGTGAGAATCCCAGACTGTGAAGAAGGTGAATGGTACGGGACACGTGGCTTGCACATTGCTGGGCTGATCTCGCTTGAACGAGCCAGTCGTCTAGGTAGGGGTAGACGTGTATGTGCTGTCTCCGTAAATGTGCCGCCACCGTAGCTAGGCACTTTGTGAAAACCCTGGGCGCTGTTGTCACGCCGAAGGGAAGGACTTTGAACTGATAGTGCTGCCCCTGAACAGTGAACCTGAGGTATTCTTTGTGTGAGGGGTGGATGGGTATGTGAAAATACGCATCCTTGAGGTCCAGTGATGCTAGGAAGTCTCCCTGCTGGAGAAGCGGAAGGACTTGCTGTAGAGTGAGCATGTGAAAGTGCTCCGAAAGAATGTACTGGTTCAGGGGTCTCAGGTCTAATATAGGCCTGAGCGACCCGTCCTTTTTTGGAATTAAGAAGTATAGGGAGTAAACCCCCGTGCCCCGCTGGTGGACGGGTACGACCTCGATAGCGCCTTTTAGAAGCATACTTTCTACCTCTTGCTGTAAGAGCGTCAAGTGCTCTGAGGACATAGGACGGTTTCTTGGTGGTATTGTGGGTGGAGTGGAAGTTAACTCCAGACAGTAACCGTATTTTATAATATCTTTGACCCACCTGTCCGTGGTGATGGAGTTCCACGTGGACAGGAACCGTTGTAGCCTTCCCCCGACAGGTGTTATGTGGTCGGGAGGAAGGGAGAGGGCGTCACTGCTTGTTCTTGGGGGAGGACCTGGTGTTGCCGTAGCCACGTCCTCTGCCCTTGGTACTGGAGCCACGATAGCCACCTCGGGTGTTCTTATCGTAGGTGGTCTGCGTATTACCCTTGTTATATGTTTGTTGTGACCCCTGTCCTCTGCCTGCTCCCTTGTTTCCGGGGCGACGAAAGGAGCCGCTCCGAAAGGACTGAGTTTGTAGGGCGCCCATGGACTTTGCAGTGTCCGTGTCCTTTTTTATCTTCTCGAGGGTGGCGTCAACCTCAGGCCCGAACAAAAAGTCGGGGTTGACGGGCTGATTAAGGATATTGTTTTGTACCTCAGGCTTGAATCCTGAGATACGTAGCCAGGCGTGACGTCGTAGGATGACGCTAGTGTTGATGGCCCTGGCAGCCGTGTCAGCAGCGTCTAGTGCACATTTGATGGCAGCATTTGTGAGTAGCTGTCCCTCTCTGATAAGGATTTCTGCACCTTCTTTGTAGGGGTCAGGGAGGTGTTGAAGGAGTTGCTCCATTGTGTCATAGTGCGCCCTATCGTAGCGAGCGAGGAGCGCTTGAGTGTTAGCTATGCGCCATATGCTTGCAGCTTGTGCGGCAACTCGCTTGCCGGAGGTCTCCAGCACCTTGGACTCCTTGTCCGGGGGAGGAGCGTCACCGGTTGTCTGCGAGTGTGCCCTCTTGCGGGCATTCGCCACAACGATGGAGTCGAGTGGTAATTGTCCTCTGATGTAAGTAGGATCCCCAGGTGCTGACCTGTATTTCTTATCGATCCTGGGGTTTATCACTCGTGCCCTGGTGGGTTCCCTGAAAATGTCAGTGGCTGGCTTAAGGACCCCCTTCAACATTGGCAGAGTCTTTACATGTCTTTCTGAGGATGCAAAGGTGTCCATTAGAAAGTCATCTTCGATGATATCAGAGTGAAGCTGTACATCATGGTTGTTCGCCGCCCGTTCAATCAGAGCGTTGAACGCCGCAGTATCCTCTGTGGGTGACGTTTTTGCCCCATATAGTTGTGGGTCCTGTGCATCAAGAGGTGCACTGGGGTCTGCAGGGTCGCCCCAAGTTTGGTCAGGGTCCTGCTGGTCATCAGGGTCCGTGTCCACATGGTAGGGGACTTGTTCACCCATGTAGTCCTCCAATGCATCCGTGTCGGAGCGTGTGGGGGAGGCCCGGTGTGGATCCTGGTAGGGTGAATGAAAGGGTTCATACAGGAGAGGTTCTGTGTCCACAGGCAGCTTCCTCTTTAGCGGGATCCTGAAAGGTTCCAATGGCGGTTCCGAAGTTATCCTTCGGTCGTGGAGAATCATCCTGCCAGTGTCGGCGTCGATGACGCGTGACGGAGACGGCTCGACAGGCGTAACCGCAGTTTTGGTGGCCTGTGTCCTGAGTTGAAACGCCTTCGGGATTGTGGATGGAGGCAAGCCGAAGGTAATGCTGGTCGGCACCGACGAAACCGCTGGATCGATCGAACCCGACTGGTCCTGGAGGGCAGCCTTGGTTTTGCAGCCTGGCATTGCGCCAGGCCGTACTCGGGGCGCCTTAGAGGTCGGGGCCCCCGCCAGGGTCGTCGAGGCGGCTGCAGATATCTTCTGCGCCCGTGGTGCATCGAGCCGAGGTGCGGAGATCACCGTCGACGTCTTCGACACGTGAGGTTTCGGTGTCGTCGAGGGAGTGCTGCGAGGCGTAGCAGGCGGGACGGCCCTCGGTGTCGGTGGCGTCGACGCCGGTAACCGAGCAGGTTTTTCGGCGCCGATGGCCTTCTTCCGTTTGTCGACTCCCATGTCGCCCGTCTCGAGTTCGGCACCGAAGTCCCCCTTGGTGCGGTCGGTGCCGACACGGTGCGCCGGCGTCGAAGGTGTTGAAGGCCTCGATCCGACTAGCGCCACTTTCAGTTTCGGTTTCGTAGGAACCTGAGCAGCTTTCGGTTTCGTGGAAGGGAAACCAGCTGGCTTAAGCGGTAATGGCTGCCGCTGAACGTCCGAGGCCGGGCCCGAGGGCGGGGCCGAAGGACTGCGTGATAGGTCTCGGGTAAGGCCCGAAGGCGATCCCTCGACCGGAGCCATAGTCTGTGGCACTGGTGAATTCTCGGTTTGAACAGGTAGGCCTTGTTCAACATCGGAGCTACTCTCTTCGGCCCCTAAGGCCTCCTCGTCGTCTCCTACCTCGGTGTCGTCTTCACCTCTGTGGAAGAGTGACTCGTCGGCCTCGTCCGATCCGGGTTCTTGGTCGGAAACGGGACTGGAGGGTAAGACTTCTACTTCTTCGACGTCGTCCGCGTCGTCGAAGATGTCAGCTGGGGCCGGTGCCGCGTGCTGCGCTTCGAGCCTCGCCGCTCGACGATTCCGCAGAGTCTTCTTTGAACGGAACCGGGCACAGGCCATACATGTCGACTCGTCGTGGTCCGGCGAAAGGCATTTGTTGCACACCGGATGGACGTCGATGTGTGGGTACTTCGCATTACATACCGGACACCTTTTGAATGGCGTCCTCGATTCCATCGTCGAAGTAGTTGATGGACAGGTAAATGCGAACAAAGTCGGTGCTGAAAGTTAGTAAACTAACAGAGAGTATCGAAAACCGATCGATAAACAGTACCGACGCGAACTAAAGGCCTTGTGGCCTCGACAAAATTTTTTCCTAACTTGAGCTAAGATAGCACATCCGAACCCAATGGCGGAAAAAAACAATCTGAGGATGGAGAGGATGCCCATGCGCACTGTAGTCCAGGGGAGGAGTCACCTATCCAAGGATACTTCGAAGACTCTTCCAGGACAACAACGTGCAAACATCCGGACCCAACACTAGGCGGCGATCTATGCACAGATATGAATTCAGCAGCCCACATGCCTCGAACCTATAGATATATATATAGAATGGCGAGACTTGTATGCGGTAAATAAACTAAGAAAATTGCACTCATCTTTGGGTCCGCTCTCGTTTGTCGGCAGCAGGCGACGGATAATTTGAGTTGTTGCAATATATATAACACATGAAACAGTGCAGTGTAAGTAAAAATGTAAATCTAACCTTAGTTTAAAAGATGTTGAAGTACGGCTTGTCCTACAGCTGCATCCTCCTGCAGAGCAGATTGCAGACAGTAGTGTTTCCTGAACGTGTGGACATTCTTCCATGTCGCAGCACAACAGATGTTTTCCAAAGTTACTCCGGCGAATAGCGCAGTAGAAGCTGCCATAGTTCTGGAAGAATGCGCCTTGACCTATCTTTGTAAAGGTTTGTTGGCTTTGTCATGACAGAAATTGTAGAAGCCAGCCATCTGGCTATTGTTGCCTTAGTTACAGCAGTCCCAAGCGTAGCTGGACCATAGGCTACAAATAATTGATTGGATCGCCTGATGTCCTTAGAATTTTGCAAATAGAACTTCAAACACCGTTTAACATCGAGTGAGTGTAATGCTTGCTCCGCTGCAGTGACTGGATCTGGAAAGAAAACTTGAAGCTTTACTGGCTCATTTAAGTGAAATTGAGACGGTACTTTAGGGATGAATTTGGGATTCGTCCGGAGTGTTACATAATCTTTAGAGAAATGCAAAAAGGGTTCTGAGATAGTGAAAGCTTGGATTTCGTTAACCCTTCGAGCCGATGTAAGAGCTAGTAAAATAGCAACCTTCCATGTGAGAAATTTAAGATCAGCTTTGTGGATAGGTTCAAATGGTCTTCTCATTAATTGAGCGAACACTGTTCAACTGCCACTCTGGAGGAGGTGCACGTATTGGAGGAAAAACTCGAAAGAGTCCTTTCATAAATTGTTTGACTAGCGAAGAGGAACAAAGCGAAGGTTTATTAGAACTCCTCCTGAATCTTGAAAGAGCAGCAAGATAAACTTTAATTGATGAAAAGACAAGCCCAGCTTTGGCCAAGGATTATAAATAAGGAAGAATTTGTTCCACAGGAGCTTGTATAGAGTGGACATCATTCATCTCACATCAATGACAAAATCGCTTCCACTTTAAGCGATAAGTTTTCAATGTACTCTGGGCGCGTGATTTAGCTAGAATTTCACGACAGTCCTGAGAAATGTTTAGATCTTTGAATTCTAAGCAATCAGGAGCCATGCGTGCAAGCGCAGCGACTGAGGATCTGGATGAAGTATTTGACCCCTCTCCCTTGTTAACATCGCGAGTGTTGGTACTAGACGGATAGGATTGTCCTGAGATAGAAGAAGCAGCTCCTGGAACCAATATTGTCTTGGCCAACGGGGTGCAATCAGGATGAGACGGCAACCCTCCATCTTCATTTTGCGGAGCACTTTCGGAATCAAAGGTATCGTGGGGGAAAAGTGTATGCACAAAGCCCTGACCATCTCATGGACAGGGCATTCCTTCTTGATGCCCGTTGAGGGAACCTGCTGGCGTAATATTGGTATTTCCTGTTCGCTCTTGTCGAAAACAAATACAGTGCTGGTTTGCCCCAAACTAGGAAGATCCTGTTCACCTGCTTCTGCTCTAATTCCCATTCGTGACAGCCCGAGAGAGACCTGCTCAGGTTGTCAGCCAAAGTGTTGTGAAGGCCTTAGACGTGCTCTGCTCTTATCTTGTGTGTTGTAACCACTCCCACAGCTCCTGAGCCTCCTGCGAAGAGACAGCGACCTCGTTCCCCCCTGTTTGTGGATGTAATACATGCTGGTTGTATTGTCGGTCCGGACCAGCACTGAAGAGCCCGCAATCCTCAGGAGAAATGCTTGCACAGAGAGAAAGATGGCGCGAAGCTCCAATCTGTTGATATGCTGTCGACGGTATTCTTGGGACCATCTTCCTTGACTCTGCAAGTCTTGGAGATGGCCTTCTCATCCCTCCATGGAAGCGTCTGTTCGAACGAATTCTGGAGGAGTTGGTAGAAAAGATAGACCCGGAGCCAAATTTGCCGTCTGAGACCACCAATGCAGAGAGTCTATCATGCGCGGTGTTACCATGATGGAGTCGAACGACCCTACGGCTTGCTGCCATTGCAGATGTAATTCCTCTTGCAGAGGTTTCATTCTGAGTCGTGCCAACGGTACAAGGTTTATTGCAGATGTGACCATCCCCAGAAGAGAAGCGAAAATCCGGACAGAAACTGACTTTTTTTGTGATTGATATTGCCAATTTTTGCAGACGGAGTCGACGGTCTTTTGACAAGAATGCTTTGCACTGTATGGTGTCTAGCATTGCTCCCAGAAAAGGAATTAGTTGAAGAGGAAGTAGTTGAGATTTGCTTTCGTTGAGAGTGAGGCCTAGGGTTGAAAAGAGACATAGGCATGCTGAGATAGCCTCTTCGGCTGCCTGCTTAGAAGAACCCTTGAGCAACCAATCGTCTAGATAAGGAAATACTTGTATTCCTTGAGATCTTAGCGTCGCTGCCATTGGTGTGAGACATTTCGTAAAGGTCCTTGGTGCCGATTTCAGTCCGGACGGAAGCACCTTGAACTGATAGTGGACACCAGCCACTGTGAATTGAAGGTATTTGCGATGTTTTGGATGTATAGGGATGTGAAAGTGCGCGTCCTCCAGATCCAGAGAAGCCATAAAATCCCCTTTTTTTAGGCAGCTCAAAACTTAGGCCAGCGTAACAATCCGGAAACTTTGTTTCTTCAGAAATTTGTTGAGTTTGTGGAGGTCCAGAATCTGGCGCCACTCTGACTTTCTTGATGAGGAAAAAGCGAGAATAGAACCCAGTTCCCTTTTGAGATGATGGAACCTTCTCTATTGCATTCTTGTAAAGCATTTTTAAGGCTTCTTTGAACAGTAAGTGAAGAGAAGGGGGAGGGGGACCCCTGGGCGGGGTAGTAGGTGGTCGTTTTACAAATTCCAGTGTGTGACCGTTGCTGACTAGGTCAAGAACCCATCGATCCAAAGTGATCTGTACCCACTTGTGTGCAAAAGCTGAAATTTTTGCGGCCGGAGGGAGGGATGACTGGCGTCCTGCGTAACTCATTGCTTTGTAGGTATCGCGACCCTGATTGTTCGATCGCTTTTGACCGCCCTGGCGAGAGAAACTACTTGAGGAAGATTGTCTGTAAGATGATCGCCCGTAAGGCTGTCTATATTGTATTTTATATGGTCTATTTTGTTGATTTTGATACCCTCCTCTTGATGCAAAGCCACGACCTCTAGCACCACGGAAAGATCCACGCTTCTATCGGAGAGCCGCCAATGATTTAGCCGTATCTGTCTTAATAGCGAGGAGGGCCTCATCTATATGTTTCCCGAATAAGGACTCACTATCATAGGCCAGGTCTATAATTTTTGCTTGTACCTCTGGCCTAAAAGATGTTGCTTTAAGCCATCCTTGGCGTCCAAGTACTGCAGCACCAGCAAGTTGCCTAAAGTTGGTGTTAGCGATGTCCAGAGCGCCGTCTATGATCTCGGATGCGGCTCGTTCTCCCTCCAAAAGTATCTTCCTTGCATTCTATTTACGGTCCTCAGGGATGAGGTCTATAAATTCCGACAACTGTGACCACATCTGGTGGTCATAACAGCAGAGTATGGCCAAATAATTTGCTGCTTTAATGGAGGTTGCCGCCATAGTGGAGAACTTTCTAACAATAAGGTCCAATCTCCGTCCTTCCTTATCCGGCGGCGTTGATATTGGCGTAGATTTTTGGATCTTTGTTGGGCAGCTTGTGATATAACAGAATCTGGTCGGGGATGACAAGATCAGACAAGATGGAGTTTCCGGAGGAGCACGATATTTTGTCAATGCGAGGGAGGACAGCCGGAATGGAGGCAGGTGTTTTCATAATTTTTATTCCTTCATTCCAAATGTAATCAATGATGGGAATCGCTCTTGTGATTTTTCTGTGCTCTTTAAAGTCATGTAAGAAGCAATCCGTGTGTTCCACTGTGACTGGCAATTGAAATCTGGTTGCGGCACGTTGCATTGGGTTGTGAAAGCCGCCAATATCCTCAGGAGGGGAATCAGAAGGCTGAGGAATGGTGGGAGAAGGCATTGGTATGATATAGTCATCCCAAGGATCCAGACTTGTGTCTTTATCAGGCACTTCACCCTCTTCGATCTCTTTCTCATCAGAGGAAGTAGTATCATGATGCGATTGTGGCCCCGAGCCAGAAGGATGAGGCGGCGAACTTAATATTTCCTTCTGCGGTAGTGAGTCTGGCTCTTCAGCAGGTAAATGTGGTACGTCGGGGACAGCCTGTTGTGGGGGAAACCGTTGGTGGTAATCCGCCAGCATGGCCTGGAGATCCTGTATGAGCGTAGGAGGGAGATGACTCGTTTCTCTATGATCCCAACCCCTCCTGGGATGTCTAATGTGGAGGAGAGGCCTTCCTGGTAAAAATGTTCCAGGTAATCATCTTCCTCATCTTCATCTTGGCATTTTATATGAAGTTCCGAGGGGTGCCGAGCTATGCCGAACGGTCCCTCATCTTCCTCATCAAAGTCCTCATCCTCTACAGAAGGCTCTAGGATATGAGATGGCAGAAGAGGAGATATGTTGCTGTAATCCTGCCTATGGAAAGTCTTTAGTTGAAAATGAGTATACGAAATAGGCGTAGTCTGAGAAACTTGTGGAATCACCTTCAATAAACTTAGTCGACGGGATGGTAGTCGTTCGTCAGCGACGGGATGGTAGTCGTTCGTCAGCGACGGGATGGTAGTCGTTCTTCGTCGGCGACGGGTTGGTAGTCGTTCTTCGTCGACGACGGGGTCTTCGTCGGCGGGCTCGTCATCGATGGAATCTTCGTCGGCGACGCTATCGTAGTCGATGGGACCTTCGTCGACGAGCTCGACGTGGTCGTCGACGGAGACTTAGAAGATGAACTTTTCGTCGACTAATCTATCAAACCAGGCTTTTTATACATAGTAGATATCTTAGAAGACACAATAGGTGAAGAAATAGCCGTAGTGGAGACTGTAGTCATCGACAGAGGGGCAGTAGAAGTCACAGAAACTGTATGAGAGGAAACCAGAGTTACAGTCTTAACCTGGGTTTTACTCACTGTTTTAGAGGCTGAAGGTCTTTTGGATACCTCAGAGGGCAAAGACAGATGAGCCAGAGGAATATTTTTGAGACCTCTGTGAATGGTCAGAAACTTCATGAGAGGCCTTTTGATGCTTTCTTCCTTCACTGGAAAAGCTGTCAAGCAATCTAGCCCTTTTGCTAGACGTTGAGGCCCTGTCATCCTCCTCAGCCGAGTAAGATTTTAACCATAAAAGCAGCCTTGCCTCCCTGTCCCTTAAAGTCTTAGCAGGGAAGGTCCGGCAAATTTTACAATCCTTAGCAACATGCTTAGGATGTAGACAGTATATACTATCCTCATGTTGGTCGTTCACATGGACTTTCTTTTCACAGGTCCTGCAGGGTCTAAACAGAGCTTTCTTATCAGACATTCTGAAGAAAAGGTGAAAAAAAGGAGTAGGGACTCAGGGAGACTCCCTTCCACACGACGTGCGGTGAAAATCTGAGGAGAACTGCCTCTGCTGTGAGGTTTCTAGAGGGTGCTAGTAGCTGATTGGCTAGAACTATTTTTTAGTTCTTTTCATATAATGATGTAGATAGGCTTCTAAGTTTTAGGCCTCTGACTTTTTAAGCCTACTATTATTATTTACTTAGGCACTGCTTTTCTATTTTACCGTGGACTCCCGCCTCGGCGACGGGGAAGGATTCAGGCATGTGATTCTATGAAAGATAACCCAATACTGAATAAATGGGGGTACCGCTTGTGAGAAAGTGCCATCTTTCTTGCATGGTATGCTCCCACTTTATGCTAAATTGCTGAATGTACTTTGACTGAGTGTGCCCTGGACTCCTGCCAATCAGGTGCCCAGGGCCTAAGTTCCTTCCCTAAAACAAACCAAACCCAAATTGGCAAACCCTGGCCACATGTCAGCCGCTGGTAAATGGTACCTTAAGTACCCAGGGCTTTGTGACCAAGAAAGGCCTGTAAGAGCTGCAGCACTCCTTGTGCCACCCTTAGAGGCCCTGTACCCTCTCTCACACACACACACACACACACCCTTTGCAGACTGAGTGTTTGGGTGCAAGACAAAAACAAAGTCAACATGGCACACATCCCTGTGTGCCATGCCCATCACCTACACTGCCATGGCATACATCAGTCACCCCTCTAGCTGGGTGCCTTATGCCAATGGTGTGGGCACAGGAGCAGGAGCCCTGTGCCCCTACAGTGCCCAGGTCCATTCCTGAGCCCTGTAAGTGCAGTGCTGCCATTTAAGAGTACATGGTGCTGAGAGCTCGTCAAACACGAGCTCCACAGCACCATAATGGCAACACTAAAGACTGAGAAGTTTGGCATCAAACTTCTCAGCACATTAAACCCACACTGATGCCAGTGTGGGTTTTAATGTCCCCAGCACCCCAGAGGGCATCTTAGAGGTACCCCCTTAAACCTAACCTACAAATCCATGTCTGCTCTGAGGCTGCCTGGGCTGCCACCCAGCAGACATGTTGCTGGACCCCTGGGTAGGAGAGCCCCAGCTCTCCTGGTCCTGCAACAATGCACATCCTGGGCGAGGTGCTAAATCTCCTCCCCCAGGATGGGCAGGGGGAAGCTTCAAAGGCATGCCGCCTCTGTGAGCTTCCCCAGGCCCCTGCAACCCCCCACTCTGGCGGGAAGCTTTGGCCGGAAACCCCAAATAAGGACAGGGGATGTGCCAGCCTGCCAACCCCACCCCTCAGGTGGGGGAGGCGAGGTGAAGCACATCTCCGGGCTCTCGCCATCTTGAAGATGGGGAGCCCTACCCTATCAGGACTAGGCTACTGCCCCCCTCCCACAGGAGAGAGGCAGGATAGGGGGTGTACCCACCCCAGGACGGGGACCCATTGGTCCCTGCCCTTCACCTACCTGTAACGCCCCTAAATCCAGTATTTAGGGGCACCCTGAACCTTCCTTCCCCAGATTCCAGATTCAAAACTACGAAGAGCAGGAAGAAAGAAGACCTGCCCTGCAGCTGCGGAAAAGAGGAAGACACCAACTGCTTTGGCCCCAGCCCTACCGGCCTGTCGACCCTCGAACCTGCTCCTGCTCCAGCCCGGCATCTCTTGTGGCTAGCAACCTCACCAACCCCGGAGGACCTGGCTACCTTTTGGCTCTAAGCCCCTGGGACTCCCATGAGTAGAGGCTCTACTCGAAACCTATCTCTAACCCCTGGCAGCAGCCCGGAACCGCGAACCCAGCACACTCTGCACCAGCCAAGCCTGGCCAGTGCCGGAGTGAACAAAGACCCTGAGGACGACCCCACGGCAACTGTGACCCCGAGTCCGGCACCCAAGGACCTCCCTCGACACTCCTGAAGAAGCCTGCAGCCTCAGAACAAGGTGCCCCCCCCAACCGCGATCAACAGAGGGTAAGATTTCCAGACACCTAAAGGCACCCCTGCATGCGGCGCCCCACGGCCCCCTGTGCCCAATCCCGGGGTACCTACCTATCCTCCAACTACCCAACTTACCTCTCGAAGTGGTGGTGGCACCTGAAGAATCCTTGTCCCCGAGCGTGCAGTCTTTCTCCAAACCGGAGATTTCCCATTGAAATCCATTGAGCGCCCGAAGGCTCGAAAGCCCTCTGCACCCAGCCGCCCGAGGGGCCCTGGCAGTGAAAACTCTACACCTATCTACTTCCCCACTTGCCCTGAGTAAGTGACCAGGAGCCCAGCTCCCACAGCCGCGTGGCTTGCCAGTCAGCAGCCACCAAACAAGGCCCCCCTATCCCTCATAGGATAACATTGGGCCTAACGCTCTCTGCACCCGGCCGACCTAGAGTCGCTGTGGGTGAACCAACTGTACCTACCTGACCCTGGGAGACCCCCTGAGTCTGTGCCCAGAACCTCAACTCTGCCAGTCGAGTACTTACCCTTAAACCGCAAACCAAATTTTCCTCATAGGGTAACATTGACTGGCTTTTTTCTGAAATTTCTTCCAAGTGTGGACTTTTCAAATCTTCAAATATTCAACAAAAATCAGCCGAGTGACAAAAACGAATTTACTCACCTGCTCTTAGGTGAGCTCCCAGTGCTGGATCTTGGTGCCCAGCACTGACTCTGAAAAATACCTACAACTGTACTTACCCTTAACTCAATTTTCTTCCATAGGAAACCATTGACTGTTTTTCTGTGAAATTTCTTCGAAGTGACGATTTTTGCAATCTTTAAATATTCTTCAAAAATCGTATAATATCTGAAAACGTAATTACTTACCTGTTTTGGATAAAGGTCCCAGTACTGAGTCTAGGCACCCAGTACTGGATTACAAAAGTAACGAGAACATACTGTACCTGTAACCTGATTTTCTTCTATAGGTAATCATTGACTGTTTTCTCTGAAATATTTTCTAAGTGTCAACTTTTAAAATAGCTAAATATTAGTTAAAAATCATTACAGTACTTAAGTAGACTTTCATCACTTGATTCTGAGAACTGACCCAGGACTGAATCTAGGATCCAGTCCTGGAATTCCAAAAGTAATCTAAAAAGTAATCTGTTGCAAATAACTTGAATTTACCATTGAGCTCAATGTATTGTTGTGTTTAAAAATAGTTGCCTACTGCAACCACTTGTAACTGTTTACTAAAGTCTATTGCAAAAGTATTTATATGAAACATCTCCTGTTGAGAAAGCATATTTTACATCCAAGTGTTGGTTCGAAAATAAAACAAGCATATATTTTTTATATATAAACCATTGGCCTAGAGTTCAGTTATTGAGTGTGTGAAACCATTTGCTGGCTGAGTGTGTACAACAAATGCTTTACACTGTCCTCGGATACTGCCTTACTGCTCGACCAAGCTACCACTTTAGAGAGTAAGGTTATATCTAACTTTACCCTCTGTTAAACCCTGGGGGACTGTGGACTCTGTACACCCTGTACCTATTAAGGAACAGTATACACAGAGCCACTTTCTCACAGGGCTCTCTCCGGATCGGCGCTTGCTGGCGCGGAAAAAGAAAGAACAGAAGTCAGCAAGCAAAGGCGGCATCTATGTACCTACTGTGACTTCATCCCGGCGACCACGATGCGTACAACGAATGCGGAGTCGACCGACACCACCTTACGACGCACAGGGGTACTGCTGACTAAACACTTTCCGGATCCAGTCTGACGCCTGGAGCTAATTCTAAGGTAAGGAATCTATAACTGTTTTTCAGATATTTTATTTAATGTTTGTAGCTAGTTTCAGCATTATATTTTGTAATATTTATACTCTTCCATTAGCGGTCATATCTTGTTTGATAAACAATGCACAGTGGCAGGAGTTCTTTGTTCAGCCTCATTACATATTTTTCTATAGACAGTAAATGGGACATAGCAAAAGCTGCGAATTGCAGAGACTTTTCCATCTTTTACCACAATCAGCATGGCATCCACAAATGGGTGCAAAATACAATGAAAATCTTCCATACATTAGATGTGTGACCTGCTCAAATAACAGTTTTTATGCAGCCAATCCCAGATCAGTGCATTAGGATTGTTTGACTTGACAGATTCCAATTTCATTATAAAACCTCTTTCTCCGATAAGGATAAGTTACTTGCCTGTAATCCTAGTTCTCTTCCAGGGGTATCCTCATCAAAGTCATAAGCACTGAATATTCCCGCCCATGTGCGGGGACCCCGGAAATAATAAAATTATATATGAAAAACATATATACAGGTCTGTATATGTATAAACATATTGAATATGCTACTTACCAGTATGCATCTGTTCTTGGCATGTAGGGCTGCTGACATTCATATCTGTGCATAGATCGCCGCCTAGTGTTGGGTCCGGATGTTTGCACGTTGTTGTCCTGGAAGAGTCTTCGAAGTATCCTTGGATAGGTGACTCCTCCCCTGGACTACAGTGCGCATGGGCATCCTCTCCATCCTCAGATTGTTTTTCGCCATTGTGGCAGTGATGGAGTAGATACAGAAAGTGATGACCATGCTTGCAATAATTCTGAGAGCTGCAGCTGCGACAGGCGCCGGGGAGGAGGGAGGGCGATATGAATGTCAGCAGCCCTACATGCCAAGAACAGATGCATACTGGTAAGTAGCATATTCAGTTCGAGGCATGTGGGCTGCTGAATTCATATCTGTGCATAGAATACATAGCAGTGCCCTCTATTGGCGGCGGCTACCCGTGCCAGCTGCAGCGGTCTGAAAAAGTGTTTTGAGAACAGCCTGTCCTACAGCTGCCTGCTGTTTTGACTGCACATCTACGCAATAGTGTTTTGTAAATGTGTGTGTAGTGGACCATGTGGCTGCTCTGCATATATCATGCAGGGGAATGTTTCCTAGGAAGGCCATGGAAGCCCCCAACTTGCGTGTTGAGTGGGCTCGTGGTGGAATAGTTAATGTGCGTTTTGCCTTTTGATAACAGATTTGAATACACTTAACTATCCATCTGGCTATCCCTGCTTTGGAGATGGCGTTACCTTTGTGGTGTGGGGCAAAGGCAACGAACAGTTGTTTTGTCTTCCTGAAGGGTTTAGTCCTGTCGATGTAGTACATGAGGGCCCTCCGTACATCTAGTGTATGTAATGCCCTCTCTGCAACAGTTTGTGGGTTTTGGAAGAAAACGGGCAGTTCAATAGTCTGGTTCATGTGGAACTGCGATATTACCTTGGGCATGAATTTGGGGTTGGTACGTAGTACGACCCTGTTGGCGTGAACCTGAATAAATGGCTCTTGAACGGTTAGTGCCTGGAGTTCACTAACTCTTCTTAGGGAAGTGATCGCTACCAGGAAGGCTACTTTCCAGGTAAGGAATTGAATCTCGCATGAGTGTAGAGGTTCAAAGGGTGGACCCATCAGGCGTGTGAGGACCAAGTTGAGGTTCCACATTGGAGCCGGTGGGTGACTAGGTGGAATGACTCGTTTGAGTCCTTCCAAGAATGCTTTGATGGCAGGCACTCTGAAGAGAGAGAGGTGCTGCCTGGTTTGCAGATAGGCTGATATTGCGGTCAAATGGACCCGTATAGAGGTGTACGCCAGATTGCATCGGTATAGGTGTAAGAGGTAACATATGATGTTGTGGATGGATGCGTCCAGCGGGTTAATGTCATTATTACCGCAATAAATGACGAACCGTTTCCATTTGGCTGCATAGCAAGCTCTTGTAGTGGGTCTCCTGGCCTCCTTGATGATGTCCATACAGTCAGGTGGCAGATTGAGATAGCCAAACTCTAGGACTTCAGGAGCCAGATCGCCAGGTTCAGCTGTTGCGGATCTGGGTGCTGAACCTCTCCATGGTTCTGCGTCAAATGCGCGGGTTTGATCCGCAGCCTTTGATGCGGTACCACGGAAAGTTCGAGGAAGGTGGTGTACCACGGCTGGCGTGCCCACGTGGGAGCAACTAGGACGAGTGTCAGGGAGTGTTGTCGGAGTTTGCGAGCCACCAGCGGTATCAACGGTGCTGGAGGAAAAGCGTACGCAAATTTGCCGGACCAGTTCATCCATATCGCATTGCCCTGCGACTGCGGGTGTGGGAATCTGGCGGCGAAGCTTTGGCATTTTGCGTTTTCGCTTGTCGCGAATAGGTCTATTTCTGGGTGACCCCACTGCTGGAAGTACGGTTGGAGTACCGATGGGTGTAACTCCCACTCGTGCATCTGGTGGCTGTGTCTGCTGAGCAGATCCGCCATCTGGTTGTCCTTGCCGGGGAGGTGTTCCGCCATGAGGAACATGTTCCTCTGAATGGCCCACTTCCACATGCTCTGAGCCAGATGAGACAACTGTGGAGAGTGTGTCCCTCCCTGCTTCTGTATGTAGTACATTGCGGTCATGTTGTCCGTCCGGATCAACACGACCTTGTTGCACAGATGTACTTTGAAAGCCTTCATGGCCAGGAAGATTGCCATCAGTTCCAGAAGGTTGATGTGCATCTTCTTCTGTTGTGTCGTCCATAGTCCCTGCACTGTGTAGTGGAGTACATGAGCTCCCCATCCCTGGAGAGACGCGTCCGCTGTCAGTACTATTTGTGGAACAGGCTCTTGGAACGGTCGGCCCTTGCAAAGGTTTTGTGGATTCCACCAATGCAGAGAGTTGTATGCCCGACCGCTCACCAACACTAGGTCTTTCAACTGTCCTTGAGCCTGATTCCACTGACGTGCTAGGCACTCCTGAAGTGGGCGCATATGTAATCTCGCGTGCGGGACTATGAAGATGCAGGAGGCCATCATGCCTATCAACTGCATAAACACTCGCGCTGGAAGCGAGTGGTTGGGTCTGAACTTGGAGATCAGCGCTTGTATGCCGTTGATCCTCACTAAATTTGGCTGAGCTGTGGCCGCCAGAGTGTCTATAGTCGCACCTAGGTACTGTTGTACGTGTGCGGGCTGGAGATGAGACTTTGGGTAATTTAGTGAGAATCCCAGACTGTGAAGAAGGTGAATGGTACGGGACACGTGGCTTGCACATTGCTGGGCCGATCTCGCTTGAACGAGCCAGTCGTCTAGGTAGGGGTAGACGTGTATGTGCTGTCTCCGTAAATGTGCCGCCACCGTAGCTAGGCACTTTGTGAAAACCCTGGGCGCTGTTGTCACGCCGAAGGGAAGGACTTTGAACTGATAGTGCTGCCCCTGAACAGTGAACCTGAGGTATTTTTTGTGTGAGGGGTGGATGGGTATGTGAAAATACGCATCCTTGAGGTCCAGTGATGCTAGGAAGTCTCCCTGCTGGAGAAGCGGAAGGACTTGCTGTAGAGTGAGCATGTGAAAGTGCTCCGAAAGAATGTACTGGTTCAGGGGTCTCAGGTCTAATATAGGCCTGAGCGACCCGTCCTTTTTTGGAATTAAGAAGTAGAGGGAGTAAACCCCCGTGCCCCGCTCGTGGACGGGTACGACCTCGATAGCGCCTTTTAGAAGCATACTTTCTACCTCTTGCTGTAAGAGCGTCAAGTGCTCTGAAGACATAGGACGGTTTCTTGGTGGTATTGTGGGTGGAGTGGAAGTTAACTCCAGACAGTAACCGTATTTTATAATATCTTTGACCCACCTGTCCGTGGTGATGGAGTTCCACGTGGACAGGAACCGTTGTAGCCTTCCCCCGACAGGTGTTATGTGGTCGGGAGGAAGGGAGAGGGCGTCACTGCTTGTTCTTGGGGGAGGACCTGGTGTTGCCGTAGCCACGTCCTCTGCCCTTGGTACTGGAGCCACGATAGCCACCTCGGGTGTTCTTATCGTAGGTGGTCTGCGTATTACCCTTGTTATATGTTTGTTGTGACCCCTGTCCTCTGCCTGCTCCCTTGTTTCCGGGGCGACGAAAGGAGCCGCTCCGAAAGGACTGAGTTTGTAGGGCGCCCATGGACTTTGCAGTGTCCGTGTCCTTTTTTATCTTCTCGAGGGTGGCGTCAACCTCAGGCCCGAACAAAAAGTCGGGGTTGACAGGCTGATTAAGGATATTGTTTTGTACCTCAGGCTTGAATCCTGAGATACGTAGCCAGGCGTGACGTCGTAGGATGACGCTAGTGTTGATGGCCCTGGCAGCCGTGTCAGCAGCGTCTAGTGCACATTTGATGGCAGCATTTGTGAGTAGCTGTCCCTCTCTGATAAGGATTTCTGCACCTTCTTTGTAGGGGTCAGGGAGGTGTTGAAGGAGTTGCTCCATTGTGTCATAGTGCGCCCTATCGTAGCGAGCGAGGAGCGCTTGAGTGTTAGCTATGCGCCATATGCTTGCAGCTTGTGCGGCAACTCGCTTGCCGGAGGTCTCCAGCACCTTGGACTCCTTGTCCGGGGGAGGAGCGTCACCCGTTGTCTGCGAGTGTGCCCTCTTGCGGGCATTCGCCACAACGATGGAGTCGAGTGGTAATTGTCCTCTGATGTAAGTAGGATCCCCAGGTGCTGATCTGTATTTCTTATCGATCCTGGGGTTTATCACTCGTGCCCTGGTGGGTTCCCTGAAAATGTCAGTGGCTGGCTTAAGGACCCCCTTCAACATTGGCAGAGTCTTTACATGTCTTTCTGAGGATGCAAAGGTGTCCATTAGAAAGTCATCTTCGATGATATCAGAGTGAAGCTGTACATCATGGTTGTTCGCCGCCCGTTCAATCAGAGCGTTGAACGCCGCAGTATCCTCTGTGGGTGACGTTTTTGCCCCATATAGTTGTGGGTCCTGTGCATCAAGAGGTGCACTGGGGTCTGCAGGGTCGCCCCAAGTTTGGTCAGGGTCCTGCTGGTCATCAGGGTCCGTGTCCACATGGTAGGGGACTTGTTCACCCATGTAGTCCTCCAATGCATCCGTGTCGGAGCGTGTGGGGGAGGCCCGGTGTGGATCCTGGTAGGGTGAATGAAAGGGTTCATACAGGAGAGGTTCTGTGTCCACAGGCAGCTTCCTCTTTAGCGGGATCCTGAAAGGTTCCAATGGCGGTTCCGAAGTTATCCTTCGGTCGTGGAGAATCATCCTGCCAGTGTCGGCGTCGATGACGCGTGACGGTGACGGCTCGACAGGCGTAACCGCAGTTTTGGTGGCCTGTGTCCTGAGTTGAAACGCCTTCGGGATTGTGGATGGAGGCAAGCCGAAGGTAATGCTGGTCGGCACCGACGAAACCGCTGGATCGATCGAACCCGACTGGTCCTGGAGGGCAGCCTTGGTTTTGCAGCCTGGCATTGCGCCAGGCCGTACTCGGGGCGCCTTAGAGGTCGTGGCCCCCGCCAGGGTCGTCGAGGCGGCTGCAGATATCTTCTGCGCCCGTGGTGCATCGAGCCGAGGTGCGGAGATCACCGTCGACGTCTTCGACACGTGAGGTTTCGGTGTCGTCGAGGGGGTGCTGCGAGGCGTAGCAGGCGGGACGGCCCTCGGTGTCGGTGGCGTCGACGCCGGTAACCGAGCAGGTTTTTCGGCGCCGATGGCCTTCTTCCGTTTGTCGACTCCCATGTCGCCCGTCTCGAGTTCGGCACCGAAGTCCCCCTTGGTGCGGTCGGTGCCGACACGGTGCGCCGGCGTCGAAGGTGTTGAAGGCTTCGATCCGACTAGCGCCACTTTCAGTTTCGGTTTCGTAGGAACCTGAGCAGCTTTCGGTTTCGGTTTCGTGGAAGGGAAACCAGCTGGCTTAAGCGGTAATGGCTGCCGCTGAACGTCCGAGGCCGGGCCCGAGGGCGGGGCCGAAGGACTGCGTGATAGGTCTCGGGTAAGGCCCGAAGGCGATCCCTCGACCGGAGCCATAGTCTGTGGCACTGGTGAATTCTCGGTTTGAACAGGTAGGCCTTGTTCATCATCGGAGCTACTCTCTTCGGCCCCTAAGGCCTCCTCGTCGTCTCCTACCTCGGTGTCGTCTTCACCTCTGTGGAAGAGTGACTCGTCGGCCTCGTCCGATCCGGGTTCTTGGTCGGAAACGGGACTGGAGGGTAAGACTTCTACTTCTTCGACGTCGTCCGCGTCGTCGAAGATGTCAGCTGGGGCCGGTGCCGCGTGCTGCGCTTCGAGCCTCGCCGCTCGACGATTCCGCAGAGTCTTCTTTGAACGGAACCGGGCACAGGCCATACATGTCGACTCGTCGTGGTCCGGCGAAAGGCATTTGTTGCACACCGGATGGACGTCGATGTGTGGGTACTTCGCATTACATACCGGACACCTTTTGAATGGCGTCCTCGATTCCATCGTCGAAGTAGTTGATGGACAGGTAAATGCGAACAAAGTCGGTGCTGGAAGTTAGTAAACTAACAGAGAGTATCGAAAACCGATCGATAAACAGTACCGACGCGAACTAAAGGCCTCGACAAAATTTTTTCCTAACTTGAGCTAAGATAGCACATCCGAACCCAATGGCGGAAAAAAACAATCTGAGGATGGAGAGGATGCCCATGCGCACTGTAGTCCAGGGGAGGAGTCACCTATCCAAGGATACTTCGAAGACTCTTCCAGGACAACAACGTGCAAACATCCGGACCCAACACTAGGCGGCGATCTATGCACAGATATGAATTCAGCAGCCCACATGCCTCGAACATTATTTTTTCCAAGCAAATGCAGCCCCCATAGAAGGCTAGACAATGTAGACACAAATATCCAATAATCCACCATAGGTATAATAATACACCTAAGTCTCTTTTTTTTTTTTTTTTAATGAGGTAAAAACTCATGATAAAGAAAAGAGAACACTGTGCAAAACACAGATCCACAAAACATAGTTAGCCTGCAGGCTGCATTGCAATACAATACCATAGAGACTGAAAAGCCTTGTACAGGTAAAAACTGGCACCGTGCCTTTAAGGCAGCCCTGACTCCAATATCCCATCATGCCTCAGGGGTGACAGTTGGGTCAGTTGTTCTTTGCGGGACACAAAGATATACTTCTTCCATGTTTGATAATACAATCCTCATATTTGCCTGGGGAGGCGGGTGGGTTGCTTATGACTTTGATGAGGATACCCCTGGAAGAGAACTAGGATTACAGGTAAGTAACTTATCCTTCTCTTCCAGAGGATCCTCATCAATAGTCATAAGCACTAAATAGAATAGCAAGCTCATCTTCCACCGCAGGCAAATGAGGAATGCACTATACATTGAAGATAACAACTGAAATAATCAGTTGTTGAACAGATTCCTCAAGGAGGCTTGTCCTACTTGAGTGTCTGCTCTGGTGTCCGAGTCCAGACAATAATGCCTCGTAAATGTATGGACAGATCTCAAAGTGGCTGCTTTGCAGATCTCTGAGAGAGGGACATTATTGAGAAAAGCAGCAGTAGCCGCTTTCCCTCTTGCGGAATGCGCTTTAGGTCGAGCGACCAATGGCTTCTGAGCCAGTTGGTAAGCCAATTTAATGCCTGACAATCCACCTAGCAATGGAACGCTTAGATGCAGCAAAACCTGAGCGGACAGCACCATAGTTTACAAACAATTGGTCAGATTTCCTGACAGCCTTAGCCCTATCTAGGTAGAATTTTAGAACCCGCTTAACATCTAAAGACTGCAACACCCTCTCAGCTGGCGAGGAGGGGTTGGGAAAAAAGGTTGGTAAGGAGATAGTCTGATTAACATGAAAATCTGACACCACCTTTGGTAAAAAAGATGGATGAGTTCTCATCACTACCCTATTGAGGTGAAAAATCGTGTAGGGTTCTTTAGAACAGAGGGCCTGTATTTCACTCACCCTATGTGCTGAAGTGATAGCTATTAAAAAAGCTGTTTTCCACGTAAGGGGCTGTAAAGTCGCTTTATGTATGGGCTCGAAAGGTGAACCCATAAGCTTTGAAAGAACCAAGTTCAGCTCCCAAGAAGGTGAGGGAGGCCTTATTTGGGGGTAAACCTTTTTGAGCCCCTGCAAAAAATCCTTCACCACCTGCAGCTTAAAGAATGACTGCTGCGATGGGGAGCGCCTATATGCTGTAATGGCCGCTAGGTGAACTTTAATGGAGGAAAATTTCAACCCCACCCTGGCTAAGTGAAGAAGATAAGGCAAAATCACTTCCTCTTGACATTTTGTAGGGTTATACTGATGTTGGATACACCATACATAAAATCTCTTCCACTTACAGAAATAAGAGTGACTTGTAGAATGCCTCCTAGCTTCCTTCAGTATGATCATACACTCCTGGGGAAGGTTTAAATGGCCATACTGGAGGACTTCAGGAGCCATGCTGTTAAGCTCAGCGAGGGAAGACTGGGATGGTAAATCTTCCCCTGCATTTTGGTTAACAAGTCCGGTCTGTACGGCAGACGCTTGTGAGGTCGGATCGACATGTGGAGGAGATCCGTGTACCACCACTGCCTCGGCCAGTCCGGTGCTATGAGGATCATCTTGGGAGACGAGTGTTGCAGTTTGGTCACCACTTTGGGGATCAGTGGGAGAGGCGGAAAGGCGTACACAAATGTCATTGACCAATCGATCAAAAGGGCATTTCCTATGGATCCTGGCCGATGGTATCTTGAGGCGAAGCCTCGGCATTTCGCGGCTTTTTCGTCCGCGAACAGATCTATTTGCGGACGTCCCCACTCCCCGAAGAGGTCGTCGAGCACATCGTCGTTGAGTACCCAGTCATCCGGATCTTGAAAATGACGACTGAGCAAGTCCGCTTTGACGTTGAGCTCTCCTGGCAGGTGTACCGCCTTTATCGAAATGTTCTTTGCTAGGCTCCAGTGCCACAGGGACTGAGCCTCCAGCGGGAGCGTCCTGGATCGAGTACCCCCCTGTTTGTTCAGGTAGTACATTGTGGTGGTATTGTCCGTTTGTACTAGAATGTGACTCGTCCTGATTGTGGATAGGAACGCTTTGAGGGCTAGGTGGACTGCCCCGAGCGCTAGCATGTTGATGTGGTACAACCGTTCGCTGCTGGACCACAGCCCCTGGGTCTGCAGGGATCCCAAATGCGCACCCCAACCCTGCAGGGATGCGTCGGTGATCAACGTCTGAGATGGGGGTTCTTGATGAAAGGGAATTCCCACCCGTAGATTGAGTGGCTTCAACCACCACTTGATTGACTGCCTGACCGCTGAGGAAAGACAGACTGTTTCCTCCCACGGCAAATTCCTTTGGTCCCATTTGTCCTCCAGATCTTGTTGGAGAGGACGCATCCTCAACCTGGCATTGGGCACCAGGAATATGCAAGATGCCATGGCCCCTAGCAGAGACTATATCTGTCGTGCTGTAGACAGATTGTTGGTTATAATCTGCTTGCCTTTGTGGGTAAGGGATAACTGTCTCTCCTCCGAAGGGAACACTTTTCCTACTGCGGAGTCTATAGTTGCACCGAGGTAGTGTATCCTTTGTGTTGGTGTGAAGGTGGATTTCTTGAAGTTCACCCTGAGTCCCAATCTGTGACACAAATTCAGGCAGCGTGCCAGCTGGGAGTGTACACTCTGAGGCGCTGGACCTTTTATCAGCCAATCGTCTAGATAGGGATAGACGAAGACTCCTGCGCACCTCAGTGCAGCCACTACTACTGCCATGCATTTTGTAAATACTCGAGGAGCCGATTTCAGGCCAAATGGTAGAACCTTGAACTGATAGTGGGAGGTCCCCACTACGAACCTTAGAAATTTCCGATGACTCTATACGATGGGAATATGAAAGTACGCGTCTTGCAGGTCCAGCGAGCACATCCAGTCGCCTCGACAGAGAGGAGGATATATTTGGTGAAGCGCAAGCATGCAAAACTTTTCTCTTTTGATATGCTTGTTGAGTGTTCGTAAGTCCAAGATGGGTGTGAACTCTGCTTTTGTATTTCTTTTTTGAATTAGAAAATATCTGGAGTAGACTCCTCTCCCTCTCTGCGCCCTGGGAACTCTTTCTATTGCTGATTTGAGCAGAAGGGTCGCCACTTCTTCTCTTAGCATCTTAAGGTGTTGAGATGATTGTACAGGGTGGATCGAGGGAGGGGGGCTCCGGAAACGAAGCGAGTTTCCATGTCGCAGTATATTTAGAACCCACTTGTCCTTTGTGATAGATTGCCACTCCGGAGCGGTGGACGGCATTGGAGGAAGCGGTCTCATTGCTTTCCTTGAGCCTGGTTTCCACTGCCGGCCTGGCGGTTATTTCCACGTCCCCTAGATGATCTGCGGGACTTAAATTGTTGCTTCTTTTGCCCTTGTTGGTCTTGATTTTTCTGCCAGTGAGGGGTTTGAACCCTCTGTTGGTAGCTACGCCTGTTGGTTCCCCTACGACGACGGAATTATTTTCGTTTCTCTAGCCCCACGGCTTTCATGGTCTCGAGTTCTGACTTCATGCGAGCCATTTCATCATCCGCATGAGAACCGAAAAGCGAACTACCCGAGAAAGGCAGATTCAGAATTCTTGCCTGTGCTTCAGGTTTCAGAGCAGTCAGCCTTAGCCAAGAAGATCTTCTGGCGGAAATCCCATGAGCATACGAGTGGGCTGTCAACGTTGCTCCATCCGCTGCTGTGCTCATCACCTGGTTTGAAACTAGGCTGCCCTCGTGCAAGATCTCTTCAAAGTCCTTTCTGTCTTCGGAAGGTACTTTTTCTATAAATCTCTGAAGGGAGTCCCATAGTGATCTGTCGTAGCGCCCCAGAAGCGCTGAGGCACTGGCCACTTTCAGACTAAAGGCCGCCGAGCCACATACTCTTCTCCCCCAAGAGTCTTGTGATTTGCTTTCCTTATCCGGCGGCACTGTGGATGACAAAACCACGGAATGCGAAATAGAGGATCCTCAGGGGCTGGACGATATTTAAGAATTCGCGCCGGCACAGATTTGATAGTCGCTGGCGTGAGGAAGATGTCCATTACCGGTTTAAGCAACCCGGGGACTAAAGGCAACAGTGGACGAGCACAACACATCTTGGAAGGTGCTGATGTCGCCCACTGGCGATACTCTAGATGGTGGTGTATCTGAGAGTGTGGACAAGTAATCCCTTCTGGACGAACGGCTTGACAAAGAGGATGAGGGGGACCTCCGCCGCCTTCTCCCTGATCTGATTGACTCTTCTATGAGAGGTGGACCTGGATCGCCTTCTGGGCCAAAGTGAGCGCCTTTGGAATTCTCTTCCTCGAGAATGGGATCTTGCTGGTCATGATGGTTGATCCAGATCCCTCAATCTTGTTAAGGAAGCATTAACTGCCTGAATCATCTAAGTGTTCTGAGATATTTCCCTGATGGGGCTCTGAATCAGAGTATGGTCCTCTTCTTGAGAAGTATGCTCCACTGGAGGAGCTGGAGAGAGACCCAACACCTCCGGTGATCCGGATCTTGATCTCGAGCCTTCAGAGGCTGAAGGTGAAATTGAAATCTGAGATGAATCGTGCTCCGATGTGGTATATACCAATCTATGAGGAGATTTGCATCTCGATACTGGCTTGAAATTCAGACGAATGTGTGACGTTTCCTGGTATCCCACCGCGGAGGACCGTCTCGACGGTGATAGGCCTATCACCGGAGATCTGGACTTCGACGCCGAGTGGATAACCGGCGATGTGTCCTGCCTCGACGTCGAGAGCCTTGTCATCGAAGGAGGACTTGTCCTGGACGGAGGCCTAGAACCCAACGGGGAATCTCGCCTCGACGTCACTATCTTCTCCGAAGATTTGGAGACCCTTGACGACGGAGGCACCCGCCTCGACGTCGCCTCCGATGGAGGCACCCGCCTCGACGTCGAATGTTCCGACGATGATCTTTGTCTCGGCGTCGTCAGTACTTTCGAAGACGATCGCCTTTCTCTTGACGGCTTATCAGGTCTCGACGTCTAAGATCTTCCCGGATCTTTTGACAACGATCTTTGCCTCGACGTCAATGTAGATTTCGACGTCGAACGCCTGCGCTCTTCATGCGACGTCGACTTTTCTCTTGGTGTCGATTTCGACGTTGAGCGATGTCTATCCTCTGACGCCGAACTATGTCTTTTCGACGTCGATCGGCGAGGAGTCTCCTTCGATGCCGAAGGATGTTTTCTGGACGTCGAAGTTGCCGACGACGAACAAATGCGCTTTGCCGCCGGATCGAGTATCGACGTGGACTTTCTTTTGGAAGCATGACTCTCCCTGGACTCCTCACCTCTCAGCGACGATCCCGTCGCTGGAGTCTTCGACGCCGAGCCCGACGGAGAACAGACAGGGACCAGCTGCTCCGACGTCGACCGTTCCGAAAGGCCATAAAGCCTAATTCTCTCTCTCTCCTTCAAAGTCCTCTTTGAAAGGTCCTTGCAGTGACGACAGGATGCAGGAGAGTGAGAATCCGGTAGACAGACGATACACACATCGTGTGTGTCTGAAGAGGCCTTCTTTTTGCCACAGGATGGACAAGGCATGAATAAAGGAGGCATTTTTCTGACAGAATTTTTTTTTAAATCTAGTCAGAAAACACAGGAAATACGCTTCCCCAACAGAATTTAACAAGAGGAAGCCAAAAAAATTACTATAAAAGTAACAATTCTTGATTGGAAAGTCAAAAATGAAGAGAGCTGAATTCCAGGGTCCTGACTGAAGGAGCCGGAAAGAACAACTGACCCAACTGTCACCCCTGAGGCATAATGGGATATTGGAGTCAGGGCTGCCTTACAAGGCTTTTCAGTCTCTATGGTATTTTATTGCAGCCTGCAGGCTAACAATGTTTTGTGGATCTGTGTTTTGCACAGTGTTCTCTTTTCTTTATCATGAGTTTTTACCTCAAAAAAAAAAAAAAAAAAAAAGAGTTTCAGGTGTATTATACCTATGGTGGATTATTGGATATTTGTGTCTACATTGTCTAGCCTTCTATGGGGGCTGCATTTGCTTGGAAAAAATAATATATGTTTATACATATACAGAGCTGTATATATATGTTTTTCATATATCATTTTATTATTTCCGGGGTCCCCGCACATGGGCGGGAATATTCAGTGCTTATGACTATTGATGAGGATCCCCTGGAAGAGAAGAACAAGTTACTTACCTTCGGTAACGATGTATCTGTAAGAAACATTAGTTAGTTAGATTCCTCACCTTAGAATATCCCCAGGCGTCAGACTGGATCCGGAAGATTTTTCGTCAGCAATACCCCTTGCGCGTCGCTAGGCGTCGTCTGCGGCTCCGCGTCCGTCGTCGGCGTCGTGCGCCGGAATGACGGAGTACTTAGACGCCGCCCTCGCGCGCTGACGTCAGTTCTTGTACATAGCCTTCCGCGCCAGGAACGCAGAGCCATGCAAAGACCGACACTGGTGCCAAAAACAAAATCTAGGGGCCTGAAAAGGTTAACCTTAACCCTAGATATCAGTTCGCAGAACGGGGAGGATGGGTGGGTCGGTGAGGAATCTAACTAACTAATGTTTCTTACAGATACATCGTTACCGAAGGTAAGTAACTTGTTCATCTGAAAGAAACACGTTAGTTAGATTCCTCACCTTAGAATAGATACCCAAGCAACACCATCCCCGGTGGTGGGTCTGCGAACCAAGATCACACCAGAAAGTCCTGGAGGACAGAACGGCCGAAGAAGCCATCCCTCCGGACTTGGCTGTCAAGGCAATAATGCCTGGCAAACGTGTGTAGCGAAGCCCACGTCGCCGCCTGACAGATGTCCTGCAAAGGGACTCCCCGTCCCAAGGCAGTAGTAGCCGCTGTGGCCCGAGTAGAATGGGCGCGCAGCCCAACAGGAGGGTCCTTTTTTGCCAAAGAGTAACAAATTTTGATGCACAAAACGACCCACCGAGAGATGGTACGTTTGTGCACAGCTTTCCCCTTCTTAGCACCCACGTATCCAACGAAAAGTTGGTCGTCCACCCGGAACTGCTTTGTGCGGTGCAAATAAAAGGAGAGCGCACGTTTTGGGTCCAGACGGTGGAGCCTCTCTTCCTCTTTGGAAGGATGCGGAGGCGGAAAGAAGGTGGGCAAGGTGACAGACTGCCCAAGATGAAATGGAGTCACCACTTTCGGAAGAAAGGAGGGACGAGGCCGAAGGACAACCTTGTCCGGATGAACAGACAGAAAAGGAGGCTTTGAAGATAAAGCCTGGAGCTCACTCACCCGTCTAGCCGAGGTGATGGCTACCAGAAAAGCAGTCGTAAGAGTCAGAAGACGAAGAGGACAATTGTGAAGAGGCTCGAAGGGAGCGCACATCAGGAATGTCAAGACCAGATTCAAGTCCCACTGAGGCATTACAAAAGGGACAGGAGGGAACGTGTGAGTAATGCCTTTTAGAAAGCGTGTAACCACAGGGGACTTGAAAAGAGAAGGCTGATCAGGAAGCCGCAAGAAGGCAGAGATGGCAGCAAGATAACCTTTCAGGGTGCCCAGGGCAGAGCCCTGCCGGGCCAGAGAAAGAAGAAAGAGGAGAACCTCAGAAAGAGGGGCGGAAAGGGGATCCACAGCCTTTGCTGTGCACCATGCCACAAATTTGTTCCACCGGCAGGCGTATACCGTCTTTGTGGAGGGACGCCTGGCTGCCAGAATGATATCAGAGACTTCAGGAGGCAAGTCGAATGGCATCAACTGCCGCCGCTCAATCTCCACGCATGGAGGTGGAGGCTGGACAGGTTCGGGTGGAGGACCGTCCCCTGCTGCTGCGACAGAAGATCCTCCCGAAGGGGCAGACGTATCGGGGGATCGGTCAACATACTGAGTAGCTCGGGATACCAGTATCTTCGTGCCCAATCCGGAGCCACCAAGATGACTTGGCCCCGGTCGTGCCTGATCTTCTTCAGCACTCTGGGCAGAAGTGGTATAGGCGGAAAGGCGTACAACAGACCACAACTCCACTCGTGACGAAAAGTGTCGCCGAGCGAGTGCCGCCTTGGAAATTCCAACGCGCAGAACTGCTGACATTGCGCGTTCTCTTCGGTGGCGAATAGATCTAACCAAGGCTCTCCCCACTGCTGAAAGAGACCTTGCGCCACTTCGGAGTTCAGACGCCATTCGTGATCCATCATGCACCGGCGGCTGAGTTCGTCCGCTCTGGCGTTCAGAGAGCCCGCCAGATGTTGAACCACTAGGGTGACGCCCTGGTGTTCCAGCCACGTCCAGAGGCGCAGAGCCTCCTGACAAAGGGTCCACGACCCCACCCCGCCCCGTTTGTTGCAATACCACATGGCGGTGGTGTTGTCCGTGAACACCTGCACGACACTGCCCCTGACAGAGGGAAGGAAGGCTTTCAGTGCAAGTCGGATCGCCCTCAACTCCAACAGGTTGATGTGGAGACGAGACTCCGCCGGAGACCAGAGGCCTCTGATCTCCGCCTCTCCCATATGGCCACCCCATCCCAGGAGGGACGCATCCGTCACTACGACATGCTCCGGTTGGGGAAGGGAGAGGCTCCTGCCCATGACCCAATCGCGGTCCGTGAGCCACCACTGCAACTGCTGTGCAGTGCCCTCCGAGATCAAGACATGGTCGGACAGGTTGCCGTGATGCTGGGCCCACTGAAACTTCAGGTCCCACTGCAGAGCCCGCATGCGCCGCCTGGCGTGATGCACTAGTAGGATGCAGGAGGCCATCAGCCCCAGAAGCCGCAACACTAGCCTGACCGAAACCCAGGATAGAGGCCGAAAGATGGGAATCAGGGCCTGTATATCCCGGACCCGCTGTTCCGGTGGATAGACCCGGAACTGCGCCGAATCGAGAACCGCTCCGATGAAGAGGAGCTTCTGAGAGGGACTCAGGTGTGACTTCGGCACGTTGATGGAAAACCCCAGCAAATGCAGGAGATCCGCCGTAGTCTGGAGGTGGGAGACGACTGCCTGGGGCGAGCCCGCCTTCAACAACCAGTCGTCGAGATAGGGGAAGACTGGAACCCCTGATCTGCGCAGATGAGCTGCGACCACCGCCATCACTTTCGTGAACACCCGAGGGGCACTGGTGAGGCCGAAGGGGAGCACGGTAAACTGAAAGTGCTCTTGGCCCACCGTGAACCGCAGGTAACGCCGGTGGGCCGGCAGGACGGGGATGTGGAAATATGCGTCCTGCAAGTCCAACGCTACCATCCAGTCTCCGGGGTCTAGGGCAGCTAGAACCTGAGCCAAAGTCAACATCTTGAACCTTTCCTTCCGGAGGAAGGCATTGACGTTCCGAAGGTCCAAGATAGGGCGGAGGCCCCCTTTGCCCTTCTTGGGAACCAGAAAGTAGTGGGAATAACAACCACGACCTACTTCTGGGCTCGGAACGCGCTCGACGGCCCCCTTGGCCAAGAGGGCAGAAACCTCCTCGTGGAGAAGATGCAAATGATCCCCCGAGATACGGTGGTGCTGCGGTGGCATGGCTGGAGGGGTCGTCTCGAAGGGGAGGGAGTAGCCCCTTCGGACGATTTGCAGCACCCACCTGTCCGATGTGATGGACCGCCAGTGGAGCAGGTGATGGCAAACTCTGCCGCCCACTGGCGTGGAATGGGCCTGAAAGCTCGGACTAGGAAGGCTTTGAGGCGGATGCTGCCGGGGTGGATGTGGGCTGACCTCGTCGTCCTCCAGATCCGCCTCGGCGGAAACCACGACCGCGCGCAGGTTGGTTCTGCGGCTGGTGGCTAGGCGCACGTGAGGAGGCACCCCTTCCTTGGCCACGAAAGGGGCGAAATGCGGAAGATTGCGACCGCGGGGCCGAGAGGCCCAAGGACTTGGCCGTAGCCCGGGAGCCCTTAAAGCGGTTCAGCGCACTGTCCGCCTTCTCGCCAAACAGGCGAGTGCCATCAAACGGCATGTCCATGAGAGTGCTCTGGACATCGCCGGAAAACGACGTGGACCGCAGCCAGGCGTGACGTCGAAGCGCCACAGTGGTGGAAATGGCCCTACCCAGCGAGTCCGTGGTGTCAAGCCCACAACATATGGCATGTCGCGCGGCATCCCTCCCATCGGCCAGAGCCTGGGTAAGTCGTGTCCAGACCTCCTCCGGACACAGGGGCAGCGCGTCCTCCACCGCATCCCACAGAGAGTGGGAATAACGGTCCAAGAGACAAGCGGTGTTCAAAGACCGCAGGCCCAAACTAAGGGATGAGAACAGTTTCTTGCCAAACTGCTCCAGTCTCTTGGAATCCCGGTCCGGCGGGGCGGTCGGGAAAGAGGATTGGGAGGTGGAGGCCTGGATAACCAGGCTCTCAGGGGTAGGGTGTTGGGACAGAAAACTGGGGTCGCCCGGAGCAGGGCGGTGGCGCCTGGCAACGTTCCTGTCCACAGGAGGAACTGTGGAGGGCTTGGACCAGGTGCCCTGGAGAACGTCAGTGAGGGCTTCATTGAACGGCAGCAGAGGCTCAGTGGAGCTTGCTGCAGACTGAAGCACCTCAGTGAGGACGTTCGTCCTCACAGCCACGGCAGGTAGCTCGAGCCCAAGGGCTGCGGCCGCCTTGCGCAGCACCACGGAGAAAGCAGCACCCTCCTCCGAAGCCACAGCCGGAGGAGAGATGAATCCAGTGTCTGGCGAGGTATCCAGACCACTGGCCTCCCCCAGTTCATCTGCCCAGTCCTGGGACAGTTGGGCCTGATGGGCCATAGGATCCTCGGATCCCTCCCAGTAGTCCCCATCATCCGACTCCTGTTGTAGAGGAGAAAGTAACGGAGCCGGGCGGTAGACAAAATGTGTCTCTAGCAGCGTCGATCTCGGCGTCCATCGACGCCGGGCCCGGACCGGGACTAAACTGGGGCACGGCGTCGAGCGGAGTCGACGTCGGCGGTGGAACCGGAGTCGACGCCGGTGGAGGAGTGACAAGGTTGACCGGCGTCGACGGGGACTCGAGAACGGGTCCCTCGGGCGCTTGCGGCGTCGAGGCCGGAGCCGTCAACGGCGCCGGGGCCGGAGCCGCCGGCTGGCAAGGCAGCCCAGTCGGATCCGCGGGGCCCGAAGGCGCACCAGCGGGCGCCGACGGCGGAGCCAGGTTCCTCATGGCCGAGAGGAAGGCACTGACTTCCGCCGGCGTCGCGTTAGTCCCAGGGACCGAAGGATATGGGGACGGACGCGGCGCCTGCGGCTCCGCCGGAGCCGCGGGGGTGGAACCACCCCTGCGGCTCCGCCGGAGCCGCGGGGGTGGAAACACCCCTGCGGCTCCGCCGGAGCCGCGGGGGTGGAACCACCCTGACCCTCGACCGAGTCGCGCGACCAGCGAGGGGAGTCCGAAGAGCGATGTCGCCTCTTGGACTTCTTGGAATGCTTCGACTTACCCGAAGACTTTGATCCCGACGACCGATGGTGACGTCGGCTGCGGCTCCGCGACCGATCCTTGGACCTCCTCCTGGACCGGGATCGAGAGGCGCGCGGAGCCGAGTGGCGAATCTCGAGAAGCTTACGGGACCGCTCCCGTCTAGCCTTCGAGGTCAGGGCCTTACAGTCCGAGCACGACTCCGCGTCGTGGTCGAGGCCCAAACAGTACAGGCACCGGCGGTGATGGTCCGTAACCGACATCAATCGGTTACAGTCCGTACAGGCTTTAAACCCAGGCATCCTACCGGCACCGGTGTCGATAGACAGGATCAAAAAGGATCAAAAAGTTAGTCAAAAATTGACTAAAGGGGTAGCTCTCCCGGATCTGCGCTTACTGGCGCGGAAAAAAGAAGAACTGACGTCAGCGCGCGAGGGCGGCGTCTAAGTACTCCGACGACGTCATTCTGGCGCACGACGCCGACGAATGACGCGGAGCCGCAGACGACGCCTAGCGACGCGCAAGGGGTATTGCTGACGAAAAATCTTCCGGATCCAGTCTGACGCCTGGGGATATTCTAAGGTGAGGAATCTAACTAACGTGTTTCTTTCAGATATATACTTTCTTTTAAGGTTTGCAGCCAGCCTTTTAAGAGCAAGAGAAATGGTACATGATAAAATAATGCAAATAAAACCATTCTTAAAATATACAAACCTTCTGTAATAAGCCTAGTGCTGCGATGGCATCACGGGAATTGCGTGCTACCACAACTGCTTCAAGCAAACTACGAAGAGCCTGCACTTGAGGATTCATAGCCAAGGTGGTAGGAATTGCATGAAGGTTCTGCTCCAACTCCGTGATGCATTTGTCATAGATCTGCGCAACATCATCTGTTGCCCAAGCTTGCTGTAAAGAAAAGGGTTTAAATTAGGTGCAAATATTTTAAGCATTTATATGCTCTCAATTACTTAATATAACAAATTTGGTAAGATAAGAACAATTGTTACTTACCTGTAAACAGGTGGTTCTCCAGTATTGGTGTCTTTCATAGATTCACACGCTTGAATATTCCCCGTCGTCGGAGTGGGAGTCCCACGGTAAATAATATAGCAATATATACAGATATATATATATACAGATATATATATAATATATATATATATATATATATATATACATATATACACACACATATATATACACATATGTAATCATATAAAACAGAGATATAAGTAAGTAATAACATCAAGAATGTCCCTATATGAAATTTCCATAGAGATACATGGAAAGAGAAAAAAGACATTCGTAGTCTATCTCTGTCATTATGTTAGTCCGAACTCCGGCCAATCAGGCGCCAGCTCCTCTCTAGAACCTTCTCCTCAGAGCTCCTCACCTCAGATTTTCGTAGCACCAAAGTGACTTTTAGAGTGTATGAGGAGAAGAGAGCCTCTGAAGGGAGGAGGGAGGGTCACATGTGAATCTATAAAAGACACCAATACTGGAGAACCACCTGTTTACAGGTAAGTAACAATTGTTCTTCTCCAGTATTGGGGTGTCTTTCATAGATTCACATGCTTGAATATAGAATAGCTAGCAGTAACAATATCATTGTTTCCATGATCACACAGCTTCGAAATTGTAATGACAATCAATCTTCTTATGCATATGACAGTACTGAATAACTAACAGTATAAATGCATCATTATGTCAATTATAAATGGAAACAATATGGAGGCGGGAGGAAGAGGCTCATCTTATTTAAAAAGATTGCGAAGCACTGCCTGCCCAACTGCAGCATCCTCCTCGTTTAAAGTTGTCAAGCAATAGTGTCTTGTAAACGTGTGTCTGCTCGACCACGTAGCTGCTCTGCAGCTCTGATGCAAAGGCACTCCAGCAAATAAAGCAGTTGAGGAAGACATTGCTCTGGTGGAGTGAGCCCTCACTGGTGACTGCAATGGCTTGTTTGCCTTTTGATGGCAGAAGACGATGGCAGCTGAAACTTAACGAGCAATAGTTGGTTTCGTCACTGGACGACCTTTGTGAAAGCGTCCATAAGCTATGAACAGTTGATCAGTCCTTCGTAAAGCAGCCGTTCTGCTGATGTAGAATGTTAAACCTCGTTTCACATCCAGGGAATGTAATCTCTGCTCCGCAGGAGTTTGCGGATAGCAAAGAAAGTTCTTAAAATCACTGGTTCGTTAATATGACAGTCTGAAGGCACCTTCAGCAAGAAATTTGGATCTGTACGCAATACTACAGAATCTGGTTTGAACTGTAGGAAAAAGGTGGATTTATTGTAAATGCATGAATGTCACGGACGCGACGTGAAGACGTTAGCGCCCGAAGAAAAGCCACCTTCCATGTTAGATACTACAACTCGACCTTGTGAATCGGTTCGTACGGTGGTCTCATAGTTGAGCCAATACGATGTTCAGATGCCACAATGGAGGAGATTTGCAAAATAACCCCTAGACGAATTGATGGATAATCCTTGAAGAACAAAAGGGAAGTTGAACCATCCTGACGGAAACGGAAAATTGCAGCCAGAAAAAAACCCTAAAGGTTGCATGAGAGAACCCGGAGTTAGCTAAATGCAAGAAGAACGGTAACAATTGTTCTGGTGTGGAGTGAAAACGGGTGCACCCCATTAGATGCACACCAGTGGGGAACCCTTTTCCACTTTAATTTGTACGTTTTCACCGTAGAAGGAGCCCTCGCCTGAGCTAAAATGTCTCTACAGTCCTGTGGAATATCCAAATGGGCAAATTCACAGTGCTCAGGTTCCAAGCTGATAAGCTCAGTGAGGAGGGATTCGGATGACAAATTTTCCCCTTGTCCATCGTGAGTAGATCTGCACGAGGATGTAGAATGATTGGTTCGCATTGAGACAGTAGGAGTAGTTCTGAGAACCATGCCTGCCGAGGCCAACGGGGAGCTATAGAAGTAGATGGCAAGGTTGCCTCCGCATCTACCACAGAAACTCGAGGTACGAGTGGGATTGGGGGAAGAAAAAACGTAGTCAAACAGATCGTACCAGTCCATCAAAAGGCATTGCCCAGAGATCTTTTGTGGGGATGCCAGCTTGCGTAATCTCGGCATTTCCGGTTCTCTAGTGTGGCAAGGAGATCCAGCTGTGGGCGACCCAATCGTTGAAATATCCTCTCTAGAGTTGGTTGATGCAACTCCCATTCATGGGTCGATGAGGAGGACCTGCTCAGGGAATCCGCCAGGATATTGGATACCCCCGGTCGATTAACTGCTGCATATCGTGATGCGATGGTTGACAGACCAATCCCAAATCGACTGAGCTAGTCGAGACAGTTTCGGAGATTTTATCCTGCCCTGCTTGTTTATATAGTGCATGCAGGTTGTATAGTCTATCAGGACTGATTCTCCTTGGATTAAAGGATGAAAAGCTTTGAGAGCCAGCAATATATAGCCATGAGATCCAACCTGTAGAAGTGCCAGGTTTTTTGACATATTGACCATTTTCCTTTTATTGATAAAACCTCCAAATGAGCACCCCATCCTTCCAGAGAGGCGTCTGTTATTGTCATGTCTGGTACCATTGTCAGAAGAGAGATGCCTTCCGTTAGATTTAACGGTTGCGTCCACCACCTTTGCGCCAACTTCATCCGATCTGTGACGTTTACAACATCGTTTAAAGAACCTGTAACCTGGCGTTCTTGGACATCCAGTACTCCTTGGATGGGGCGTGTCTGTAATCTGTAATGAGGGATCAATGCAATGCATGATGACGCCATTTTCAGAAAGGACTTCAATATTCTTACAGAAACGGGTCTTTTTGATATGATAAGGGTTACCAGTCGGAGAATTTTTTGAAGACGGTCTTGGGAGAGAAGTGCCCTTGCTGACACTGTCTAAAGTTGCTCCCAGAAAACCCGTGCGATGAGAAGGCAGTACATGGGACTTTGTGGTATTTATGGAGAGCCCTAAGGCGCGAAAACACCTCCTGTCAAAGATGTGTGTGTTGTAGAAGTTGAACTTTCGATTGTGATTTTAGGAGATAGTCGTCCAGAAATGGAAAGATCTGAACACCCTGGAACGTAGGACGCTACCACAGGGGCTAGCACCCTTGTAAACCCTCGAGGGGCCGAGCGTAGTCCGAATGGTAAACTTTGAACTGGAAAATCCCCTCGACCCACTCGAAAACGAGGAAATTTCCGATGTCGTCGTAGTATGGAGATATGTAAATATGCATCTTGGAGGTCGATTGTTTCCATGAAATCTCCTTGTGAAAATAATCGCAAGATCTCTACATGCGTTCGCCTACGAAAAGAATGTTTCTTTAGATACCTGCTGAGAGCCCTCAGATCTAGAATGGGCTTCCATTCCCCCTTCCTTTTGGTGATAAGGAAGAATCGGGAATAAATCCTTTCCCGCTTTTGAAATCTTGGTACTACTCCTATGGCTCCCTTGTGTTATAGAAATTGAACTTGTTGTAACAGTTCTTTGATATGAGCCGGTGGCAGTCCGGTAGGTGGTGTGGGTGGAGGGAATTCGATGAACTCCAAAGTGTGACCTCTTGCTATAATTTCCAAAACCCAACGGTTCCTTGTATGGAGGACCATTGAAAATAGTACCGATAGATTCGATCTCCAATTTTCTGGGACTGATGGAAGTCATGTCTCTTAGGAGTGTAACCCTTGTAAGAGGATTTTCCTTTATAAGTCTTGGAAGACTGCTGTTGAGAAGTTTGCTGTTGGTTAGAGGAATATCGGTTTGAACCCTGGTTATAAGGTCGATATTGATTGATTCCTCTTCAAAAATTAGAGGAGGTGCCGCGTCCGCGTGCACCCCGAAAGGGTTGTAATCAAAATTGCAATGTGCCCAGAGAGCGAGCAGTATCTGTATCTTTCTTTATCGATTGGAGAGCTTCATCCACCTGATCTCCGAATAAAACCTCTTCTTCGTCATATGCCATGGTCTTTGACGGTTCCGGCAGTTGCTCAACTAGTGTTGACATATCCGCCCATACTTGACGGTCCTAACGACCCAGGATGGCCAAAGCATTAGCCGCTCTCACCATGGTGGAAGCCATCGAAGAGAATTTTCACCCTATGGCATCCAAACGACATCCACCACGATCAGGTGGTGCAGTGATCGTAGATGCAGGGTTTCTAGCCCGGCGTTGCTCTGCCTGTGTGACTACAGAATCTGGCTCCGCTTGACCAGTGAGGCACGCTGGTGCTCCTAATGGTGATTTGTACCTTTTTCTCCAATCTAGTCACCCGTGCTGGAAGACTATGAGGCCTCCATAATCTTTTTGCCTTCCTCCCCAATAAATTCGATTATAGGGATTGTATCTGTTTGTTTAACAGGCTGATCTTTGAAATCGTACAGGAAATAATCCTTCGTTAATTTGAACGTTAGTGCTGTCCTATCCCTTAACTGGTGGAACTTGCATATCAACAGGTGGTGAGTCACCAGGTAGCACCGGAGAGGGAGATGGTGTTTGGGCATGATAGTTATCCCACTCCGCCATACCATCATCATCATCATCATCATCATCGCCACCATCATCGAGAATCTCACCATCCTCCCTGTCCTGAGGAATTTCTTCTTCTTCTTCAGTATCATGAGGAGGTACTGTCCAAGTTGAAGAATGTCTCAGCGGTACTGTAGGTATTACCACAGAAAGTATTGGAGCCGGTACCGGTTCCGATATAGTTGTTGGCACCACTGGAGTAAGCGGAACCACAGACACTTGTGGTGATAAAGGAAAAAAACCGCCGATTATAGTTGTCACAACCAATTCAGCTAAACTTTCTTCTGAATCTTGATCTGAGTCAGTGGTAAAACAATGGTGAAGGAAGGCGGGAATCCTCCACCGATATAACCTCACCCGACATTTCTTGTCAAGTACTCGGTGGTAATGGTAATGAAGGAACAGCAGCAAAGGACGAAGTAGTCGCTGTATATGTCGAAGAGATTTGGATTTTTAATGACCTCTGTGCAGAAGTCGTCTTTTTTAAACCCTTATTTTTACCGATGAGACTGCAGTCGACGGGCTCTGAGGCATAGAAGGCTATGGAAGAGATCTTTGTACACGGAATCGTCTACGGAACCATCGTCGACAGAAACCACCATCGAAAGATTCATTGCCGACGGAGCCACCGTCGACGGAGCCACCGTCGACGGAGCCACCGTCGACGGAGCCACCGTCGACGGAGCCACCGTCGACGGAGCCACCGTCGACGGAGCCATCGTAGACGATGAAGCCATCTTTGAAAAAATTGGAAAGTTGAAAACATCACTAGCCTGAGAACTATGTCTCGTGGGCGACACAGCAGTATTCAAAGAAGAAGAAGTGGCAGATGTCATAGTCAGAGACGAACAAGTTACTTACCTTCGGTAACGCTTTTTCTGGTGGATACAGTATCTGCCTGTGGATTCCTCACCTTGTGAATATCCCCTGCGCCAGCAACATTCGGAAACTTTTGTAGCAGTCCACGCCGATGGGGTCGAAGATGACGTCACAGAGGCACGGCTCCGCTCGCGACTCCACTGACGTCACCGGCTCCATAAGAAGACCTCGTCGGCGTGATGACGTCAGTTCCGCCCCTTTTTTCCGTGCCTTCGAGGCACACGGACGGACTGACAGCAATATGTACATAAACAGCATACACAGTACACAATATGCATATCAACACACACAGTGCGGAGAAGAAACATCAAAGCACTAGAAATAACCCAATGTCCTTGACAGTCATAAATACATTTGAAATCATCCATAGAATTACCGTCATAGAGTCACTGGTATAGAAGGATGGACAACGGGGAGGCGGGTGGGTCAGTGAGGAATCCACAGGCAGATACTGTATCCACCAGAAAAAGCGTTACCGAAGGTAAGTAACTTGTTCTTCTGATGGATACATCTGCCAGTGGATTCCTCACCTTGTGAATAGATTCCACAGCAGTCCCCACTCCCGGAGGAGGGTGTCCATCCCCCTATACCAGAAAATCCTGAAGGACGGAACGGGCAAAATGTCCGTCCCTCCTCACCTCAGAGTCTAAACAATAATGTTTTGCAAAGGTGTGAAGGGAGGCCCAAGTTGCCGCCCTACAAATGTCCTCCACAGGAACACCCCTAGACAAAGCAGAGGTAGAAGACTTTGCTCTAGTGGAATGAGCTCTTAAACCCTCCGGAGGCTCCTTACCAGCTAGGGAGTAGCAGATCTTGATGCATAGCACAATCCATCTTGAAAGGGTGCGCTTGTGCACCGCACGACCCTTTCTGCAGCCAGCAAAGCCCACAAAGAGCTGGTCATCAATCCTGTAGTCCTTAGTCCTGTCCAGGTAAAAGCTCACCGCCCTCTTAGGGTCCAAGCGGTGAAGTCTCTCCTCCTCCTTGGAAGGGTGAGGGGGAGGATAAAAGGTAGGAAGGGTAATGGACTGCCCCAGATGGAAGGGAGTTACCACCTTAGGCAAAAACGCAGCCCTGGTCCGGAGAACCATTCGTTCAGCATGCACAGTCAAGAATGGGGGTTTTGAACTAAGAGCTTGAAGCTCACTCACTCTCCTTGCCGAGGTGATTGCAACGAGGAAAACCGTCTTAAAAGACAACAGTCTCAAGGGACACTTATGTAAGGGCTCGAAAGGAGAACCCATAAGATAAGTCAGTACAAGGTTTAAGTCCCACTGAGGTACAATAAAGGGAGTAGGAGGAAATTTATTCGTAAGGCCCTTGAGAAACCTAAGCACAATAGGTGATTTAAATAAGGACGGCTGATCCGGCAGGCATAAGAAAGCCGACAAAGCAGATAAATATCCTTTTACAGTAGCCACAGCAAAGCCTTGCTGAGCAAGTGAAAGGGCAAACTGTAAAATATTAGACAAACGAGCCTTCAAGGGATCAATTGACCTCTCTCCGCACCAGAGAACGAATTTAGACCATCTATAGGAGTATATGGATTTGGTGGAGTGTCGCCTGGCCGATAAAATAACATCCACCACATCTGACGGGAGAGAGAAAGAATTCAGGTTGCCCCGTTCAATCTCCAGGCATGAAGGTGTAAGCTCCGGAGGTGGGGGTGTAGAACCTGCCCCTCCGACTGCGAGAGGAGGTCTGCCCTCAGAGGGAGACGGAGCGGAGGGCACGAGGAGAGGTGGAGAAGATCTGTGTACCACACCCTTCTTGGCCAATCCGGGGCGATCAATATAACTTGGGCCCGGTCTTGGCGAACCTTCCTCAGAACCCGAGGAATCAAGGGTATGGGAGGAAACGCGTAAAGGAGTCGAGAGCCCCAACTCAACTGAAACGCGTCTCCCAACGCCCCCTGCATCGGATACTGGAGACTGCAGAACGACAGGCAGTGCGCGTTCTCGAAAGTGGCAAACAGATCCACCCGAGGAGTTCCCCACGTCCGAAAGACGTGACGAACCACCTCCGGATGGAGCCTCCACTCGTGGTCGGCAGAGAACTGCCGACTGAGACTGTCCGCACGAACGTTCAGCACCCCGGCCAGATGATTTGCCATCAGACAAATCCGATGGTCCTGAGCCCAGGACCATAGACGCAGGGCCTCTCTGCACAGACAAAGAGACCCCACTCCTCCCTGCTTGTTTATATACCACATCGCGGTAGTGTTGTCCGTCAGAACCTGAACAGACTGACCGCGAAGGGAAGGGAGGAAGGCCTTGAGCGCCAAGCGTATCGCCCGTAACTCCAAAAGGTTGATGTGAAGCAACCTTTCCTCTGGAGACCAAAGACCCTTGATCTCCAGATCCCCCAGATGAGCACCCCACCCTAAAGTGGATGCATCCGTTATCACCGTGGCCACCGATGGAGGTAGATGGAAGGGCTTCCCTTGGGACAGATTGCCCTCCACGCTCCACCAAGACATCTCCGCTGCAGCTTCTCTGGAGATCCTCACAGACTCCCTGAGATCTCCCTTGTGCTGATACCACTGCTTGCGGAGGCACCACTGGAGCGCCCTCATGTGCCAGCGTGCATGGTTGACCAACAGTATGCAGGAAGCGAACAGACCGAGCAGGCGAAGGACCTTCAGAACTGGAACAACCGCTCCGCTGAAAAACAAAGGAATCATTTCCTGTATGTCGAGAATCCTTTGAGGAGGAGGGAATGCTCGACACACAGTAGTGTCCAGTACCGCACCTATGAACAGGTTGCGCTGAGAGGGCACCAGGTGAGATTTGGGCACATTGATCGAAAAACCCAATCTGTACAACAGCCGAGTTGTATCCTGCAGATGACACAGCACCTTCTCCGACGACTCCGCCTTGATCAGCCAGTCGTCCAAATAAGGGAAAACCGAAATTCCCGATCTTCTGAGATGGGCTGCCACCACTGCCATCACCTTTGTGAAGACCCGAGGTGCCGAAGTAAGACCAAACGGAAGGACCGCAAACTGATAATGTTGCGACCCTACCGTGAAACGGAGATACTTCCTGTGCGACTTCAGGATGGGGATGTGAAAATACGCATCCTGCAAGTCGAGCGACACCATCCAGTCCTCCTGATTCAGCGCCTGAAGAACCTGCGCAAGGGTGAGCATCTTGAACTTCTCCTGTTTCAGGTAAAAGTTCAGGATTCTGAGGTCTAGAATCGGACGCAATCTGCCGTCCTTCTTCGGGATCAGAAAATACCGGGAGTAGCATCCCTGACCCCTCTCCTGCTCCGGAACCACCTCTATCGCCCCTTTCTGAAACAACTTCAGGACTTCTTCCTGCAGGAGAAGACGGTGGTCCTCCGAGCAAGCACCTTGGCAAGGAGGGTAAACTGGAGGGAATTCCCGAAAGGGAAGGGCGTACCCATTTTCTACAAGATCCAGAACCCAAAGGTCTGTAGTAACCGATTCCCAATCCTGTAGAAAATGGGTAAGCCGGCCCCCCACAGGACCAGCATGATCCGGAATGTCGAATCTAGGGCTGTTTTGCGGTGGTGGGAGGGGCTGAAGAAGAGGAAGAGGAGGAGGAGAGTTGACGGCCACGTGAGCGACCCCTAAGCCTTCCTCTATACCCCTTGGAGCTTTGCTGCTGCTGCTGCTGCTGCTGCTGCTGCTGGGCTGGTCTATAAGAACGAAAACTCGCCCTTCCAAAACCTCTGTACTTCTTGAAAGTACCTCTCGGCTGGGATTGAAGGCCCAACGACCTAGCCGTAGCCTTACTTTCTTTGAAGCGCTCGAGAGCAGCATCAGCCTTCTTCCCAAACAGACCAGACCCATCAAAAGGTAAGTCCAACAAGGTCGACTGGACATCCGAAGAAAATTCGGAGGACTTAAGCCATGCTCCCCTCCTGGTGGCAACTGAAGACCCCATGACCCTGGCAACTGAGTCTGCTGTATCCAAGCCACTCTGTATAACCTGGCGAGCAGCCGCCTGGGCATCCGACAGTACTTCACTGAAGCCTGCCCTATCCACCTCCGACAGCTTCGGTGCCAACTTTTTAGCTGAATCCATAAGCGCATGGATATAGCGCCCCAATAAACAAGTCGCATTAGAAGACTTTAATGCCATACTGGCTGAAGAAAAGACTTTCTTGGCCGATTGGTCCACCTTCTTGGCCTCTCTGTCCCCTGGGACCTGAGGAAACGCACCTTTTGAACGCCCAGAACAAGCAGCCTGAACGACCAGACTTTCAGGTGAAGGGTGTGATGACAAAAACTCAGGATCCCCCGGAGCCACCCTATATCTCCTTGCAACCACCTTGGACACCGCAGGAGCCGAAAAAGGCTTGCGCCACACATCCAACACAGGCTCCAATATTGCATCATTAAAAGGCAACAGTGGCTCCGACACCGCAGTTGGTGAGTGCAACACCTCAGTCAAGATGTTAGACTTGAACTCAACAGATGGCAATTGAAGGTCCAACAACTCTGCAGCCTTTCTTATCACAGCATGATAAGGAGCCACGTCTTTAGAAGGTTCATCTGAAGGAGGAGTGATCTCCCACTCCGGAGACAAATCCAACCCACTTGCCTCCTTCAATTCGTCAAACACCTCATCGGATTCGACTAATTCTCCCTCTTCAGCCTCATCCATAAGATAGCTCCTCTCCTCCAGCACTCTCTGCGCCTCTCTCCTGGAACGGATCCGCACCTGCGGCGTCGGCGGCGCCGTGATCGAATCCGACGGCGCCGGCAGAGGCGTCGAACGTGGATCAGCTGGAGCAGCCGGCGTCGAACGAAGTCGAGTCGGCGTCGGTGAAGAGGGAAGCGGCGTCGATGTCTTCGGCGCCGGCATCTGCCAAGACGGCGCCGCTGGGAAGAAAGGCATAAACGGTGCTTGAGGATAAACCTGCGGCACTCCCAGATTAAAAGCCATTGGACCCATCGGACCCATAGGTGCACCAGAGGAATACATGGCCCGTGAGAACACCCCATACATCGCATTGAGATACTGCGAGGGGTCCTGACCTGGATTAGGGAAAGCTGGATACTGGTCAGGTAACACCGGACTCGGGCCTGCCGGCGCCGACGGTGGAACTTGCGGCGTCACAGACTCACCCGGAGCCTGATCATCCTCATCCTGGGCCGGAGTCGGAGACGGAGCCGAAGGACCTGCAGGACCTGGAGAAGCCATCGGCGCCGGAGAGGACGCCGGCACCGGCGAATCAGCCGGAGCCGGAGAAAACACAGGAGAAGATGGAACGGGAGGCGAAGCCGGAACAGGAGAAGGAGACACTGACTCCCTTCGACGCCGAGCAGGCGATTTAGACTTCGACGTCGAGGCCTTGTGATGAGACGAATGCCTCCTTTTCTTCTTATGCTTCTTGCTCTTTGAAGCATGTCCCGACGTCGACTTGGAAGCCGACCTCGACCTCGACCTCGACCTGGATCTTCTTCTACCTCTTTTCTCCTTTCTCTTCATCCGGGCGATAAAGAGCTTTGCCTCTCTTTCCTTAAGAGCCTTTGAGCTCATCTTCCTGCAACACGAACATCCTTCAACATCGTGGTCCGATGACAAACACCAAACGCAGTCGTCATGCGGATCAGTAATGGACATGTGTTTGCCACATTCATGACAAGGCTTGAAACCAGACTTCCTTGCCGACATTCTCGAAGAAAAACAGAGAAACTTCGGAATAAACACAAAGTAACAGGTAAAGCTACCAGTAACGATTCCCGAAATCCGTTGGCGTCGTCGGCGCGGAAAAAAGGGAACTGACGTCATCACGCCGACGAGGTCTTCTTATGGAGCCGGTGACGTCAGTGGAGTCGCGAGCGGAGCCGTGCCTCTGTGACGTCATCTTCGACCCCATCGGCGTGGACTGCTACAAAAGTTTCCGAATGTTGCTGGCGCAGGGGATATTCACAAGGTGAGGAATCCACTGGCAGATGTATCCATCAGAAATTTTCTTCTTTTTAAGGAAAGGAGTAGGTAACTCCTGTACACTACTGCGTTTTGAGGCTGTGTGGGAACGGCCAGAAGTAAAGTTTTCTACCTCAGAAAATTACTTCATCTTTATCCTTAAGTCTCTGGAGCCACAACAAGAGACGGCCTTCCCTGTCTTTCAGAGTTTTTGTAGAAAAAATTCTACAGAATTTATATTCACCCACTTCATGGTAGGGTAAAGACAGTAAATACACTTACTGTGTGGATCTTCTGAGGATAACGTAGCTTTCCACAAAAGAACAAGGGATAAACAAAGACTTCTTACTTGAAGTCATCCTGAAGAGAAAAAACTGAGCAGAGCTCAGGGAGACTCCCTTTCACACGCCGTGCGGTAGAAAATCTGAGGTGAGGAGCTCTGAGGAGAAGGTTCTAGAGAGGAGCTGGCGCCTGATTGGCCGGAGTTCGGACTAACATAATGACAGAGATAGACTACGAATGTCTTTTTTCTCTTTCCATGTATCTCTATGGAAATTTCATATAGGGACATTCTTGATGTTATTACTTACTTATATCTCTGTTTTATATGATTACATATGTATATATATATGTATATGTATATATATATATATATATATATATATATATATATATATATATATATATATATATATATATATATATATATATATATATATATATATATATATATATATATATATATATATATATATATATATATATATATATATTATGGCTGTATATATTGCTATATTATTTACCGTGGGACTCCCACTCCGACGACGGGGAATATTCAAGCATGTGAATCTATGAAAGACACCCCAATACTGGAGAATTGCAGTGTTGCAAGAGGAACATAACATGAAACCTATCAATTAGCCCCAGTACAACTAAAGCACTGTAAGAAAAACTTTGACATCTGAACGAACAAAAATCCAGTATTTTACCACGCTAAAGTTAAGACATTCCTAATTCAATGAAAGAAAGATTTTTTTTTTGTTTTTAAAACATGCATTTGAAATTCTGAGGTACTAAGAACGCTATACTTATGTATTTAAAATGATCAGATCTTTTCAAGGGTGATGAATGATTGCTTAATAAAATAATTACATTGTCTTCTGTCACGCAGCTAGCAGTTGGAAGCTGTTCTACAAGTGTTAAAAATGTTTTTTTTAAAGTACAATAGATGGTTGGAGGTAGTACAGAAAACGAATACTTCATTTTACCTTCATAGGCTGCGCTAAAAATCCAGTAGGTTGTGTGAGGTCATTGGTAGGTAAAAACCCAGGGACATTGCGTGCAAACTCTTCGTAAACAGCCAGCTGTTTAGGGTCCACACCGCCAACCTAAGAATGAAAGGAGAGAGATGAAGTCTGCTTTACACCCTAGCACCTTCTTCACTATTTTGCTTCAGCCCCATCAGGCAGCCTCTGATAGGTCCCTTGAGGAGGAAGAACATAAAATACTTAGGACCAACTGGGGCAGAATAGAGGATACTAACGTACATTGAATTACAGTTACACAACAACAATTTGAGAAATAAGCTTACCTTAAGCCTGATCTGTTCAGGCATTCGCTCCGCCTGGTAAGTTAACACCACAGGATCACAATATCGACGCCCCTCTTGCCTCGCATGCTTCCTCAACTCAAACTCCTTTATAATAAAGAAAAAAAGTGATATGAGATTTGTGATCATCTCTATTATGGAAATCCTCAGATGAAACCAAAGAACTCACTGTAGCTAATCGTTTGTCCATTTCTGGGCCTGCCTTCTCGACTGCAGTCTTCTGGATAAAACAGCATGCCAACTCACAGTTGTCTTGAGCAAGCTGTGCAGCTGCCTGCTCCATCATTTCTCGCTGCTGCGGGGAAGCTGCCTGTTTATCAGAGGAGACACCAATTTCCAGATTTAATATAGTACGATATATTCTATAACATGGCACAAGACATTAACCAAGTGCATATAACACAATCTGGAAACAATGCTCATCACATGCATGTCTTCCTTAATGCTAGGGTAATTACAGAAAGTTTGACGCATTCATACGTGGCTGAACAAGACTACTATAGTGGCACAATCACATGGATTAGGCGGACCACTAATCTCAAATCTAACAGATTTCAGAACAAAACAAGCACTGTGGAGGCTAGTCAGCCTCAGGACTGTACTGAAGGAATAAGCACTCTGGCCTGTGCTCAAGGAATGCAAAACAAACTATGCTTCTTGTACAAGAAAAGCTACATTGGCATTGTACAGATCATAAAGGCTGCAAAGAGAAGTGCATAATTCTCATACTTGACACTGGTCAGCATCTAAAAACTGAACAATCATTATATGGGACCATTTTGTCCCATTTGAAAATCATGAGCCAGGCTAATAAGTCAGATGAAAGCATAAGGAAAGCATTCTTAAAGTAAGGAAACGAAAATACCCACTAAATTTATAACCGCAAAAAAACAGCCACTTACCCGCAGAGCTGTGGCAAAGCTATTCTTCAGGTTGGTGGCTATGCTGATGAGCAGAGGCTCTCGACAAGTAATCATAGCCATGCCAGCAGTCAGATTTCGCATCATGTGATGGGCAGCAACCCGCATGCGTGACTCCTCTGAATCCAGTGCAAAGTCCTTTCGGACAATCTGCTCACAGGTGGTCATGGCAATTTTGATGGATCTGTCGACAACCGGATGGACAAGCTCCTGCACAGCACGTTCAATCGCCTGACGAACACATTGCTTCAACTGTGGGTGGGTTTGAAACAAGGGAATCTGTACAGGCAAAAATGTATTCAAGTAAAGACAAGACACCATCACAATTTCTTAATTTAAGAATCACACAAGCTATACTTAAAACCAGAGCCAAAGTTAATCATATCCATTATTTTCTACCACAAGCGGAAGTCTTACTGAAACATGAAATAAATAACTCTGGCCCAAAAAGGCCACTCCACTCTTCAAGAGAAACATTTAACATCTAATGTAAACATCAAGAATGTATTTTCTCTATACCATTCCAGTGCAGCAAACTGAAAGTTGGGTATAGGGTGCATCACTACGAGAGAGAAAAAGGGAAGGAGGAACACTGAATATGACGGCTAGGGAGGGGGAAGGTTTACATTTTCTTATAAATACGCTATTAATACAACAAGCATGGATGGTGGGAGAAGCAGTTGCAAGATCAAGGACTGGACAACGTTGTTGGTTGTTGTATGTAAGTGTAGGAAGTTGGCTTGGAATATACTATACCAAAGTAAGGTATAGTGAGCACAGAGTACAGTGGACCTCAAAAGGTATAGCAGAGGCTTGAGTAGATAATGTACTCTTTTGGGGTAGTGTGGTTAAGCAGTCAGGCGTATCAGAGGGTAGTGTTAAAAATTTGTTGTACACAATCAGACAAGAAATGATGTCACACTCAGACTAAATCCTGACCAATTGTATAAAAAGGTAATTCTCTTTGGTGGCGAATAGATCTAACCAAGGTTCTCCCCACTGCTGAAAGAGACCTTGCGCCACCTGAGTGAAGACGCCATTCGTGATCCAACATGCACCTGCGGCTGAGTTAGTCTGTCATGGCTTTCAGGGTACCTGCCAGGTGTTGAACCACCAAGGAAATGCCTTAACGTTCCAGCAACGTCCAGAGACGTAGAGCCTCCTGACAAAGGGTCCACAACCCCACCCACCCTGCTTGTTTCAGTACCACATGGCGGTGGTGTTGTCTGTGAACACCTGCACTACTCTCCCCTTGACAGAGGGAAGGAATGCTTTCAATGCCAGTAGGATCGCCCTGAGCACCAAAAGATTGATGTGCAGCTTGGACTCCGCCGGAGACCAGAGGCCTCTAATCTACGCCTCTCCCATGTGGCCGCCCCATCCCAGGAGGGACGCGTCAGTCACTACTGTGTGCTCCGGTTGGGGATGGGAGAGGGATCTGCCGCTGACCAAACGCAGGTCCGTGAGCCACCACTGCAAGTCCTGTGCAGTGCCCTCCGAGATCTAGACGTAGTCGGACAGGTTTCCCAGATACTGCGTCCACTGGAACTTCAGGTCCCACTGCAGAGCCCGCATATGCCATCTGGCATGATAGATCAGCAGGATGCAGGAGGCCATGAGGCCCAGCAGCCTCAGGGTCTTACTGACTATGAGAAAGTGTTATCTTTCTTGCATGGTATGCCCCCACTTTTTTCTGAATTGCTGAATGTACTTTGACGGAGTGTGCCCTGGACTCTTGCCAATCAGGTGGCCAGGGCATATGTTCCTTCGCTAAATACACAAAACCCAAATTGGCAAACCCTGGCCACATGTCAGCCCCTGGTAAATGGTACCCCAGGTACCCAGGGCCTTGTGACCAGGGAAGGCCTCTAAGGGCTGCAGCACTCATTGTGCCACCCTGAGAGAGGCCCTGTACCCTTACACACACACACTGCCCTTGCAGGCTGGGTGTCTGGGTGCAAGACAAAACAAAGTGTCGACATGGCACACATCCCCGTGTTCCATGCTCATCACCTACACTGCCATGGCATACATCAGCCACCCCTCTAGCTGGGTGCCCTATGCCAATGGTGTGGGCACAGGAGCAGGAGCCCTGTGCCCCTACAGTGCCCAGGTCCATTCCTGAGCACTAAGTGCAGTGCTGCCATTTAAGAGTACATGGTGCTGAGAGCTCGTCAAACACGAACTCCACAGCACCATAATTGCAACACTGAAGACTGAGAAGTTTGGCATCAAACTTCTCAGCACATTAAACCCACACTGATGCCAGTGTGGGATTTAATGTACCAAGCACCCCAGAGGGCATCTTAGAAATGCCCCCTAAAACCTAACCTACAATCCACGTCTGTTCTGAGGCTGCCTAGGCTGCCACACAGCAGACATGTTGCTAGACCCCTGGGTAGGAGAGCCCCTGCTCTCCTGAGCCTGCAACAATGCACATCATGGGCGAGGTGCTAAATCTCCTCCCCCAGGATGGGCAGGGGAAGCTTCAAAGACATGCCGCCTCTGTGAGCTTCCCCAGGCCACTGCAACCCCCCACTCTGGCGGGAAGCGTGGCCGGAAACCCCAAATAAGGGCAGGGGATGTGCCAGCCTGCCAACCCCACCCCTCAGGTGGGGGAGGCGAGGTGAAGCACATCTCCGGGCTCTCGCCATCTTGGAGATGGGAAGCCCTACCCTATCAGGACTAGGCTACTGCCCCCCTCCCACAGGAGAGAGGCAGGATAGGGGGTGTACCCACCCCAGGATAGGGGGTGTACCCACCCCAGGACAGGGACCCATTGGTCCCTGCCCTTCACCTACCTGTAACGCCCCTAAATCTAGTATTTAGGGGCACCCTGAACCTACCTTCCCCAGATGCCAGATTCCAAAATCCGAAGAAGAGCTAGAAGAAAGAAGACCTGCCCAGCAGCTGCTAAGAAGATGAAGACACAAACTGCTTTGGCCCCAGCCCTACCGGCCTGTCGACCCTCGAACCTGCTCCAACCCGGCATCTCTTGTGGCCAGCAACCTCACAAACCCCGGAGGACCTGGCTACCTTTTGACTCAAAGTCCCTGCGACTCCCATGAGTAGAGGCTCTACTCAAAATCTATTTCCAATCCCTGGCAGCAGCCCAGAACCGCGAACCCAGCACACTCTGCACAAGCCTGGCCTGTGCCGGAGTGAACAAAGACCACGAGGACGACCCCACGGCGACTGTGATCCCGACTCTGGCACCCAAGGACCTCCCTCGACACTCCTGAAGAAGCCTGCAGCCTCAGAACAAGGTGCCCCCCCCAACCGCGATCAACAGAGGGTAAGATTTCCCGACACCAAAAGGCACCCCTGCACCCCGCGGCCCCCTGTGCCCAATCCCGGGGTACCTACCTATCCTCCAACTACCCAACTTACCTCTCGAAGTGGTGGTGGCACCTGAAGAATCCTCGTCCCCGAGCAGTCTTTCTAAACCAGAGATATCCCATTGAAATCAATTGAGCGCCCGAAGGCTCAAAAGCACTCTGCACCCAGCCGCCCGAGTGGCCCTGGCAGTGCAACGTCTACACCTATCCACTTCCCCTGAGTAAGTGACCAGGAGCCCAGCTCCCACAGCCGCGTGGCCTGCTAGTCAGCAGCCACCAACCAAGGCCCCCCCTATCCCTCATAGGATAACATTGGGCCTAACTCTCTCTGCACCCGGCCGCCCTAGTGCCGCTGGGAGTGAACCAACTGTACCTACCTGACCCTGGGGGACCCCTGAGTCTATGCCCAAAACCTCAACTCTGCCAGTCAAGTACTTATCTTTAAAGCGATAACTCAATTTTCTTCATAGGGCAACATTGACTGGCCTTTTCCTGAAATTTCTTCTAAGTGTGGACTTTTCAAAACTAAAAATATTCACCAAAAATCAGCTGAGTAACGAAAACGAAAATACTAGTCTTCTCTTAGGTGAGCTCTCAGTGCTGGATCTTGGTGCCCAGCACTGACTCTGAAAACTACTTACAACTGTACTTACCAGTAACCCAATTTTCTCCTATAGGAAATCATTGACTGTTTTTCTGTGAAATTTCTTCTAAGTGTCAATTTCTGCAATCTTTAAATATTCTTTAAAAATCGTATAATATCTGAAAACGCAATTACTTAACTGTTTTGAATAAAGGTCCCAGTACTGAGTCAAGGAACCAAGTACTGGATTACAAAAGGAACGAGAACATACCATACCTGTAACTTGAATTTTCTGCCATAGGGAATCATTGACTGTTTTCTATGAAATATTTTCTAAGTGTCAACTTTTAAAATAGCAAAATATTGTCTAAAAATCACAGTAATTAAGTCGACTTTTATCACTTGATTCCAAGTACTGACCCAGGACTGAATCTAGTATCCAGTCCTGGAATTCCAAAAGTAATCCTAAAAGTAATCTGTGGCAAATAACATGAAACTTCCTTTGAACTCAATGCATTTTTGTGTTTAAAATAGTGTTGCCTATTGCAACCACTTGTAACTGTTTACAAAAGTCAATTGCATATTGCAAAAGTATTTATATAAAGCATATCATTCTGAGAAAGTATATTTTAAATCCAATTGTTGGTTCTAAAATAAAACAAGCATATATTTATATAAACCTTTGGCCTAGAGTTCAGTTATTGAGTGTGTGAGACCATTTGCTGACTGAGTGTGTACAACAAATGCTTTACACTGTCCTCTGATACTGCCTTACTGCTCGACCAAGCTACCACTTTAGAGAGTAAGGTTATATCTAACTTTAGCCTCTGCCAAGCCTCTGGGGACTGTGGACTCTGTACACCCTGTAACTATTTGGGAACAGTATATACAGAGCCACTTTCTCACAAGAGCCTAGGATGGTGTGACTGTAAAGCTCCCATAGATTTTGCCGTATCGGTGTACTTCATTTTCTCAAGGGCAACGTCTAAGTTTGGGCCAAAGAGATGTTCTTGGTCAAAAGGGTGGTTAAGGATAGAAGCCTGTACCTCTGGTTTAAAACCGGAAATCCGCAGCCAGGCATGCCTACAGAGGATGACGCTGGTGTTAATTGCCCTAGAGGCGGTGTATGCAACATCGAGAGCACAGTGTATGGAGGTGATGATTTTACCCTCCTGGATTACCTCGTTGGCTCTATTCTTGTACTTGTCAGGGAGGTGTTGCATGACTGCTTCTAGCTCATCATAATGTGCCCTGTCGTATCGTACTTAAAGCGCTTGTGTGTTTGCAATGCGCCACATGTTGGCCGCCTGATATGCTGTTCGCTTGCCAGAGGCATCTAGGAGTTTGGACTCCTTATCAGGTAGTGGTGCCTCGCCTGATGCCTGGGAGTTTGCACGTTTCCTTGCAGTAGAGACTACGAGGGAGTCTAGTGGTGCGGGCCGTCTGATGTAGGTGAGGTCTGTAGGGGCGGCCTTATATTTCTTTTCGATGCGAGGGTTGATGACCCTGGCTCTGACCGGGTCTTTAAAGACCTCTGGCGCGTGTTTGAAAACACCTTTAAGCATGGGCAGAATGGAATTGGACCTGTGGCTGGTATCAAGTGTCTAGGAGGAAGTCCTCCTCCACAGGGTCTGTATGGAGATCAAATCCGTGGTAGTGTGCAGCCCGATGTAGCAGTTGGTTAAACCCCATAGTGTCTTCTTGGGGGGGGGGGGGCGGTCTTGAAGGGTAAAGGTCGTCCTGCGGGACGTTAGGGATGTCTGGGATGTTGTAGTCGTCCCATGGGTCTGGGAAGTCTGTAGGAGTGGGGTCTCCTGTGGGTTGGTCATGGGGTGTGGGGGAATGATGAGGCAGGGGAGGTGGTGGAGGAGGAGGAGGAGGCGAGTGTAGTCTCAAAGGGGAGGTACCAAAGTCTATTTTCTTTGGAGGTGGAGCCGGGGAAGGCTTATCCAGCGGTCTCTTTTTGATGCTGAGCATCAAATGTCCAGTTTTAGGGTCTTTAGTAAAAGTTTTTTGGAGTGGATCGGGCCGAAACAGTTCCTCTGTGAGAGGCCGATCCGTCGGCTCCAAAGTGTCTGAGCCGTTGGTTTCTTAGTCTTGGAATCATTAGTTCGTTGTTTTGAACTCTGTGGTTTAGACATGTCCGGTTGTTTCCTCGGTTCAGAGATGGCTTTCGGCTTCGAGGAGTGGGTGTCAATAGTTTTGGATATTTTGCTCGGTTCCCTAGATGGCGTCGGTACCAAGGAGCTAGTTGGTGTCTTCGGCGCAGAGTGTTTCGGTGTGGAGCTTGGCGCGGAGAAAGCCATTTTCTTTTCGGTGCGGAGTGTTTCTCAGCACCGACGGCAGGCTGACTCGAGCCAGAGCTCCCAGAAGGCCTGATGGGCTTCTTAACCGGGCCAGAAAGTGAGGTATGTGAAGCAGTGTCTTTGGACCTGCCTAGGCCTGAGGGTGAAGGCGTGACAGAAGCCTTATTCAATGCCATTGAGGGTGGGGATCGATAGTAGTACTCTCGCCCCTCTGTGGCGGAGTGATGTCCTCGACATCTGAGTCGTCTGCTTCGGAGGCGCTGACGAGGCTCTCTTTGGTGTGCTGGTTCTCGGGAACATCGACGCCTTCTTCGAAGAGGTCATCGGGGATTGCAGTTGACGCGTGTGCCATGGTTCTCCTCACTCTTTGGTCTCGAATAGTCTTCTTGGACCGGAAGGATTTGCACGCCGGACAGTCTTGAGCCTCGTGTTCTTGGGAGAGGCAGAGGTTGTACACCTCATGGAGATCGGTGCGGGGAAATTTGGACCAACATCGAGGACACTTCTTAAATGGAGTCCTTTCCATGAGCCAGGACCAGAGCTGAGGTAGGCCCGAAGGCCTGCGTCAACGCCTGGAATCAAAGTTTATCGATGAGTCGCGTTGAGTGGGGAGATCACGATCGAGAACAATACCGCGGAAGGGAAGGATTGCGCGCCGATGAGAAGAACTAACTGGAAACGGTTCAGAACCGGAGCGCGAACAACATCAGAGCCGGATGGCGGAAAAAAACAATCTGAGGATGGAGCCGAAGCCCATGCGCAGTATGATCCAAAGGAGGAGTCACATACCTTGTGACTTCCAAAGACTTTCCAAAAAGAAAAACAACTGCAAACATCCCTGCCCAACACCAGATGGCGATCTATGCACAGTGTTTAATCTGCAGCTCATATCCCTCGAACAGGAGGTTTAGAAGAAAGAGCCTGGAGCTCACTCCCTCTTCTGGCAGAGGTGATGGCAACCAGGAAAGCAGTCTTGAGAGTCAGAAGACGAAGAGGACAGTTATGAAGTGGCTCAAAGGGAGCGCACATCAGATAGGTTAACACTAGATTCAAGTCCCACTGAGGCATTACAAAGGGAACACGAGGAAACATGTGAGTAATGCCTTTCAATAATCTATTGACAACAGGGGACTTGAAAAGAGAAGGCTGATCAGGAAGCCTCAAGAAGACTGAAACAGCTGAAAGATATCCCTTGATGGTGCCCAGAGCAGAGCCCTGCTGGGCCAGGGAAAGAAGAAAGAGGAGAACCTCAGGAAGAGGGTCAGAAAGGGGATCCACAGCCTTTGCTGTGCACCATGCCACAAATTTGTTCCACCTGCAGGCGTATACCGTTTTAGTGGAGGGACGACTGGCTGCAAGAATGACATCACAGACTTCAGGAGGCAAGTCAAATGGCATCAACTGCCGCCGCTCAATCTCTACGCATGGAGGTGGAGGCTGGACAGGTTCGGGTGTAGGACCGTCCCCGGCTGCTGCGACAGAAGGTCCTCCTGAAGAGGCAGTCGAATCGGGGGATCGATTGACAGACTGAGTAGCTCGGGATACCAGTATCTTCGTACCCAATCCGGAGCCACCAGGATGACTTGGGACCGGTCGCGCCTTATCTTCAGCACTCTGGGCAGAAGAGGTATAGGCGGAAAGGCGTATAACAGGCCCCAACTCCACTCACGACGAAAAGCGCCTCTGAGCGAGTGCCACCTTGGAAATTCCAAAGCGCAGAACTGATGACATTGCGCGTTCTCTTCGGTGGCGAATAGATCTAACCAAGGCTCTCTCCACTGCTGAAAGAGACCTTGCGCCACGTACGAGTTCAGACGCCATTCGTGATCCATCATGCACCGGCGGCTGAGTTCGTCTGCTCTGGCGTTCAGAGAGCCCGCCAGATGTTGAACCACCAGGGTGACGCCCTGGTGTTCCAGCCATGTCCAGAGGCGCAGAGCCTCCTGACAAAGGGTCCACGACCCCACCCCGCCCTGTTTGTTGCAATACCACATGGCGGTGGTGTTGTCCGTGAACACCTGCACGACACTTCCCCGGACAGAGGGAAGGAAGGCTTTCAGTGCAAGTCGGATCGCTCGCAGCTCCAACAAGTTGATGTGGAGGCGAGACTCCGCCGGAGACCAGAGGCCTCTGATCTCCGCCTCTCCCATATGGCCACCCCATCCCAGGAGGGACGCATCCGTCACTACGACATGCTCCGGTAGGGGTGGGGAGAGGCTCTTGCCTGTGACCCAATCGCGGTCCGTGAGCCACCACTGCAACTGCTGTGCAGTGCCCTCCGAGATCAAGACATGGTCGGACAGGTTGCTGTGATGCTGGGCCCACTGAAACTTCAGGTCCCACTGCAGAGCCCGCATGCACCGCCTGGCGTGATGCACTAGTAGGATGCAGGAGGCCATCAGCCCCAGAAGCCGCAACACTAGCCTGACCGAAACCCAGGATAGAGGCCGAAAGATGGGAATCAGGGCCTGTATATCCCGGACCCGCTGCTCCGGTGGATGAACCCGGAACTGCGCTGAATCGAGAACCGCTCCGATGAAGAGGAGCTTCTGAGAGGGGCTCTGGTGTGACTTCGGCACGTTGATGGAAAACCCCAGCAAATGCAGGAGATCCGCCGTAGTCTGGAGGTGGGAGACGACTGCCTGGGGCGAGCCCTCCTTCAACAACCAGTCGTCGAGATAGGGGAAGACTGGAACCCCTGATCTGCACAGATGAGCCGCGACCACAGCCATCACTTTCGTGAACACCCGAGGGGCACTGGTAAGGCCGAAGGGGAGCACGGTGAACTGAAACTGCTCCTGACCCACCGTGAACAGCAGGTAACGCCGGTGGGCCGGCTGGACGGGGATGTGGAAATATGCGTCCTGCAAGTCCAACGCTACCATCCAGTCTCCAGGGTCTAGGGCAGCTAGAACCTGAGCCAAAGTCAACATTTTGAACCGTTCCTTCCGGAGGAAGGCATTGACGTTCCGGAGGTCCAAGATAGGGCGTAGGCCCACTTTGCCCTTCTTGGGAACCAGAAAGTAGTGGGAATAACAACCACGACCTACTTCTGGGCTCGGAACGCGCTCGACGGCCCCCTTGGCCAAGAGGGCCGAAACTTCCTCGTGGAGAAGATTCAAATGATCCCCCGAGATACGGTGGTGCTGCGGTGGCATGGCTGGAGGGGTCGTCTCGAAGGGGAGAGAGTAGCCCCTTCGGACGATTTGCAGCACCCACCTGTCCGATGTGATGGACCGCCAGTGGAGCAGGTGATGGCGAACTCTGCCGCCCACTGGCGTGGAATGGGCCTGAAAGCTCAGACTAGGAAGGCTTTGAGGCAGATGCTGCCGGGGTGAATGTGGACTGACCGCGTCGTCCTCCAGTACCGCCTCGGCGGAAACCACCTCCGCGTGCAGGTTGGTTCTGCGGCCGGTGGCTAGGCGGACGTGAGGAGGAGCCCCTTCCTTGGCCACGAAAGGAGTGAAAAGCGGAAGTGTGTGGCCGCGGGGCCGAGAGGCCCAAGGACGTGGCCGTAGCCCGGGAGTCCTTGAAGCGAGCCAGCGCACTGTCCGCTTTGTCACCAAAAAGGCGAGCGCCATCAAAAGGCATGTCCATGAGGGTGCTCTGGACATCCCCTGAAAAGGACGTGGACCGCAGCCAGGCGTGACGTCGAAGCGCCACCGTGGTAGAAATCGCCCTACCCAGTCCGTAGTGTCAAGCCCACATCGGATTGCATGGCGCGCTGCATCTCTCCCATCGGCCAGGGCCGAGAAAGCCGCGCCCGGGCCTCCTCCGAGCACAGTGGCAGCACGTCCTCCACCGCATCTCACAGAGAGTGGGAATAACGGTCCAAGAGACAGGCGGTGTTCAAAGACCGCAGGCCCAAACTGAGCGAAGAGAACAGCTTCTTACCAAACGGTTCTAGTCTCTTGGAATCCCGGTCCGGAGGAGCGGACGGGAAGGAGGATTGGGAGGTAGAGGCCTGGATAACCAGACTCTCGGGGTGGGGTGTTGGGACAGGAAACTGGGGTCGCGCGGAGCAGGGCGGTGGCGCCTGGCAACGTTCCTATCCACAGGAGGGACTGTGGAGGGCTTCGACCAGGTGCCCTGCAGAACGTCAGTGAGGGCCTCATTGAATGGCAGCAGAGGCTCAGTGGAGCATGCGGCAGACTGAAGCACCTCAGTGAGGATGTTAGTCCACATGTTGTAACGCTTTTAGTCCTCACAGCCACGGCAGGCAGCTCGAGCCCAAGGGCTTCGGCCACCTTGCGCAGCACCACAGAAAAGGCTGCACCCTCCTCCGAAGCAACAGTCGGAGGAGAGATGAATCCAGTGTCTGGTGAGGTATCCAACCCACTGGCCTCCCCCAGTTCATCTGCCCAGTCCTGTGCAAGGTGGCTCTGAAGTGCCATAGGGTCATCAGACCCCTCCCAGTCGCCCCCGTCATCCGATTCCGGTAAACAGGAGGAATGATCGGAGCCGGTCGATAGACAATATGTGTCTCTAGCGGCGTCGGATGCGACGTCTGGCGGCGCCGCATCGGCGTCGTGACCGGACAGGGGCTGAACCGGGGATCGACGTCGACCGGAGCCGGCGTCGGGGGTGGTATCAGTGTCGGCGGAGGCGGCGTAACGAGGGGGCCCAGGCTCGGGCCCTCGGGGACCTGCGGCGTCTGGGCCGGAGCCTCCAACGGCACCAGGGCCGGAGCCGCCGGCATGCGAGGTCGCCCAGTCGAGTCCGCGGGGCCCGAAGGCGCGCCAGCGGGCGTCGACAGCGGGGCCAGGCTCCTCATGGCCAAGAGGAAGGCACTGACCTCCGCCGGCGTCGCGTCAGTCCCAGGGACCGTAGGGTATGGGGACTTGCGCGGGGGTGGAACCACCCGGACCCTCGGCCGAGTCGCGCGACCGGCGAGGGGAGTCTGAAGAGCGGTGTCGCTTCTTGGACTTCCTCGACTTACCCGAAGACTTCGAGCCAGACGAGTGACCATGTCGAGTGCGGCTCCGCGACCGATCCTTGGACCTCCTCCTGGACCGGGATCGAGAGCGACGCGGAGCCGAGTGGCGAAGCTCAAGAAGCTTTCGAGGTCAGGGCCATACAGACGGAGCACGACGCCGCATCGTGGTCAAGGCCCAAGCAGCACAGGCACCGGCGGTGATGATCGGTCACCGACATCAGTCGGTGACACTCGTCGCAGGCCTTGAAACCAGGCATCCTACCGGCACCAGAGTCGAGAATTGACCAAAAAGAGTCAAAAAAGTTAGTCAAAAATTGACTAAAGGGGTAGCTCTCCCGGATCTGCGCTTACTGGCGCGGAAAAAAGAAGAACTGACGTCAGCGCGCGAGGGCGGCGTCTAAGTACTCAGAGGACGTCATTCCGGCGCACGACGCCGTCGACGGACGCGGAGCCGCAGACGACGCCTAGCGACGCGCAAGGGGTATTGCTGACGAAAAATCTTCCGGATCCAGTCTTACGCCTGGGGATATTCTAAGGTGAGGAATCTAACTAACGCGTTTCTTTCAGATTCTGAATGCATTTGACAATCCACCTACCGATGGAGATGTGGTTGCCCTTGTGTGGTGGAGAGAAAGAGACAAACAGTTTGGTCTTACAGAAAGGTTGTGTTCTCTCGATGTAGTAGAGTAAGGCTCGTTTGACATCTAGTGTGTGGAGAGCTCTTTCTGCAACGGTCTGTGGTTGCGAGAAGAATACTGGTAGTTCTACAGATTGGTATAGGTGAAAGGGAGAAATTACTTTAGGGAGGAATTTTGGGTTGGTACGGAGAACAACTTGGTTATGGTGCTTTGTAGAAAAGGTTCTTGAATGGTAAATGCCTGCATCTCACTGACCCTTCTGAGGGAAGTGATGGCTACGAGAAAAGCGGTTTTCCACGTTAGAAATTGAAGTTCACATTTGTGCAGTGGTTTGAAGGGAGGCCCCATTAGTCTGGTGAGAACGATATTTAGGTTCCACACAGGCGAGTGTGGCACTCTGGGGGGGGAATTATTCTTTTAAGGCCTTCCATGAAGGCTTTAATGGCAGGTACTCTGAAGAGTGAGAGATGTTGCCCGTTTTGTAGGCAAGCTGCTATGGCTGCGAGGTGCAGGCGAATGGACGTATAGGCTAGATTACACCTTTGTAGGTGGAGTAAGTAGCCTATGATGTGTTGAATGGAGACGTCTAGGGGATTATTGATGTTGTTGTGACAATAGACAACAAAACGTTTCCACTTGGCGGGGTAGCACGCTCTAGTGGTGGGTCGCCTAGCTTCCCTGAGGACGTTCATACAGTCAGGGGGAAGAATTAGATAACCGAATTCTAGGATTTCAGGAGCCAGATTGAATATGCTACTTACCAGTATGCATCTGTTCTTGGCATGTAGGGCTGCTGAAATTCATATCTGTGCATATATCGCCGCCTAGTGTTGGATCCGGATGATTGCACATTGTTGTCCTGGAAGAGTCTTCGAAGTATCACGAGATAGGTGACTCCTCCCCTGGACCATAGTGCGCACGGGCATCCTCTCCATCCTTAGATTGTTTTTCGCCATTGTGGCAGTGATGGAGTAGATACAATAAGTGATGACCATGCTATACAGTAATTCTGAGTGCAGCAGCCGCTACAGGCGCCGGGGAGGAGGGTGGGCGATATGAATGTCAGCAGCCCTACATGCCAAGAACAGATGCATACTGGTAAGTAGCATATTCAGTTTGAGGCATGTGGGCTGCTGAATTCATATCTGTGCATAGAATACACAGCAGTACCTCCTATTAGCGGCGGCTACCCGTGCCAGCTGCAGCAGTCTGAAAAAGAGTTTTGAGAACAGCCTGTCCTACAGCTGCCTGCTGTTTTGAGTGTACATCTACACAATAGTGTTTGGTAAATGTATGTATAGTGGACCATGTGGCTGCTCTACATATATCATGTAAAGGAATGTTTCCCAGGAAAGCCATGGAGGCCCCTAACTTACGTGTTGAGTGGGCTCGTGGGGGAATCGTTAATGTGCGTTTAGCTTTTTGATAGCAAATTTGAATACATTTAACGATCCATCTGGCTATACCTGCTTTGGAAATGGCGTTGCCCTTGTGTTGTGGAGAAAAGGTAACGAAAAGTTGTTTTGTTTTCCTAAAGTCCTTAGTTCTGTCTATATGGTACATGAGGGCCCTCTTTACATCTAGTGTATGGAGCATTCTCTCTGCGACATTCTGTGGATTTTGAAAGAAAACAGGCAGTGCAATAGTTTGATTCATGTGGAACTGCGATATCACTTTGGGCATGCATTTGGGGTTGGTACGTAGTACAACCCTGTTTGCGTGAACCTGTATGAATGGCTCTTGAATGGTTAGTGCCTGGAGTTCACTAACTCTTCTTAACGAAGTGATTGCCACTAGGAAGGCTACTTTCCAGGTGAGGAATTGAATCTCACATGAATGTAGAGGTTCAAAGGGTGGACCCATTAATCTGGTGTGGACCAAATTGAGGTTCCACACCGGTGCCGGTGGGTATCTTGGGGGGATTACTCGTTTAAGTCCCTCCAAGAAGGCTTTGATGGCAGGCACTCTGAATAAAGAGAGGTGCTGCCTGTTTTGGAGATAGGCTGCTATCGCGGTTAAATGGATACGTATGGAGTTGTATGCCAGATTGCATCGGTATAGGTGTAGGAGGTAACAGATGTTTTGAATGGATGCGTCCAGCGGGTTAATGTCATTGTTGTTGCAGTAAATGACAAACCTTTTCCATTTAGCCGCATAGCAAGCTCTGGTAGTGGGTCTCCTGGCCTCCTTGATGATCTCCATACAGTCAGGTGGCAGGTTTAGGTAGCCAAACTCTAGGACTTCAGGAGCCAGATCGCCAGGTTCAGCTGTTGCGGATCTGGGTGCTGAATTTCGCCATGGTTCTGCGTTAAAAGTGCGGGTTTGATCCGCAGCCTTTGATGCGGCACCACGGAAAGTTCTAGAAAGGTGGTGTACCATGGTTGGCGCGCCCATGTGGGAGCAACTAGGATGAGTGTCAGTGAGTGTTGTCGCAGTTTGCGTGCCACCAGCGGTATTAATGGCGCGGGGGAAAAGCGTACGCAAATCTGCCGGACCAGTTCATCCATATCGCATTGCCCTGTGATTGTGGATGTGGGAACCTGGCGGCAAAGATTTGGCATTTTGCGTTTGTTTGTGGCGAATAGGTCTATCTCTGGATGACCCCACTGTTGGAAGTACGGTTGGAGAACTGACGGATGTAGCTCCCACTCGTGCATCTGGTGGCTGTGTCTGCTGAGCAGATCCGCCATCTGGTTGTCCTTGCCGGGGAGGTGTTCCGCCATGAGGAATATGTTCCTCTGAATGGCCGACTTCCACATGCTCTGAGCCAGATGAGACAACTGTGGAGAGTGTGTTCCTCCCTGCTTCTGTATGTAGTACATGGCAGTCATGATGTCCGTCCGGATCAACACGACTTTGGTGCACAAGTGTACTTTGAATGCCTTCATGGCTAGGAAGATTGCCATCAGTTCCAGAACGTTGATGTGCATCTTCTTTTGTTGCGTTGTCCATAGTCCCTGCACTGTGTAATTGAGTACATGAGCTCCCCATCCCTGGAGAGACGCGTCCGCTGTCAGTATTATTTGTGGAACAGGCTCTTGCAACGGTCGGTCCTTGCAAAGGTTTTGTGGATTCCACCAATGCAGAGAGTTGTATGCCCGACCGCTCACCAACACTAGGTCTTTTAATTGCCCGTGAGCCCGATTCCATTGACGTGCCAAGCACTCCTGAAGCGGGCGCATATGTAGTCTCGCGTGCGGGACTATGAAAATGCAGGAGGCCATCATGCCTATCAACTGCATGAACACTCGCACAGGAAGGGAGTGTTGGGGTTTGAACTTTGAGATCAGCAGTTGCATGCTGTTGATCCTCACTAAATTTGGCTGAGCTGTGGCTGCCAGAGTGTTTATGGTCGCGCCCAGGTACTGTCGTACGTGTGCGGGTTGGAGATGTGATTTTGGGGAATTTAGTGAGAATCCCAGACTGTGAAGAAGGTGAATGGTGAGGGACATGTGGCTGGCACATTGCTGGGCTGACTTTGCCTGAACAAGCCAGTCGTCCAGGTAAGGGAAGACGTGAATGTGTTGTCTCCGTAGATGTGCAGCCACTGTTGCTAGGCACTTGGTAAAGACCCTGGGTGCTGTCGTTACTCCGAAGGGGAGAACTTTGAATTGATAGTGATGTCCCTGAATAGTGAACCTGAGATATTTCCTGTGCGATGGGTGTATGGGTTTGTGGGTATGTGGAAATACGCATCTTTTAGGTCCAGTGTGGCTAGGAAGTCTCCCTGACTGAGTAGCGGGAGAACCTGCTGTAGGGTGAGCATATGGAAATGCTCTGAGAGAATGTAATGGTTGAGGGGTCTCAGGTCTAGTATAGGTCTGAGCGACCCGTCCTTTTTTGGGATTAAGAAGTACAGAGAGTACACCCCTGTCCCCTGCTGGTGGACAGGCTTGACCTCTATTGCACCTTTTTGCAGCATAATTAGCACTTCCTGCTGCAATAATGCCAAGTGCTCTACGGACATAGGACGGTGCTTTGGAGGTATGTTGGGTGGAGTGGACGTTAATTCGAGACAGTAACCGTGCTGGATAATGTCCCTGACCCACCTGTCTGTAGTGATGGTTTTCCACGTTGACAGGAACCGTTGGAGTCTCCCCCCGACAGGTGTTATGTGGTTGGGGGGAAGGGAGAGGGCGTCACTGTTTGTTTTTGGGGGAGGACCTGGTGTTGCCGTAACCACGTCCTCTGCCCTTGGTGCTGGAGCCACAATATCCACCTCTGTTGGTTTTATCATAGGTACTTTGTGTGCCCCCTTTAGTGTACTGCTGCTGTGACCCCTGACCTCTAGCTGCTCCTCTATTCCCGGGGCGACGAAAGGAGCCACTACGAAACTGCTGCGTCTGCAGAGCCCCCATTGATTTCGCAGTGTCAGTGTCTTTTTTAATTTTCTCGAGGGTAGTGTCAACTTCAGGGCCAAATAAATAGTCTGGGTTGACCGGTTGATTTAAGATATTGTTCTGAATCTCCGGCTTGAAGCTTGAGATTCTCAACCATGCATGCCTTCTCAACATGACGCTTGTGTTGATTGCCCTCGCCGCTGTGTCGGCTGCATCCAGTGCACACTTGATGGATGCATTGGTAAGGAGCTGTCCCTCTCTGATGAGGAGCTCCGCAGCCTCTTTATATTCATCTGGCAAATGTTGGAGTCGTGATTCTAGTGTGTCGTAGTGGGACCTATCATAACGGGCCAGGAGTGCCTGTGTGTTGGCAATGCGCCAGGTGTTTGCTGCTTGCGCTGCAATCTGTTTGCCTGATGTCTCCAGCACTTTGGACTCCTTGTCTGGGGGAGGAGCATCACCTGTTTGCGAGTGGGCTATTTTGCGAGCATTAGCAACCACCATGGAGTCCAAAGGTAACTGACCCCTAATGTACATAGGGTCTTCAGGTGCAGGCTTGTATTTTTTTTCAATCCTGGGGTTTAGCACCCGTGCCCTGGTTGTGTCTTTAAAAAGGTCTTTGGCAGGTTTGAGAACTCCTTTTAACATGGGCAGAGTTTTGACAGTTCTTTCGGAAGAGGCGAAAGTGTCCACCAGGAAGTCTTATTCGACAGTGTCAGAATGGAGTTCTACTCCATGATTGGCAGCAGCCCGTTCTATGAGGGCATTAAAGGCAGCAGTGTCCTCTGTGGGAGATGTCTTTATGTTATAAAGCTGCGTGTCATGGGTATCTGGTGCAGTACCCTGGTCTGTGGGGTCATCCCATGCCTGATCTGGGTCTTGCAGGTGATCATCAGGATCGACATCCCCAGGGTAGGTGGTATCATCCCCTACATAGTCCTCTACTGCGTCTGCCTCTGAAGGCGTAGGAGAAAAGGACGGTGGATCCTGATGGAAGGGTTGAAAGCGTTCATAAAGCACTGGCTCTGACCCTGCCGGCAATTTGTGTTTGAGAGGAATTTTGTAGGAGTCCAATCCCCTCTCTGGCGTGATTTTCCGCTTGCGGAGCATCAACCTACCAGTGTTGGCGTCGATAAATCGTGGCTGCGAAGGCTCGAAATCTGTTTGTCCAGTGGATGGGGACTGTGTCTGGCGGACACGTGTCCGAATCTCGAACAGTTTCGGCGCCGTGGGCGGCGGCAACCCAAAAGTGATGTTGGTCGGCGCCGAGGGTGCTTTCGAAGCCTTGTGCGTGTCGGGACCCGACGTAGAGTGGAGGGCTGCCCGTTCTCTGATGCGTTGCAACGATGCCGAGACCTGTTGCACGGTGAACGCAGATGGCTCTTTGGAGCCGGTCGGCACCTTGGAGGTAGGCGTCGAAGCGGCACCCGACTTCTTTGCAGCCATGGGGTCATCGATCCGAAGGGAGGTATCGACGCTCGTTGGAGTCGATGACTTGGCAGGCGCCGCTGTCTTCGACGTCGACGCAGACGGGGTGGCCACCTTGACTTTGGTGGTTGGGGCCGATGTCTTCGGTGCCAGAGGCCGAGGCGCCTTGTGGGGACCGAGGGCCTTCTTCTTTGGCTCGGCACCCGTATCCGCTGCGGTGAGCTCGGCACCGAAATCCCTTTTTGCGCCGTCGGAGCCGATGACCTTTGCCGGCGGCGGCGGAGTGGAGGGCTTCGAGGCCTTCGAGCCGATCACAACCAGTTTCACTTTCGGTTTCGATGGAACTGGTGCGATAGATGGTTTCGGTTTCGCTGAAGGGAATCCAGTCGTCTTCGATAATAATGGCGCTTGCGAAATGTTCGAGGCCGGGCCTTGAGGCGGGGCCGAAGAACCGTGAGATTGATCTTGGGTAAGGCCCGAAGGCGATCCCTCGACCTGAGCCTCATGACGACATATGTTTTCGGCCTCCGTATCGACGGGTTGGCCTAGCTCCTCGCTGGAGCTATCTTCCTCGGCCCCAAAGGCCTCATCGTAGTCTCCTACCTCTTCGACTACTTCTTCTCTCTGAAAGATCACCTCATCGTCGTCTTCCGATCGGGAATCGTGTTCGGAAGGGGGGCTGGAGTCTACGTCTTCCACGCTCTCGGCGTCCTCATCTTCGGTGCTAAAGATGTTGGCCGGGGCAGGCGCCGATTGCTGCGCCTCCAATCTCGCCGCCCATCGATTTCGGAGAGTCTTCTTCGAGCGGAATCGGGCACAGGCCATACATTTCGACTCATCGTGATCCGGTGAGAGACATTTGTTTCATACCGGGTGGACGTCGATGTGTGGGTATTTCAGGTGGCATAAAGGACACCGTTTGAATGGAGTCCTCTACTCCATCGTCGATCGAAGTTCGATGTTCGGACCAAGCGGATCCGAAAAGCTGGAAGAAGGTGCTAAAGCACTAAAGAAACTAGTCGACACTGAACGGGAACAGTACCGACGATAACTAAAGGCCTTTTGGCCTTAAACTGAATTTTCCTAACTTGAGCTAAGATAAGCACATCCGAACCCAATGGCGGAAAAAAACAATCTAAGGATGGAGAGGATGCCCATGCGCACTATGGTCCAGGGGAGGAGTCACCTATCTCGTGATACTTCGAAGACTCTTCCAGGACAACAATGTGCAATCATCCGGACCCAACACTAGGCGGCGATCTATGCACAGATATGAATTCAGCAGCCCACATGCCTCGAACCGCAAGGTTGAGCTGAGCTGGGTCCGGGTGTCTGATCTCTCCATGGTTCTGAGTTAAGAGGTGTGGAGAGAGGCATAATTTTTGGTGCGGTAGTACAGATAGTTCCAGCAGTGTGGTGTACCACGGTTGTCTGGCCCAAGTTGGAGCTACTAGGATTAGTGTGAGGGAGTGTTGCTGTAGTTTGCGCACCACTAGTGGAATGAGTGGGAGAAGGGGAAAAGTGTACGCAAATCTGCCTGACCAGTTCATTCATATCGCATTTCCTTTGGACAATGGGTGTCGATATCTGGCGGCGAAGCTTGGGCATTTGGTGTTTTCGTGGGTGGCGAAGAGGTCCATCTGTGGATGCCCCCACATCTGAAAGTACGGGTGTAGAACTTGTGGGTGGAGTTCCCACTCGTGGATTTGTTGCGTTTGTCTGCTGAGCTGATCTGCCATAGTGTTTTGGACTCCTGGGACATGCTGAGCTAGGAGAAAGATTTTCTGGGGTATGGCCCATCTCCATATGCTCTGTGCTAGCTGAGAGCTATGGAGAGTGTGTGCCGCCTTGTTTTTGAATATAGTACATGGCTGTCATGTTGTCTGTGCGGATTAGGACTGCCTTGCCTGAAATCTGTGTTTGAAAAGATTTTAGGGCTAAGAAGATCGCTAGTAACTCCAGATGGTTGATATGGAGTAACTTGTTGAGGTGTCCATGTGCCCTGCACGGTGAGATGTGATAGATGAGCTCCCCAGCCGGAGAGCGATGCGTCTGTTAGTACTATCTGGGGAACCAGGTCCAGGAACGGTCGACCTTTGGAAAGGTTTGTTGTGGTCCACCACTGCAGAGAGCGATGGGTGCGACCGTCTACCAACACCAGATCTGTTAATTGACCTTGGGTATGGTTCCATTGGCGCGCTAAGCACTCTTGGAGATGACGCATCTGGAGTCTTGCGTGAGGTACTATGAAGATGCAAGAGGCCATCATCCCTATTAGTTGCATAAACACTCGAGCTGGAAGGGAGTGTTGTGCCATGAATTTTGCACGTAGAGCCTGAATGCTTGTAATCCTGGCAGGATTGGGGTAGGCTAGCGCTTTTGAGGTGTCTATGGTGGCACCGAGGTATTGTTTTATGTGGGATGGTTGTAGATTGGACTTTGCGTGGTTTACTGTGAAGCCCAGTTGGTGAAGTTGCTGGATAGTGGCATGCATGTGTTGTACACACTGGCTGTATGAACTGGCTTTTATTAGCCAGTCGTCTAGGTATGGGAAGACATGGATGTGTTATCTCCTGAGATGTGCTGCCACTACTGCTAGGCACTTGGTGAATACTTGTGGTGCTGTTGTGACTCCGAACGGGAGTACTTTGAATTGGTAGTGTTGGCCATCCACTACAAATCTGAGGAACTACCTGTGAGCGTTGTGCACTGGAATGTGGAAATAAGCGTCTTTTAGGTCTAAAGTGGTCAGGAAGTCGTTTTGGGAAAGCAGTGGAAGTACCTGCTGAAGCGTTACCATGTGAAAATGGTCTGAGTGTATGTATTTGTTCAGGGGCCTGAGGTCTAGGATGGGCCGCAGAGTCTCGTCCCTTTTTGGAATGAGAAAATATAGGGAGTAAACCCCCATATTTCGTTGGTTGGTAGGAACGTGTTCTATCGCCCCTTTCTGTAGGAGGGAGATTACCTCCTGCTTTAGTAGTGTTAGATGTTCTTGTGACATTGGGCGTTGCCTGGGTGGGATGTTTGGGGGGTAGATATTAGTTCTAGGCAGTAGCCTGACCGAATTATTTGTGTTACCCATTTGTCTGAGGCGATGGTAGCCCAGACAGGGAGGACATTTTGGAGTCTGCCCCCGACCGGAGTGGGATGGTTAGGGGGGAGTGGAGGGAAGTCATTGGGTAGGTGCGGTGGCAGAGCGGGCGGTGTTTGTTTTGCCTCGGCCTTTGTTATTGTTGCCCCTGTAGCCGCCTCTTTGGTAGCCCCTTGTAAAGGTGGACTGGGTAGGGGCCTTATATGAAGTGGAAGCGGTGTCGGAGGAGTAGCCTCTGGATGTGCTCCGAAAGGAAGAGCGGCGAAAGGAGCGCCTGGGAGGGTGTGATTGTAAAGCTCCCATGGATTTTACAGTGTCTGTGTCCTTTTTCATCTTTTCTAGGGCCTCATCCACTTTTGGGCTACACAGATGTTCCTGGTCAAAGGGATGGTTGAGGATGGAGGCCTGTACCTCCGGTTTAAAACCTGAGATCCTTCGCCAGGCATGGCGACGGAGGAGGACACTAGTATTGATGGCCCTGGAGGCTGTGTCTGCTGCATCTAGGGCACAACGTATGGAGGTATGGTTTTGTTCTCCTGAATTAGCTCGTTGGCCCTAGGTTTGTAATTATCTGGGAGATGTTGCATTATGGCTTCTAATTCGTCATAATGGGCCCTTTCATACCTGGCTAGTAGCGCTTGTGTATTAGCGATACGCCATATGTTGGCAGCTTGGGATGCAGTACGCTTGCCTGATGCGTCCAAGAGTTTAGACTCTTGGTCAGGTGGTGGTGCTTCGCCTGACGCTTGGGAGTTGGCCCTTTTACGTGCTTTGGACACTACCAGAGAATCTAGTGGTGCTGGCCCTCTGATGTAGGAGGGATCTGTAGGGGCGGATTTATATTTCTTTTCAATGCGCGGGTTAATGACCCTGGCTTTGACTGGGTCTGTAAAGACCTCTGGCGCATGTTTTATAACTCCCTTGAGCATAGGCAATATGGAGGTAGTCCTATGTGTGGTGTCAAACATATCAAGGAGGAAATCCTCCTCCACGGGGTCGGTATGGAGATCAACCCCGTGATAGTGTGCTGCCCTTTGTAGTAGATGGTTGAACCCCAGTGAGTCTTCTGGTGGGGAAGGTCTGGAAGGGTAGAGATCATCCTGTGGGACGTTAGGGATGTCAGGGATATTATAATCGTCCCATGGGTCTGGGGAGCCTGTGGGAGTGGGGTACCCTGTAGGTAAATTTTGGGGCACGTCTCCTATGTCATCATATGGGTCCCCCTGATCATCATCATCGTTTGGGTGTTGGGGAATGATGAGGTGGGGGCGGAGATGGTGGAGGAGGGGAAGGTATTCTGAAAGGAGAGGTAGCAGACTCCTTCCTCTTTGGAGGTGGAGGAGGTTTTTCCAGCTGTCTCTTTTTGATGGAGAGCATCAAATGTCCGGTTTTAGGATCCTTGGTTAGTGTTTTTTGTAACGGATCCGGTGTAAAGAGTTCTGGTGATGTTGGTTGGTCCGTCGGCACCGAAGGCGTCGGGCCGTTGTTTTTTTGGCTTTATCCGCGCTGGTTCGTTGTTTGGAACTATGCTTGGAAAAGTCTGATTGTTTGGTCGGCGCCGAGATGGATTTCGGCTTCGAAGTGTTGGTGGCCTTGTGTGCTTTTGTCGGTGCCGAAGATGGTGTCGGCACCAAGGAGCTAGAGCTGGCTCTCGACACAGAGTGCTTCGGTGCGGGGCTGTGTGTCGAAGCGGAGGCAATTTTCTTTTTCAGCATCGAAGAGTGTTTATCGGCACCGACGGTGGGCTGGCTCGAGCCCGAGCCGCCGGAAGGCTTAATCGGCTTCTTTACCGGGCCCGAAGGTGCGGTGTAGGAAGCAGTGTCTTTGGTCTTGCTTAGGCCCGGAGGCGAAGGCGTGACCGAAGCCTTTTTCGGTGCCGGTGGGAGGGGGGAGGACGACGACTGGTGTTCGACCCTCTGTCCCGAAGTGATGTCCTCCACATCTGAATCGTCGGCTTTGGAAGAGCTGACGAGTCCCTCGTCGGTGTGGTGTTCTTCTGCAGCATCGACGCCTTCCCCGAAGATGTCGTTCGGAATCGCCATCAACTAGTGTGCCATGGTTCTTCTGGCCCTTCGGTCTCGAATGGTTTTCTTGCACCGGAAGGACTTACACACCGGACAATCTCGACCTCGTGTTCAGGGGAGAGGCAGAGATTGCATACTTCGTGGAGATCGGTGTGGGGGAACTTGGACCCACATCGAGGGCACTTCTTGAAGGGAGTCCTTTCCATTAGCCAGGACCGGAGCTTGGGTAGGCCCGAAGGCCGTAGTCGACGGCCGGAATCGAAGGTTCTTGCCGATGAGGTGCGTCGAGTGGGGAGATCGCGATCGAAAATACCGCAAGTTGGGGTGAGGATTGCGTGTCGATCGTCGAACTGGAAGCTGTTCGGAACCGGAGCGCGAAGATCACATCCGAGCCCGATGGCGGAAAAACACAATCTGAGGATGGAGCCGAAGCCCATGAGCAATACGATCCAAAGGAGTCACCAACCTCATGACTTCCAAAGACTTTCCAAAAGGAAAAACAACTGCAAACATCCGGGCCCAACACCAGATGGCGATCTATGCACAAGTGTGTAATCTGGAGCTCATATGCCTCGAACAAGTATTTATATAAAGCATCTCATTCTGATAAAGTATATTTTAATACTTATTGTTGGTTCTAAAATAAAACAAGCATATATTTTTTATATATAAACCATTGGCCTAGAGTTCAGTTATTGAGTGTGTGAGACCATTTGCTGACTGAGTGTGTGCAACAAATGCTTTACACTGTCCTCGGATACTGCCTTACTGCTCGACCAAGCTACCATTTTAGAGAGTAAGGTTATATCTAACTTTAGCCTCTGCCAAACCACTGGGGACTGTGGACTCTGTACACCCTGTACCTATTTGGGAACAGTACATACAGAGCCACTTTCTCACAACAGTCAATTGAAAAATTGCAGAAACATTTTCTAAAAAATAAACTTGTGTCGTGGTTCCTTGAAGATGGTGTATAGATGTACTTGTCCCCATTGAAGTTGAGACATACAAGGAGAAGTAACAAAGGGTCCTTTTTAGGAGGAATACAAAGCTCCCATCGTAGCAAACTTCTTAAACAAAAGTGTTAGTGGTACCCCATCCAATCGTAGTGCAGTAAAGGGGACACAACACAAATTGGTGGTCTTGCATCAGCCATTTCTTCAGTATTTACAGAAGAAGTGGCCGGGGATGGGTGGAAAAGGAATGATGCTGCAGATCTCTCCCCCACTAGAAAGCAGGGGATGGTAGTCGATGCACGTGTTCTTTCTCTCTCGGTGCATGACGCAATTCACTCTGGTTATCAGTGACACCTACGACTTCTGCACGCTAGGGAAGGGAAAACAAAAGGGAGCTACGCACCAGTGGCCATGTAGACACTACCCCTGCCCTGTAAATCACCACATGTAAAAACTCTGAACACCTGTCACCAACCTCTCAGGCGTTTCCCTGACAGGTGCAGCAGGATTAATATGATCCCAATCTCCCAATGGGGTTTAAACGCTATGCCTTTCATGGAAACACTAATAAGATCCGCACGTTGCTCGATTCTAGCGCCTCGCATGAGTGCAGGGCAGATGTGTTCACTCTGCATGGACTCTTCTGAACACAGACACTGGTATGCAATACTGAGCTCGCTGTACGTCCCAGTCAGAAGCCTTTTGAGCGCCTCACACCGACCAGTCCATAGTGTTCTGTGACTATAAAGTAGCTCTCGTGAATGGACTGTGTTCGTGCTCACGGAGACGCCAGCATTACTGTTCAAGAAACCCTATATTGAGAATGTACAGATTAATACTCATTGGCAGACCGCTCCACACTGTAGGAATGAAGCATATTTATATAAGTGTCAGCATCCCCCCCCCCCTTCCTTCGCGCTGGTACTCACATAAAAGGAGACCGTTGCCAGTCAAAAACTGAAATTTGTAAAAATACCAATTGTCAAGCGATACAACAAAAAGGCAGCAATCGGTAGTGTGTGTGCACCTTGCTACCACGGCAGGTTTAAATTGCAATACATTTTTACTTTGCAGCAGCGCTGTTAGGGATTGAGGTGAAGGCGTGAAATCTCCGGCCACCGACGAGTTAACAGATTGCAAATGCGCCTTCGGCCATTAGAGCGCGAGCAGCACCAGTTTCAGAGAGGGTAGGTGCCCCGGGCTGTGAGCGGGCAGCGCTAGGACCTTGGGCGTCTCCCTGCATCTGTGTAGCAGGAGAGTGAGGTACCAGAGTCTGCTGATGCATGGTCAGAAGAGCCACTGAATACTCTGTGCACTGACTGGCCGTGTGCTCAACTTTTACTGCACAGCGCTGAGCATCGAGGCCACAGTCGGCCATCACCAACCCGGACCCGAAGGGTGAGCAGAGGAAAGAGGCTGAGGGAAGGTCCGGAGACTAAAGAGACACCTAGAATTTCAGAAAGAGTCGGAGGTCTGCGCCTTGATGTGGTGTTAGCGGTTTCCTTCTAATGTTTGGGACACTCCCAAACCCAGAATCTCTGCCACGGACAGGGGCCAATACAGTAATAACAGCCGAAAGCCTATTGCACAGCCCCAGAAGGAAGCATGGTCTGCCCTGAAGCGGAAATGTGCATCTGCAGATAGCAAAAATCCTGCACATCACTTTTTGGAATGTGTACGCCTAGACAGGAGTATAATCGCCTCTGTGGTATGTGTCCGTCTGCACGTAATGTAGACAGGCTTCATTGTGAGCACTATGCTAATGTGCTCACCGAGCGTTTCTGGACGGGAACACTAATTCAGTCGAAACCCGCGCTAGTGGTAGGTGAACGTAGAGCTTGTGTGAGTGGCACTGTCGCTGCGAAATCACTTTAAACCCGTGGGATGTTGCACACCACGCTTTCATGACGATGGTCAACCGGTAAATTTGTGCAAGCTGCGCTGCTGGCTCAGTTAGGATGTGTCCCGCCACCACAAAAGCAGATGCGCATTGTGACAGCGCGCACTGCCCGAGTCAGGGACACTTTATGAAGTGTTAACTTGACCATGTGAAGTCCCCGCCGGGGGAGTCGCAGCCTGAGAAACCCATGCCATTTCATGACAGCCAGCCCGGGAGTGATGGAGCAGGAGACTGGCTGTGAACCCGCGGCACCAGAGCACCTGAATGTGCTCCACACCAACGACTCACTGCGGGACAGGAACTGCAGTGCCAGATCTGAGAGCTACCAGGGAGCAGTGGGTCTCTCCTCCGTCCAGGTCATCAT